>NC_142868.1:45485000-46110000 GCF_051225735.1 Oryctolagus cuniculus | reverse complement strand
GCGGTTCCCCCTGCCACTTTCCCCACTTCCGCGGGGGAGCAGCACACCGCCAGCCGGCTCTCTCGGGGGGCTGCTCAGGTGTTCCCTTTAGATGTTCCTCGTGCATGTTGTCTCTCTCCTCCTTTATAGTCCTCTTCCACCAATCCCAACTCTGCTACCCACACGCCGAGTACGCTGCTCTCCTCCAATCAGGAGCAGGTCCTGCTGCTTATTGGTTGAACTGGAGGCAGCTGCGTAGAAGTTGTTACTCCCTTCTCAGCACCATATTGTGGGAGAGCAGATGCATAGAATAAGTCTTAATTCCAGTAACAGTCTAGTCCGAGTTGCTCCCCACACCTGTTAATGTCCTGGGAAAGAGTAGAAGGTGGCCCAAGTCCTAGGGCCCTTGCACCCACATGGGAGATCTGGAAGAAGCTCCTGGCTCTGGGCTTCGAGAGGGCCCATCTCCAGCCTTTGGGGCCATTTGTGGAGTGAACCAGCAAATGAAAGACCTCTCCCTCCCTCTCTGTCTCCTTTACCACTCTCTGTAATTGTTTTTCAAATAAATAAAATAAAATCTTAAAAAAAAAAAAAACCTCAATCCCAAACAGCAAGAAGTTGCCCGGGATTTAAGGCGTCCCTCCAATGCCTGCTATGAGAGAGGCTGAGTGAGCCTGGTGCAAGGCAGATCTGACCACTTGCTCCCCTGTGCGGACCCTCTCGATGCACCCTTACAATAGGACCCAGAGTTCTCACCCCAGCTTCAATGACCGAAGCTGTGTTTCCCCAGCTCGGTGCATGACCGGCACTGGCCGCTCAGCTCCCACAGTGCAACAGGCTCCTCCTTGCCTCTGTGCCTCCAGGCAGGCTGGTCCCTCCACCTGTGCTGCCCCAAGCCGGTGTCTTTCACTTCTCTACTTGGATGTAGGCGCCCTGGAGAGGTCTCACCTGCACGGTCTCAGGGGGCAGCGGCTTCCGGTGTCAGTCCTACCTCAACACTTGACGTAGCTCTTCAGTCACTGACAACCACCTGCTGAGGGTGCTCACCCATGCCCAGTCGTCCCTCTGAAACGGCCTGCCTGGCCCACTGATACATTCCTGCTGAGAGGCCCGCGGCCCTGGGTCACTCCCATTTCTGCACATCTTGGGAAGCAGACACTGACAGCCCCTGTGTCCAGACTGTCTTCTCAAGGATGCTTGTGGGGGAAGAGCACAGGCAGAGAGACAGAGTCTCCTTCTACATCAAAGTCAGTTTGCATCATAAAGGAGCAAAAGGCTGGCAGACTTACTGCCCACTACAGAGTAAGTGCAAAACAAAACAGAAATAAAGACAAATGATGTTAAGGATACACACATATGTAGCAAACTTTTCTTAAAAAAACAGGGAATCTAAACACCACATTCAAGACGAAGGCTACCCCTTACACAGGGGGGACAATTAATAGACATCAGAGGGGATCCTGGAAGCAGATTAAAACAGGGCCATCCGACCCTGCATGCCAGCTCATCCCCCCAAGTCAAAATCTGACACCACATTCGTGAAGGATGCTCATAAAGATGAAAAACAGAGGCTTATTATATATTTTACAAGGTATGCTATACAGAATGCTTCCTAGAACCCTCTTCAGAAAAACTCTTTACCAAATCTTCATTAAGGCAAATGCCAAAAGTCAATCTCTTTACTCCCCTTCTGCTCACACACGTGTATACAATATACACAGGAACACACACAATGCACATGGATATATATGTGCATGTATGCACATACATGCACAAGCACACATGTACAGGCATGCAAGTGTACATGTGTACCATACACAAATGCACACAAACAGATAAATGCATATGCACAGTACACAATACTATACCCGTGCACTTCTTTTTTATTTGAAAGGCTGAGTTACAGGGAGAGGGAGAGAGATAGAAACAGAGAAATCTTCCATCCAATGGTTCACTCCCCAGATGGCCCCAAAAGCCAGAGCTGGGCTGATTCAAAGCCAGGAACCAGGAGCTTCTTCCAGGTCTCCCACTTGGGTGCAGGGGCCCAAGCACTTGGGCTATCTCACACTGCTTCCCAGGTGCATTAGCAGGGAGCTGGATCGGAAGTGAAACAGCTAGGACTCAAACCAGCACCCAAATGGGATGCAGGTCGCAGCTTTACCTACTATGCCACAGTGCTGGCCCCAGCACCCGTGCACTTTTACACACATGCATGCATACATGCACACATGTGTACACATCCACTCCTGTGCACATACACACAATTCCCAACCTCCCTGCCACATCACTCTCCCTGCACTTCCTCCTCCACTGTTGGTGGTCATCGCTGCAGCGAGTAACCCTTGTTACTCTCCAAAGTCACCTGGGAAGCATTAGCACTTCTCCTTCTGCCATGGAGAGCAGCGACTTGGGATTCCGGTAACTCAGTTCTCCACCCACTGTCTACTCAAGCCACAATGGCCACCCTTGCCAAGGCAAGTTCCGTGTACTTCTGCATCTTTGCTTTCTCTTCGGCAGATTCTACAGTCCACTTCCAAGGCACCCATCCAGTTCCTGCTCAGATGCCACATTCTCAAAACCCTCTCCCATGCTTTTCACAAAAACACATCAGCTGCAAGTAGCTTCTCTCTGCTGCCCCTTTTGTGATTCCATCTTGTCGTACGCAGGTCTGGCTCCCTCACTGGTCTGCCTTATTCATCTATGTAAGCACCTCGGGCTCTAACTCAGTCCCATGCACATGGCAGGCATTCAATAGACATTTGTCAAATTGAATGTAATTTAAAGCAGGTCATTAATTCAGGTCTGTTGGTTGGAGGGTGGCAGCCACATTCCCGGAGAGTACATTTGCATACTGAGTCAATACCAGTAAAAGTAATATCGAATAAAAACTAATTTTCTATTCTTAGGCCAAAAACATGCTGGATTTTGTTAGGAAAGTAAGAATCAGAGTGTTTTTTTTTCTTCTACTGTTTGGTGCTTTCCTAATTTTTATAAATTAATTTGTGTTCATTTTATAACAAAAATAACTTTTGAATGAGTAGGAAAATAGAAATCATATGCTCATTTATGACATTACTGGATTATTAACTCAGATAAGCTTGTTTCTTCAGCCTGAAAGAATCATTTACCACTTGACTCTGTGGAGAAATACGGGCCCTGATCCAGCCCTCCGACTGGGAGAAGTCAAGCATCTAAAAGCCAGTCGGTCCCCATGCCACCCTCCCCGCAGCTTCCCTGCCTTCAGCTGACCCTTCGGATCAAGTACAGGCCCAAACTTAGACAAATATCTCCCGTTATCTAGCTGAAATGTCAAAGGGGCTTTAATTCAATTGCTTGAAATCTTTTCAAAGTTAAACTTCTGGAAATAATTCTATTTTAATCTCAGTAGACTTCATCTCTATCTTCCCTTAAGAGTCTCAAGTTGTCTTTACATTAAAATAAGATCTTAACTCCTCAACTGAGCATAAAACCCCTTCAGCTGGTCCAGTCTACCTTCTCTGCTTCCCCGATGGATGCAGTCTGGAGCTATGGTTCTCAGTGTGGTCAGCATAGCACCTGCATCGGGCTCACGTGGGTTCTGGCAGGAGTGCAGCCTCCCAAGCCCAGTACTGATCCTGAACTGAAAGTTTCCCAGGAGTGGGCTCTGACCTATCAGTTAAGCCCGTGGTTAAGACACTTGCATCCCATCTGGGCATGCATAGGTTTGAGTCACAGCTCCAGCTCCGTTCTGGCTGCCTGCTAATGTGTGCTTTGGGAAGCAGCAGGTGACCATTCAAGTAATTGATTTCCTGCCACCCACATGGAAGACCTGGACTAAATTCTTGGCTTCTTGCTCCAGCCCAACCCAGACCCACCAATGCAGACATTTTGGGAGTTAACCTGAGAATGGGAATGTTCTCATTCTCTTTCTCTCTCCCCTGCCTGACTCCTTCCCTCTCCTTCAAGTAAATAAGTAAGAATTAAAAACAAAATGATTGCCCCGAGGTGCCGTGAATATCCACAAAAGCTTGGGCATCAGCTCCAGAGCCCTGCACGGCTCACCATGCCTCCAACACAGCCATCATCCAGTGCCACTGTCTACACTCCTCCTCTTTGGATAACCTTCCTCCTCCTTCTGCTGTTTATTGTTCTAGACCTACTACAGACGTCTCCTACCCCATGAAGCCTTTGCTAGCTCTGCTAAGCAGAACCAATTATTTCCTCGATGGGTCCCATTTATCACTTGGTACTTGCTGTGGTTTGGATATTTGTCCCCTCACAAACTCATACTGAGATGAAATTGCCATTGTAACTGCAATAAAAGGTGGGCCCAATGGGACGTGTTTGGGTCTCAAGGGCTACACCCTCGTGAGTGGAGGTGGGTTAATCACTGGAGGTTTTGGGTGGGGGAGAGACCTGGGAACTTCAGCCCCCACCCCCATCCTTTCCTACGGACACTAAGTCACAATGCGGCAAGAGGGCCCCCACCAGATGTGGCCCTTTGGTCACAGACTTCGCAGCCCCCAGAACTGTGAGAAGGGAGTTTCTTCTCTCCATACTCTCCCCAGTCTGTGTGTGCTGTTACAGCCGCAGAAACGCACTGAGACGGTGCAACAATCGCCGGACACCTGCCTGATCTCTGTTGTACACGAGCATCTTGAGAACAGGAATGCCCCTCACTTCCAGGACGGGATCCTGGCAGAGGTGAGCACAGGGAGAGGCCAGGTGGAGGTCAGTTAGGGCCCCGGAAGCAGGGTTGCAAGGCACAGGCTAGCGTATGGCACAGGGTTATCGTGTTCCTGAGTGGCAGCACAGTGTGACAGCAAAACCGGGATCTTTCAAATCCGGAAGACTGTGTTGCAACTCTGCTCTCATCCTTCCTGGCTGCTTGGTCCCAGGTAAGACTCCCTGAATCGCCATTTCCTTGTCTGAAAAGCGGGGATGATAGCACCTACTTTGCTGGTAGGGTTGCCTGATAAAAATGCACGATGCCCAGTTATGTTTGAATTATAAATCTTTTCTCAGTACATACGTAGCCTATGCCTTCCCTGTATGAAATTCAAATATAACTGACCATCCTTTTTTATTTGCTAAGTCTGACAACACCATTCAGACGTATTGCAAGGATTAAACAAAACGATTACAAGGACCCTTCAGCGTGCACACAGTAGGCACCCAGTGGTAGCACTTGTTAAACAACAGGAAGCTATTAGTGTTCCTTGAGCAGGAGCATGACAGACCATCCATCTCCAAGGTTCCAAATTTAACTCAGGCCAAAAATAATTATGTGAGATTTCTTAACATGCCTAGAAGGGGAAAAAAAAGCTGAACTCATTGAAAATATAGCACGTAAGTAGCTTTCAATTATAACTTTATCTTTTCCGGGCGCTGCCCCGGCAACTTGGCAATCTAGCGTTTTTGAAGTGTGTAACGACGCCCGCATAATGAATGAGGCCAGTCACACTTACCCAGAATGCCCTAGCTTTGATGATGTAGTGTCAGGCCTATGGTCTGACTCCAATGACAATTGACTAACTCATCGTTTCCGCTCAATTAGCTCCGAGCCCTCAGTAGCAGAGCCGGGGTTCTGAGCCTGCGCCTCCTGTCAGTCCTCTCTGGTCAGTTCCAAATCGCAGCCCAGCGCTGGACTTGGGTGACTTCTGGCACCAAATGAAAAATGTAATGAACTCACAGGGGAAAACCTAACGAAAGGTGGACTTTTCTCCAGGCTCACTAGCAAGCAAGATGTAGCAGATTCTGCCAGCTCGCTCTCTCTCTCTCTCTCTCTCTCTCTCTCTCTCTTTCTCACACACACACACACACACACACCCCCAAACACAGCTTTTCTCCCATCTTTCCCAGGCACATGATTTCAAACAGCTAGAGAGAAAAAAAAAAAAAAAAAACACAGCGTCTCTTACATCCAGATGTGTCCCTAGGACTTAGCTCCACCCCCATGAGTTGTAGTTGAAAGTGACATGTGCAGGGATGGGCACTTGGCACGGCAGTTAAGACACGGCTTGGGATGCCCAAATCTCGTATCACAGTGCCTGAGTTCAAGTCCTGGCTCCGCTTCCAATTCCAGCTTCCTGCTCATAGGCAGCAGGTGCTGGCTCAAGTACTTGGGTCCCTGTACCCAGGTGGAAGACCTGCAGTGAGTTCCAGTACTCCTGCGCCAGTCCCTGCTACTGTGGGCAGATGGAGAGTGAACCAACAGATGGAGATAGCGCTCACTCCCTCCCCCCACATCTTTCAAATAACTAGAATGAACGAATAAAAATTGTTAAAGTGATGTGTAACCGTCAACTCACATGTCACCCACGGAGAAGGGTACCCACTAGTCTGGGCTCCTGGCTAAGGTCCTGATGCTGATGCCACCCACCCAGGACCCAAACTCGAGAGGAAGAGAAGCTTCCATGTTCTTGAAGCCCTGCATGTCATTGGGTCACCTTATTACAGGAGCCAATTTCCTGTAACATAACTCACTTCCCTCAGATCTGTCATGCTTAGGATGAAATCCAAACTCCACTTTGACCAAAAGGAGGGGCTCCCAAAATTCAAACCCAAACCCCCTATACCTCAAAATGCAACTATGTTTAGACAGGGCTTTAAAGCCATGATTAAGTTAAATGAGCCCCTGCGTGCGGCTCCTAATTCAAAAAATACTGGTTTCCCCATAATTGGAGACAATTAGGATACAGACAACAGAGAGAAGACCAGGGGAGACGTGGGGAGAAGGCAGCCATCCACAAGCTCAGGAGAGGCGCTCCGGGAACAACCAACCCTGCCAACACCCTGACCTTGCACTTCCAGTGTCCAGAAGGCCGGGGTCTAACTGCTCAAGCTACGCGGTCTGTGGGCCTCCGCTATGCAGCCCCCGCCAATGCATACAGGGCCTCGCATGATCCGGCCGCTTCCCTGCTCGCAAGGGTGCTGCCTGCACTGGTCCGCACCTGCCTCCTTTCTGCCTCGGCAAGGTCTCACCTTGCCAGCAGCTGCGAATGACTCATCGCCTACCTCCCTTCCCCCCTGTTTATCTCCTCCTTGGCGCTGCTGACATTCTGTCATTTCATTACGAATTCTCATACTCCCCCATTGGCTCTCTCTGTTACCGTGTAGCCCTGCTGACAGCAGGCAGGTTCCGTCCCTCGTTCCCCACTGTATCCCCGGCACGTAGTGCCATGCCTGGCACATGGGGGTGTTTCACAAACAGGTGTCAAGATAAAGAAGTATTGCCGACTTTAAGTTAGCTTTTGTGTAAGGAGAATAATGTCAGCCCTATAGAAGAGGTATAAGGTGGTTAATTTTGTGTCACCTTGACCAGGCCACAAGATACCCAGATATCTGGTTAAACATTATTCCAGGTGTGTCCGAGGGCTACAATAGTTGAAACATGTGTCTCTGATGCGGTGAAATAAATATTCACTTCTCATCCCCATTTCCTGGCACAGGACTTCTGATGTCAGCGAGTTGCCTGATGGCTGGCAGCCTCCAGGGATCTGCAGGTCGAGGGCTGGTTCCCAAAGACCAGGTGGGATGAGAAGCCCCGGGCTTTCAGCTATTCTGTGCCGCCTCCAGGGAGGCAAGGGGAGATGGAGGTGAAGCTCATCATCGATGGCCCATGATTTAATCGATCATGCCTAGGGAATGAAGCTGCCATAAAAACACTGTTTAGAAAAACATCTGCTTCTCTGTATCATCCATTGCAATAAATCAGTAAACATGTCTCACTGCACTGTGAGCCAAACAAATAAACTGAACCCAAGGAAAAGATTGTGGGAACCCAATCTGTAACTAGTAGGTCAGAGACGGCACAGGTGGGACAGCCCAGGGCTCGTGACTGACGTCAGACATGAGGGAACGGAGCTGTCTTCCCCAAGGCCCTAGCCTGCAGATCTAATCCAATCTCCAAGTCTACGGTGTCAGAATTCAATTGAATTGGCGGATACCTCGTTTGTGTCTAATACTGCAGCACTGTTTGCTGGGTGTGTGGGAAGACCATCACACAGGTCTGGGGCTCACTGAAGTCTCTGTGTTCACTGGTGTGATGTGAGGCTAGTGGAAACACAGTTGGCTCTTCCTACTTAATATCCCTCCGAAGCTTGTATTTTGTAACTTAAACCCCATGGTGCTGGTATCAAAGGCAGGGCCTGAGGCAGGTGCTGTGGCACAGGTGGTTAAGCCACCACTTATGATCTTTGCATCCCATATCGGAGTGCCCGGAATCTAGTCCCACCTCTGCCACCAATGCAGCTTCCCCCTAATGCGCATCCTGGGAGGCAGCAGGTGATAGTCCAAGTACTTGCATGCCTGCCACTCATGTGGGAGGCCCAGTGGAGTTCCTGGCTCCTGGTCTGCTCTGGCCCAGTTTGGGTTGTTACAGACATTTGGGGAGCAGACTGGTAGATCTCTCTCTCCGTGTGTGTGTCTTGCTCTCCCTCTCCCTCTTTTCGAAACTCTCTCCCTTGCTCCCTCTAACTCAGCCTTTGAAATAGACAAACATTTACGAGAACAGTGGGGCCCATATTGGCACCAGTTCATGTCCTAGCTGCTCCACTTCCCATCCAGCTCTCTGCTATGGCCTGGGAAAACAGAAGGATGGCCCGAGTCCTTGGGCCCCTGCATCTGCATGGGAGACCCAGAAGAAACTCCTGGCTCCTGGCTTCAGATCAGTGCAGCTCTGACCATTGCGACCAACTGGGGAGTGAACCAGTGAGTGGAAGACTCTCTCTCACTCTCTCACTCTCTCTCTCTCTCTCTGCCTCTCCTTCTCTATGTATAACTCTGACTTTCAAATAAACAACTAAAATCTTTTAAAAAGAAAAGAGAACCTTGTCAAAAAAGAAAAAAGAACATTGAGGCCTTCGGGGAAGTGACTTGGTCACTTGGTGGAAACTCTCCGCAGAGTTGGAAGAGAGCACTCCCTGCCCACATCAGGCAAGGACCAGCAACAGGACACCAGCCAGCCAGCCGAGAGCAGCCCTCAGACTCTGAATCTGCCAGCAACTTAGTTTTCCCAGACTCCAGAACGAAAAGTTACCTAGCCTTGGGTATTCCATCAAAGCAGCGCCGAGACAAGGGTGTCTGGATGAGATTAATATTTGAATTGGCGTACTGAGTAGTTGGCCCTCCCCGGGTAGCTGGGCACTAAGCAGTCCACTGAGGACCTTAACAGAGCAGAAATCTTGCTCTGTCTCTCTCCCTCCCTCCCTCCCTCCACACCTGACTGCCTGAGCTGGGACATCAGACTCATTCTCCAACTGGGATTAACATAGTCAGTTCTCCCTTGTTCTCGGGACTTCAGACTCGGGCTGGAAGTAAACCACCTGTGCCCCTGGATCTGAACTCAGGTGCTGACTACAGACTGAGACTTCTTGGCTTCCACGGTCACAGGAACTAATCCCTATCAAACAATCTCCTATTTTTCCATTTCTCTAGAACACCCTAAGATCAGTTTAGACAAGTTGAGATGAACTTGGTACAGGTGCTGGCCTGAGGGGTGGAGAGGAGCAACTTTTTCTCAAATCCCTCAGAACCCAGGCATCTTGGCAGCAAGCATATCTCCTAGAGGATCTATGGGTCAGCTAAAGGGGTGGTCCCATTAGCTGTCAGCCCTTGGGGTGCCAGAAACTCTTCTATGAGGCCCTTCCAATGGTCTTAGTTCGCACATCGTACAAGGCACCTGCAAAACTGAAGTCACAGGAGCACTGCCTTGATGGTAGAGGAAACAGCCACCACAGCGCCTGGGGCAGGAGCACAGCCCACAGCCGCAGCGCTGTGAGCACAACCCAACAGGGATGGGACACGTCCCCCGTGCATGGGACAGACCCAGGATGCACTCTGGGAGTTCCCCAGGGGACCTGAAGGGGACTTCTGAAGGGGCAGTAACAGGCAGGGGGTGACGAGGCACAGATGTCAGTGCTGACAAAAGCTTCTGGAGTTCTTTTAAAGATTTATTTCTTTGAAAGGCAAAGTTAAAGGGAGAGAGAAGGAGAGAGGGGGAGGGAAAGGGAGAGGGAAGGAGAAAAGAGAGAGAAGGAGAAAAGGGAGGGAGGGAGAGGGGGAGAGAGAAGGAAAACACACGATGTTTATTGAATGACTTGGGCCAGGTATGTGTAGGCAGGAGTGGGGAATCTTGGAGGGCAGCGTGAATCCTGCCTACCCCTACAGCATGTTTGGTGTTCCATAGCTCGAACGCCAACCATGTGTGGCCTGTGTTCAGAATGATCATGGAGTGGTCCTGTTTTTGTCTTGACCCGTCACGGTCCCGGTGCAGCCTTGCCTGATGCTAACTGAGGCTGAATGCGATGTCCATGCTTGACAGTCAGCTCCTGGAGGTCGAGGGTTGCTTTCTCTTTCTCATGGGGAAGATGCCAGGGACATCCCAGAGGAAAAGCGGGCAGAGATACAAAGAGCAGTTGTCAGGGCCGGCACTGCAGCATAGCAAGTAAAGCCACCGCCTGCCCCACCAGCACCCCATATGGCCACTGGTTCAAGTCCCGGCTGCTCCTCTTCTCATCCACCTCCCTGCTAACACACCTGGGGAACCAGCAGAGGATAGCCCAAGTCCTTGGGTCACTGTACCCTGTGGGAGATGCGAACAAAGCTTCTGGTTCCTGGCTTTGACCTGGCCCAGCTCTGGCTGTTGCGGCCACTTGGGGAGTGAACCAGTGAATGTAAGATCTCTCTATATATAATTATCTCGCTCTAACTGCCTTTCAAGTAAATAAATCTTTTTTTAAAAAAGCACCTGCCAAGAGAGAAAGCCCAAGTAGCCAAGAGACACAGGAGGAGATGGTCAATGGCTCTAGCAATGAGGAAAATACAAAGGCGGCTGGCAATCAGGAGCCCTCACACTCAACTGATTGGCAGAACATTGAAAATCTGATAAAGTGAAGTCAGCAAAGATGAAGAGAAACAGAAAACCCCACGCTTCACATAGGGATATGGATTATGATGACCTGGGAGAGCAATTTGGCAACATCCAGTACGGCTGAGAATGTGTGTGCTCTAATCTGCCCATCTAAGATCTATCAATGCCCTAAAGAAATTCTTACATATGTGCACAAAAAGCCCATACAAGAATGTTGACTATATGTAATAGAAATGACTCCCCCCAAGTGGAAATAACCTAATGCCCATCCACAGGATGCATAAGTAAATCATGTTCTATTCAGACACCCAAACACCATACGGCATTTAAAATTTAATAAATCCCAGAAACAATGTTAAGCCAAAGATACATTGGAGCACTTTCAACAAAATGCCACTTATGTACACTTTTGAAATGGGCAAATCAAGGCTTTATGATTTTTATGGATATAACACATATGTGACAAAAATCTAAAAATGTGGCTGGAAATTATAAAGGCTGAATTCATGATCAAGGATCACTGCTGGGGAGAGAGGCGGAGAGAGATTTGACAAGGATGCACAGGAGGCTTCAGTGTGTAGTGTGTCATTTCTTTTAAAGAAGATTAAGGCAAATATGGCTTAATACTGAGATTTGATGAGGCGGTATAATGGGTATGTGGGTTCCAATCGTATTATTCTTGTTTCATATCTGTATGTTTGAAGCGATAAACTTGCCGTCAGAGTTGAGTGGGAGGAGGCGAGTTCATTTTCTAAGGAGGGAAAACAGGATCGCAGGGAGGAGACCAGGAGAACTAGACCAGAGGTGACAGAACGGAGGGGGCAGGGAGGAAGGATGGAACAAGGGAACTTCAGAAAGTTCATAGAACTAGAAGATAAATTTATTTTGATTAAAAATATTGAAATCCATGCATAAATTTTACATGATGTGCATATATCATGAACTGCTGGGAGATCCCTTGTAGAAGGATCTGGAATGTTCCAAGATACCCTCCCCCCCACACACACACACACACAAGAAAGCCTTCCTTGACACCACCCTGAACCCAGCTGTGAGCCCCTGTGAGCCTCTGGATATTCACCCAGAGTCACACTTGCTACAGTCAATGGAAATTCTGTTCTCAGAACTCATGTATCATCCCATCATCTGATGTTTAGAATATGTAGCTGCCCCTGGCCACAGGGGATTGGTCTCAGGTCAAAATCTGCAGATACTCCAGTCGCTTAGACAAAATGGTGTAATAACTTTACAGAACCCATGAAATCCTCCTGTACACTTTATATCATCTCAGATTACTTACAACCCCTGATACAATGTAAATGGTTGTTATACTGTATTGTTCAGGGAATAGTGAAAGGAGTCCATATAGGTCCAACATCAATGCTTTTCAAAAATGTTTTTGATTGATGAATCCATTGGCACCAAGAGTCAACAGCACATGCATAGTCATATATTTGCATAATTGCTGCATAATATAATTGCATAATTGGTAATTGCATAAGTGGAGTGGACAGGATGTCAGGTGACACATTCCTTATTATGTACTTTTAATATTGTTTAAATGCTTTTAAGAAAAGAAATCTCCAAACAAGAAATTATTCTGCAAAAGAAACTATCTTTTCTCCTACATATCTGTCTGCTTCTCCTAGAACGAAGCTCCCTTAAAGGCAGAATCTCATCTCGTCCACACCATTTCTTCCACCAAGCCTCGCCCTGCCCTGGTTTAAAGCAATGACTGGTATTTTCCAAACGCATGATGGGTCACTCCAAAGACAAGCTGAAGTAGTGAGGACCGGCTATGCCAGTCACCTCCCTCTGTGCTCCAACACAACAAATACGCAGGCTACACCCTGGCCCGATGCTGGCAGGCTGGATGGACACCAAGCCGATACCACACCTAGCAGAAAGGCAGGGCAGACTTCCAGAACTGGTGCAACCCACACACTTGCCAGGACGAGGCCTGATAGCAAAAGGCAACAAGCACCAAATCTCAACCCACAGGGTGTGGGATGAGGATAAGTCCGCTCGCTTCCTGAGGGCAGAGGGAGATCTGTCTACATGCTAGATGTGGCACTGTGTGAGAACACATCCACACTATGTCTGCATGAAGCACGCGGATGGTTGTGTGTGCATGTACACACATGTGCGTGTACATGTGAATTCTTATACGCTCTAAGAAGTGAATCATATCCTGGCCACAGCTCTGCCTATAGAAACCTGCGTGGTTGTGCGCCGGCAGCTGAAGCTTCTCGGCCCTGAATTCACAGTGTTGTCATCACCGACCAAAAAACTCCCAGACCCAGATAAGTGGCAGGAGCTCTTCCCTGCTGCCTCGAATCCCCCCTCTCTACTCCCGTGAGCTGCCTTAAGACACCTCTATTTCACTCTCCAATGCCTTGGCCCATGCCTCTGTCGGTTTGGGGGTGCCGATTAGTTCCACAAGCTTAAGTAAATCCAGCGCTCCTTGCAAAATCCCGACGCCGTGAGTACAGGCTGGACAAGGGACCACATAGACTTCAGGAAAAATTAAACTGTCTTGTCTGTTGTTTATTTTTTCTTTTTGATACCATCTACAGGGACATGCTACAGTGAAAACTTATGACTGCCTGAAATTAGGATTTTTCTCTCTATTGAACCTCTCCCTGAATTCCCAAAATATAATCATATCTGAACAGCAAGGTCATTTTGCTTACCCAGTAACTCCTTCTTGAGATTTACTTCCCTGGAAGTCACTCTCTCAGCCATGGCCCAGCATGTTCTCAGGGGCAAAGATGGTCAACACAGTGGCTACCTCCTCTCGCTCCAAGTGTCTTGCAGAGATTAGTAGAACCAAGCTACATGCCCAAGAAAACAAGTGGCGATTCACCTCAAGGCAAATTCTGTCCCTACAGAAAAATAGGGAAGAAGTATTCATGTCAGTATGATTAACCAGCTCAACAGAGACTTCTTACTGGTCCCCAAGACATAGGCATCAGATAGCATTCAGAGAGATATAAAAGAAAAAGAGACACAAACCCAAGAGAAAGACAGGGAAGAGAGAAGATATCCAAGAAAGAAATTATGTGGATGGCAGCAGCAAAGTGCCTCTCTGAAGGAGAAAGACTTGAAGAAAAACAAATGATAGGTAAAACACAGAAGGAAAGATCACAGTAGGAGTCAGCCAGAGACAGAGAATAGTGACAAACGCAACACAGAGTCCAACAGACAAAGCAGAGGTCCTTTGTCTTAACCCAAACAAGCAATCGAACCCCTTGGTGGCAAGTGTGGGGTTCATGGAAGGGCTTATCTTTCAGGGAAGATTGCAGGTAAGAATCCGCAGGGTGTCGTTTCATCTACCTGGTCTCCCCCGAAAGCCGCCCTACGGCAACAGCTCCCAGAGCCTCTTGCACAGTTATCGACACCGTTACGGAAGCACAGGCAGGTGAGCAGCACAAACATCAGACCTGCTCGCCACAGGGGACATCACCTACTCCCTTGGCCTCCCATCCAGTAAGCCTATGAAAGACCCCCAGAGGAGCTCTCGGGGATGGAGAACACACGAAAGGCAGGATACGGAACACGAGAACAGCTTTAGGGGTATTTCCATCAATGTCTGCCAACCGTCTCCTCACATTTTTGGAGATGATTTTGTTTTTCCCAGGTAAAGTCTGTATTGCTGGTGAATGCAGAGGTCCCCTGCTATGGACGGGCAGCTCCCCGCTCCCTTCCCATCATAACCAAGCCTACTCTAAAGCTCTGACTGGTTGATACCCAGCTAGCCTTCCTGTGAACACTCACCAGTCCTCATAACGTGAGTAAAGGATTTTCAGAGACACTTTAAGGTAAGGCCAAATGCGATTTTCTCTATTCTACAAAAGGAAGCCCAGAAGTGGTTAAAGAAGTTCACTCAAGGTCCCTATAACCCAGCAACAGCACGCACAGTGCTTGGCCTTAGGATCCTCAGCACAGTTCCACGTGCTCCCCCCTGCATCACCTCGGCTGTATCCATAGGGCGGCAAAGTTTCTGTCCCCAAACCCTCTCCTTCCTTTTGCTGCAGATCTTTGTCTCCAATGGAAACATTACAATGCTCCTGTCCCCACCTGGGTCCTCCCTTCCTAGAGGTACCTACTGTCCTGAATCCAGAGTCTGTCATGTCTACATATCCCTAATAGTTTGACTTTGGGGTATGTGCATATAAATGCCATTTATAGTGGATTTGCAGATTTCACAATCTTTATCTTTCTGGAACTTGCTTTTTTTGTCTTTCCACAATGGTATTGAGCTTTGTCCACACATTAACTCTAATTCATTCATTTAAACAATATGTATCATCCACAGCCTCACCTCTTTTCAAACACCCCAAATCCTCGCCAAGTGTCTGCTCCTTACCCACTCCCCACCCCATATCCTCACAACTGAGACTCAGAAACTGGAGCCAGACGGGCTCAGCGGTCTCTCCCATGCTTCCGGTGGGCTCATCCGCTGCTGTGTTATAGCCTTGACTAATTTCCATCAGGGTTTATTCCAAGCGATTGGATTAGTCAGATTGTTGATATAGTAATTTCACTGCCATCTCCATAATTAGTTCTCAGCGGAAGTTCGCATCATCACGCTCCTTCTCAGCGGGAAGGCGGCGAGATAAAACTGGGAGCGTGAGCTTTCGGGAACTACGTGAAGCAGGAAATTTGAAAGGGGATCTAACTCCTAACTCACAAGGCCACCAAGGCAGGTTAAATCAAAGAAGAGTAAAAGTTGTGGTTTGGGCATGAAGGGAAACATTAATAGGAATGTCATTTTCTTAAAGAATTCTGATGAAGTAATTAATCTCAACAATCATTAACTCAACATCCACTCTTGAAGAAAACCCTTGGAAACGCACAGCTTCGCAGAAGAAAGCGGCAGATGTTCAACTCCTGGGACAGATGGCTGCGAGAGCCGCTCGTGGTCTGCGCGCAGCACCTCTGCAGCGCTTGCCCTTCCAGGATCCGTTCACAAGCCTGCACTTCCCGGGACAAATGCCAGCACCTTCACAGTGACATCCACGTGTTCACCCCGGTGCTCCGTGTGCTCAATGACTCGTTTCATGAATGAATAAAAGTAGCAACTGTGAAGTCCTATTGGCTCACAAAAATTTCCTAGAGGCTGTCCATAAAAAAAAAAAAAAAAAAAAAAAAGATTGCACTAAGTTGCCAAGACTGCCACAGACTAACCTCACATATGGCAAATACAAACAGCAAGTGGCAGAAGCCCACCTACAAATATCATAAGGAAGCCAAATTCATTCATTCAGCAGACACCAGCCAAGTGTAGTCTGAGCCCAGTGCCAGGGCCTGAGAGAGGAGGAATAAAAAGGGGTGTGAAGACAAGGAAATGGGTGCTGATGGTCTTCTCTGATACTGCTTATGTTGGACTCCTGTCTACTCTAATATTTATATTGGATTTCATCTGTACCACACAGAACAGCAAGTGCAAGCTCTGTTTCACTCACAAAGATACGAAGTCTCAGAAAGGCCATCTAATACAGCAGCTATCATTTAGCCAAGCAGTAGTAGGCCCAAGATTCAAGCTCAGATTTCTATGACTCCAATGTCCACAGATTTCCTGTGCAAATATGACATCTGTTCAGGGTAAGGGATGCTCATTAACTCTGAAGAGCTTATAATCTCATAAAAGAGGTCATTCTCATTTAAGGAAAATATAAACTAGGGGCCAGCTTTGTGGTGTCATGGGTTAAGCCACCAGCCATGCTGCCAGCATCTCATATTGGAGTACCTGTTTGAGTCCTGGCTGCTCCACTTCCAATCCAGCTCCCTGCTAATGCACCTGGGAAAAGCAGTTGAAGATGGCCCAAGTACTTGAGCCCCTGTACCCACATGGGGGAACCAAATGGAGTTCCAGGCTCCTGGCTCCAGCCTGGCCCAGTCCTGACTATCACAGCCATTTGGGGAGTGTGCCAGGGAATGGAAGATCTCTTTCTCTCTGTGTATCTCCTTCTTTCTCTGTTGTTCTGCTTTCCAAATAAGTAAAATAAGTCTTAAGCCAATTTGAAAATAACCACACACAAAGAGACTAAGACATGAGTGTTCCTTACAACCAGATAAAGCTTAACCTATTAAATTTTGTCTGTCTACATTTTTGGTCCTTCTATATTCTAGAAGAAAATGTTAAAGTCTTATTTTTTTCTACCTAGAATGCTGTCATTACTAACCAGCAGCGAGCCATTAGCATTGAAGTTTTGATACAGACATTGCCATTTTTTGACTCACCCAGAATTTGGACCTCCTGCCAACATTTGCTCCTAATCTGACAATTTTTACTGAGAGGCAGGGTCCACATCCCACTAACTGGGGCTGGAAATGCTGATTGTTCATCTTCCCCGCTCTCCTGCAGTTGGAACACAACCACATGGCGCCAGCTCTGCCTACCAAGCATACCACCCTAGACTGAAATGAGAGCCAATGAGGCAGAGAAGCGAGGACCGAAGATGATTCTCTCTAGAAGTTGAACAAGATCAAGGTTCTGCGGGTCATCAAAGAAGGAGGTACCTTTCTCTGAAGGGAGGAGAGAACTTCCACTTTGACCATGGCCTTGTCTAAATATGATCAGAGTCAGTGAACTCAGGGGGCTTCCATAGCCTTGGCAGCTCATGAAAAGAGCCTAGGGTGATTACTGATGCCATAAACAAGAGTGTCAATTTGTTAAGTCAACAACAGGAGTCACTGTGCACTTACTCTTCATGTAGGATCTTTGTCTTTAGTGTGCTGTACATTGAGATTTAATGCTATAACTAGTACTCAAACAGTATTTTTCACTTTATGTTTCTGTGTGGGAGCAAACTGTTGAAATCTTTACTTAATGTATACTAAACTGATCTTCTGTATATAAAGAGAATCAAAAATGAATCTTGATGTGAATGGAAGGGGAGAGGGAGTGGGAAAGGGGAGGGTTGCGGGTGGGAGGGACGTTATGGGGGGGGAAGCCATTGTAATCCATAAGCTGTACTTCGGAAATTTATATTCATTAAATAAAAGTTAAAAAAAAAAAGATCAAGGTTCTGGAGAAGGAAGTTGCAGAGCTGGAAGCGGCAGTCCATTTCCAAAGCCAATGACCCAGGTGCTGCCAATGGCAGCCCCCGGCTCGGCAGAGAAACAGTGGTGTCCTCCCCAGTCCAGTTCTGCTTTGGGTTACGCCCATATTCTGTCCCTTGATCCAGGGTCAGTCGCATCAGCTCAGATCTGCACATCTATACCACTAGTTCGTATCATTTCTTATAAAACTTCTATCAGCGAGCTAATGTAAAACAAAAGATGTAAAGATAAGAAAGCTTAGAGGCAAAACTTTGACAAATCAGTTCAATCCTGTTTATCTCCCAACAGAGAGGTAGCACAGCTCTGAATTTATATTATCATTTTCAAGCATCTCTAATGCTTTACTACATATTTATAGCCCTAAGCACAAGATGGCAATCATCTTGTATATTCTTCAACTTCATATACATATAATATCATATTATACATATCCTTCTGCAACTGCCTTTTTCTCACTCAACATTCTGGTCATGAAATTCTTCCAGGATGATGTTAATGGCTAGTAGGTCATTCACTTTTACTGTTATTACTCTATAGAATTCCACCGAGTGAATGTACCATGATTTGTATCTTCCTGTGTTGCCACGAGTTACTTCTAATTGTATATGAATAACCTATCAATAATGCCGCTTCAGGTCCTCTTGTACATTTTTCCTGGTGTTCACATTCATGGGCTCCTGAAGGGTGTGGTCAGAGAGTTGTTGGGTTCCACCATTTAAATCTTTCCAAGTTTACTAGATGTTGTCATATACCTGGTCTCTAAAGCGGTTGTGTCTTATACCATTGTAATCAAGTTCCTTCTGCTGGCAAAAGCCAGAGTCCATTTCTACTACTTGTAGCAAAGAATGCAGACTGATGTTGGAAGACGATTTCCACAGGCCTCCCACCTTTCTGCCTATCTTACAGCAGAGGTTCTGACTGGCTTTGTTCCCAACTACCTTCCCAATGATGTTTATAGAGAGAAAAGCTTTGGAAAACAGATGTAGAGTCTTCCTCGGGAACAGACAACAGGGAAGATTCATTTCCTGTCCAATATAAGAAAAACAATGTCTCCTTCCAAGGCTTAAGTCACACAGACTCAAAATCATTATAAAGATTCAGGTCACTTAAGCTTGGGGTTCCTCCCCTAAATGGTACCTTATTGTGTCTGTAGCCATAGTCTAGATATTTTTGCATCCCTGGGGTTCAGGGGATTGGAATAAGAGTTGACATTATGTGGTAATGGAAGACTTAAACACCCCAATTTCATCAACAGGTCAGCCATATAGAAAATCAACAAAGAAAGAACAGAGCTAATCTACATTAAGGACCTAACTTATATGAACAGAACCTTTCATCCCACTGTCGCGGAACACACACCCTGTTCATCAGTGCATGCAACTTTCTCTAGGTTAGACCATGTACTAGGCCATAAAGCAAGTCTCAGCAAATTAGAAAAAATTGAAATAATACCATCTATCTTTTCTGACCACAATGGAATGAATCTGGAAATTAACAAAATAAACTCTAGAACACAGGCAACCACAGAGACTGAAAAACACTCCTGAGTGAACAGGGGGTCATAGAAGAAACCAAAAGGGAAATAAAAAAAATTCCTGCAAAGAAAAGAAGATGACAATACAACATTTCAAACCTTATGGGATACAGCAAAAGCAGTATTAAGAGGAAAGTTTATAGCAATTGCTGCCTACTCAAGAAATTGGAAAGGGAGCAAATGAATGATGTATCAATGTATCACACTGAGAAAGACAAACCACGCCCAAAATTAGGAGGGAAGAAATTATAAAAACTAGAGAAGAAATACACAAAATTGAAACTCCAAACACATTACAAAACATCAGTGAAATGAAGAGCTGGGCCTTTTTAAAAAATATTTTATTTATATGAAAGACAGAGTTACAGAGAGATATAGAGACAGAGAGAGAGAGAGGTCTTCCATCTGCTGGATCACTCCCCAGATGGCTGTAAAAGCCAGAGCTAAACCAGCCCAAAGCCAGGAGCTTCTTCCAGGTCTCCCACATGGGTTCAGGGACCCAAGGACTTGGGCCATCCTCCACTGCTTTCCCAGATGCATTAGCAGGGAGCTGGATCAGAAGTGGAGCAGCCAGGACTCACATCAGCATCCATATAGGATGCCAGCACTGCAGGCCAGGGCTTTAACTCACTGAGCCATAGCACCAGCCCTGAAGAGCTGGTTTTTTGAAAAAATAAACAAAATTGACACACCATTGCCCCAACTAACCAAAAAAAGAGGGAGAAGACCCAAATCAGTAAGATCAGACATGATGTAACAGTGGATATCACAGAAATAAAGAGAATCATCAGGAATTACTACAAACAGCTAGATGCCAGCAAATTGGAAAATGAAGAAGAAACAGATTCCTGGACACACACGATCTACCAAAACTGGGTCATGAAGGCATAGAAAACCTAAATTGACCAATAACCAAGATGGAGATTGAATCAGTCACAAAGACCCTCCCAACAAAGAAAAGTCCAAAATCAGATGGCTTCACTGCTGAATTCTACCACACTTTTAAAGAACTAGTTCCAATTCTTTTCAAACTGTTCCAAACAACTAAAAGGGAGGAAATCCTCCCAAACTCCTTCTATGAGGCCAGCATCAGCTTAATTCCAAAACCAGAAAAAAAATACAAGAAAGAGAACTATAGACCAATATCCCTGATGAATTTGGATGCAAAAAATCCTCAAAAAAATACTAGCTAATCGAATCCAACAGAAAGATCCTTCACCTGGACCAAGTGGAATTTATCCCTGGTATGCCAGGATGGTTCAACATATGCAAATCAATAAATGTGATGCATCACATTAACAAACTGAAGACTAAAATCTATATAATTATCTCAATTGATGCAGAGAAAACATTTGATAAAATACAACATCCTTTCATGATAAAACCTTAAGCAAACTGGGCATAGAAGGAACATTCCTCAACACAATCAAGGCAATATATGACAACCCCACAGCCACCATCAAATTGAGTGGGGGAAGTGTGGAAGCATTTTCACAAAGATCTGGAAGCAGATGAGGATGCCCACTTTCACCACTGTATTCAATATAGTTCTAGAAGTTTTAGACAGAGCCATTAGGCAAGAAAAAGAAATCAAAGGGATACAAATTGCAAATGAGGACATCAAAGTATCCCTGTTTGCAGATGACATGCTCCTGTATATATGGGACAAAAGGCTCCACTAAGAGACCATTGGAACTCATAAAAGAGTTTGGTAAAGTGGCCGGATATAAAATCAACACACAAAAATCAATAGCCTTTGTATACACAGACAATGCCATGACTCAGAACTTGTAAGATCAGTCCCATTCACAATAGCTACAAAAAAATTAAATACCTTGGAAAAAAACTTAACCAAGGAGGTGAAAAATCTTTGCAGTGAAAATTACAAAATGTTAAAGAAAGAAAAAGAAGAAGACACAAAAAAATGGAAAAATCTTCCATATTCGTGGATTGGCTCAATATCCTCAAAATGTCCATACTACTGAAAGAAATTTACAGATTCAATGTTATCCAAATCAAAATACCAATGACATTCTTTTCAAATCTAGAAAAAATGATGCTAAAATTCATATAGAAACACAAGAGGCCCTGACTAGCTTAAACAATCTTATACAAAGAAATCAAAGCTGGAGGCTTCACAATACCAGACTTCAAGACACACTACAGGGCAGTTACAATCAAAACAGCCTAGTACTGGCACAAAAATAAACATGTAGATCAATGGAATAGGATAGAAACTCCAGAAATTAATCCATACAGCTACAAGCAACTAATCTTTGACAAAGGAGCTAACATCAATCCTGGGGAAAAGACAGTCTCTTCAACAAATGGTGCTAGGAAAATTGGATCTACTTGTGCAGCAGTATGAAGGAAGATCCTTATCTTATAGCTTATACAAAAATCAACTCAAAATGGATCAAGAATCTACATCTATAACCTGATACCATCAAAGTAATACAAGAAAACATCAGGGGAAATTCTGCAAGACATTGATACAGGCAAATACTTTTTGGAAAATACTCTAAAAGTGCAGGAAATTAAAGCAAAAATAGACAAATGAGATTACATCAAACTAAGAGGATTCCACACTGCAAGGGAAACACAACAAAGTGATGAGGCAACCTATAGAATGGGTGAAAATATTTGTAAACTATGTAAATTATAAAGTATTAATATCCATAATCTACTAAGACCTCAAGAAACTCAACAACAATAAAACAATCCAGTCAATATATGGGCAAAGGAGGTGAATAAACATTTTTCAAAAGATGAAATTCAAATGGCCAACAGACACATGAAAAAATGCTCAGGATCACTAGCCATCAGGGAAATGCAAATCAAAACAATAATGAGGTGCTACCTCACCCCAATTAGAATGGCTATCATCCGAAAATCAAAAGGTAAACGCTGATGAGGATGCAGCGAGGAAAGAATCCTAATTCACCGTTGGCGAGAATGAACATTAATACAATCATTATGGAAGACAGTATAGAGATTCCTCAGAGATCTGGAAAGAGCTCTACCACATGACCCAGTCATCCCACTCCTGGAAATTTACCAAAAATAAATGAAATCAGCATACAAAAGAATTATTTGTACTCCCATGTTTATTGCAGCTCAATTCACAATAGGTAAGATATGGAATCAACCCAAATGTCCATCAACTGATGACTGGATAAAGAAAATGTAGCATATATACATTATGGATTACTACTCAGCCATAAAAAGAATGAAATTCTGTCTTTTGCCACAAAATGGATGCTACTGGAAACCATTATGCTTAGTGAAATAAGCCAGTCTCAAAATACAAACGTGGCAGCTAATATAGATTACAAAAGAATGTATAGGAATGAAATGGTCACTTGGAATATGATTGCCATTTTTAACTCATGTTTGTACTCTTTTGAGACTGTGGTCTTCCTACTTTTTAGTTATTGAATATTATTATTAGTGGTTAACTAAGCCTGTGCATGCAAAGTGGATTAAAATTATGTCCTTGCAAGAACTGATGAAGAGGGGAGGGAGGGAGAGACTGGGGGGAGCTGGAAAGTGTGCTTGTCCTGGAACTGCACCTATGGAATACATAAAATCTGTTCTCTTTATATTAATAAAAGATTTTTTAATGTTGGTCTTCCGGCTGTAGTCATTATAGCCAGTAATAAAGTCCTTTGTCTCTGACTCAGCAGCTTTGTGTCTTTCGCCAGCATCCCAGAAATTCTTGCAAGCTAACTTATTACTGTGCAAATAGGAAAAAGCCCAAGACCTCCATAGTCCTTAACAATTAACTCAGAAAGTGAGGGTAGCTTGGGCAATCGAAAACCAGGAGAGTCCTGTCATTGGTTATCTGAAGGGGTCAGAGCTGAAGACAATAAAAAAATCCCTCTAGTATAACTGAATGAGACTCCAGCAATCCACATGTAGCCATTAGGAATACTTTTAGCTCTGAGTAAGGGACTGTTCATGTTAATAGTGACTTTAGGGGCCAGTCCCACGGCACAGTAGGTTAATCCTCTGCCTGCGGTGTTGGCATCCCATATGGATGCTGGTTCTAGTCCCGGCTGCTCCTCTTCCAATCCAGCTCTCTGCTGTGGCCTGGGAAGGCAGTGGAAGATGACCCAAGTCCTTGGGCCCCAGTGTGGAAGACCTGGAAGAAGCACCAGGCTCCTGGCTCTGGATCAGCACAGCTCTGGCCGTTGCAGCCACCCGGCGGGTGAACCAACGGATGGAAGACCTTTCTGTCTCTCACTCTCACTGTCTGTAACTATCTCTCAAACAAATAAAATATTTAAATAGTGACTTTAACAATGATTTCCTTAATATGACAAGATTTCTGGAAATAAGAATTATACTTGGTGGGACCAGTATTGTGATGTAGTGGGTAAAGCTGCCGCCCACAGTGCCAGCATCCCATATGGGCACTGGTTCAAGTCCCAGCTGCTCTGCTTCCAACCCAGCTCTCTGCTATGGCCTGGGAAAGCAGTGGAAGATGGCCCAAGTCCTTGGGACCCTGCACCCATGTGGGAGACCTGGAGGAAGCTCCTGGCTCCTGGCTCCTGGCTCCTGGCTCTGGATCAGCCCAGCTCTGACCATTGCAGCCACTTGTGGAGTGAACCGGCAGAGGAAGGACCTCTCTCTCTCTGTCTCTGCCTCTCTGTAACCCTGTCTTTCAAATAAATAAATAAATCTTAAGAAAAAAGAATTATAGTTGGTATAGAAGCCTACTGAGGAAAAAGGCCCAGGCTCCTTTGTCATGTTTTACCCCACCATCCTTAACCACTGTGCTACTGTTTAAACAAGCTTGGCTCCTGAACTCACATGGATATTTTAACCCCAAAGTCTCAAGTTAACGGAACTAAGAGGATAGAAACTAAATACTATTACGGAGTTTGGGAGGTGTGCCTAGTGGGAGGCATGCTCCAAGATGGTTCCTGTAAGACGTTTGGTTTGAAAAGTTTAGTTGGGGCTGGTGCCATGGCTCAATTGGCTAATCCTTTGCCTGCAGCGCCGGCATCCCAGGTTCTAGTCCCGGTTGGGGTGCCGGTCCTGTCCCGGTTGCCCCTCTTCCAGTCCAGCTCTCCGCTGTGGCCTGGGAGGGCAGTGGAGGATGGCCCAAGTGCTTGGGCCCTGCACCCCATGGGAGACCAGGAGGAAGCACCCGGCTCCTTGCTTTGGATAAGCATAGTGCTGGCCGTGGCAGCCATTAGGGGAGTGAACCAACGGAAGGAAGACCTCTCTCTCTGTCTCACTCTCTCACTGTCTAACACTGCCTGGCAAAAAAATAAATAAATAAATAAATAAAGTTTAGTTGTCCCACCCATTCCCTCTGCTTCTTGGCTTATCATGTGATTCATCCTCTACTCATGTTCACATTCTCTCATTCCTACCTCATCAGAGGTCAAACCAACAAGGTCACCAGATCTTGGAATTGAAATTCCAGAATCAGAAATGAAAGTAAACCTCTCTTTCACAAGTAGCTTGTGCTGGGCATTTCTTCATAGTAAAGCTAATAATGCATGTGGCCTTCTTGTTACAAAGATCTCAAAGCTTCAGACATTTGCTTGCATCAAGGCAGGAAAAACAGAAGAGACCACATGAATTACCTCTGGGTTTTTTTTTTTTTTAATCAGGAAAGTAAAACTTTGCCATCAAGCCTTCCAGATTGGGATAAGTCCATCGTGACTCATTTCTTACAGTTGGACAATTCCTCCCACCTAACAAAAACTGGGTACTGAGAACAGAAGAAAAGGCACCAACAGAAAGTAAGGTTGATGTTTATCCAAGATCCAACAGTGTCTGCCATGGTCCATGGTCCATCCAGGAGATCACCCATTATCTCTTCCAGTTACCACATCTAACTCAAAGTCCACAATCTGAGGTATATGCCTGCTCAAGGTCTGGTGACCTGTCAGCTGAAAACCACACTATTTAGTTCACCCACTAAACAGAGATAAGGAAGTACTATGAAGGGTGAATCAATATTTTTCAAAGAGAGGACACAGTCAGTAGTCTATAACACACATCATACGCCACTAAAGGTAAGTAGACACTCTGGGGCAGGAAGGTAAGTTCCTAAGTTGGCATGCCTGGTTCTGCTCTTGGGATGATCCTCTCTGAGCATTGGCCTCTGGCAATCTTTGTCCTAGATCCTTGGAGGAGCTTCCTTGCCCATTTTCCTCCACAGCCCCTTTGAGGGTGACGGAGGATGACCTTCCAGGAGTTAGATGGTTTTGCCATCCACTTTCTATTAGTACACATGTTCTTATGATAATGAGTAAAGCTACTATCTACATTCTCCAACAAGTCTTTGTGTAAATACCAGAAACCATTTTTTACTTACTAGAGTAGAAAAGGTCAAAAACTTTGATAATGCACTTATTGGCAAGGTTGTGTAGGCAAGTACTCTCATGCATTGCTGATGGAAGCATAAACTGGAACGACATCCATGAGGGAAATTTAGCTAAATATATTACTCATACACATGAGTAATTTCAAGATATATATAGATATCCTTCTATATGCTGTTGGCTATATACATATGCATTACTCATGCAATATCTTTTGACTAGCTCCACTTCTAGGAATATATCATACAAATGTATTCATGTATACAAAATAGTGTTTCTGTAAGATTATTCATTCACTATTGCAGCTGTGTTTCTAAAGCACAAGATTGGAAACCACCTGAATAACAGCCAATAAAGGGATGGTTAAATAAAGTACGGTACATCCATACAATGATATTCTATGAACCCAAGAAAAAGAACGAAATTGCTCTTAATTCAGGTTTCCAAGAAACACTGTTAAATCAAAAGACCAAAAATGGTCCATAACAGTGTATATAAAATAGAAAGTGTCATTCGTATCAAGAAGAAAAGGAAGTCATGTGCTTTCTGGAATTTCCAGAAGCACAAGAAACAAAGGTTGCAGATGGAGCAATATGCTGTGGGCATGAATAGGAGTGAGACTTTTCATTACATGTCCATTGTTTTGTATTTGAGTCATATGAATATTTAGCTCAACATTTAAATTAAAAAGTTGGTAGGCGGTGACAACTGACTGAACACCAAAAAGGAAACCTGTTGAAGTGAAATCGACACTATGAGAAACAGTGACTTGATCAGCATAGCCCGACTGTTAATGAACAACTTAATACATTATCCCTCTTAGTAGTTTTTTTTGTCTGTTCTACTTAATATGACTGGTTTAATTCTGTAATTAATACACAGTTATTCTTAAGTGTTGAAATTTAACTGAAATGTGATCCCTGTTAAACATAAGAGTGGGAATAAGAGAGGGTAGAGATGTACAATTTGGGACATGCTCAAGCTGACTTGCCCCAAATGGTAGAGTTAGAAACATACCAGGAGACTCCAATTCAATCCCATCAAGGTGGCATGTACCAATGCCATCTCACTATTCCAAGTGATCAATTTCAGTTCACAATTGATCATAATGACAGGACTAAGAGTCAAAGGGAGCACATAAACAAGTCTAGTACCTGCTAATACTAACCAATAGAATAAATAAAGGGGAGAGTGATCCAACATGGGAAGCGAGATACTCAGCAGACTCATAGAATGGCGGATGTCCTAAACAGCACTCTGGCCTCAGAATCAGCCCTAAAGGCATTCGGATCTGGCTGAAAAGCCCATGAGAGTATTTCAGGCATGGAAAGCCAAGACACTCTGGCAAAAAAAAAAAAAAAAAAAAAAAAAAAAAAAAAAAAAAAAAACAACTAAATGAAAGATCTCTGTGAGTGAGATCCCAGTGGAAAGAACAGGTCTTCAAAGAAGGAGGTACCTTTCTCTGAAGGGAGGAGAGAACCTCCACTTTGACTATGACCTTGTCTAAACAAGATAAGAGTCGGAGAACTCAAGGGGCTTCCATAGCCTTGGAAACTCATGACTGGTGCATAGGGAGATTACTGATGCCATAAACAGGAGTGTCAATTTGTTAAGTCAACAACAGGAGTCACTGTGCACTTACTCCTCATGTAGGATCTCTGTCCTTAATGTGCTCTACATTGAGGCTTAATGCTATAACAAGTACTCAAACAGTATATTTCACTTTGTGTTTCTATGGGGGTGCAAACTGTTGAAATCTTCACTTAATGTATACTAAACTGATCCTCTGTTAAAAAAAAAAAAAGAAGAAGAAATTAGCAATTCCCAACTTGACTCTCACTGGGATTAAACATGACAATAGGTCTGATCTGATTTCATCATCATTTAAAAAATCATCTATTATTTTTCACTTTATGTTTCTGTGTGGGAGCAAACTGTTGAAATCTTTACTTAATGTATGCTAAACTGATCTTCTGTATATAAAGAGAATTGAAAATGAATCCTCATGTGAATGGAAGGGGAGAGGGAATGGGAAAGGGGAGGGTTGCGGGTGGGAGGGACGTTATGGGGGGGAAGCCATTGTAATCCATAAGCCGTACTTTGGAAATTTATATTCATTAAATAAAAGTTTTTTAAAAAAAAAAGTTGGTAGGGCAATGCTCATAGAAGCACTAATCACAGTAGCCTAGAAATGGAAACAACCCAAATGTCCATCAAGGATTGCATAAAATGTTTTCTAGTCTTGCAATGGAATACTGATCCTTAAAAAAAAAAAAAAAAAAAAAAAAAAAAGGTGCTATGGTTTGAATATTATTTGACTCTCAAACTCAGACATTTAATCTTCAAAGACTTTTGTTAAGGGTTTTAATGGGATGGAAACTTAATTCAATTATGGTGTTCAGAGGTAGAGCCTTTGAGAAGTGATTAAAACAAATTGGGTTATTAGGATGGGATCCTCATAGTTGAACCCTACTGCTTTATAAGAAGAGAGAAGGAGAGACCACATACACACAGACATGTGTGCTCCCTGTCTCTTGTCATGTGATACCATGTGCTTCTTCAGGGCTCTGCCAGTAATACCATCATCAGAAGCCAAACCAGTGTGGATCACCCAGTCTTGGACTGTGAACCTCCAGAACCATGAGCCAAAAACAATAATAAAAAAAACTATTTTCTTTATAAAGTAGCCTGCCTTCGGTATTTCATTATAGTGACCAAAAAGCTGACTAATCTGACACATGTTGTACCATGGATGAGCCTTGAGGACATTATGCTAATTGAAATAATTCAGTCACAAAAGGACACATAGTGCAGGATTCCACTTATATGATGTAACAAGAGTAGTCAGCTTTCTGGAGACAGAAAGTAGAATAGTCATTTCCAGGGCTGGGGAGTGATAATGGGGAATTTTTAATAAAGATTTTTGGATGAAAAAGTTCTGGGCAAGGACAGTGTGATGATTGCACAATGTGACTATAATTAGGTCCAATGAACTTCACACACTCATTTTTTTTAAATTATATATTTTGCTACAATAAAAACATTTCTCTTAATTTGGTACCTCATACTAAACATCACTGAATTGTACTTTTTAAATGGATGAACTATATCTCAATAAAACCAAATAAATAAAAACTTGGGAGCCTTCAAGTTTACTTACTCTGGATCAATTCCACATGCTGGTAATCACACAAAAATTATGTCTAAGCAAACCTGAAGCCTGAAAACTTCAAGGGAGTGAGCCATAAGATGTGAGATCTTTGTCTCTCTGCCTTACAAATAATTTTTTTTAAAAAAATAGCTTTTTCAGAAATTCTCATATCTCACAGACAAAAACTAAGTCTTGGATCTAACTATACAGGGGAGACTTAGAAATGTGGTCTTTTATTTTAGAAAAACAATATGCTTTGCAATATGTTACTAAAGGAGAGAAAAATTGAATTTTTGGATAAATATCTTTTATACCTGCCACTAACTATGTAGATTACCCTGAGAGTAGATTCAGCTTGACTTAAAGGGGCTGGGGGAAGAGGAAGTGAGGAGCTGTTGTTCAATGGACGGAATGTTCAGATTTACAGAATAGAAAGTTCTGGTAGTGATGGTGGCACAATGTAATGAATACATTTCATATTACTGCACACTTAAAATGGTTAAAATAGTATTTTAGGGTATACATCTTTACCAAATTTTTTTTAATTTAAAATTTTTTTATTTACATAAAGGGAACAAGTTTCATACACTTCATGTATAGAATTTTAAGAGCATAATGAAACTTCCCACCCTACTCTTCCTCCCAAGTATTTGCAAAATAACCAGTACTATCCAGGTCATGAAGAACAAAGGCAAGCTGTCACAATGCAGAAGGAACTAAGGAGATATAACAGAATAAAATGTGGTATATGGAATTGTATCCTGTAACAGAAAAAGCACATTGGTTTAGAACTAGTAAAATTCAAATAATTCCAAAAATTAATAGTAATGTACCAGTGCTCATTTCCTGCTTTTGATCAAAGTACCATGTTCTGTAAGATATTACCAGTAAGAAGAATGAGTGAGGGGTAAATGGAAACTCCCTCCATTATCTTGACAACTCCTCTGTAAGACTAAAGTTATTCCAAATGAAAGTGTACTTTAAAAATTAACACTACAGAGCAATTAGGAATAAATAAATAAGTGATATACACATAGAAAAGCAGAAAGTCGGTTATCCATGTTTGCAAATGACAGGATTATACACCTGGAGAAACCTCAAATCTCCACCAGGAGACTACTAGAACCAATAAATGAATTCAGTAAAGTTTCAGGGTACGAAGCAACACACACATAATTCTTTTTTTGAAAGACAGAAAGACAGGTCTCCCATCTCTCCCATCAAACCCCTCAAATATCCACAATGGCCAGGGTTAGGACTGGGCAAGAACCAGGAGTTGGGAGCACAAGCCGGTCTCCCACTTGAGTGGAACCCAAATACTTGAGCTATCACTATTACCTCCCAGGGACTGCATCGGCAGAAAGCTGGAGCCAGGAATTGAACCTAGGCCCTCTGAACTGAGACACAGGCCTCTTAATCACTAAGCTAAACACCCATTCCCAGCAATAGCACCTTTATAAACCAATAACCAACTCACTGAAAAAGAAATTTTAAGAGTAATCCCATTCACAACAGCTACTGAAAACATCAGCTTCGAACAAACTTAATCAAGGATATGGAAGACCTCGGCAATGAAAACTACAAAACTCTAAGAAATAAATCAATCAAACAAGATAGCAGAAAATGGAAAGACTTCCCATGTTCATGGATTGGAGGAATTAATATTAAAATACACAGGGGCTGGAACTGTGGCATAGCAAGTTAGGCTGCCACCTGTAGCACCAGCATCCCATATAGACGCTGCTTTGAATCCCAGCTGCTCCACTTCCAATCCAGCTCCCTGCTCAGGTACCTGGGAAAGCAACAGAAGATAGCCCACATACTTAGACACCTGCCACAAATGCGGGAGATCTGGATGGAGTTCCAAACTCCTGTCTTCAGCCTGGCCCAATCCCATCTGTTGTGGCCATTTAGGGACATGAACCAGCAGGTGGAAGATCTCTCTTTTCTCTGTCTCCCTCTAACTCTGCCTTTCAAATATATAAATAAATAAAAAATATTTATACTACCCAAAGAAATATACAGGTTCAAAGCAATCCCCATTAAAATAGTATACTATTCTTCACATAATTAGAAAAAAAGAAACTCTAAAACTCATGTGAAAGCATAAAGACCCTGAATAAACTAATTTTGAGCAAAAAGAACAAAACTGAAGGTATCACAATATTGGATTTGAAGACATATTAGAGAGCTTTTTTTAACAAAAACAGCATGATACTATCATAAAAACCAGACACAGGGACCAGTGGAACACAACAGAGATAATTAATCTATGCACATACAGCCAACTGATCTTTGACAGAAGTACCAAAAACATATACCAGAGGAGGACCAGCTCTTCAATAAATGATGCTGGGAAAAGTAGATATCCATTTGCAAAAGACTGAACCAAACCCACCACCTCCCTGAAGACCAGCCACAGGATCCTGGTCTAGACTCCACCAGTGGGAAGCACCCATCCAGGACCTGGAGCCAGTAGAATTCACACAAAGGAGAATTCAGTCTAGCAATGTAGCACCAAGATCGTGCTCCAGGACAACAATAGCCATTGCTCCAGCCAATGCCTGGAGTGTCAGTGGTGCTTCTACACACAGCAACACCAGTAGCAGTGATAGTCATGGACAGACAGTACTAGTTCTGCAGTTGAAATTTTGATCACAGTTCTAGAATGTATAGTCCCCAAACCTAGCTATCCAAGGTCTCTTGTGCCCCTGTGAGTTACTCCATATCCTTTCAATAAATTGCTTTGCTACTGATGTCAGTATTTGCTGCTTGCAATTCAGTGCCTTGATGAGTTGTTTTCCGAGGATGAAAGACCCGGAAGTGTCTAGACTTGAAGTACACCTGAAAGTTTGTGGCACAGTCACACTGTAAGCCTATCAATGTGTGTGATGTGGGCTGTGGTGCCTCTTGGAGAAAGATCTAAAGCAGTATTCTGTGCCAGGGTTCATCCATTCCTGGCATGGCAGACTGTTGGAATGGTCACATGTAATCGTGTACACGTGCAGGAGGGCTGAGGACCTTACGTTGGTTAATTTCAACAACCTGGTTGTGCCATGGAATGCCCAGATGGCTGGTTAAATGTTATCCTAGGGGTGAATAAGAGGATATTCCTGGATGAGATCATCTGAATCAATAGGCTGAGTCAAACATTGCCCTGGGTAGTTTGGGCAGACTTCACCCAGGCCATTGATGGTCCAACAGGACAAAAGACTGAGTAAGAGAATTGTCTGTCTCCCTATCTGATGGTGTTTGGGCTGGAATATCTGTCTTCCCTACCTTCAGAAGCAGCCTGGAACTCACCCAATTGGCTCTCTTGGTTCTTGGGCCTTGGGACTTCAAATCTTAGGATTTGGCTTCCATATACCCATGAACTGATTCTTTATCATATATCTCTACATATCAGTGTATGTATACATATATGAAGAGCTAGATAAGAAATATATCTTATTTGCTGTGTTTCTTTGAAGAGCCTTGACTAACAGATCTTCTTTTTTTTTTTAAGATTTTATTTATTTATTTATTTGAGAGGTAGAGTTACAGAGAGAGGGAGAAACAGAGAGAAAGTCTTCCATCCACTGGTTTACTCCCCAAATGGCCGCATCGGCCAGAGCTGAGCTGATCTGAAGTCAGGAGCCAGGAGTTTCTTCTTGGTCTCCTATGTGGTTGCAGGGATCCAAGTACTTGGGGCATCTTCCACTGCTTTCTCAGGCTAGACTAACAGATCTTCTTGGGAAAGAAATTATCCTAGAGGAATTAGGAAAAGTACTTGAACCCCATAAGGAAAGGAAGGGCAATAATTTAAGAAGACCCGGCCGGCGCCGTGGCTCACTAGGCTAATCTTCCGCCTTGTGGCACCGGAACACCGGGTTCTAGTCCCAGTCAGGGCGCCGGATTCTGTCCTGGTTGCCCCTCTTCCAGGCCAGCTCTCTGCTGTGGCCAGGGAGTGCAGTGGAGGATGGCCCAGGTGCTTGGGCCCTGCACCCCATGGGAGACCAGGAGAAGTACCTGGCTCCTGCCATCGGATCAGCGGCCATTGGAGGGTGAACCAACGGCAAAGGAAGACCTTTCTCTCTGTCTCTCTCACTGTCCACTCTGCCTGTCCAAAAAAAAAAAAAAAAAAAAAAAAAAGAGCCATTACATTAAACTAGGATTTCTCCAACTTTGGTCATCTACCTGCAGACTACTTAATGAGCATTTCAAGCATAAATTTTGGGTCTATTATAAAGAGATTCATCATCATTTTAATGATAAAAATAAAATATGAAATCAATAATGCTCAGATCCATGAAAGAGGTGACAATTTGAACTCTTTCACTCTTGGGGTTAATGATATGGATTGTGTCACCAGATTCTACATCTGACTGGTTTCCTCAACTTCTACCTAATTACAAAATTCTAAATCCTGGTTCTAAGTTACCAAGCATGGTAACAAGAGTTTGGCTCTGTTTGCTAGTGCTGGACATTTAGGTTGAGCAAGGACACAGAAATCACACAGAATGACTCACTGACGTCCTCGTTCAGGTTTCTATCAGATGCTAAGTCAGTCAGCAAGCGTATCATTCTGAGAAGCTGGAGGGATGGCTCCCGGCTCAGGAATCAGTGCTGAATGGATCCCTAATCTACTCTTTGGAAGCAGCCCTTGAAGGTAATTTAAAATACGCCCAGTTTTCTCCCTGGTAAGAAAAATCAAGTGCTGGAGAAAAAAAATATACATATGAACTTTTGGCAACTGAGCTATTTGCACCCCAGAGAGGTTCTGGAGTCACCCTCAATACAAAGAGTCACTATCAGTCAGTCTGGAGGCAATAGATTTAGGCCCTAAAGACAATAAACACATCACTGGGTTATACCATTTGAGCAAAACACTTGAAGTCCTGCAAATTGGATTCATGGGTCAGGCACTTGGCACATGGTTTAAATTGCCTCATGCGACACCTACATCCCATAATGGAGTGCCGATTTGAGTCCTAGCTACTCCGCTTCCAATGCAGCTTCCTGCTGCCACACACCCTGGGAGGCAGCAGATGATGGCTGAAGGGCTTGGATCCCTGCCACCCACACGGAGCTCTGGAGTGAGTCCTGGGCTGCTGCGTTGGCTTGTCCCAGCTCTGGCTGCTGCAGGGATTTGGGGAATGAAAAAGCAATCTATACCACAGCTTGTGGGGTACTTAGCAACCAGGTGAAAATACTCACCTGCAGCATGTGCTCTTTGAGCAACCAAGTCCCAAGGCCCTTTTGCCTCGTGTATGTATCATACATAGTCACAAGCTGATTCACTCTACACAGCAGTTCCACCCAACCGCACGTGACGGTAACTGCTCCTTCACATTGCAATGTGCCACCACTTGATTTCTTAACAGCAACATTTTCAAATGAATTTTTCAGCAGCTTGTTCTGCTTTCTGTCCAAGTATCCTAACCATCAGTTTTTAGATGGTTTAGTGTAATTAATACCTCTTTTTTGCTATGAAGACTGAATGACACCTGTTTCAGTCTCTCCTCTACCTTTAGTAAAAATTATGCTGTGGCTGGGGCCTGCGCTGTGGTGCAGCGAGTTAAAGCCCTGGCCTGAAGCGTCAGCATCCCACATGGGCGTCAGTTCAAGTCCCAGCTGCTCCTTTTCTGATCCAGCTCTCTGCCATGGCCTGGGAAAGCAGTAGAAGATGGTCCAAGTCTTTGGGTCCCTGCACCCACATGGGAGACCCAGAAGAAGCTACTGGCTCCTGCCTTCAGGTCGGCGCAGCTCCAGCTGTTGCAGCCATCTAGGGAGTGAACCAGTGGATGGAAAACTGCACTCTGTCTCTACCGCTCTCTGCAGCTCTTTCAAATAAATAAAATAAATCTTAAAAAAAAATTACACTGTGGCATAATAGGTTAAGCCTCTGCCTGCGATTCCCACATCATATTTGGATGCTGGTTCTACTCCCAGCTGTTCCACTTCCAATCCAGCTCCTTGCTAATGGGCCTGGGAAAACAGATGACCCTTAGGCCCCTGAGCCCACACGGGAGTCCTGGAAGAAGCCCCTGGCTCCCAATTTCGGATGGGCTCAGCTCCGGCCATTGTGGCCATTTGGGAAATGAACCAATGGATGGAAGATCTCTGTCTCTGTGACTCTCTCAAATCTTCAAAAATTTAATCAGGTTGGCCAGTGCTGCAGCTCGCTAGGCTAATCCTCTGCCTGTGGCGCCAGAACACCAGGTTCTAGTCCCGGTTGGGGTGCCAGTTGCTCCTCTTCCAGTCCAGCTCTCTGCTGTGGCCCAGGAGGGCCGTGGAGGATGGCCCAAGTGCTTGGGCCCTGCACCCGCATGGGAGACCAGGAGGAAGCACCTGGCTCCTGGCTTCAGATTGGCCATTTGGGGAGTGAAACAATGGAAGGAAGACCTTTCTCTCTAACTCTGTCAAAAAAAATTAATCAATTTGAAGTTTACTAAACAGGGTTCAGTGCTTAGTCTGGTAACAACACAAGAACCCTGAGGGCTCTGTATCACCATGAACAAAGTTTCATAGCAGACAACACCATAGGGACCGTGTGGAAAATGGATTGCCTCCAACAAAATCTGATTCCTAACGTATTATGGTTTTTATCCGCACTCCCCTTTAGACAAATTGTGCAGTTTTATTTGTTCTGACATACCGAGTCACATTCCACATTTGCACATTCTACATTTGAACTGTGGTATTTACATTATTCTTTTCACCTCTGTTTTTATGCTTCAGTGAACCACTTCCAAGCCATCTATCCTTTATAAACTAGACAATACCATAATACATTTCAAGTTATAAATATTCCCTTAAACACTGCTTTCACAATTTCCAATGGATTTTGATAATAAAATGTTCTCCAGTTCTCCATTTCACTGGTTTTCTAGATATTACAATAGAAAAGTGATTGTGATGGATAGAAAATTCAACTGAAATCAACAGCATGCAAATGATGTATAAATACATTGAGCTAAGAGAACCTAATTCTGTTTACTGAAACGTTGCAGAAGATAATGCTGTGAAAGCCCAGTGCATACACAACCTTTCTTGCAATAGGCATACAGCCTTGGAGAAGGTAAACAGTGCAGTGAAATCCTAGTTAATGTCTTAACCTGGCTAACAAATGTGAGCAATGCATATGAACGCAATGGGCCCCATGTTTTAGGGTTCTGAATCACATGATAGTTGAGCAGGTACCCAAGTAATCTGGAGATCTATTGCTCTTCTTAAACTCCTATGTTTCTAACTCAATGTTTGATTTTCTCAAGCAATCTACAATTTTAGTTTAGAAGTAATAATTTTGTTTCCATAGCTTTCTTTTCGCTCTTTGACCATTCCTTTGCAGTAGAGTATAATATCTCTGTATGGTTTGTATAATTATTCTGAATCCCCTGCTTCATCCTAAGTCTAAACCCGAATGCCAGGATGGGCATTTAGGTTAGTGATCAAGACATCCACACCCACATCTGAATGCCTTCATTTGAGTTCTGGCTCCAGCCCCTAATTCCAGGTTCCTGCTAATGTCCTTTTTTTTTTTTTTTTTTTTTTTTTTTTTTTTTTTTTTTGACAGGCAGAGTGGACAGTGAGAGAGAGAGAGAAAGGTCTTCCTTTGCCGTTGGTTCACCCTCCAATGGCCACCACAGCTGGCGCGCTGCAGCCGGTGCACCGTGCTGATCCGATGGCAGGAGCCAGGTACTTCTCCTGGTCTCCCATGGGGTGCAGGGCCCAAGCACTTGGGCCATCCTCCACTGCACTCCCTGGCCACAGCAGAGAGCTGGCCTGGAAGAGGGGCAACCAGGACAGAATCCGGTGCCCCGACCGGGACTAGAACCTGGTGTGCCGGTGCCGCTAGGCGGAGGATTAGCCTACTGAGCCGCGGTGCCAGCCATAATGTATACTCTTTAAGGTAGCAATGATGGGTAAGGTAATCGGGCACCTGCCAACCTGTGGGACACCTGGATTGTGTTCCCAGCTCCCAGGGTCAGCCCCAGCCCAGTGCTGGTTATTGTAGGCATTTGCTTAATAACTCAGCAAATGGGAGCTTGGGAACTGTTGTATGTCTGTCAGTCCGTCTCTCTCTCTCTCTCTTCCTCTCATCTCTGCCTCTCAGATAAATATTAAAAAGAAAAATCAGACTGCCCTATTCTCGTTTTGGCTAGGCTTCCTCTCAAGCTCCTGAGCCTCTTAACTCACTTAGGGACTTCCTTTGCCCACTTGTCCCACATACTGCAGCTCAGGAGGTTGGGCTCTTGCCAGCCCTAGAGAGCTGGCACCTTCAGAGGGCACTGTTTCTCCTGTAAGCCGAAGCCCAGTAGCCTGGCGTACCAGGGCTACTTGATGGAAGCACCTGCAGCAGCACCCACAATCTCAGCGACCACCTCTTCCGACCACATGGAAAGAGAGCAGGTTAACCCAACAGGGAAATTCTACGTGAGGCAGACCTGGATCAGCGGAGCCAGCAATCCCTTAGACTCTTGCTAGGGTCTTGCCAGAAAGTCTGGCTTCCTGCCAGGTCCTGGACTTTCTCTCAGATTGCATATAGTGGTGTACCAGTTCAGCCCTCGGCTGGGCCATTCCTGCACTGTCTCACACTCAAAATTCCAGGTGAGTTTAGGTTACTCCTCCAGGCTCCAGCAATGAGCCATGCCTGCCTCACTGGTCCACGATCCCAGCAGAGAGAATGGGACAGGGAACACTAACACTACACTCGAGACAACATCTTTCCCAAGTGTGCAGCATCCAGTCTGTCTCCCTTTGATTCTATCCTTCAAGTGGTTACCAGAGATTTATCTAAAACACAAACATTGCCAAACTGTGATGAGAACACTTTGTGATTCTCCATCAACCAAAGTAAAAATGCAACCTCTATAGCATGGTTTGCTGGTTTCATTTTACCACTCCCTGATGCACAGTTTACATCTGAACAGAACTACTTGTGGTTCCAACAGCATTCCATCCCCGAGTACTCTTGCTCAGGCTGCCCTGTCTCTCTTCCAATGTTTCCTTGAGCAAGCAGTACAGCTCGGGTGTCACCTCCTCAAAGATGCTGCCCCTAACCCCGAAACTGGGTTCAACACCCCTCAGTGTTCCCTTTCTTTTCATGTTTAACATACATTAAATATTGAACTTCTGTTGTGTTGTCACCTTCTAATCTCCTACCTCCTCAAAGTTGGGGACCTCATCTTTTCATTTAAGTAGCCCCAGTGCCTAGCACCATGCCAGCCGCTTGGCATGTAAACAAAATATTTGTTTAGTTAAATTAAACATGTCAGTTTCCAACTAGACTGAAATTTCTCCTTTTTCCAAAATTCCCTCCACAAATGTTCATAAACATTCAATTTGTTAAATCAAAGCATTTAATGTACAATTCACCTGATAAAAAAGAATATTCCATCATTTCATAGATTTCATCTTGAATTTCAAGAACCGTGACATTAGAATATTACCTCGCCTCATATTCCTGAATGTCTGTATCTTTACCCAAATGATACTGTGCTGCTTATCTGATACCAGAATTCTTGTCCTTTTAACCCAGAAAAAACTGATTCAACACTGAGTTCTTAAGGTTGATCCTCAAAGTTGGAAAACGCTGTAACAAACCACGGGAAGCGTGATTCTTCCACCAGCCAAAAACTCAGCTGCTTTGCCAGAAGGAGTCCTTCAACCGGACCACAGAGTCCGTTTCTCCAGAGAATCACGTTTTCCAGTCCATTGCAGTGCGTCCCTTTGCCTGCACTTGCTTCATCTGGCCTGGCTGACAGCTGCTGCATCACCACAGTGTGATTGCTACGACCCACTTCCTACAGGGCACTGGGCTTGGCAACAGTTCTCACTGCTCACTCACGCTCAGGTGGAAATAGCTTGGAGAAAAAGTTTTTTGAAGAGAATAGCCATTTTTTAAATTGGAAGGAAAGGAGAGAAAGTGGAGATAATCTGCATAGATTAAATGTTTAAGCTTAAAGAGGATGGATTTTATGTCAGTTCAGGACCAAGAACTATCATCACCCAATTTCCCAGGAGACGAGAATTTGCCCTTAATCAACAATATAAGTACCACCAATTCAGGCCATTGCTAGAGAAAATAACATATTCTTGAACCACCTAGTCTCAGCTCTTACAGAAAATCTTGCCCAAAGAACTGAGACTTAAGGATGAGACCTAGAGTCATCTACTTCTGAGTCCAACTCTATCTATTGTTCACTTGGCCCCATGAACCAGTCCATGGGATCATCTTTAATGGAAATGCAATGGAATGTTTAATAACAAATTTTATTGAGCATATCTATAAGAAAAGATACATGAAAAGTGACACTGCTTTTGTTTTAAATCTTACTAAGGAAATGATTCAAAATCTCTCATGGAATCAACAACAAAACCCTATACAAAAAAAAAAAAAAAAAGCCTGAGAAACTGACAAATCAGAGAAGACTAGTGCAACCCCATGACTAAATTCAACATGGTATCCTGGATTGAATCTTAAGACAGAAAGGGGATGTTAGTGGAAAAAGTGCTGAAATCCAAATAAAGTCTAGAGTTTAATAGTTATGTACCAATGGCAAGGTCTTAGTTTTGGTAAATTACTGTGGTTATGTAAGATGTTAACAGTAGGGGAAATTGGATAAGGAATATTGAGGAACTCTATGTTATCTTTGCAACTTTTATGTAAACCTAAAATTATTCCAAGATAAAGCATTTATGTTTTTTCAAAATTTGCAAATCTTGGAGTCAAGAAAATAACACATCTCCCAAGAAAGTCTTATATACATTCTCCTTTTTAACAATAAATCCCACATTTATTATAACAACAATAACATTATTGTTATTTAGCTAACTTCTGCCATTCAGATGCTCAGAGCCAAATTCGATGCTGGATTACATGAATTCCATTAACCCTTAAGGTTATCACATTTGCTTCCTCATTTGTCCTGATCCCGATTTCCCTTGTCTGTTGGGAAGCAGTCCTAACCTTGCTGCAGCTTTTGCTGTTGTTGTCATAAACCAATTCTAATCCTTTCAGGAAGGAGACTCTGTTTTCATTATAAACCTGAACATTGTCCAAAAACAGAGAAACAGTTTTGTGAAGGCTCAGGAAACCATGGATCACGATGCGCGGCTGCAGGGATCCAGCTCCTGCAGGCAGACAGATGACTCAGGGGAGAAATGATGGTTATCTTCAAGTAACTGAAAGATTGTCCTTGAGAAATCAGGAGAAACTGGCTGCTGCGGCACCCAAAGCCAAGCCCCAACCCAGGCCTGCAGATGACAGCAGACCTCATCAGCACAAGGTATCCAGCTGACCAGCTGGCATCCCCTCTCTAGAGCCACCTAAGGGCTATTTACAGCATTTCAGCAAGATTCCCCAGGTGTACGTAGCAGGCCAACGTTAAGGGTCAAAGACCACATTTGAGGAGCTAGGCTCTAAGTCTAGACCACCCAGTAGCAACCCCTCACTGAGAGATTACATCAGATCTCTACAGTTTCTTCCATCTGCAAATTCTGAGAGTCTAGCAAAGTAGTTCATGGGACAGCTCTAGGCGACAATCACTAACCACTCACTGTAGTTGGGAGCTGTAGGGTGTCCTTTGCAGCCACTGCCGTTTTTGTTCTTATTAAGATTTTATTGATTTGAGAGGTAGAGTTACAGAGAGAGGGAGAGACAGCGAGGAAGGTCTTGCATCTGCTGGTACGCTCACCAAATGGCCACAATGGTGGCAGCTGAGCCAATCCGAAGCCAGGTGCTTCTTCCAGGTCTCCCATGTGGGTTCAGGGACTGAAGCACTTGGGCCATCTTCCGGTGCTTTCCCAGGCCATCAGCAGAGAGCTGGATTGGAAGTAGAGCAGCGGGGACATGAACTGGTAAGGAACACTGGCACCACAGGTGGAGGCTTAGCCTCCTATACCACAGTGCTGGCCCCGCCGTCTCTTTATCCTTCCAGCAGCTCTTGAAGTTGACTCAACAGGGGAGTTCCAGCCCTCCATGGATTAATCAAGGCAGTACCTAAGCAAGCTGCCGCAGGATGTTCTGAAGCGAGAGTCTGACACAGTTATTTCCATTGTTTTGGGAAGAGGTATGGGTGACTGAACCAGATGGCCTATTTAGTCAATAGCCATGGCCCTGGCAACCAATAATGTGTTGAGGAGATGCCAAGTCTGTCTGCTCAGGAGGAAACCTACTTGCCCTCTGCATCCTTAGCTTTAAGCAGAACCTCCTCTTCTCCCAATAGCTGGATCGATGCTGTGTCCTATAAATGAGGGTACTTCCAAAAGTTGGTGGAGGGGCCAGCACCATAGTGTAGTGGGTAAAGCCACCACCTGCAGTGCTGGCATCCAAATGGGCACCAGTTCAAGTCCCGGCTGCTCCACTTCCAATCCAGCTCTCTGCTATGGCCTAGGAAAGTAGTAGAAGATTGCCCAAGTCTCTGGGCACCTGCACTCATATGAGAGACCCGGAAGAAGCTCCTGGCTCCTGGCTCTGAATCAGACCAGCTCCAGCCATTGCAGCTACCTGGGGAGTGAACCAGCGAATGGAAGACCTCTCCGTCTATCTCTGCCTCTCTGTAACTCTGCCTTTCAAATAAAATCTTTAAAAAATAAGTTGGTGGAAAATTGCATTTAAAAATAAGTTTAGGGGCAGGCACGTGGTGACGTGGTTAAGATGCTGCCTGGGATACTTTTATCCCATGTTAGAGTGCCTGGTTTAAGTCTCAGCTCCACTTCCGATTCCAGTGTCCTGTTAATACACATCCTAGAAGGCAGCAGGTGATGGCTCAAGTACTTGGGTCCCTAGCACCCACATGGGAAAACCCAGATTGAGCTCCTGGATCCTGGCTTCAGTTTGGCCCAGCCCTGGCTGTTGTGGGCATCTGGGAAGGGAAACAGACAATGGAAATACCTCTCTGGCTCCCTATCTTTCTCTCTTCTTTGCAAATAATTTTTAAATTGAAAATGCATTTCCTTTGGTACAAAAGAAAATGTTAAAATCCACGCACAGAAGTGGCACCCACAATCTACGGAGCCTTGAGCCAGTTACTTAACTTCTGTCTACCCCTCACAGTCTCCAGAAGGGTAGATAAGTATTTCTGGAGATCTTTAATCCTAAAAAGTATAGATAACAAATGGAGGCATATTGATATTTTCAACAATATCCAAAAATCATAGAAGGGGCAAACAATCATCATGGTGTTTCATTTTCCTTCACAAAGTCCTCATTCACCAGAAATTTTACTTTTTAGCCTTAATACTCCCTGAGAAGTAGCTATTGGTCCTCAGTTTTCATATGTGCACCACGGGGCTAGGGAACTTGCCCAGCTCTTCACTCCTCTACCCCTGGTGAGTTACCATACTTGATTCGATTTGGGGGCAGAAAATTAGAGCTCTTATGTGATCAGAGCTTGTGGATAATTATCATTACTGTCACTCCAAGGAACATTTGGAAGCAGGATAACACTAGCTCCTCTCTGCAGAGAACCCAAAGCAGAACAATTGGGCAAGGGAACCTAGTCACCCAAGAGGACTCGAATGTAGAAGAGAAATAATTGATGCTGAGTTCCAAGGGAGAGAATAGCAAGGAATACGACGACTTGCCTCCAAATACTGCCAAGGTAGCATGGGGCATACAGAGGTCAATCAGACACCTCCCTCCCTTCAATTAGCAGCGCTCCATGGGAAAGACAGAAGTAAATAAACAAACTCGGTGACACGCAAGCACTGCCATGGCGATACAGAAGAGGGAAAGAGGAATTCTGTTTAGAATGTTCTTGGTAAATTTTATGAATAAGTAGTATTTGAACTAGGCCTTCACAGTGCTAAGAGTTCTATAGACGAGGTCACCGGGAGGAAGAAAAAATATTCTAATCAGTAGAACAGGTTATAAATGAAGACATCAATGCAGCAGAATTACGACCGTGTTGTGCTGTGAGACGGGGGTGGGGAGGGAGACAGGGGATAAGGGTGGGAAAGCAAGCTGAAAGGCTTAGTACTCACGAGGGAATTCCGGTCTCCCCTGAGGGAAGCAGACTGGAGGGCTCTCAGCCAGAGGAGCAGATCCTAGCTGCGTTCTAGTAAGTTGGCTCTTGGAGCAGTGGAGAGGCTCTATCGGGAGGAGAGAAGGCTGAGGCAGGAAACGCAGTCGGGAAGATCTTTATTGCAGTAGTCAAGGGTTCTGTCGAGGACCGGGCAGTGAAACCGGAAGTGGTGCTTGTGGAACTGCCTGAAGTTCAGGTTTCTGGGAGGTATTGCTGACACCAAGCAAGAAAGGGCACATCTGTAGCACCGCAATGTTCCCATGTCGCTTTCCCTGCCCTCCTCTCACCCCTGGGCTACAACGGTCTCCCTGGGGGGCGTCACACTTCAACCAGTCAGTCCCTTCCCCACTGCGCTCCATGCCCACAGGGCTCCAATCCAAATACCCCAGCTGCATTTTCCCACTGGTTCAAGAACCTGCAGTGTGGTTCCCAGTTTGACCCTCCAGGTTCCTGGCAGAAGACAGAAGGGAGGAACTTCAGATTTCATGCCAGCTGCCTTCTTTCCCTGTGTGGGCCCTGGTGCCAGCCACGCTCTGCTTTCTAGCGCACACCAGCCCTGGCTGAGTCCTGGCTCTGGCATTGCCATCTAGGATTCCCCCTACTCCCCTCCATCCATCAGTATCTATTTCTTTCCTTAAAATCCACCTTGAGACTCACCTCCGCAGTTCACATACAGAGAATCCTCGTTGACTGGACGTGTCCCCTGGCGGTTCCCTACCCACTCGTCACCACTGAAGACCAGCAGCACAAGAGTTGGCCCTCCTGCCCAGTGGGCGCTCTCCTACTCTCTCCCACCTGGTAACCACGGTTCCCTTAATCCCTGCCAGCACATGGTAGGAAGAAACAACGCTGCATGCTCAGACTTCAACCTCCCAAGTCCCTTTCACCCTCTCCAAGGAGACAGGGGCACATCCTAAGACGCTGGCCTGTCACCAGGGCCCCCACGTCAACCTTGCTGAGAGCTGTCTGCCTAGACGACAGGTGGGAGGGTCCCGGGATGAACTACCGTTCCTGGTGGCAGCAATCTGCCCGAGACACAGACTCCTCCGAGACTGCCCTGGCCAGAAGGAAGGATGGTATTTGGCAATGCAGAGAGATAAATACTGTAGATAACTGGATGAAATGCCAGAATTACTCAATGCACAGCCATCTGTTAACGACCTTGGGAGCAGCAGATAAGGGTAATGGAAATCTACAGATAATCCATTAGTTTAAAAAAGAAAACCCTTCCATGTCAAACGTGTCACTCTAAGTTGATGGTTATAAGACACAACAGAGGCCAGTGAAGGGCTTACTCAGGAAGGAAGTAAAAATCCAAACAGCAGGAAAGACAATACCACTCTCCATAAATACTAAGCGTGGCACGGTGCAGTTATTAAGCACAACTCTACTCTCTCATTAATGGAAAGGCTAAATCTTTAACAAGTATGACAAGTGGCATCCGATCACTCCCCAGAGAGTCTCTGTTCTTTAGCCACTTAAGAGTCACAATAAATTTTTCTGCAGTTCCATTTAAACATTATTCTCCAGGGGGTATTCTAGTCTACTTTGAACAGCCTGTAACAAATATCGCCAAGCAAGAGCAGAAATGCTTCGTCTACCCACCCCTTCTCCACACAGGCAGAAAAGCCTGCACAGGCCAGGTATCCGTGTGACCACAAGACAAAGGCCAGCTCCAGCTCAGACAGTCCTCTGGCTTCTACAGACCAGACTGGCGAGTCCTGAGAAGAGGGAGACACAGCCTCAGGGTCACACAAACTCCTTAGTAGCAGAATCGACTTCCGGTCTGGGTCATTTAAATATGAGACCATGCCTCATTTCAAATGGACGTCTTCTTCCTACTCTCCTGCTACAACAGCCAGGGTAGACCCGAGACGCACCACCCAGGTCCACTTGTAAGGACTTGTGGCCCTGCTCCTGGCTGCCAGCTCCCAGCTCCTCCAGGGTCTGCCAGAGCTGGAGAAGTCTGTGCCAGCCAGGGAAACAGCTTTCCCAGGGCTGCCTGTACCCATGACTGAGGGAGGCAGAGTGCAGAAGCCCAGTGATTTCTGCTCCAGAGGGGCCACACTGATGGGCACTATTGGCTGGAGCTCCCCGTTGATTCTCCCTAAGGTGGTGGTGTTCCTGTCTGTGGAAGCCCAGCAGGGGAGGAGAGGAGAGGAGAAACCTCCTACGCCCAGGTCATCTCCTCGCAGGCCTCTCTGCCCATCAACCCCAGATCTGCACTGGAGCCTCAGCCCTCATGGGATGAGCCAGATGCCAGGAGCTGGTTGAGCAGTTGAGTTTAGGAGGTAGATGTCTCCATGTCTCCTTACAGGAAGCTGCTTGTAGACCGTTGACATACATAGGATTCTGTGAGTATTTGTTCATGTTGCTTGAAGAGGTGGGAGGTGGGTAGAGTGATTTTACGTCCAGCATACCCGAGTTGTTCTGATGCATATGTGTCACCCAGTGTAGAGATTACAGTGCCATCACTTGCTCTCAGGTATCTCAAACTCAAATGCAGTCCCCCCCAGTACACTGGCCACGGTGCCGCAGAGGACGTCTGTGCGGCCATCTGCCCTCCTTCCTGATTTTGTCCCCGAGAGAGGGAGCTGGGGCTCTGTGAACAGTGGAAAGAACATGGGTCCAGGATGGTCTTGGGTTTAAATCATATCTGGGCCAAGCACTGGCTCAGGAATTGGAACCAGTTTCTTAGTCTTTTTGTCTTAAAAAAGGAAGTAATAAAATACCCCCCATTTTTCACCAATGGCTGCTGAGAGTACCAAGTAAAATAACAGCTATAAAGGAGCATTGAAAATTATAAAGCCATAAGCCAACTGTAAGTATGGACATCAAGCCTCACACAGTATTTGGTGAATCAGTAAATGAATGAATTGTTGACTGATGGAATGAATGGCATGGAATAGGTGTTAGCTATAATTATCAATCTGTAATAATGATAGTATTTCTTTTTAAAAGTTAATGGGTCTCCCATCAAGAGGCAGACTGACTAGGGGCTGGATTCAGGAGCTGACTTCTAACAAAGAGAATGCAGTACAACCGATACTGTGACTTTCAAGGCTAGACATTCAAGTGTGCTTTAGCCTGGCTCACTCCTGTAGGATTTAAAAAAAAAAAAAAAAAAAACAGGCAGATTTAGACAGAGAGAGAAAGGTCTTCCTTCTGTTGGTTCATCCCCCAAATGGCCACTACAGCCGGCGTGTTGCACTGATCTGAAGCCAGGAGCCAGGCGCTTGCTCCTGGTCTCCCACACGGGTGAAGGGCCCAAGCACTTGGGCCATCCTCCACTGCCTTCCCGGGCCACAGCAGAGAGCTGGACTGGAAGAGGAGCAACCGGGACAGAATCCAGCGCCCCAACCGGGACTAGAACCTGGGGTGCTGGCGCTGCAGGCAGAGGATTAGCCTAGTGAGCCCGGCGCCAGCTCCTGTAGGAGTCTTGCTCTTTGATCCTAGCTTCCAGGTTGGGAGGAAGCCCATGAAACAAAGCAGAGGCCAAGCTCAGGTGCTCCAGTCATCTGCCCCAGCTGAGTTCATAGCAAACAGCATCAACAAACAGCAAAGTCACTATCTGAATGCATCCTCACGGGGACCCCAAGCGAGAACCACCCCTTAAGCCCAGGCAACACGAATGCTCATTTGGTTTGGTTTGGTTTGGTTTGGTTTTTTTGGTGGGGGTGGGGGTAGTTAGAAAAAGCAGTGGGCCATGTTCTGAAAGCAGGATGTTCAGAACAGACTGCTTCCCAACAGTGTGAGAAGGGCCACACTGGCTGTGAGCAGGCCTGAGCAGCTGGGCACATGCGGCCCTGGCAGCACCCTGTCCAGGAGGCCGCCCACAGCATTCAGTTGTTTTTAATAGCCAATTATAGCTGCCATCCACAAGTTTATCTTAATCGTTGAAATTACTTTCACAGGCTGTAGTCCACACCTCAGGATAAAGATTCTTAAGCTTCTTCCCTAGGAAAGTCTTCCAGAATTTGCAAAGCAAACATGTGTCCACTGGATCCACTGTACACGTGAGAGATCACAGTTGCATGCACTCCCAGACTTCCCCTTTCCACACGGAGGAGTCTAGTATTTTTGTCCTGTGCCCTCATGGCATACCAGTGTGGTACCTCAAACGTTCAAGGCCTGGGGAGTCAGTACCAACTTCCAGTGAAAGGGGATTTAATTAAATAGCTTATTTGTTAATATGAGCATGGTTTTAATCAGCTTTGAAGACGGCATGTGGCTTTTAATTTGTGCTAATGAATGTGGTACCTACTGAAGTACTTGAAAACAAATGCATAATGTTCCCAACTGAATGTTAAGATTCTTTATGTATGATTTTTATTACATATTAAAAGCTACAGTCTTCCCTTGGGATTAGAGCTCCACAATCAAAGTGGAAGATAGGCAGCAAAATGTTTGCACGCATCACCCACCTCTGCCCAGAACTCCACAGGGCGACAGTGCCTTGCCCGCTGAATGGAGTAGAACTGCTCAGATGGATGGGCTCAACACTGGACCCCCACCTTGACACCCCTACTTCCCCATGAAGCTTTGGCTATGACACCTCTGAGGTACTCACCAACTCCCATACACACAGTGCCATTTTGCTTCTTCCTGCCATACATTTTGCCATAAATTGTCTGTCCTCTCCCATAGTTCCAAGACTCTGCCGTGTTTCTTATTGAGTTCTAACTCAATGAGGATTGATATTTTATGACCTTTCTTCTTTATTAAAAAAGACCAGAGAGCATTTATATATTTCAATAAAGCATTCTATCTTGTGATGACCATATGGGTCCATTGGGACCCATTGTATCTCAGAGCAACATATTTAAGCTACATTATGGGATCTCAGTGATCTTGTTTCCCTTGTATCTTGAGACATTTTACCATTTAATTATCCTGGAAAGTATTGTTACTCATTGTTACTCATCATTACTCATCAATTGTTCCCAACTATGCCGAAAAAAAAAAAAGGAGAAATAATTTCTAAATGGAAGGTCGAATTGCTTAGAAAGATCCCACAATTTTGAAGGAAAAGCCATCTTTCCATTTTCTTCTTGCCAACAGAATGACATCACCTTTGAGAAGGTCTAAACGGACACAGGGGATGTCATCTTTGTAGTCTGCCATTAGCCTTCTTAGGGCAAAAGTATTCATTCAACAAATATTTGAGGGCTGTGACCGGGACCGTGGGCAATCATGGGAACACAAAGATAGGTGAACTAGACACCATCCTCACCATCATGGCACGTCCCTAGAATCTCAGCTGTGGCAGTGCCAGAACTAGATGGGGGGGGGGGGGTTTGCAGAGAGAAGGCTCAGAGCTTCAGCACAGACAGATCCAGGTTTGAATTCTATATTATGCTTGCTACCCATAGGACCCCGGGAAGTGTTCTTCACCTCTCTGAACTGTGCTCTGAGAAGCGGCGGTCCTGTTTCCTTCCTCAAAAGGGTGCCTTAACAGGATACTGCTAAGGATGCCACAACAGGATATTATAAAATTGGTAGTTTCAACAACAGACATTTTGTTTCTCGTAGTTCTGATCAACATTGCTTTCTTCAAGGTCTATCTTTCAGACAGCACCCTACTCACAGTATTCTTTGTGGCCCTTCCTTGATGGTCTTTCCTGTGTCTCTTTTTTTTGTTGTTTTTTGTTTTTTTGTTTGTTTGTTTGTTTTTTGACAGGCAGAATGGACAGTGAAAGAGAGAGACAGAGAGAAAAGTCTTCCTTTGTCGTTGGTTCACCCTCCAATGGCCGCCACAGCTGGCGCGCTGCGGCCGGCGTACCGCGCTGATGCGATGGCAGGAGCCAGGTACTTCTCCTGGTCTCCCATGGGGTGCAGGGCCCAAGCACTTGGGCCATCCTCCACTGCACTCCCTGGCCACAGCAGAGAGCTGGCCTGGAAGAGGGGCAACCGGGACAGAATCCGGCGTCCCGACCGGGACTAGAACCCAGTGTGCCGGCGCCACTAGGCGGAGGATTAGCCTACTGAGCCGCAGCGCCAGCCCTCTTCCTCTTCTTATAGGGACATCATTCACACTGGATTAAGATACATCTGTGTAATAGCTTTTTACCCTCATCGCCCTTTTAAAGGACCTATCTTCAAATACAATCATATTGGGTCTTGTGGTTTCGATTTGTATACACTATTCAGTCACTATCTGAGCACAAGGATTAGAGCATAGACATTACATAGCATCCAAGTACACCATAGAAGTCAATTTAAGCGTACTTAAGGGGCCAGTGCTGTGGTGCAGTAGGTCAATCCTCTGCCTGCAGTGCCAGCATCCCATATGGGTGCCGGTTCTAGTCCCAGCTGCTCCACTTCCCATCCAGCTCTCTGCTATGGCCTGGGAAAGCAGAAGATGGCCCAAGTCCTTGGGCCCCTGCACCAACGTGGGAGATCCCAAAGAAGTTCCTGGCTCCTGGCTTCAGATCAGCACAGCTCTGACCATTGTGGCCATTTTGGGGAGTAACCAGCAGATAGAAGACCTTTTTCTCTGTCTCTCACTCTGTAACTATCTCTCAAATGATTAAAAAAAAATCTTGAAAATGTACTTAATTATCATTAAGGTCTCTTGAATCCCTCTCACCATGGTCAATAATTTCCATGTTAAATTTTTTGAGCAAGTTGAAAGTTCATCTCAGTTTTTACGGACTCTATTCAGTAAACATTTCTATGACACACTTTTTTCACATTCCTCAAGCTAACTGCACCAATTTCTTTGGGTTTTTCCCCTGTTTTCCCTCACTGAATAGGAATAGCAATCATATCTTCCTGTCATTTGCCACATTAGCAAACTTAACAGCACGTGCACAGTCAGTGCTTCGTACATTATGTAGCTTGGACATGCCTGATACAATGGGGAACGCTTTGTAAGGACTCAAGACACAACCCATGGTAGGTGCCAGGTTGCTTGCACGTATTTGCTGGTGAACAATAGGAGAGAAATTGGCACATTTAGGCTGTGAAGAACAGGATTCAAATACAGACTCGGCATGTGACCTTGAACACGTTACTCCAGCTGAACCATCTTTTCTTACTTGTAAAACGAGAATGGTAGTAGCTATTCTGCATGATTGCTTTGAAGCCTAAATGCGATGACATCTGTGAAATCAACTATCTTGACATATTGTAGAAAATTGGAAAATATTAGCTGAATTGATAAGTGTATCTAAATATCTCTAGGCAAGTGAGAGGACAAAATAAACAACCTGCACCACCAGCGTTTTCATACGGACAAAACTGGTTCTGATGGACATCAGAGTTAAGGCTGAAGTGGAAAGATGACATGTCCCAAGGGGGAAACCGGAAGAAAGGATGGGTCCCAGATTTAATGTCTTGGAATATTAAACCTTCTAGATCCTCCCAAGACCCAAGGGACTCCTTCTCACATATGCACACAGAATATTATATAGGACCCTTTTCCTACCCGACCCTCCTCCAAAGCCATTAGGGAAGAGGGCTCAAGGTAACAGATTCATGTTAAGCCATCAGAGTCTCTTTTTTGGTGGATAACAAATCTGGGGAAAGCAAAGTACAAGATAATTGTAGAATATATTATGCCAGAAAACACAGTTTGGAGACTAATGGGGTCAGATCAGGACACAGGAGCTACCGGCCAAATTGGGAGCAATTTGAACATCAAAAAAGGATAATTACAGTAAGTGTTTATGACCCATTCAGATTTTCTTAAAGCCTATTCATCTATAGTGTTCCTAAGGAGAAAGAAGAAAGGAGAGAAGGAAATGGGGGAAGTTCTTCTTGATAAGAAGGCTGTTAACCAACGAGCAAGGAAAGAGGAAGTCATCAACTCTGATTCAGACAAAGAGATATCTCTCTCTCTCTCTCTCTCTCTCTCTCTCACACACACACACACACACACACACAGGCTGATAAAGAGAGGCAGAGAAACAGAACATTTCACACAGTCCCAAAGCTATCGCTTCATCAGTATTTTATTGATTAGAATTGGAAGTGTGTCATCACAATGGAAACACTTGTCAGTTTCTATACCAACCAAACTTTGTATCAGCAGCAGATACCTCCCGATGAGATGATAGAAGAGGTACACAACATGACTGGAGTAATTGTTCTACCAACAAATGGTGACTCTGAATCAAAGAAATACCAGATAAAGAATATTCCTCATTTGGGATTTAAGACAACTGGCCAGAAAGCTTCAAAAAGTCCATGTCAACAAAGAGAAGACAGAAGGACTATTCTAGATTTTAAAATATTAAACAAAAAATGCAATCTTTGATACAAAAAAGTTATGGGGGTAGGCATCTGAGCCAGCAGTTAGGGCACAGGCTAGGATGCCTCTGTCCCACATCAGAAGACTGGGTTTGATTCTCAGCTCCACTTCTAGCTCCCGATTCCAGCTTCTTCCTAATTCACACCCTGGGAAGCAGCAGGTAAAGGCTCAAGTAGTTGGGTCCCTGCCACCCACATGGGCACCATGGGTTCAGTTTCCATATCCCAGCTTCAGCCCCCAGTCATTGGAGGCATTTGGAGAGGGAGCTAGAGGATAAGAGTGAGCTCTCCCTCTCAATATTTTTTAAATTATAAATGAATATTTAGAGAGAGAATTTTGACTACATACTGGATATTAGCCGACATTGCACTGATTGGTTTTCTTACATAGGATGAGGATCTGTCAATTGGGATGAACAGTTTTCTCTTAAAGGATGCATGGTGAATTCAGGCAAGAAGTACCATCATGATAGCAAACACTATCAAACGGTTTAAATGAAAAACAGTGTGTGGGATGAAGAGGGGGAGGGGAGAAAGATCACGTGAATACGGCAAAAGATTCACAACTTATGAATCCAATGGAGGTTTATTATCCTATCTAGCTTGAGATAAACTTCAGAAAAAGAGGGACTTTTCTCCAAATCCCTTACCTCAGGGTACAGAAATGTGCAGCCATTCTAGGTTGGTCATTCAACGTGAGGACAAACAGAGCCAGAAGCTGTAGGCCACCGCCTTCTCCTATGCGCTTGTGAAAGCAGAGTGAACCAGCCTAGGCTGAGAGCTGGAAGCAGATGCGCTGAATGAGAGCAAGCGAGCGAGCGAGCAAGCCCAGGGTATCCCAAAGATATAAAAGATAATAGATCCAAAAGTTGCTCTGGGTTCTGAAGCTTCTGGATCTTGCTCTAAGCTTCCTAAGAAGCTGGTTGCATGCCTGATCTTGGATTCTAGAAGGCACTTCTGTATCTCAAGTCCTCCTTCTTAAAGTAACTTGCAACTCCAGTTGCAAAATAATTTTTCTGTTACTTGCAGAGAAATGATGTCTGTGTGTGGAGGAAAAGGTGGCCAACTTGTGCTTTACACTGAGTTTTTTTTCTAAATTGTGGCAAAATATACTATGAAGTTTAAAATAAATTAATATTTTAAAAATAGTAAAGTCAGAGAGGTCTTCCATCCTTTGGTTCACTCCCTAAATGGCCATAATTGCTGGAGTTGAACCAGGCTGAAGCCAGGAGCTTCTTCCTGGTCCTCCCACGTGGGTGCAGGGACTCAAGGACATGGGTCATCTTCCACTGATTTCCCACAGACAAAATTCCAGATGATTTTTTACTTTAATTTGTAAAGATTTGTTTATTTGAAAGATAGGATCAGAGAGACAAAGAGTTCACTCCCCAAGTGGTCACAACAGCCAGGGCTAAGCCAGGCCAATGCCAGGAGCCAGGAGCTTCCTCCAGGTCTCCCACATGGGTGCAGGGGCTCAAGGACTTGGGCCATCTTCTACTGCTTTCCCAGTCACATTAGCAGGGAGCTGGATCGGAAGTGGGGCAGCTGAGATTTGAACTGGTGCCCACATGAGGTGCTAGCGACACAGGCAGCAGCTTAACCCACTACACCACAACATGGGCCCCTTTATACTTATTTGTATAGTCTAAAAAACTTTCCCCTTAATAGTCCTGTATTGCTTGGATAATCAGAAGAAACCCCACCCTTATTTGGAGGGGAAAAAAACATTTTCTCTTCCTAAGTGATCATTCCAGCTGAGGAAATTGGGGCAACTGGTTCATAGTGGAACATGTATTCATTCAGCAAGCATTTCGGAATGAGAGAATAGTGTATTACTTCCAAAGACTCCGGATATGCAATATTACTGTGGCAACATGAAATAAAATTTGAGAAAAAAAAATCACTATGTCAATGCTTTCTTGTTTGCGTCCCCTCAATCCCCAAATGGCAGCCAGAGATCATCCAGCCATCCTTTCACTACCTTCGTCTGCGTGGATTTCCTTCATTTAAAACCTTCTGGAATCTGTCTGGGGTGTGCACTGCCCTAAGTCCATCCTAAATGCATTTTCGCAAGCTTCAAGGGCTCTGGTGTGGCCATCTCAAGTAAGTGTGTGTAAGTGTGTGTGTGTGTGTGTAGAGAGACACACACACACACAGAGACCCAAACCCAGAGCCTGGCCTGGCCCCCAGGAGGCCTGCGTGCACACGTGTCAGTGAGAGGACAAGGCTGTGGGGTCACGCTGCGGGACAGAGTGCTGTGTGTGTCCTATTGAGAGGACGCCCATGCACAAAGCTATGGAATGCAAATCTGAGTATTTTCACCCCAACCCTGAGCCCTGACTCACAGCCCTCTGGTGTCTTTGTCTCCAAGCAGCAGGGAATTCAAGCAGAAAATTCACTATTAATGGTTCCATAAAACATTCAGGTCTTGGATACAGCCCCAGTGGAGGCCATGTGGCAGCCCGGAATACAGATGTGGTTCCTCAGGAGGGAGCCCCATTCTCATTTAGTCTTATCTGTCATTAGGATAGGAGCCTGGCCTCCTGGGGCCAGGCCTGGCTAACTTCAACACTGCTGGGCAAAGAAATGGGAAGAGACAGAGCGAAGTTTTGGAAAGCGCTGGTCACATGGAAGAAGTCCCTTTCCTGGAGATCCACATTCTGTATTGTTGTGCAGGACCCAAGAGGTTAATCGCCTATCTTCCCCACAGAGGAACAATTCCATGATCTCAACCCGCCGTGCGGCTTCAGGTGTTTTGTAGGAACCGCGCTCCTGGGTTTCAGGAAGACACATGTAGCAGAGACTGAGAACAGTGCCAGCTCGCACTGCCACTTGGTAAACGTTCTTTGATTTCAATGACGGTAGACAGGGCTGGAACAGTCAGCGGTGTGTGTGTGTGTGTGTGTGTGTGTGTGACCAGCAAAGACCCAGCATGGGGGAAAGGACAGGAAAAAACCAAGTCACTGCAAAGTGCTTTGGCAATGTCTTCATGAAGGTAGAAACACTGTATTTAGAGATCCATTACTTTATTTTGCAAAGAACTAAAACAATTTACTTTTTCAAACTAAAAAAAAAAAGAGAGAGAGAGAGACAAAGCTCTATTTCCTATTTTCCTCTTCGAAATAGCTTTGGGAAGATAGTCATCTCACATGAACAACAGCACAATTTCGCGAATGACATTCTACCGACTCAAAGCCAACAATTGGCTGATGGGAGGCAGGAGAGAGGGAGGAAGAGGGGGCCCTTTCCCACTCAAGCACACGTTCAGACCGTGGCTGGCTGGCGCAGCTCTGAGGGCGGCGGCAGGGGAGAGAGCTGAGATTTGAAATTCCCTGATGAAGAAAAAGGAAATGTCAAGAGATTAGGAGATTTCCACGCGACACTATTTGCTGGGAAAATTGAAGGCTTTCGGGGCAACTGCCTCACTATCCGTACGTCTATTTCCAGCCATAGTTTGAGGTCGCAGTCATCCATACACACCAGCCACATAAAGAAGCGAACACCTACACAGACGCTCTCCTGCTCTCTCCAATCAATACGTATTTAGTGTCAGCCCTAACCCAACACTCCTCAAAGCACAACTCGCTGGCACAAAACCTTTCAATAGCTTCCTGTTGCTAGTGTCTCAGTCCATTTTCTGTTGTAACAAAAGCCACTTCTTATAAAGCTTCACAGAGACCCCCACCCACCCCCACCCCGCCTCATCCAGTCCTAATTAACTCCCATAAGGCCCACCTACAAACATCATTAACACATGATTTGGGGATTGATTTGGAAGAAACACCCAGACCACAGCACCTGAGTAAAGTATAAACCATGGAAGCCACTGTTGAAGACCTTCTACCATGACCCAGCCTGCACTCCCAGCCTCTTGTGATACCACCCCTTCCACTTGGCCTCCTCCATGCCAGCTCCTTGGCCTGCTCCCTCTCTCGCCCCTTCACTACCTCTGCCCACCCAGATCTCACTCACCAAGTCCCTGCTCAAAGTACCCCTATCAACTGAGCCCTCCCAGCTGGAGGAGCTCCATCTCCTGAAAATGTCTAAATGCCCCTTTCCTTTTTTATTTTATTTTTTTTTTTTACAGACAGAGTGGACAGTGAGAGAGAGACAGAGAGAAAGGTCTTCCTTTTGCCGTTGGTTCACCCTCCAATGGCCGCCGCAGCTGGCGCACTGCGCTGATCGGATGGCAGGAGCCAGGTGCTTCTCCTGGTCTCCCATGGGGTGCAGGGCCCAAGTACTTGGGCCATCCTCCACTGCACTCCCTGGCCACAGCAGAGAGCTGGCCTGGAAGAGGGGCAACCGGGACAGAATCCGGCGCCCCGACCAGGGCTAGAACCTGGTGTGCCGGCGCTGCAAGGCGGAGGATTAGCCTAGTGAGCCGCGGCGCCAGTTTAAATGCCCTTTCCCCACACTCTAACTGCATTGCACATCTCTCTTGGGTCTCGCTGCTCATTTTCAAAGCTGAGCTATGCGCTCTTTAGGTGCAGGAATTTTTGTTATATTCTATTGAGTCCTCGGTGCCCTTTGCATATCAACAGATAGTTGGCATCTGATCCAGGCATGTGAGATGGATCGACTTCACTGCACTTAGCTCTGTGTTCAGCCGCAGAGGCATAAGGGAGAACATGGGTTGCTTCCTCCAGTAGTTTCCAACGCTCCCGGAAAGACAGGATGTGAACCGTGCTGAGAACAGCAGGAGGGACATTACACAACGTAAACTGCAAATCTGGAAATAAGCAATTGTCCAGAGGCACCTTCCAGCAACATGCTGCAAGTTCAGGAAAAGACAAGGGCCATTTTTAATTAGTTGAAAGAGGTGGTTGAACTTGAGATGGCCTTGAGAGATAGGCATTGTATTTTGTATTTACCTAGTACCTGAGAGTTTTCCAAGCCCTTCATTTCCATTAACTGAATAAATTCTCACCCACCACCAGGTATGTATTACAATACCCACTGTAAAGAAAGAGGGCCGGCCAGTGCCGCGGCTCACTAGGCTAATCCTCTGCCTGCAGGTTCTAGCCACGGTTGGGGAGCCGGATTCTGTCCCGGTTGCTCCTCTTCCAGTCCAGCTCTCTGCTGTGACCTGGGAGTGCAGTGGAGGATGGTCCAAGTGCTTGGGCCCTGCACCCACATGGGAGACCAGGAGGAAGCACCTGGCTCCTGGCTTCAGATCAGTGCAGCACACCAGCCACAGCAGCCATTTTGGGGGTAAACCAACGGAAAAGGAAGACCTTTCTCTCTGTCTCTCTCTCTCTCTCTCTCTCACTATCTAACTCTGCCTGTCAAAAAAAATATTGAAAGAAAGAGAGAAAGAGAGAGAGAGAGAAAGAAAGAGAAAGAGAGAGAGAGAGAAAGAGAAAGAAAGTGAGCCTAGGGCTCTGCCTGCAGGAGTGATTGGGCCAAAGTCACTTAGAAGGACAGGAGCTAAACCAGAACTCAAACACTGGTGTTTAGATATCAGGTGCAATGGGCTACGTGAGGTATCCCACAACCTCCGATGCCATTGTTCTTTGCCTTGAAACCAGAATTTTGAAGCAAGTATTGAAGCAAAGTGAAAATGTCATTTAAAAGACTCCTAGGCAAGCTGCTGTGGATAGGATAAGTTGGAGAGAGAGAGGAGACAGTAAGCGAGCACACCTGACAAATGACATGAAAGGTGAATTGATTACACTTGATAACGCCCAAAGGCAGAGGCGGAGGGAAAGAGCTGGAAAGCAGACAACTGTGGTTATAAGACTAAGTAGACATGAGAATGTTCTTGCTGACCCTGGAAATCCAGACAGCAGTTAGCTAACAGGGACGTGACAGCACCCCTGTGAGCACTAGGTGATAACTGAGTGGGACCCTCTTGAAGGCCCTGGAACTAGGGCACCAAACTCCAAGGGAAGGTTTTGGCTGGAAGGAAACCTGGGATTCCACCCCCACCCAACTCTGCTCCTCAAGGAGCGGAGTTGAGAAGGAAGCAATTGAGTTCACGCTTGAAGCCTGGGCTGAATCTAACAGAATGGCAAACTGAAGGAGGGGTTGTATCTGTAACACTGAGTTTACATACATTCCTGGAATCTGTGGGACCTAAGGGTATTGGAGCCACCTCCTTGGCACTCAGATCAATTGTACCACCCTACAAAGTTTTCAAGGATCGTGCTCAGCCTTCTGAAGTGGCTGAGCATGGCATTTCTTCCATTTCCATGATCTTTTTTGTTAAAAATTAATTTATTTATTTGAAAAGCAGAAAGAGAGAGAGGGAGAGAGATCCTCCATCCGCTGGCTCACTCTCCAAATGGCCACAATGGCTAAGGCTGAGCCAGACCGAAGCCAGGAGCCAAGAGCTCCATCTAGGTCTCCCATGTGGGTTGCAGGAACCCAACCACTTGGGCCATCTCCCGCTGCCTTCCCAGGCACATCAGCAGGGAGCTTGATTGAAAATGAAGTAGCCAGGACTCAAACTGGTGCTCATACGGCACCATGACACCAACCCCTACGTTTCTATGATCTTGACATTCAGGTTTCGGGTTAGACCTCCTGGTAGGGAAGGGACTCTTGGGACACAGCCAGGAGACCTGCACCAGGGGTCCCAGGCACCCCAAGACATGGCAAGGAAGGAGGTCGTTGTCAGCTTGGTGTCTGGGGATGCCCGCTCCTGGGTCTGGGGGCCAGAGGTTTTCCCCGTTAAGGATACAATTGTAAATCCCGCCCCCAAATTCCTATGCAGAAGTCTTATGCCCAGGACCTCAAACTGTGATGGATTCAGAGGCAGAGCCCTTAAGGAGGAGCTGAGAATAAATAAGGTCATGTAGGCGCGCCCTGAGCCCACTGCCTGGGGTCCTTATAAGAGCCTATAAGAACCCTAGCAGTTCATTCAGAACACAAGGGGAACACAGGTCACCTCTCCCTTCTCAGTTCCTCTTTCGCTTGCAGTCTGATCTACGATCAGTCCCTTGCTGTGAGCTCCCTACCGCTCCAAGTCTCAGGCAGCGAGCTGCGTGCTTGCTGGTGGCCCTCCATGAGCCTGGCTCTAGTCCCCCAGGCGGGCTGTTTGGGGGTGAAGATGGCTTTTGTTTTCACATCACCTAGCACAGTGCTCTAAGTAGTGAAACCTGCACTCGCCCAGGCTGCCCTGCGCTGTTTGCATGGAAATTGAGCTCACCCTGTTCTTCCTGTGAAAGTGAGCTCTTGGCGACCACTAAGATGATGCCCCCAACAGTTCAAAAGGCCCTCTCTATTTTGACACAAGGTTTGGGAGAGATGTTTGTGTCTCTTATTTAAAATCCATCTGGGGGGTGGAAAGAACAGGTCTTCAAAGAAGGAGGTACCTTTCTCTGAAGGGAGGAGAGAACTTCCACTCTGACTACAACCTTGTCTAAACAAGATAAGAGTCGGTGAACTCAAAAGGCTTCCATAGCCTTGGAAACTCATGACTGGAGCATAGGGAGATTACTGATGCCATAAACAGGAGTGTCAATTTGTAAAGTCAACAACAGGAGTCACTGTGCACTTACTCCTCATGTAGGATCTCTGTCCTTAATGTGCTCTACATTGAGATTTAATGCTATAACGAGTACTCAAACAGTATTTTTCACTTTGTGTTTCTATGTGGGTGCAAACTGTTGAAACTTTACTTAATGTATACTAAACTGATCTTCTATATATATAGAAAATTGAAAATGAATCTTGATATGAATGGAAGGGGAGAGAGAAAGGGAAAGGGGAGGGTTGCGGGTGGGAGGGAAGTCATGGGGGAGAGCCAATGTAATCAATAAGCTGTACTTTGGAAATCTATATTCCTTAAATAAAAGTTTAAAAAAATCCATCTGGGGGGCCAGTGCTGTGGCGTAGAGGGTTAAAACCCCAGCTTGCAGCACTGACATCCCATATGGGCGCCAGTTCGTATCCCAGCTGTTCCACTTCTGATCCAACTCCCTGATAGTGAGCCTGGGAAAGCAGAGGAAGATGGCCCAAGTCCTTGGGCCCCAGCACACACATAGGAGACCCGGAAGAGGCTCCTGGCTTTGGATTGGCCCAGCTTTGGCCATTGTGACCATCTGGGGAGTGAACCAGCGGATGGAAGATTTCTCTCTCTCTCTCTCTCTGACTCTACCTTTCAAATAAATAAATCTTTTTTTTTTAAATAAAATCCATTTGTTCTCCAACTAGAAGATGTCTTAAGATCTGGAGTGGGGCGGGTGTCTAACCTAGGAGTAAGACACTAACCTAGCGGTTAAGAGACCACTTAGGAGTTCCTGGGTTTGAGTACTGGCTCCAGCTCCTGACCGCGGCAGACTCGGAAGGCAGCAGGTCAGGGCTCACGCAGCCAGTCCCTGGCACCCTGAGAGGTCTGGCTGGAGTTCTGGGCCTCCAGCGTCAGCCACATCCAGTCCTGACCATCTAGCGCATCTGGGAAGTGAACCAGCAGACGAGAGCTCTTTCCTAACTCTCTGCCCCTCAAGTAAAGAATTTGTTTTAAACAATGCTTTCATGTGAAGCAGATTTTCCCTCCTTGAAAATAAGAAGCAGCTTTTCCAGCCGGGACCTCGCTAACGTGGTTACTAAGGAGACCAATTGGATGTAGGTGCCATAATTAATCAGTAAATTCTGAGCAGCCACATAGCTGGTAGGGAGAGGTTCTTTACTTCGAGAGGGGAAAATTGTCAGGTGGGGGGAGGCTCGCAAGTCAACAGCCCAGCCGTGCTGCCTTCGCCTTGGAGACTGCCTCCCCTACTGAGATCTATGACCACTGCAAGAGCTTTCTCAGTCTCTCTCGAAACCGTCAGAGCTGAGCGCAGTCTCATTCTTGCAGTTCCCCAGGCTCAGACCCCTCTCTTCCAAGAAGGCGACAAGTTGGCGTGGGCAGGGCTGGACTTCCGCCGCCTTAACAGCTATAGAATGCTGATCGGAGAGCAGAGGGCAGCTGGCTGCTCGCCGCCCAGTCACCACACCGAAGCTCCACGATCCGGCAGCCAAGTGCCAAAGAGAAAGCCTTGAAACAATTGCCAGCACTGTACTGCTGCGCTCCCTCTGGTTGGCTTGTGCGTTTCTCAGGGGGCAGGATGCTTGTCCCCGACCCAACAGTGGTTTTAAAGTCCCTCCCCTTCCTCTGTGATAGGAGGCAGCCCAGCACAATATGCGGCTTTATTCAAGCCCCAGAGAACTTCCAGGGCATCAGATTCCACTCTTGTATGTGGAAGAGCAAAGAAGAGTTGGGAGGCATTAAGCGACTTTCCACTCTTTCTGGTTCCTTCTCTCAACTGCAGGGAAGAAAGGCACTCCCAGGGAGTGACTGGCGCCTGCTGGGACCTGGACGCAGCCCCAGAATTATGTGTTGAGAGCCTGAGCCCCGGTGCAGAGGGCTGGCCATGGAGACCTAACAGAGGGTGACTGGGCCGTGGGGGCACAGCCCTCACGACTGGATGCAGGTCGGCACCTTGGGAGTGAGTGAGTTCCTGCTGGAGCAAATCACGGAGAAGCAAGGCTACCCCTTGCTCCGTGTCTTCTGCATCCACTCGCTCGCTCCTCCACTTGTCTGTGAACTGAAGCAGAGCAGAAGCCCTCGCCAGATGTTCTCACCTTGCCCTTGGACTTCTGTCCTCCAGAGCCGAAAGCCAAACCAATTTCTCCTTATAAATTTCCAAGGCTCCAACATTCTCTTACAGCAACACAAAAGTATTAAGATGTTTTCCAGTGGATGCAACACAAAATCCGAATAAGTGGCTTGAATAAAACATAAAGATCTAAAGATCAGTTTATTTTGCTCTTTAAGATTTATTTATTTGAAAGGCAGAGTTACAGAGAGAGAGAGGTGAGAGAGAGAGACCTATCCACCTGCTGGTTCACTCCACAAATGGCCACAATGGCCAGGATTGGGCTGGGCTGAAGCCAGGAGCCTAGAAGAACTGTATCTGGGTCCCCAACACGGGTGCAAGGCCCTACTACTCTGGTCATCATCCACTGCTTTCCCAGGCACATTATCAGGGAGCTGGCTCAGAAGTAAAGCAGCCCGACTCCAACTGGTGCTCATTTGGGATGCTGCTGTCACAGGCAACAGCTTATCCCACTGCACCACAACGCCAGCCCCCAGCTGAAGTTTTTGTTGGCTCCAATGAGTGGCACCTGCATAGCTGCCCCCTTTTGTCTTGTGAATTTAGTTTCCATTCAACCTAGCTCTGCACAACCTGAGAACTAGTTTTAGCCAATAAATGCAGCAGAAGGCATGGGATACCTGTTCCACACTTAGACCTCAAGAGGCTCTACATATTGTGCTTCCTCCTTTGCTTGGTTGTAGCTGCTTGCATGTGCACCTCAGGTTTGTCACAAGACTGTGCCAGGCCAGCAGATGGCAATGTCTGAGAAATACATGAAGGACAAGACACACGGAGGAGAACTAAGGTGCTCCCAGCTGACAGCCAGACATCCCTCAGAGAGCAACCCGCACTGACTGCAGACACCTGAGAAAGCTGAGCTGAGACCAGAAGAGCCGTCTTGCTGAGCCCAGCCTAAATTCCCAATCCACAGAATCAGCAGCCAAATGAGGACTTTGTTATCTTAAGCCTCTGGTATTGGTGTGGCTTATTATGCAGCAAATTTTAACTGAATCTTGACTTGTTTTTTTTTTTTAAATGAAGGTTTGAGTGTTTTCTTTTAAACATGAAAACTTAAAGGTTGAAAGTCCAGGATTGATATGGTAAGTCCATAATTGTGGAGGACCCAGAATTGATTTTTCTATATTTACTTTTCATCATATTTAGCCTGTGGCTTCCATCCTTAAGATTATCTCATGATCCAAGATAGCTGCTAGTGCTCCAGACATCACATTTGTCCTCCAAGTAAGAAAGAGGGAGGGTAAGCCAGCACCATGGCTCACTTGGCTAATCTTCTGCCTGCGGCGTTGGCACCCCGGGTTCTAGTCCCTGTCAAGGTGACGGATTCTGTCCTGGTTGCTCCTCTTCCAGTCCAGCTCTCTGCTGTGACCCAGGAAGGCAGTAGAGGATGGCCCAAGTGGCTTGGGCCCTTCACCCGCATGGGAGACCAGGAGGAAGCACCTGGCTCCTGGCTTCAGATAGGCGCAGTGCACCGGCCACAGCGGCCATTTGAGGGGTGAACCAACAGAAAAGGAAAACCTTTCTCTCTGTCTCTCTCTCACTAACTCTGCCTGTCCAAAAAAAAAAAAAAGAGGGAGGGTAAAGAAGAGACGTCTTTCAATCAAGTTAACATCCTACTAAAGTACATTCCTGGAAGCCCCTTCTGAGGACAAACAGCTTGATTCTCATTGGCTACTCTTGGCTTCAAGGAAAGGAAATATAGCCTTTTGGCTGAACACATTGCCAATTAGAATAAAGTCAAAAGTCCTAGTCGTAAAGAAGAGGGGTGTTGGGTAGGCAGCCAGCAGCACCTGCCACAGCATGTGTGACAGCAGGCTCCAGTCCTGAGACCCCAAAGTATAGCAGTGACACCCCAGGGTGTGCCATGAACATACTGACTTCCCAAAGAGTTCAGAGCGGTGGCTCTGACCTGTAGTAGCAAAGCATTAAGGTTTGATCATGGAGACCCAAGTGAGGAATCAGGACTGTGCGCATCTCTGGGCTGTGGACACAGGGGAAAAGGGGACATTGTACTCTGGGGACTTTTCACTGTTCACCTGGGAATATGCTGGATTGCTTTTTATACTTTTTTAATTGAGATATAATGCACATAATATAAAGCTCATCATTTGAAATCATACGGCTTGGTGGATTTTAGAATCTCCTTGGTGTCACACAACCACCCCACCATCCACTTCTGGAATATTCCCATCACCCCAGGAAGAAGCCCTGTAGCCACTGGCAGCCGGACAGATGCTGCGCTTCAGTCTTCCCCACCCGTCCCAGGCTGACAAAGCCAGACTTGCCACGTGAGCAGGCACTTGAGTCCCTTGGACCCTGGAGGTGCAAACTCCAGGATTCTGGAATATTGCATATCCCCTTGGGAAAGCCAAGTGCAAGGTCACAGCGCCTTTTGCAGAGGGCAAGGAAATGAGAGATCCCAAAGGATGCAGCCAGACCTAAATGCTGGAGCCTGAGAGAGGCATGCCTTTCCTGCAGCCCAGTCCCCACCCAAGCTGCAGAAGCCGGGGGCGCAGGGTGTCTTCAGCAGCTCCCCAGCCTCTGAAGTGTCTGGTGGTGACATCCAACATCTAACATGCAGAAGCAGCTTCAAAAGATCTCTGCTGTGATGCCAGATGCTGCCATGGGATTTTTAGACCCCAGTGGTCCTAACTGGTGTGAACAGGTGGGGAGGAATGCAATACTAACATTCATTAATGGTCTCATATGTTGCAGAAACAAACAGAACCTCATTTTCCCACTCACAACTATCCTGGGAGGTAATATACCCATTTTGCAGAAAGAGAGCCTGAGGTTTGCAAGAAGATGTAATTGGCTCTGATGCTGGAGCCAAAATTTCAGACATCTCAGTCCGAGGCTGTGTTTTGCATGGATCCATGCTGTGGGACCTGTGGGAATGGCTCCTGACCCGGCTCATAGCAGGGAGGGTCACCCACAAGGGGCCTGGCAGCTGCTGCCCACAGGGCAGTGCCCCTAGGAGGGAGCTGAGCACAGCTCGGGGCTTCTCTGAGCTGGTGCGAGCCTGGCATGAGCATCCCCTCCCTTCTGCCCGCCTCCTATTCACTCCTCAGGCAAAAAGGTTGCTCAAGGAGACTCCAGGATGTGGGGTCTGCCTCGTCTCTGCCACCAGGAGTCTTGTTTCCTGCCTGGCTCGCCTGGGCTCCCTGTCAGCCCTCGCAGTGCCTGTGGAAGCAGAGGGAGGGAAGACAGCTGTGGGATCCTGGCGGAAGAGTCCAGGTGAAGCAGTCTTGAGTCTGGATTGCTGGGGGGGGGGGGGGGGTCACAGGTCTGAGCACAGCGCCGCGGGGAGGGGCCCGGCCAGGAAAGGACCGGTAGGTTCTGCCGTTTGGTTGATTAAAGGGGTCAGCGTGTGCATGTGTCGTGGAGGTGGGCAGGGAAGGGGAGGGCTGTGCGGGGGGTGGGGGTATATATGCCAGTGGAGCTGCTCCGGCGGCATCCAGCCTCACATCGGAGGGAGCCCAGCGACTGACAGCTCTCTCAGGTAGGCAAGTGCACGCAGCCCTGCCCAGCCCTGACCGTGACTAACAGCCTGGCGCTCTCCGCAGAGCCGGGCAGCCCAGGGCTGGCGCGGCCGCCTCTGTCCTTTGTCCAGGGTGCCTGCCGCTGCTGGCCTTTTGTGATTATTTCTTCATTCATCTGATTTTCTGTGCTCGGATGGTGGCGGGGGGGTGGAGGGTTGAGTTGTTTGAATCTCAAGGAGGGATGCAGGAGAAGAAAGAGCTGAACTTGGAAATGGGGAAAAGTTTTGCTGCTCCAATTGTGGCCCCAAGTTGGCCGTGGCTGTGTGCTGAGGGGAGGTGGCAGGCGGGGCGAGGTCAGGGGAGCAGCAGGCGCTCGGAGGGGGGCTTGCCCTTTGGGGTGGCCGCCAGGAACCGCCCATACCCTCGGGAGGGTTTTCTCCCCGTGGCGTCCTTTCCGCAATCAATCACTGAACTTGGTGTCTTTTGGGATATGAGCTGCCAATCCTCAGGGAGCCCTTGGCCCCTGTGTCCCCGCGACAAATCGCCACCAATGAGGCGGGCAAAGGCCAGACCGGCCAGGTGATGTCCCACCTGTATACAATACTGCACGCGCCCGCCGGGGGTGAACTGTGTAATAGAATTGCTGCAGGCATGACCTTGGTCTCCCAGACCCTGAATCATTTTGAAGTCTCCTCTCTTTCTTGCCGTCTTTCTGCCCCTGCCCGTGTACCCTGCCCACAGGTCTGTGCCCAGGTCGTGTGGACTCCTCCGTTCACCCACGCCCGAGTCACGGCATACAAACTCTCACCACCCCCAGCCCCAGCCTCCTCTTTCTCCTCCTCTCTTTGTGCATCTCTCTCCCCGCGTGTCTCGCTTCCCCTCCCTCCGCCACCCATCCATCCCACCCACCCACCCCCCTACATCCCGCAATCTCACTCTGAACATGAGCAAGTTCTGGGGCAATTTCAAGGAAGGCAGGACGATTTGGGAAGCGGACTATTTAAAGCAAGCTGCTTTGGACTTGAATACCCTGATCCCGGGCTTAAACATCTGCGTTTAGCATCCTCGAGCAGCCCATAATTGCCCCAATTATAACCAATAACATTGTTCGGCAGACCTAACAAAAGATGAGCTATGCGCTGCAGTCGGCAGCGAGCCCCGAGCAGAGTTCTCAACGTAGAAGGGAAAAGTAACCGCCTGGCTGCTGATGAAAACCTCCCAGAAAAACAGGGCTCTTTCCCGCTGCCTGGGGCTGGCTGCTGCACACGCCCTCCTGTTTCCCATTTGTCAAGTGTGGCAGCCACAGATTCAATAAGCTGCCACGATGCGGTGATTCCTTTCACAAGAAGGATTAGTGTCTCTCTGGGCTGATCGAGGCTTAAACAACGGGGGAGCCATCCCAGAAAAGAGCGTTCCCCAGCCACTACCTCAGCCTCGACCCTGCCCGGGCTGCCTGGCCCTGCGAGTTGAGGGTCCCGCGGGGCCTCCCGGAGTCGCTCTGGGACTGCATTTCTGTTCCCTGCAGGGCTTATCAGCGGCAGAGGGAGGGTATTTAAGGCTGCAAAAAATGTAGACGACTTTGCATCCCCAATGTAGGGAGTAACTGCCGCGTTCGGCTCAGATCCGTGCTCTCCAGAGCCCAGGACAGAAGCCGTCGCCAGGCTATTCCAGAAGCAATCAATCCAAGATTTCTCATCCACACTCCGCCGGGCAGGGGAGGCACACAGGGGACGCCTGTAGATGTAACAGGGGTGATAAAAGCAGCACTTTACATTCATAGAGATTTAGACGCTTTCACACCCATTATCCCCAGCAACAGCTGTGCACGCGCGAGGGGCTGTCATTATCTCTAGGTAGCAATTGAGGAAACTGAAGCCGAGAGGTTAAATGATTTGTTCCTACAGGGCAGGGACAGGACTGAACCCAGCGCATGTCCCTGGGACAGGCAGGAGTGCTTCTATACTGCCAGTAGCAGTAGGAGGGTAGACGCGACACGTGGAACAATCGGCAGTCCACGCCAGGTGGACTGGGATTTAATCCTCAAGTGTGGGATCCAGAGAGCCAGCACCCCGAGAAATCCGGGGAAGGAGCTTTTCTTCCGGGGATTGTCTGCAACCCCGGGACCGGGTGGAGGGTTCTGGACACCAGGCAGCAGCTGGGAGAAACGCAGATTGGGAGCAAAGGAATAAATAGTTCTTGACACCTGCTACATGCCAGGCAGCCAGCTCCATTTGGCTCCATGCTTATTTCACACAAATATACACACAGTGGTAGGAATGTGACGTTTAGGGCGCGCCTCCTGCACTGGCATTGACCTGATTCAAGGATCCTTCAGCCCCCAGCTCCCCAAGCCCACCAAGGAACCTTAGAAATCTGTGTTCTGGATCCGGGTGGAGCTACTCATCATCGGACAGCCCAGGGAGGGGATGGGCTCTTTGCAGGAACCAGGAGTCCTTGTGACAGCAACAGCTGCACGGGATTCAGCGGCTGGAAACTCACGAGACAAACTGAATTTGACAAATGCTTTCATGAGCACCTACAGTTGCTCTAGCTACGTAACTCGAAGCTTCCCGTCTAGCCGCAAACTCCCTGGGAGACCCGGGGGTCAAGCTGATTTTCCAGGCATCGCCCCCAAGAAGCCCGCAACCGTTTCACACTCAACTTGCCGAAACGGCTGTGGTTTTTCAAAACTCCTGTGCGAGGTCTCCCGCTCTGAAGGGCCAGCCAGGCGGGCGGCTGAACACACAGCTCGCCCGCCCGTGCTCTGCTCCCCGCCGGCTGGGCGCCAGCCTCCCCTCTTCTCTCTCACGCTGCTCCTGTGCGCGCCCCCTCCCCCACGCCCCATTCATCCTTGCGTTCATTCAGCTAAGAACGTGCGTAGAGTCCCTGATGGAAGCCGCACGGCGTGGAGCGGCAGCAACACAGAGCTTCCCCCAGCTCACAGCCAGTGTCGCCGAATGTCAGCGAGCCGGGGCCAGTCAGTGGTCTCCAGTGGGCGCCCTCCGCCCAGCCAGCCACTGGGCCTCGGGACACGACTCTTGGGACCTTACTTTCCACCTTTGGACTTTGGTGGATTGTATTGTGCATATAACTTACAAATAAAAGAACTGCGAACGTGTACTTGAAGGTGACTGCTAAAAACTATTGCTATAAACGGAAAGAAGTTTGGAGAGCTCTGGTCTAGACCCGGTAGGCTCTGCTTGTTTGTTTTCCAATCTCTTTTGAACGGGCAAGTTGTTTGCTTACCAAAGTAGATAAAAGCTTTTGAAAAATCCATTTAAAGTAGTTTCACAGTGCACGCGGGAGTGCAGGCCAGGAGGGGTGCGTTAGGAGGGTTTCTTCCAACTTCAAACGCGGGGCTCTGGCCCTCTGGCCTGTCATGGAGCCTTCATTTCTGCTGCCCCATGAAGTTCTCCTCCCCCTCCCCCTGCCCCGACCACCTGCTTCCCCTTGCCCAGAGAGGACAGCTACCAGCCACTCATAAAATCTAAAGAGCACTAGCCATCTAATGCAACAGCCTGTTGGAGAGAGAGGGGCCCCCAGAGAGACCAGGGCCTTGCTGCAGATCCCACGGGCCACGCAGAGGCAATCCCGGAGCCCAGGACTCCTGTCTGCCAGCAGGGCGCTCAGGCGGGCACGGCTGCCCGGGCCCGGGCCTGCTGGGCCTGTGTAGGGCTGGGCAGTTGCTTCATCCTCTGCCTCTTCTAGAATATTGCCCTCTTTCCAGTGGAAAAGCAGAGCAGAAAAGAGAGCCCTCGAAGCCCAGGTGTTTCTATCGGAGGAGGAAAAGAAACTAAAGCACAAGCTCCATACTGGGATCCCCTCTGCAATGGGGCAAAGAAACAGGAGCGTGGAAGACGTAGATTTCTGCAAATGGACGTGCAGCTGGCAGGCAATGGAAGACTCTGCCGTCAGTGGAGAGTGACAGCCAGCAAGAGGCTGTAATCAGAGACAGGGAGCCCAGCGATCAGGACAGAGGAGGGCCTTAGGATGAGTCTACCTGCACAGAGGCAGAGATTGAAGAGGCACGGTCAGTCTCAGCTCTGAACTTCACCTTGGCTCTCCTCTTTAAGCCTCAGGCTGCTTAGCTATAAGATGCTGGTGACAGCACTGACCCCACAGAGTGGATGCTAATAAAGCATTCGCACAGTGCCTGGCATAGAACAGGAATGTGATCAGCACTAAATACAGGGAGGTTCCTCCAGAATTCATCCAGCTTCCCAGAGCAGAAACAGTGCATGGAGTTTGTGGTGCACCAGGATACGTAACTTGGAGGCAAGGTACCCAGGTTTAAGTCCTGGCTCTGCTATTTATAAACGGGGTGATCGTAGGCAGTTGGTTTCCCGCGTGGAGTTTATGCTCATCTCTAACAGGGAGTTAAAAATTAACCCTGGACTACAAAGCTGTGTATGGATCTACAAATCTGCAGCCACGTGTGTGGTTGCTGGAAATGATGGGATGCCCACACCTCTAGAATAAGAGCTGCCCTCTCTTCCCTCCTCCCCCAGATGCACCAAAATGACAGCTCTCTCATAAGTCATAAAACAAAACTCAATCAGGGTTGAGCTTTGGCTAAAGCTGCATACGTAATCCTCCAAACAGAAAAGCAACTAATTATATTGCATTTGGAAGCGAGAGTACACACAAACAGATTAAGGCTTAACCACAGTAGTACTTTATCTTTATAAACGGTGACACATAATTAAATTTACGAGGTGTCATTACCTAAATAAAAGGTCATTAAATATTTCTTTATACAATGCAAAATGCCAACTATAATATCACCACGTAGAATAGTTAGCTGAGCTTGGCCCTCCAAGTGGAACACAAGGCATGTAAAATTCAAACACACTCAGGCAAGTTCTATTTACCCATGGTCATTGTTGTGTAATAAACAAGCAAAAACCTGTGCATATTCCCATCTTGCAGTTTAGAAGACAGAGTCTTTCAGCACTGAAATGACTTGCCCAAAGTCTCATCTCACTGTCTCAACATATAAAGTTTAAAAACAAATATAGCCACTGTGGCATAGCGGGTTAAATCACCACCTGTGGCCGGCATCACAGCCCAGCTGCTCCACTTTCTGTTTTTTTATTTAATGAATGCATTTTTCCATAGATACAACTTTAGGAATATTGTGGTTCTTTCCCTCTCCCCCCACCCCCAGCTCCCATCCCACCTCCCACTCCCTCTCCCATTTCCTTCTTCATTATGGTTCATTTTTAGTATGACTATATACAGAGGACCAACTCTATGCTAATCATAGACTTCAACAATTTGCTGCTCCACTTTCAATCTAGCCCCCTGCTATTGCCTGAGAAAGCAGTGGAAGATGGCCCAAGTGCATTGCTCCCTGCACCCACGTGAGAGACCAGAAAGAAGCTCCTGGCTTCTCCTGGTCTAGCCCCAGCCATTGCAGCCATTTGGAGAGTGAACCAGCGGATGGAAAATACCTCTCTCTCTCTCTCTCCCTCTCTCTCTCATTCTCATTTTGTGGATTCTCTAAATGACGGAGGGGAATGAATGATGTTGTGTATGGGTGGTTTTTGTACAGGAAGAGTCACTTGTTGAAAGTAAGAATGGGAAGAGTTCAAAGGTTTCTAACACAGAGAAATGATGTTAAGATAACAGGAAATGGTAATTATCCTGATTTGATCATTCTATACACATATCCAGTTATCACACTGTCCCCCATAAATGTACATGATTATTGTGTGTATTTTAGAGCTTTTTTTATTTAAAAATACGTGAAGTTAGGAAACCTGTGTGTGTGTGTGTGTGTGTGTGTGTACACACACACACACTAAATTGAGGGTTGGAGCAGGCATTTGCCTAGCAATAAGGCACTGGTTAAGATGCTTGCGTGCTTGGCCAGCGCTGCGGCTCACTAAACTAATCCTCCACCTGCGGTGCCGGCACACTAGGTTCTAGTCCTGGTCGGGGCGCCAGATTCTGTCCCAGTCACTCCTCTTCCTGTCCAGCTCTCTGCTGTGGCCCGGGAGTGCAGTGGAGGATGGCCCAAGTCGTTGGGCCCTGCACCTGCATGGGAGACCAGGAGAAGCACCTGGCTCCTGGCTTCAGATCAGTGCGGTGTGCCAGCAGCAGCGCACCACTGCCAGCCATTGGGGGGTGAACAACGGCAAAAGGAAGACCTTTCTCTCTGTCTCTCTCTCTCACTGTCCACTCTGCCTGTCAAAAAAAAAAAAAAATGCCCGTGCACCATGTCAGGGTGCCTGAGTTTGATGCTCCCTCCAGCTCCTGACTCAAACTTCCTCCTAATACAGACCATGGGAGGCAGCAGTGATGACTCAAGTATTGAGATACTGCCTCCCACGGGAAAGACCTGGATTGAGTTCATGGATGGAAGATCTCTCTCTCTCTCTCTCTCTCTCTCTCTCTCTCTCAGAGTTGGAGAGAAAGAGACAGAGAGAGAGAGAGCTTCCATTCTCTGGTTCACTCCCAGTGCCAAAATACTGGGACTGGGCCCGTCCAAAGCCAGGATCCAGGAGCCTCCTCCAGGTCTCCCACGCAGGTGCAGGGGCCCAAGTGCCTGTGCCATCTTCTACTGCTTTCCCAGGCCATAGCAGAGAACTGGATCGTGCTGGATCGGAAGGGGAGCAGCCAGGACTAGAACCAGCACCCATATGGGATGCTGGCACTGTAGGTGATGGCTTTGCCTGCTATGCCACAGCAGTGGCCCCCAATAAATAATTTTTGAAATGAGATTGGGACATAGGGGAAGAAGAGAGGTGGGCCACAGACCAGCAGGGAGGGCCAAGTAGATCTGATAAGGTCACCCAAGTGCCAAAGCAAAGGAGCCCCATATGTTGTATGTGGAAAGCCTATCAAACGGAGCCCAGGCTGCGTGTCCCAGGTCTTTGCCTGCTTTCTTCTCCTCACTCCTGAATCTCATAGCATTTAACTTGTCAAGTATCTGTCCAACCACAAAACATTCCTGAATGTGCCAGTTACCACAGCTGATGAAGTTCACGGAAAACCTCAGCCTTCCATTCACATCCATCACGACGCATCAGCTCAGCCTAGGTACCTGGCGGGTACTGCAGTCTAGTACCAGGAAGGAAGGGATACGGTCCCTTTGCCTTGCCCCTTGTTCTTCTGAAACAATACAGCCACTGCCACCGTGTGGCCATAGAGGGCATAGCCAGGCCCTTTTGGATAAATTCTGCAAAAATGTCTCCTGATGGGATATGATGGAATTTTAGCAGAGTAAGAAATGTAAAGGTGGTTATCGAATTAGACAAAAGTAGTGCTTGGTTTATGACTGGCTTGTGTTCTAGAATATTTGCTCTCTCTGGCGGCTGTTTGGAATTCGAGATACATTAAAAAGAAGAGCTTCCGTAGCTCACCCACCAACACCTACTTACCCTGCACGAAACTTTATCCCAATCATACCTAATGGCCTTTGTTTGTAAGTAGTCTTCTGCCAGAACACGCATCAGGGTTCTGACATCAGATGGCGCCTTGCCTTGCTCTGGAACAAAATCAGTCCCCGTCTCCACTGAAAGTGGAGAATTCCCACATAGACACTGTGTTGGTGACACTGGGCCTGAAGCGGCCCCCAGTGATGCAGACTGTCTAAGATACTCCTCAGCTCCTACTTGCTGGAGGGAAGGAGAGCTCCTGAGACCCCGCTGTCATCTGTCCAACTTCTACCTAACTCTTCCTGAGGGCCAGACCCTGTGCTGGGTGCTTGACATACAGAGAAACATAGACATGGTCCCCAGGAAGTTCATTGGGGAAATAGACAAGGAAGTCCAAGTTTATAGCATAGTGTGCCAGGGGCCCTGAGAGGAACAATAGCATCACAGAGCCAGTGCCATGGGCTGGGCTCTTTGTTTGTTTGTTTGCCTGAGAGGCAGAGCTACAGAGAGACAAAGATCTCTCATCCACTGGTTCACTTACCAAACAGCCACAATGGCCAGAGTTGGGCCATTCTGAAGCCAGGAGTCAGGAGCCTCCTCTGGGTCGACCCTGTGGGTGCCAGGGGCCCAAGGACCTGGGCCATCTTTTCCAGGTGTGTTAGCAGGGAGCTGGATGGGAAGTGAAGCAGCCAGGACTCGAACTGGTGCCCACATGGGATGCTGCAGCCAAAAGGGGAGGCTTAACCTACTATGCCACAGCACCAGCCAAGTTCTTTGTTTTTTATATAATACTTAGATGCCAGGTGCTCCTTTAACTGCTTACAACATGAATTCACTAATACATGAGAGAGATATTATCTTTTACCTATCTACATGTCTGAAAGATAGAGAAAGATTTTCAATCCACTTAACTACTCCCCAAATGGCCATAAGAGCTTGGGTTGAGCCAGAGCCCAGGCCAAGGTTGGGAGCCAAGAACTCAAACCAGATCACCCACGTGGGTGACAAGGATGCAAATACCTGGACTGTCACCTGCTGCCTCCCAGGGTGCACATTAGCAGGAAGCTTGAATTGGAAGCAGAGCCAGGCTTTGAATCTAGGCACCCCGATATGAGATGTGTGGAACCCAACCAGCATGTTAATTGCTAAACCGAACGCCTGCCCTGTCGCTCCCCCTCTTCATGGAGGAACGACACTAAACCCTGCCTAGGCTTCATATCCGAGTCACGGCACCATTATGTCGCTCCCCCTCTTCGTGGAGGAGCAACACAGGACCCTGCGCTGTTCTTTCGTCTGCTCGGCCCTCCCCGGGTTTGCTGCTGGTTCTTCCCGGGTTGGCTACTATCCCTTCCACCTCCGTGGAAGGGCAGTTCCCCCTGGCCGCATTCCCCACTTCCGCAGGGGAGCGGCACACCGCCGGCCGGCTTTCTCGGGGGCTGCACAGGTTCCCTTAGATGTTCCCCATAGATGTTCCCGGTGCATGCCGTTTCTCTCCTCCTTTATAGTCCTCCTCCGCCAATCCCAACTCGGCTGCCCACACGCCGAGTACGCTGCTCTCCTCCAATCAGGAGCAAGTCCTACAGTTAATTGGTTGAACTGGAGGCAGCTGTGCGGAAGCTGTTTACTTCTCTCCCAGCGCCATATTGTGGGAGAGCAGATGCATAGAATAAGTCCTAATTCCAGTAACAGTCTAGTCCGGTTTGCTCCCCACAGATCCCCCTTTCTTTTTATTTTTGGCGTTGATACGCGCCTGTCTTCGGTGTCCCGCGGCACACACTCTGCTCTACTTGCTAGAGTTGCCACAGGCTCTTACAAGTCCTATCAATCAGGAAAACCGAATCCGGGCCCTCTCTTCGCCATGTTGTGAGGAGGTTTTTAGGCGCTGATGCGTGCCTGTGTTCGGTGCCCTGCAGCGCATACTCTGCTCTGCTAGAACTGCCTGCAGGTGTTTACAAAACCTATCAGGCAAACCGAATCCAAGCCTTCTCATTGCCGTATTGTGGGGGAGACTTATTAGTGTTGGTTCGTGCCTATCTTCGGTGACCTGCAGCTCATACTCTGGTCGAGCTGCTTGCTGGCGCTTACCGCCTTAATCAGGCAGACCGAATCCAAACTTTCTCGTTGCCGTGTTGAGGGGAGGCCTTTCTATTTCTCTATTTCTCTATCTCCGGGCATTCCTATTTCTCCCATTCCACTTCTATCTTCCAGCATTCCTATTTCTCTCACTTTACTTCTAAAACTTCTGTTTCTCTTATCCCCGCAGCTTCCCGCTGCCCGCCCCGAGGCTACTTCTCGGCGGCTTCCCAGCTGAGCTGCTTCAGCCCGCGCCTCTTTCATCTGCGCAGCTTCCCGGCTTTGCGCGGCTTGGCTTCGCGCGCTCCGCGGTCTCCAAGACAGATGCTATCAATGTCACATGTTTACAGATGAGGAACTGAGAGGTTGTACACAGCTGACCTGTCACAGAACTGGAATCTGCACCCGGGCCGATCATGGTAAAGAGCAGACAAGCAGACAGACATCATAATAACTTGCAGAGGCCTCTTGTGCCTGCGTGACAGATGAGGCACTGAGGCTCGCAGCTCCCCCTGGGATCTGTTTTGAGATGCCACAGCAGCACAGAACAATCCCACTCCAACCAGCGCAGCAGACGGCATCCCAGGGGGAGCTGTTCTTGGGTTGTGTATGCAGTGCAAGTTGGAAAAGTGTATCCAGAGCAGGGGAGCAGCAAGTGCCTAGATACAAAGGCATTAAGCGCCTGGTTAGCGGGGGACTGTATCATTAGGACTAAAGATGATCCACTGATAGGTGATAGGAGATGAGACAGGAGGGAGCTAGTGCCAAGTCTTTAGAATCCCTCTGGACAGCTGTGAGGATTAATAGAACTATTTTAAGTAGGCAGTGACATCATCAGATCTGAAGATAGTTTGGAGAGAGGCCAAATTATTAGGTGGACTAATTAGGAGGCTATTACCATAACCAAGGCAGTAAATCTCAACTAAGGCCCTGGCCTTTGGGGAAAAGGCCATGCATGCATTCATGTAGATGTTTGTGTCCATTTTTCCTTAGTCCAGGTCCCTCTGGACCCAGCATCCCTTTCAGCGGTGCTTACCTTGGGGAGTGTGGGCAGGTAGATCCGGTATTCCCCTCTGCCCACCAGTTCCTCACAGTCCATGATCCCGACTCCCCTGTCCCTTTGAAAATGCTGTTTCCTGGATCCCCTAGATGCCTTCTCAGCAAATTTACTCATTGCCAAAACCCATCTCAAATGCCGACTCCTTGACTAACAGATTTTCTAAACACCCTTATAATCGCCATCCGCTTGGTAGGCAATGGTTTGATGATGCACAAGAAGGGCTAGGTGGCCTCCCACCATAGCCATTGGGCGGCACTGGCTACTGCCCTCCTCTTTCTCCTGTTGACTTGCCCCATTTCACATCCTTCTTACATCCACCCTTCTCAAACTTGGGCATGCATACATGTCACCCAAGAAATCTTGCTAAAAACACAAATGCTGATTCAATGGTTGTGGGGTGGAACCCAAGGTTCTGCATTTCTAACATGATCCCAGCTGGTTCATGGGCTGCATTGGAAGAGCAGTGTCCTATAAATCTTCTCATATAGTCTGATAACAAAGCAATGAGGGTGGTCATTCTTGCTTTTCTACACTAAACTCTTTATAAGGGGGGAATTAGATCCAGTGAAACACAGAGAATTGAAATGCACAACACAGTAGATTTGGGCAAATGCATATATCTCTGTGACTTCCATCAAGAACATTTACATTTCTAGAAAGTTCTCTTGTTCCCCTTTCCACTTACTCCTCCAAGTAAAGATGGTTCTACAGGAACCCCAAATAATGTGGTCCAAGGAGACAACTTTCTGATTTGGGAGGCTTGACGAGGGATATGCTTTTCTAAATAGCAAAAACTACACCTCTTTCGAGCAATGCTGCAGAAAAGTTTGTAGACTATTGGTCTAACTAATCATCAGAGCTACTATCTTAGAATAGTTCTTTTGGGCCGGCGCTGCAGCTCACTAGGCTAATCCTCCGCCTGTGGCGCCGGCACCCCAGATTCTACTCCCTGTTGGGGCGCCGGATTCTGTCTCAGTAGCTCCTTTTCCAGTCCAGCTCTCTGCTGTGGCCCAGGAAGGCAGTGGAGGATGGCCCAAGTCCTTGGGCCCTGCACCCAAATGGGAGACCAGGAAGAAGCACCTGGCTCCTGGCTTCGGATTGGCACAGCTCCGGCTGTAGCAGCCATTTCGGGGGTGAACCAACAGAAGGAAGACCTTTCTCTTTCTCTTTCTCTCTCTCTCTCTCTCTCTCTCTCACTGTCTAACTCTACCTGTCCAAAAAAAAAATAGTTCTTTTGTTCATTTTTCCATAATTCCACATGGCAGGTCCTGTGCTCGGCATGGAATTCCAAGGAGTACAGGAAGCCAGGGGTGGCCGTCTGTTTGGGCTGCTGTAGCTTATAAACAACAGAAATCGATTGTTAAGAGTTCTGGAGGCTGGGAAAGCTAAGATTATAGTGCTGGCAGTCACGCTCTGGCTGAGGACAATTTCCTGGCTCACAGATGGCGCCTTGCACTCTTCACGGGGTGGGAGGGACTAGGCAGCTAGCTCTCAGGGGCCTATTTCATAATGGCACTAATCCTGCACATGAGGATGCCACCCTCATGACTACTCACCTCCCATAGGCCCCCACTTTCTCCTACCATCACCCTGGGGGCAGGGTCCCAACACAGGAATTGTGGGGAGACACATTCAGACCATAGCACCAGGCTCACATCCAGCAGGGGAAGCAGAGACGGAACTTGCAAAACTTCCCAGGAGACTCTGGGGCTGTGGGGCATTCCTGGCCCAGGCAGGGAGACTGGGGAGGATGAGACAAAGCACACGAGTCATTTGTAAATCTTGCATTTCACTCTCTTACGCATAGCGTTCTGCGAAACTCCCCTTGCAGGTCTGATTTCATCTTCACTGTGGTCTGTGATGAGGCAGGTGCCGTGGTTCCCCTTCTGTGGTATAGAGACTGAGGCTTACAGCAGTTGACTAAGGTTGTATGGTAGAAGCTGCAAGGTGATGCCTTGAGTTCCCAGGAAATATGCTTCTACCATCTCACAGCTACTCCAGGGAGTGGCATCACGGCCAGCCAGGTGGCAGGGGTCATAGGAACCCAGATGCGAGCCTGAGCGTGAATGTCAGGTCTGGGTGACAGGACAGGGCAATCTGCTCCCTCCTGGGAGGCGAATCCCAGGCCCCTGGAGCTGTCCCCTGGAGCAGTGTCTTGCCTGCATCCCCTGGGCTGGAGTCGCCAGCCCTGACCAGTCCCCTGACGATGGCTTTATTAATTGTTGTGCACCCGTGTGTGTATGTCTTAGCACCTAGCTTCCTGCTCCTGCAACATGAAAATCCTGCTTGGTGACCTCCTGCTGCTCAGCCTCCTCTCCAGCGTGTTCAGCAGTTGTCAGAGGGACTGTCTAACGTGCCAGGAGAAGCTCCACCCGGCCCTGGACAGCTTTAACCTGGAGGTAGGTCCAGGAGGCAAAGGGGCTGTGCTCGTCCCACCGCCTCCTCCCTCCTGCTCCAGAGCTTGATAGACTCAGGCCTCCTTCAGGGGCAAGGAGTTGTCCAGGGTCACGTAACCGTGCTGGAAACGATGGGGAGCTGAGCGGCCCCTTCCAGCCAGGGAGCCTGCGCTCTTCCTACCTCTCACCTGCGAATAAAGGGCCACCCATGCTTCCCGGTGCTCCCAGAGTTAAGATAATGCAGTCATTTTAGGGGATCTGGCAAAGTCAGAGAAGTGCAAAAACAATCAATTAAATTAAAATCACCTTTAACCTCACCAGTAAGAGGAAGAATCCTAAACTTTCCTTACATCCTATATACCAAGGTAATGCTCCCGGGTTATTAAACATTAGTGAATACATGTACTATGACGTGTTTAATCACACCCCTCCTCTTGAACACACGTGTTGCTCCACTTTTGGTATTCCAGATAATTCTACAACAAACACCCAAGTGCAAAACTTCTCTTTTGCATTTTGAATCCCCAATTTCAGGTGTCAATCTAGTGTTAGATTTTTATTCACTCGATAAACTACTGTCTCAACTACTTTACCTTCCAGTCGAAATAGTGTTTGTCTCCTGTTAAATCCACTATAATTCAATCTCCTTCCTTTGAAGTCAAATAAATTTATTTTAAAAGACATCATGTTTCTAAACCCTCAACCTTTGGAAACAACCAAAAGTAGCTGCTATTTCTTAAGGCCAGTGCACACAAGTGGAACCAAATATTCCCGTGGGACTACCACACCATGGCATCCCCCAGCTCCAGGACAGTGTGGGCTGACCCAAGCACCGTGCTCCCCCGGCCCTGCTAAGTGGTTTTCTGAGCCCATTTTCTGACCAGTAATAACCACGCAATCGTAAGGAGCACCCCCAGGTAACCCATTCAAGGTTGATCCACTCTTACTCTTCTGTCGCATTTTCCTCTGAACTCTGCCCCGCCAGGCCTTCCCTCCCTCAGGAAGCCCCGTCCTCCTCCTGGTTCTCTTGCCTGCTCACGATGCCTCTCTGCCCCTCTGACTCCCAACTTCTGCCTCCTGTGCGGGCTCCTCCCCCCACCCCCATACGTAAGTCATTGCAAGTCTGCCTGCTTCTCCCCTCCCTGTACTCTCACACTCCAAGGTTCCACTGCCCATCCTGGCCTTCCGTCTTCCCAGCTGCAGGCGACTCCCAAAGCTACGCTCTTTTTTTTTTTTTTTTTTTACAGGCAGAGTGGACAGTGAGAGAGAGAGACAGAGAGAAAGGTCTTCCTTTTGCCGTTGGTTCACCCTCCAATGGCCACCGCGGCCGGCGCGCTGCGGCCGGCGCACTGCGCTGATCCGATGGCAGGAGCCAGGTGCTTCTCCTGGTCTCCCATGGGGTGCAGGGCCCAAGCACCTGGGCCATCCTCCACTGCACTCCCTGGCCACAGCAGAGAGCTGGCCTGGAAGAGGGGCAACCGGGACAGAATCCGGTGCCCCAACTGGGACTAGAACCCGGTGTGCCGGCGCCGCTAGGCGGAGGATTAGCCTAGTGAGCCACGGCACCAGCCCCAAAGCTACGCTCTTGACCTCTCTCCTGCACTGTATCCCTCACTTTCCATGGTGTGTGTGCGTGTGTCTTCCTATCTTCTCTGTCCGATAAACCCCACTCACACCTGTAAGCCCCAGTTCGGTTCCACCTCCTAAGAGAATACTTGCCTCCAGTAGATTTGGCCCTGCCTTCCTTTGCATTCCACAGTTCCCTGTGCCTGCAGGTCTTTCTGGCTCTCTCTCATCAGGCCTGAGCTTCCCTTGATGATTGATCTCGACCTCCCCACGCATAGCCCAGTGCTCAATAAACAGGCCCCTTGGAAGTTCTAAGACCTTCAGTCTCCAACTGAGGCTGCTCCTTTGCAGCATTGAGAGCTGGTCAAGGATTTGGAGGACATTTGCATATCTCCACACCATCTTAAACCCGTGGGGTATAGACAACACTCTTAGCTTGCTTCTTTGAATTAAGTCAGCAAACGGAGCTGTAAAAACGTCACAATCAGGGATAAGCCCCTCAGCTGGCCGCTCCCTCAGTGGCCTCCTTGTTTTTGTTTGTGTTCACTTTTAGCTTCTGTTGAAGTGTAACGAAATGCCAAGAAGGTAGGCACCCACATCTCATTTCCACTTCTGGCAGCCCTTCAGTTCGACCCCTCTGGGAATGACAGAGTCTCTCACGTTTCAGCCAGGGTCACCTCCCCAGGCTCCCCATAGATTCAGGAGTTATGTAATGCTGAGCTAATACCAGCACCCCCTGGACCCTCCGCTTCGTCAAGAGTCTTTCTCCGTCTACTCCTGGTAGATGGCCCAGGTATGCCTGGTGTTTTGTTAGAGTATAATTTTGATTGGTAAATGACTCACATGCCTAAACCCAATGCCATGCCCAGGCCTCTTCACCTAATGGTGAACGGTACTCACCCCATCAGCTCAGACAGGAAACCAAAATCACTGAGCCGCTTCAGAGACCAAAAATAAGGCAACCAACCCCCAAGAAAAAGATTGGGGAAATTTCCTTAAACCTCTCTGAAGCCATTGTGAAGAAAACTGCTTCCGGTCTCCATGAAACGAAAATGCTCAGTAGGAAGTTTGCAGCAGGCCTCCCTGCTGTGGCTTTCGTGTGTTGCCCATGTGCTGACCACTAGTGTCAGCCCGCAGGTCTTCCAGCAAGGACCTTCGGAAGCCAAGGGCTCCCTGGGAGTCTGTGCCAAAGTGGTTTGACTCACTTGACGGTCTCCACCATCTGCTTCTGTTCTCTCCAAAAGGGCTCCTGTGCCCCTGCCCCCTTAGGACCTTCAGTTTTGATCCCAGACACCCTGGCCCTTCGCTCGGTTTCTTCACAAGCCCAGCTTTACAGATCAACTTGGCACCAGTCTGAGACCCCAGATGCTCAGGCACAGTCTGGCTCCGTACAGCAATGTCATCAGCGTGGGCTGCTAATACGGGTCCAGCTCACTTCACAGGCCATTAACCCCTCTCTGAAAAGAGGCTGGTGAGTGCCCCAGACCAGAGGGTTGGGCATTAAGTTCACAGGCCCATCTGTTGCTACAAATGCTACTGTGAGTTTGGATTTCTCCTGTTTGTTCCGAAGCTTCTTCTAACCCAAAAGTTGAGATGATTTTGTTAGTATCTAATTTATCTAACAGTGGGTCAAGTTTGGGTATGGACTGTGACGTCTGCTTTCGTCATAGAATTTCATTCTCTCTGACTGACATGAAATCTAACTACCATCTGGGCTTAGAAACCCAGAGGTTCACGAAAACCCTAATAGCCTCTAGATTTAACAACTCTCCCACCTGATTCTGTAAATGGAGGAGCAAAACAAGTCTACAATCTCTTGGCAGTTCTTTCTGCAGGGATCAGACCAACTGTGCCCAAAGGTTCATACCAGCCCCCAAATTCTACACTTGTACAGGCTTCCTCAGGGCTACCCCACACTTCCTGTGTTCCTGTGCCCTAGAGAGCAGGGATTCTCCAAACTTGCCACTCTGATGATTTTGGACGGGGTGATTATTTGCTGTGGGGAGCTATCCCACGTACTGCAGGAGGCTTACTAGTACCCTGACCTCTAGGTGCTATCAGGACATGCACATGCACACACACACACTCACACACAGACACCATAACCAGGAAAGTCTTCCAAACATTGGGCAAATTTGCTCCCAGTTGAGACCCACCTCTGTAGAGTGAGAACCCAATGGGATTGTGAGCTGAAAGAATGGCTTCTCTCCTCTCTGGTTTTCTTCAAAGTATTCGGGGGGAGTCCTTCTTTGACCGCCATGCTCCTGAGAGTACCATCCCGGGCAGGGTTCCTCAAAGGGTAGCCCAGTCACAGAACCACCTGGCATGCTGGCTAAAATTGCAAACTCCTGGGCCCCAGCCTTGACTTCATAGGTGAGAGTCTCCCCGGGCTCCAGGCTAAGACTCTGCCTTCTAACAGACTCCAGCAATGATTCTCTTAGCGCATTCAGGAAGTTTCAGACTCTGTCACTCTTGAGTCAAGCTTCCCCATCTATGGAAGCTGCCTATCCTTTTTTCATACCCAGGACATGGTGGGTGTGAAAACGTGGTTTCTCCACATGTCACTGTTGGGTGTGCACTGACCACGATTAGTTGTCAGCAACTATGTTCCACCCCATAAGCATCTCTAAGGATAAAACCAAATGGAAAAGGCATGCTCAGAAAAACTGTGGCTTAAGCCTCAGTAGGGGCCAACATAACTGAGGCTAACGAGTGGGCTTGGAACAGGTCACTCCTTGGATATGTCACAAAGGAGGAAGAGGAGTCTTCCCGAGGGGCACTGGCTCGGTCTCCTCTTCAGTCCAGGAAATAATGAGTAAAATTCCCATCACACTCGTACCTCTTGGTCACAGAGGGCCCTTATTCTCACACTGATTTCCACCAATGCATATCGCAAGACACAAAGGTGGTTGAACAGGACATACCCTAGCCTGGGTCTCAAGATATTTCGGAGTTCCCGTTCAGGTTATACTGGTATCTACCGGCCCTGTTTGGGGTTTCTTACTGAACCTTGTTATGACATGCAAAGATTGAATTACATCAGTGCTTTGCGAACCTGGACGAATATCAGAATTACCTGAGCTTTGCAGAATGAAGTTTGTAATCCCTTTGTAAAAATAAATTTTAATCTGCAGTTCTCCCTGTGTTTTTAAAAGCACTGCAGAGAATTTGGACTCAGACCTACATGTGAGAACAGCTGGGCCAGGTGTGGCCTGAGGTCCCTGGCTAGGAAGGTGCTTTGCCGAGGAGCTGGGGTGGTCTCCCGGTGTGACACTGGCTGACTGCAGCGGCAGAGCCCCTCCCTTTTCTTGTGGGCTGGCTCCAGGCCACAGCCGCCTTGTATCTCAGGGATCAGACGCGTGGAAGGCAGACAGACTCTTCCTACAGTCCAGCAAAGAAGCCTGGAGTCCACAGGTGCCTGGCCCATGGACAAAATCGGCAAACCACAAAGTATACGCAAATTTAACGGGAGTATGTTTACGGGGCCAAAGTTTGGGCCTATAGCTTATATCAGATTCCCCCCCAAAAAAAGTCCATGACCCAGAAAGGTTAAGAACCCTGGTCTAATGGGGCAGACAAGTAATCAGGTAAAAAAAAATGTTGCAGCAGCTGGGTGACAAAAGCTACCAGAGAATGTGCACAAAGGGTGCTGATTGCAAGCAGCAGCAACTCCCCGTCTTGCAGGGACTCACTCATCCCTTTTCATTTCCTTCCTTTTCACTCCTAGAAAATATAATGTGGCTTCTTGATTAACTCAGCTCAGATCAATAGGCCTCTATTGCCATCCTACTGTTTACTGGAAAGAGATTCAAACATGAGTAAGAAGCGGTCCGTAACTTGTCACACTCTGCCTTGGAAGTTATTGCAATTATACTAAGCATTAGAATGTCCATAAGAGCATACAAAACTCTGTGGGAACACAGAAGCGGATGCAGGCAATTCTTACCAGGGACCCAGACGGAGATCTCAGCAGGAGGCAGTTCTGGGGCTTGCTTGGGTCCTAAAAGACGGATGGAAGCAGATCATTCCATCAGAGGGGACAGCGAGGGAAGGCGTGGAGGCGGGAAGAGCTACGGTGTGCTTAAGGCACTAGGAGCAGCCCCGTGTGCCTGAAGAGGGGTTATGGAACAGATGACTAGGAACTTGAGGACTCTGCTCAGGAGTTTGGAGCTATTTCAGAAACGAGGCCGAATATCAGACCACTGTGGGCAGGGTGATGATGTAATTACAGTTCTTCTTCAGGAAAGACGTCCTGCCAGGAGTCCACAAAGACTCAAGTGGCAAAGATTAGAAATGGAGAGATCATCTGGGAGCCACTGTGCCCTAAGAGTCTTTGGACAGTGTCAGGGGGTGTGGGAAGGAGGGAAGATTGTGTGCCGAGGGATGGGTGGTGGGAGGTAAAGAGGCAAAAATATGCCCAGGGTTGGGGGTCACTGTGATACAGTGGGTAAAGTCCCTACTTGAGAAACCCACATCTCCTACTAGAGTGACTGGTTCGAGTCACACCTCTGCCTCGAATCCAGCTTCCTGCAAATGCACATCCTAGGAGAAGGCAGATGATGGCTCAAGTACTTGGGTCCCTGCCACCGACACAGAAGACACAGATGGAACGACTGGCTCCTAGCTTTGGCCTGGCTAAACCCTGGCTGTTGTGGGCATTTGGGGAGTGAACGAGCAGATGGAAGAGATCTCCCTCCTTACTTCTATGTCATGCTGCCTCTCAAATAAACAAACTTAAAAAAAAAAAAAGGTATGCCCAGGGAAATAAGGAACCAAGCAGACAGAGACGGCAAGACCAAGCCAAAGAGATGAGGCCAGGTGGAGCCAGTGCAAAAGGTCTTCCAAAAGTTCATGGGAGATAGAAAGCCACATGTAGATTTCAAATGTTTTGCACCAAAATAAAGTTATCTTTTTAAAAATATTTATTTATATGAAAGGCAGAGTGATGAGGGTGAGGGGAAGGGAGGGAGAGAGGAGGAAGAGAGAGAGAGAATCAATCTTTCATCTGCTGGTTCACTCTCCAAGAAGCTGCAACAGCCAGGGCGAGGCCAGGCTGAAGCCGGGAGCCAGAAACTCTATTCAGGTCTCCCACATGGGTGGCAGGGGCCCAAATATGTGTGCTATTTCCACTGCCTTCCCAGGCACAAGAGCAGGAAGAACGATCAGAAATAGAACAGCCGGGACTCAAACCAGAGCTCCCATACGGGATGCCAGTGTTGCAAGAGGTGGTTAACCTGCTGTGCCACAACAGCAGCCCTTGAACTTATCTTTTAGCTCCACTTTTCAATGAGCATTTTGAAGTCCTCTTGTATACCAGATAAGAACTAAATTCACCTGCTAGTAACAAAGACTAAAGTAGCAGTGTCTTAAATAAGACAGAAATTTCACGCCTCATAAAGAAGTGAGGAGGCGGAAGTCCAGGTCGGCATGGGGTTCCGTCTCCTGTTTCTGCTCCGCCACACTCATCTGATGGCCATCACGGGACTTCCATCCTCTGAGCCACCCCATGGTTTTCAAGGTGGCTGATGGGTGTCAGCCAAAACATCCATGCTCTAGCCAGGAAGCTGGAGGAAGGGGAGGAAGGTGTGGAAAAAGAATGTTCTTTCCAGCCAAGCTGGATGCCTGTTTTCCTGGAAGTCCCACCTGATCACTTTGTTGCTGGCCACCTCTTGCTGGAGAGGTGACTAGGAAGCATGCATGTTGCCTTCAGGAAGCAAGGAAGAGAGGAGGTGAGTAGGGGATGGGCACTTGGCGGTCTCGGCCACAGAAGCTGCCCTACAAGCAGGTGAAGCTGTGAGGTTTGAGCGAGGCTCTGCAGCTGCCTGATGACTCCTAATGGCAAAGTCAGGCGGAAGCAGGGCTTTCCACTGACAGACGCTAGAACTGCAGAGAAGAGAATTCAAGGCAAAGCCAAACCAACATATGGGAAGAAAAGTAGGAAGCAGAGGCATCCGGGAGACTCAACCAGGAACTGGGGGGGAGGAGGAGGGAGTGAAGGTCAGAATCAGTTAGGAGGGGCAGAGAAACGCCATGGTCAGGAGGGCAGACTCATCTAGGAGATGGTGGCCCCCAGAGAAGAGAGGCAGCAGCAAAATGCTCGGGGTGGGGGGGCCAGGCTCGCATTAGATGACGGCACCTCCTCACCTGGAGCTGGAGGGCAGCTTTAGCCCTCTCTGTCCAACCTGCCCACCTCCCCACGTGTCTTGGCCCTCATTTGCTGGAAATTCTGCACACAGAGAGCTGATGAGTGCATGTCAGATGAAAATGAACAACGCCAGCATTGACCTTTCTATGGTGACCCTAAAATAAACATGCAGATTCAAAGATGAACTTTCACATCCCCAATTTCTGTAACCAATCTGACCTTCCCCAGGCCTAAGGAGAGAACAAAATAAAATTCTCTTTTATGAGTGCCACTCATGAGCTGCGCTTAGGCCCAAAAAAACCTAAGGATGCAGCCAGGCGCAGTCCAGGGTGTGACACTTGCTGTGTCAGCTGGGGTCAGTTAACCTCCCCTCTCCGAGGTCTGGTTCCTTCATTCGTAAAATGAGAGAGCTGGGCCAGAGGGTCCTGTCTATTCCCAGCTCTGACATTCCACGGACCAAAAACTCGGATGTGACTGACCTCCCTTGCCCAGGGAGTAACAGAGGTCCCTGTTCCTCTTGCCTCCCTCCCACCTGGGTCTTTCCAGGCATGCATCCTCGAGTGTGAAGAGAAGGTCTTCCCCAGCCCTCTCTGGAGTCCCTGCACCAAGATCACAGCCAAGGGCTCCCGGAAGCTCAGCCCTGCTGACCCTGAGCAGGTGGCGGCCACCCTTGACCAACCAAGTGCCTCCGAGATGCAGCACCTGAGGCGGATGCCCCGTGTCAGGAGCCTGTTCCAAAGGCAGGAAGAGATGGAACCTGGCACCCTTGAAGCTGGCGAGGTGGAGCAGAAGCAGCTGCAGAAGAGGTTTGGGGGCTTCACGGGGGCCCGGAAGTCAGCCCGGAAGCTGGCCAACCAGAAGCGGTTCAGTGAGTTTATGAGGCAGTACCTGGTCCTGAGCATGCAGTCCAGCCAGCGCCGGCGCACCCTACACCAGAATGGTAATGTGTAGCCAGAAGGGGAGTCCTCCCAGCTACACCGGCCACTGCAACCCCTGAGTGAGTTGGGTACCAATGAGCTGGGGGCAAGAGATCTCATCCACCCAACTGTCTTAGCCTTCCTCCCAAGCCTGGAAGCACATAAGCTCACACTCACAGACACACACACACCCCAACCCACCAGGAGTTCAGCTCCTGCAAGGCCTGCAAGCGAAATGCTGCTCTCTGCCTCCTGCCCACCTTTTCTCTAGGGAGCAAGAATTTCCCTATGATTGCTCCTTGAGGCTGACCACTCCCATTTAGAGGTTGGTTACCATGGGGATAATAGTAGTATGTTAAGATAACTAATTCCTGTATAGCCCTCTAGGAGCTTAGTTACTATGGGGACAGTTAAGTGGACCAATCCCCCATCCAGTTGCCATAGGAACCATTCAGCTCACCTCTCCTCAGAGACGTTATCACTAAAAACCAATAGCTGAACCCACTCCCAGCCATTCACAGGGAGTCCAATCACTGTGGCAATGATGTTGTTATTTCATCTTCAAAGACAGCTTACCTAGCCTCTGCCTTTCCACTGATGTCTCAAGGGGATGGGACTCCATGGAAACCATTTAACTCTCCCATTTCCCCAAAGAGTTCTTCTAGGCCCTGGAACTGTGCTTTCTGCCCTGCTCCCCTGCACAGGCCACGTGTCCCCCCATCTCCTGCTGGAGATAGGCTGATGATGTGCGCTCCACGGTGCCATCATTGAACAAACTCCGAGAACCTGGCTCACTACACCCGTGAGGAGGACAGACTGAGGGGTTCATCTTCCTTGCTCTCTGCTCCTTTCCAGGGTGCTATTTTGTTCTGTTAGTGTTCCTTTCTTCTTTTTCCTACCCCTACAGGCGTGCCAACACAAGTACATACATCACATACCGTGCAATAGCATCAAAGACCCTAATTTATGGCCCAGTCATTCCAAACCCAGCTCTCTTAGCCCATCAACCGATATGTAACTTCCAGTGGCATTGGGAACTAGTAGAGGGGAATTTTTTGAAAACTCAAGAAAATTTGAGCCATCAAGTTTATGTGCCTTGATTTGTCTCTGGGGATATGATTATTGGCAGATTCCCATACCTCTCCTTACATGGCCTAGAGACTTATCTTAATGCAAATAACTGGTCAATTCATCAAACGCACCCCCCAAATAACAGCCAGATGGGGGTATCCCTGCCTCATAAGCACAGGAAAAAAATGGCTTTATGTGCTAATTTGCTTCACATACGTCAAAGGTGACTGTCTCCTGAATAAGCCCTTTGAAGGTGTGTTCATGTGTCTGTTCATCTCTGACACCCACACTTCAGGGTGCAGGCAGCCGGGAGCTGTGTGCAGGTAGCTCAGCTTATCTGCAACACGCCAGTGACCAAAAATGGCCACACGCTCTCAGCCAAGGCGAGCCGTGAGGAGAGAGCTGCTGTGTTTATTTTAGCAGAATGACTCATCTCCGAGGCCCTGAGTTAACCTGCCCTGATTTTGAAGTCATGCTCTTGGATCCTTTACCAGCTGCCTGTTTCTTTCTAAGCCGGACTGCACAGCGCCTTTCGGTATCTCTCTCAGAAGTAGTAGGGATGGAATTCTTCCGAATCTTACCAACACTTTTCTGGAAAGTGGCTCCAAAGTGACACCGAAGCTCCTGTCTAGTCCTGAATTACATTTTCCTTATCTAAAGACAGCTTAAAATCGGCCCCATTAGCAAGAATCAATTTATTTTTTAAATGATTTGAGTCCCTTTCCAGGCAATTGGTTTTTCTAATTTTCCATCATGCCTCCCTCTGAGCGGCACTGAAACAAAGCTGTTCACTAGCTTCTGTGGGCTGCTTTGCTCAAGATGGAAAGTTCTCGGTGGAAACGCTGGGAACATTAACCAGCTCATTTGCGTATTATCGATGGCTCTCCCTTCTCCTTCGGGAACCGTCTCTCGGTTACCTTTCTGCATACACGCAGGACCTCTGAGTTCCAACACGGACATTACCCTATTAACCAGTCTGTCCGAGGCAGCTTAAACCTTGTTTCATTCACATCACACCCTGCTACCCGAGAGCGAGATTCCTCCACCTCAGCAGACCCTCGTTAGCAAAGCTGCTCCGGACTTCTAAGACACAATACCAGCCCCCACTTTGAAAGCTGGGAGGACAGAGGGCCAACTCACACCGGAGTGGGATGAAGACCCAATGCAGAACCTGGAATGCCACCCCAGGGAGGGGGAGCCAAGGGGTGCAGGGCCAGCCCAAGACAGAGTGGTGAAAAGGCCCCAAGTGGTCTTGGCAGTTGCTTGCCTTTTCCTGAGTCTACACTGCCTTCTTCTTTTGTGCTGCCCCATGCCCAGAGCCGTAAAGATGATAGAAAATGAGCAGGCTCATCGGTGGTCAGGTGTTGGTGACATCAGGCTTAAAAGGCACCTGCAAGATAACAGAACGATAAATGTGGCCGTGACTTAGCACAGATTCTGACTATCAGGGAGAAGGGGACGGTTTCCAGGTAGGGAGCTTGTGGCAGCTATGTAGGGGGAGCGAAAGAACCCTTCTGGCTATTTTAGGAACTGCCTATTGGGTTGAGAGCTTCCCTTCGCCCCTTTGGATTGCTTCAGTCACTTGAGCAAATAGAATCGAAAGATCAGAGAAGCCATCAGGTTTGCCATTTTAATTATTTCTGTCTCCCCAGGCGTCCATGTGATCCCCAAAACAGCATGTGTCCAGCCCCAGAGCTGCCGGCTGGGAATCAGGATTCCTTCTTCCCCAAGGCACTGAGGGCCTGCAGACCCTGCGGGCGTGGCCTCCAGAGCCCCCACCCCACCCCACCCCCACCCCGGCATGTCGCACCCAACCCTGTTGCTACATCAGAGTGTATTTTTGTAATTTCTCCAGCTAGCATTTTAATAGCCCCATCCTTCCTTCTCACCCACCCCTTCCCTCTTCTAGGGGCAGGTGAAAGGAGTACAAAAATCAAGCCTGGGGTTTTGACTCATCACTGCCATAACCTGTTTGTAAAAGAGCTGTTCTTTTTGATTGTTTGAAACAATTATTTCTCCATTAAACTTCTGAGCAAATGGTTAATAAATTTGTTTACTGTTTTTAAATGAAGTGACTGCATGGCACAGACCCCGCACAGTCATTGCTGGCTGTCCTGGGAGGACAGAGGCCAAAGGCACACGGCTCTTCTCTATCTAAATAAAATAGAACAGGTGCAACGCATGAGTGTAAATGCCCCAAGTGCTCTGTGCCGCTGCTACACGCATGCGCAGCAGCAGAGACGAGGCTATTGGGGCCCACGTCTGGGACAAGGAGTGGTGCTTCTCAAATCTGGCTGCATCAGCACCACAGGTGGCGGGCGGCTGGGCCCCACCCGTCTCTCACCTGCTAGCAACTGGCGATTCTAATTTGTTCCAGGTGATAGAGATCCAGTTGCTTTGAGACCAATGGACTGGGACACGAGGTGAGGTGTGGCACCTACTGAATCCATTTTTACCATCAACTCAATGCTAAATACCTCAAGGTGTGTAACTGCAGAGGCCCAGCCTAGAAACATACAGCAAACCCAGAGTTAAGCCCCTGCTGAAGTAAACAGGGTGTCTTAGTCCACTTTCTGCTAAAATAAAATAGCTGTTTTCTGTATCCATGGGGGAGGGTATTCCAGAACCATCCACGATGTTCCAGACAAAAGGGCATAGTGGGGCTGGCACTTGGTGTAGCAGGTAAACCCACCAACTGCAGCACCAGCATCCAAAATGGGCACCAGTTGGTGTCCCGACTGTTCCACTTCTGATCCAGCTCCCTGCGAATGCACCTGGGAAAGCAGTGGAAGATGGCCCAAGTGCCTGGGTCTCTGCTATCCACATGGGGGACCCAGAGAAAGCTCCTGACTCCCGGCTTTGGCCTGGCCAGCTCCGGCCATTGCGGCCATTTGGGGAGTCAACCTGCAGATGAAGCGCTCACTCTCTTGTCCTCTGTGTAAATTTCAAATAAATCTTTAAAAAAGAAAACCGGCATTATAGTTACACGTACCCTGCACGTCCTCCCATGTCCTTTGGATCGTCTCTACTCAAAATCCTTGACACAATGCAAACACCATGTAGATCGTTGTTAAACTGTTTAGAGAATAATGACCGAAGTCTACATGCTCAGGACAGAGGCACCCCCACCACCACCACCATCTTCCTTCTGTGCTTGGTGGAACCCACAGAAAGGGAGGCCTTGACCAGGCCACAGGCTAAATTCTTTTTTTTTTTTTTCTGACAGGCAGAGTGGACAGTGAGAGAGAGAGAGACAGAGAGAAAGGTCTTCCCTTTCCATTGGTTCACCCCACAATTGCCGCTGCGGCCAGTGCACCTCACTGATCCGAAGCCAGGAGCCAGGTGCTTCTCCTGGTCTCCCATGGGGTGCAGGACCCAAGCACTTGGCACTTGGGCCATCCTCCACTGCACTCCCGGGCCACAGCAGAGCTGGACTGGAAGAAGAGCAACCAGGACAGAATCTGGCACCCCGACCGGGACTAGAACCCAGGGTGCCAGCGCCGCAGGCAGAGGATTAGCCTATTGAGCCGCGGCGCCAGCCAGGCTAGGTAAATTCTAAAGAGTTCATTTGGCTCACTGTCTAGAGCTGGGAAGTCCACACTTGACAGCTGCCATGCTGTGTCCTAAGACAGCAAGCGAGCGCACATAAGACAGAGGAGGTGCCCGAGCCAGTCGTCCCCTTCCACGCCCACGACAGGAACCCACTCCTGAGACAGCGGCCTCAATCCACTCACCAAGACCATGCTCCCAGGACCTCAGCACCTCCTACAGGCCCCGGGCTGGCATGTGGGGCAGCAGGTTAAGACACCACCTGCAACTGGCATCCCATGCAGGTTCGAGTCCCAGCTGCTCCACTTCCAATCGCGCTCCCTGCTAATGTGCCTGGGGAAGCAGCAGAAGATGGCCTAGGCCCCTGCCACTGACATGGAAAACCTGGAGAGAGTTCCAAGTGCCTGATTTTCGCTTCATCCAGCCCCGGGTCCTTGCTGCCATGTGGGGAGTAAACCAGCAGATGGAAGGCCTCTCTGTCTCTCCCTCTGTGTAACTCTTTCAAATAATTTTTTTTTTAAAATGACCTCTCATACCATTGCATTGGCAATTAAATTTCAACACAAGCTTTGGACAGGACACTAAAACCACAGCACAGACTTACAGGAAGTCAGCAAGAGATGGTAACGTGATCGGTCAGGGAGCTGGGGAGGCCTGGTAGGGGCAGAGGAGGTGCTAGAACCCAGGGTGGCAGTTTGCTGTGGTTTTCAGCAGAGGTCAGGGGACTCAATGCCCTCCCCACTTTCAAACTCCAGCCTGGTGTCTCCTCTTCCCCAAACTCCGGCGAAAGCTGGGAAGGAAAGGGCTCCAGCGCCGCAGTCCCAAGCCGATGGGGAATACAGTAACCGATTTGGGGATACCCTGGCAGATGGTTCTGCTGGCGACTTTCTTAGAAGGATGGGGTGGGGCAAGGACAGAAAGGGAGCAAGGAGGAAAAAAGCAAACTGCCCTGCAGGCTGGTCTTGGGCCCTAACAGAGGTGCTGCACCTCCGCACAGCGCAACAGCTGTCAGCGGCCGCGGCCCTGCACACCCCCCAGAGGCCCCCAAGAGCTTCTCGCCACCTCTCAGTGCCCATATCCGCGGCCACTTGCTCCAGCCCTGGCCTCTCCTGGATGAACAGAGGGTTCTTTTGGACTCCGCCTGACTGCCCCCACCCCCACACCTTATATAAAAGCAGCCATGTTTTCCCCCTTACGGTAAGTTACACTCCACAACCGCTTCCTCAAGCCTTGCTCCCTTGGTGTGGTCTCCTCGGGACCCACAGCTGTTGTGCTGCGTCTTCAAGTTCAGCTACTTAAACCGTGTGAGCCATTCCCTGGGTGGGACGATGCTTTCAGCTTCTGACAGGCAGCCCACCAGGCCAGCTCCACTAGCCGTGCCGGCCGCTGCGTACATGGGATTAACAGCCGCAGCGGCAGACCCTGCTCAGGGCCCACTGTGTGCGCAGAGGGCGTCTTGACTTTCTAAGTCTCTTGCCCACCTCCCCTCAGACTCAGCAACATGGCCACGCACACACTCCCCTTTGCCCACTAAGCAAGGGGTGGGCGTCTGGCTAGGGATGCCTGCATCCCACACCGGTGCTTCCAATCCCAGCTTCCTGCAGGTGTGCACGGCGGGAGGCATTGGTGACGGCTCAACCACATAGGCCCTGCCACCCATATGGTAACATGGATTGAGTTCTGGGCTCCCGGCTTCAGCCTGGTCCAGCACAAACTGTGACAGGCCACCGAGGAGTGAGCCAGGAGACAGGGGGATTACTCCCTGTGTGTGCCTTTCAGATGAAATGAAAGGAAAACAGATTTAAAATAAGGACACAAACAGAAACTTACTGCATGCATCACAATCCTACTGCCATTATGTCCCAGTTCATGACATCGAGCAAGTGATCTGAACTCTGTCCCTTCCTCATCTAGCGGTACCGAAAACAACAACTTCCTTACGGATTATTGAGCCAACCCGTGGAAGCCACTTAACCTAATCCCCGGCAAACAGAACTGTGATTACCAGCAAATGAATAAACAGGCTTTGCCTTCAGTGAGTCACTGTCATTTGCTCAACACCAAGGACAGCGACGGTCTTTGCAGCGAGAGGGGCAGAGGGAGAGGCACACATTAAATCAGACAATGTACCATTTTATTCCTTATAAAATATATTTCATATTGTCGCTGTAAAAACATTACATTTCACATTTTTTTAAAAAAATTTTTTTAACAGTAAAAATAATACTTGGAAGACAGCTGGGGGAAAAGGCGCCAATAAGACAAATTCACAGGCAGAATCTGTCTCCCTCTGCTTTTTTTTTTCTTTTCTTTTTTTGCCCCTGGTAAAGTCAGAACCTGGATGACCAGAAAAGGGCACCAGAACAGATTGCTCTCAACAAGTCAGGCTTTCCACATCCCAGGTAATACTGCCAGCCAAGGCGTCAAGCCATAGATTTACTACAGCGTGGCCATCGCTCAAAACACCCTCTGCAGTTACGAAATGGCTTTCTGAGCCCATTTCCAAGTCATAGACTTGTGCCCCAGCAATTGACAAAGCCGAGCCCTCACCTGGCCACAGCCATTGTTTGCTGGGCTCGCAGCGCTGAGCGGGCGTGGGTGCAGACTCGGCCTCTCACTGGCTGTTCTGATTACAGACTCTCAAGGCCTTTCCAGGGAACATTCCGAGTATGGGGGGCCCTCGCTGCTTACACAGTTTCCCAAGACAACTGCTTTGTGAATCAGTCCTGTTAGGATTCCAGAGCACCCCCGTGGCACCCTCCCCCCACCAGATCCTGCTGCCTGGAAAGCAGGCAGACACAGAGAGGGAGAAAGGAGCATGAGCACTGGGTCCCTGCACGCACCACCCCTCCCTCCAGGAGCACTCTGGGGGCGGGTCACGCGCTGGGAACCCATGCATGGCAAGTGCACGGGGCAGCCGGCTGGCAGGTGCACAGGAGGCAGAGAGCGCCTGCAGACAAGGATGCTGCACCAAAATTAAAAAAAAAAAAACAGAAGCAAAAACAAAACCACCTCAGTTTTTAAACTGTCCCATCCATTCCTTCTTTCTCTTCTTCCCTTTCTGCCCTGGGTAGCAAGGGCTGGAGAAGCCCACGTCACACAGAGAACATTGCTGCATGCAGTTGTATCAGCCCGGAGTACCCTGCGGGGTGGAAAACAGCTTGGCTGAAGAACAGGCTCGGCAAGAGCTCTGATTAGGAAGGGGTGGGCGGACCCTCCTGGGCTGAGTCCCCATAAGCCGAGAGGGTCCCCTGCCCACCCCCCCACTGGGAGGATCTGAAGGGTGGTGATGAAGAAAGGGAGAGGTGGGGCGAGGCGAGGCAAGCCAAGCCACAACCACAGCCAGCTCCCCGCTCCCAGTGAGGTCGCAGAGGCACCAGGACGAGCCCCGCAGCATCTCCGGCTGGCCTGGGCACCAGCTTGCCAAGAGACAGAATTCCACATGGATTTTTTTTTTTTCCTACCAGTTCATAAAAATATACCCCATTCCCACCAAAGACACCCAGGTGTAAGAGTATGCCTCATGTTAGCAGCCCCGGCCACGACAGCCATCAAACACCAGGCTCACAGGTTTTGTGACAGTCTCTGTGTCTTGCACTGAAATGGGGCTCCAAGAATATTCTGGAAAATTCAAGTTATCGGTTTAACCTCCATTTTCCATGACCTTCTTGAAGTGCCCTTGTATAGTCTCCCATGCAGCCACCACCGGTGTCTCAGCGGCCAGGTGTTTCCACCTGGGACCAAGACGACAGCCTGAAGGACCATCACAGGGCGGATGCTGCCCCTCAGTCTCCGGAGAGGTGGCCCGGGGGATCCCCCTGAGCCCTGACATTTGGGATGTCAGTCCAGGATGCACGCCCAAGACAGCACATGCAAGCAGGCTGGGGAATCCCCAAACAAGTCCCACTTAGGACAAATGTGTTGGCTCCAAAACAGACCCGCATGCTGCTCTTGGGCCCTGGCACCGTGAGCTGGCCTGACACTAAACTCCCTAAACCCCCTCCTCCTCAACAAGAACAGCCTTGCTTATTGACCTCAAGGCAGCCCGGTAGCCCCGCTGTGCCCAGAAACTCAAAGGAGCTGCTACTCCGGCCCTGGTGTGATCTCTGCAGCCTGAATCTCGCCCCCACCAGGGCTCTCTCTAATCCTCCCCTTCCTGCCTTCCGGCCAGAGATGAAAATGAGGAGGTCCATGGTGAAGCCAGGAACACACAGGAACCCACCGGGGTCTCTGAGGGCCACCTACATAAAGGGAGCTGGGATCAGCAAAGGCTCCTGCACACAAAGTGTTTCCACGATGGGGAAGCCCCAAGGCTTCTGGAGGGAGCGGACTCAGGGAAGAACAGTTTCTGCCAACCCGAAGACCCCCTGGGACCTCCTCACAGCAAAGGGGAGGGTCACCGGCCCCATCTCAACAGGTGAACACCTCCTAGCCTTTTGGCTCAGGGATTTGGGGCCGGTCTACAAAAACCTCTTAGTCTGGGCTGACAATGCTGGGATGTGGCTGAGCATCGGAGGGCACCCAGATTCGAACAGCTGTCCCCAAGACAGGGTCTTCCTTCCCCCTCCTCGGCGGCCGCCCACTCTCCCCACCTGGGGAGGACCCCGGCCGTCCTGCTCCCGGAACCGTCCACCAGCCGCCAGCACTGTGTTTCTGTCTAAGGGAAGTTAAGTTCTTCTCGCTCACAGGCCTTTCTGGAAGAGTTGAGAAAGCCAAGAATGCATGCCACCAAGCAGGAAACAAGAGCCGCTGTCTCCTCTGGGACACACAGGCGCCCCCTGGAGGCGGGGGACGGGGGACAGGAGGGCAGTGAGTTCTTTGGTCTCTGGTCTGCTGCACAACACCCTTGGTCAGTTTTGGCTCTCTCCTACTTGAGGGAAAAAATATTTTCATTTCTTTTTTTTAAAAAATAAAATGTTCCCCCAGCGGGGAGACAGTGTTTTAAAGCGTTACGGCTTAGCCAAAAGAGCCCAAACTCCACATTTGCTCTCCCTCTTGCAGGTCGCTGCTTTGGGTTCACAACAGGGGGTGCCTCTCACGGCGGGGCAGCGGGGCCGGGCTGGGCCGGGCTCAGTCCAGGAAGCGCTGGCAGGCCTTCTTCCACCGGCAGGCCGTGCACCACTGGTCCCGGTGCTCGATGCCGTACACCTTACGGCACTTCTTGGCCTCCCCGCGGGCTTTCCTGCCGGAAAAGAGAGACGAAGTGAGAGCCACGTGCCGCAGCCAGGGTGACACTGAGCCAACGAGCCGGGGCTGCTCAAGGAAGCCACCGGGACCCACCTGGCGCCAGAGGCCCAGAGGCCAATGCCCCCACCCCCACCCCGTGGGTCCTCCATCCAGGCTCCCCACTGGGGACCAACCCTGGGAGGACAGGTGGTGGACTCGGAGCCCACAACGCTAGGGAGGCAGGGGACACAGCCCATCAGGTAGGGCCCAGTGACAGACGTCTCACCTGGTGCTGCTCTGGGCCCGGGGTGGAGAAGTGACAATCAGGTGGGATTTCGCCGCGGGCGGTGGCTGCTGCGGCTCACTGAAGCTGAGCGACCGGCTCCGGACCTGGGCGGGGCGGGGCACAAGCCCAGGCAGTGAGCAGCAGGGTCTCACGCAGGGTCTTGACGCAAGAGGCCAGGCTGCCCCCTCAGGCAGGACGCTGAAGTGCGGCAGCAGGGGCCAGGGCAGGGCAGAGGCCAGAGCGAGGAGCAGGCCGGAAGTCACACTCTGGGCAGCAGGGGCCATGAAAGGGGGCAGGGCTGCTCTCCACAGGGCATCTGGACAGAGCCACTGCACAAGGGACAGGGGAGGCGGCGTACTGCCTCAACCATACCACCTGGCAATGAATGGGCTCATACGACGTGTGACAGCCCCCTGTAACAGGTATTTGAGACTAAAGCCCACTACACGTGGTTCCAAGTGACTTCCAGCTTACTGGAATTCAGGGTCAAGCCATCCAAGGCACTGACCCACGGTGGCCTCCATCTCCACTCCATCTTCTTCCCTCGGACCCTCTCCCACCTCCCTGTGTTCTTTCTCTTCCATAAACGGCACCCACGGGCACTCAGGGTTGAACAGGGCATTGACCCCAGCTGTGTCTGGTGAGTTTCTCAGCAAGAAACCTGATTGAAGCAGGCAACTCCTCTGCAAGCACCCGCCTCCCTCCTTCTGAGAGAGGCTGAGACCAGCAAGGGAGCGAGAAGTCTGGGAGTTGGAGGCCAGGCGGCAGCACCAGTCAGGTGCCAGGCGCCAGCCCTGGGATTGCACACAGGAGCCCTGAGCTCGGCTCTGGGCCCTGGGAGTGCTGCTGTGCGCAGAGACGGGCACACTCACCGGAGAGAAGGAGGAGGTGGTGGAGGGGGCTGCAGCCCAGCTGATACTGGTGTAGATGTGTGGGGAGACCGGGATCTGAAACGATGGCAGGGCCTGCAGAGACAAGAACAGGTGAGCCTGGGCTGCAGCTCAGGAAGCGTCAGCCCAACCCAGGACGCCTGCAACTTGCGTAACCTCACATCCTGCAGCAGAAGGTCCATCTGTCCCCACCTAAGTGACATGACCGGGAGATACCAGGACACACCAGACTGATCTTGCCGTGAGCAGCATCAGGTGACCCGGAGCTTCCAGGGAGTCTCCCTGTTCCCAGAGCCCATCTCAGAGTTGCTTAAGACGTAATCACCATACAGTAACTCCCTCTGCATCACCTACCAAGAAGATGCTACAGGCAGAGCCAAAAGAAGCCCACAAGCCTCCTGAGTCGGGGTGCTTCTGCGGCAATAAGAATCGGCATCCCCAGACACCTCCTTGGAACAAGGAGCACACTTGTGTCTAGGCAGGTTTAGGTCTATTCGTAAAAACACCAGCCATAGGGCCGGCACTGCGGCATAGCAGGTAAAGCTGCCACCTGTGACACCAGCGTCCCAGGCGGGCACTGGTTCATGTTCCTGCCTGGCCCAGTTCCGGCCACCGTGGCCATGTCTGGAAGACCTCTTTCTCTCTCTGTAACTCTATTGGAAGGGAGGACGGGAGGGAGGGAGGGAAAGAAAGAAAGAAAACCGCCCAGCTATGCTGTCTAGGCCCCACACGGTCAGCAAAAGTTGGATGTCAGCCAAACATGAACTCGCTAAGCAGCCACACATCCTCGTGAGGAGGAGAGCCTGGCTCGTTTTGTAAAGGTTCTGTTTGACGGTGATGCCTGCTGTTAACTCACACTCTGCCCCTCACAAGAACAACCTGCAGGCACAGGAAAACACGAAGAATTTGCACCCAGCAAGATGCACACTGAGTACCTACTGTATACAGTGAAGACTTTCCTAAACGTCACCTCCGCCATGACAACTTTCCCAATTACACAGGCGCGATGGCTTGGTTCCTCCCTGTACCTACAGCCCATTCTCATGGCTCTGGCAATGGTGCTGTGACCATTTATGATAACCGATTGCACTTACAGGTTCACTTCCCTCTCCAGCAATGCCGGGCAGTCCACAAGAGCAGGGACCGTGTCCTCTCCTGTCTGAGGAGCTTACTTGGCCCAATGCGTGATGCTCGGCAGAATTACTTGTTAGTGTCACACCATTCTAGGAACCAGAGATTTGCTCTGGGAAGCCCAACTGCACTACTCCACCCTCTCTTATAACCAGCAGTGTGACCATGTCCACCCTCTCTTATAACCAGCGGTGTGACCACGTCCATGCAAAAGCCACCAAGCTGGCTGCCGAGGGAGTCAGCCAGCTTTCTAGTAACCACTCACGAACTCTCCCATTTAAGGAGGGTGTCCTAAGTTCCCTTTTCCTCCTTTGTAGAGGAGATAGTGATTTGGCCAAAGGACTTCAGCTGGGGTGGGTCACTGGCCAGGGACAAGCTGGATCAGAAGCTGACCCCCGAGTGCCGCCACCCCGTACCTGGTAGGCATGGTCAGCCTGAATGTGCCAGAAGGAGCCCGGGGCTGACTTGCTGAGTGCACCTGAGGGCAGGGAAGACTCCAGGCCAGCGTGGTCCAGGCCGCAGGACTGGGCTTTGGGCGGAGGTGGCGGAAGAACGGCAAGGGGTGAGCTGGTCACGGTGGGTGTGGGAGCCGGCTCGGCAGTGGCAGTGCCGGGGGCGGGGGCGCCAGCCGCTGCAGCAGCAGAGTCTTCCTTCACCTGCACCTCTGTGTAGTAGAAATCTTCCTCCCTCTTGAACTGGTCTGAGTCCACAGTGTCCCTGTGCAGGAGGCAGAGACGTCATCACCAGGGAGACTGGACGGCCAGAGGGCAGTGGTAGCACAGGGCCACCTGGCAAGTCAGGGAAGCCACTGGGGACCAGTGTCCTGGGGGATGAGGGGCTTACACATCAACAGGAGCTGCTGCCCCCGGCACAGAGGCTCGGCCTGCCCAGAACACGGGTGCACCTCTCTTCTGGCAGGAGGCACCGACTCTTAAGTGCTGCCGGGAACCCTCTCTGGGCCCCATCTACCCAGGGCATGTCCCTTCCTCAGTTCCCGCCACAAAGTCCTGGCACCAGCAGGCCAGGGTCAGTGCTGAATGAAACCCAGCTCCCAGAGGGAAGGCAGGTTCAGAACTCAGCCACTACCGTCGCGGCCATGGGTGTCGTCGGTGATTAAGCCCAATGTCAGAACCGCAGCATCGTGCTTATGCGGTGAGGCAGGAGGACACAGACGGACACTGCCACCTTCCATCAGCGGCATGGATGTTCTCCATGCAAAGGGCCTTCCTCCCAGGCCAAGACGGCCCCTCCAACGGCAGCCACGGACAGACACCAGCTGGGGGTCTCAGCAAGTCATTTGCTTGACTTGCTCATGGGGGACAAGCAGGGCAGAGGAACAGGACTGGGACCTGGCCAGGAGGCCTGGGTGCCATACCTACCCCAGGTGGAGGGCTTTGACATGTCGCTTGATGCCCACAATTGAGCGCAGAACTTTGCCACAGTTGGGCCACAGGCACTTGTACATGACCTTCACGGAGTTCTAGGGGGAAAGGAAGACTGGGTGACTGGGCTACATTCTTCTCCCTCATCTCTTCTCATCTGTACCCACCGGTGGCTTCAGCAGCTGAGATCCTCGGCCCAACCCAACCAAAGGCCCCAGGAAAGTGGGTCTCGGGGAGCCAAGGAGCAAGCAACCAAGGGCCTGAACATGCAGACCTAACAGATGGTCCTTAGCAGCCGACGTCCATGTTTTATGCCATGGCTAAGACCCCGGCTGGGGCCTCTCTGGCACAGGCCTCCGCAGGAGCCCAGGAAGGAAGGTGGGGCTTAGGAGAAAGATTAAAAAGGCAAAGGAACTGGCACCAAAGAGGAGGAGTAGGCAAAAGTAAACCACAATGGGAGGGAGCCCGCCAACGTCTAGGACCTCGGGGCCTCCCTGGGGATGGCTCTCACTGGATTAACCACGTACCTTTCTTTTGCGTGGAGCTGGTTCATCCAACAGGAAAGGGTCGGGCTCTGTCTCAAAGCCATGATCAGTTTGGGGAGAACCAAAGGCGTCTCCCAGATACTTGGGGCTGGCCTGAGGGTGGGGGGGCGAGGGGGTCGAGATGCCGCTGCTCCCGCTCCAGTGCCCACTGGTGGTGCTGCTGCCGCTGTCCGACACGTCGCCGCTTTCCTTCCAGGGGTCGCAGGCTGCACGGGACACTAACGGACAGAGAGAAGAGGACACTCACAGGATTGTTCCCCAGGTGTGTGGGGGGTGGGCGTAGCCTCACTGCTCTGAGCCGCAGTAGCCACAGAGAGCAGATCCGCGCACGGCAGCAACTTCCACTGCTGGCACGCTGTGCCCCAGCCAGTGCCGGAGCCACACTGGCCACCCGGGACCAACAGGTGCACACCACCACGTCATCCCGTGGAGGATTCACAGGAAGAGAGCCTAATCCTTTCTCAGTTTACATGTTTAAAAGGCAGGGGAGACAGACAGGGGAGGCGAAACCTCTTGGCCTAGGTGAGAACTGCACAATAAGAACAGAGGGGACCATGTGGGCCACCCTGCCAAAGGCTGAGGAGGAGGCAAAGGGCAACTGAAAGAGTGTCTTCACCAGCGTCCTCAGAAAAGGCCTTTCAATCACACACAGGGTGGGGAACGTACGGTCCACGTAGGCCCTCGAAATCACTGGATCTGGCCCGGCCATGGCAACCGCAGTTGCGACTCGAAACTCAACCAATCTACAAGTTCATCATTTCGAATGGCCTGCGAATGATGTCATAAATATGCAAATGGCCCTTGGCAGGAAAAGGGCTCCCTACCCCTGAAACCCAGCAAGTCCACCACAACCTGCAAATGGAAGGAAAATTCTTGGCTCTTTAGAGGGCTTGGGAAGGTGCAGTGCTTCCCGGGGCCAGGGGCAGTCCAGGCTGCCCCTGGCTTTGATCTGGAGGAGCAAAGCCAAGCTCTGACAGTAGTTCCGGCAACTGCAAGGTGGCCCAGCCCTGCAGCAGGTGCCTGGCCTCCAAGTGAGCCTGAACAGGAAGGAGCACACAGGCAGGTGAGCAGGAATAGTCCATGAAGTGTAAATCTGGATTAACTGATAACAGAGGATCTAAAATTCTGGTACGTGGAAATACCAAAAGAAGGGGAAAACCACATGGTCCCCAAAGCCCAGCTCTGCATGTGGGCGCCCCACGGAACTTCCTAACCCTGGATTCCAAGACTGACTGTCGCCTCCTGCACTTCTCTCATTCTGATTGCTCCCAATTCCAGATTGCTCCTATGCTAATCCAGATACCTGGAACAGAGTGCCAGCTTCCCCTGTTTCTAATCCATTCCCTCCTTGGGTCTCCACTCCAGGAGAAGCCCGTCCCCCCCCCACACGGAATAAGACAGAAGAACTCTTCCCTGCCACCTATCACGGTCAATCCTCAGAGCTATCACTCCCCTTTCCTGGGAAGCAAGAGGTTACTACAGCTCCACATGGGGCTAAGAACAGGGCAGACGTTCAGGGCAAACTCAGGATCCACCCAGCAGGCCGCCAGGTCAGGGCACGCACATGTCCATCCAGATGAGCAAAGTCACCTGGGGACAAATGACAGGTCGACCAGCAGGCCAGCCCCCAAAACACAGCAGCTTGCCCTCCTCACAGGGCCTGCTTTAAATTGTTCAAAGGCTACAATCAGCTGAGAGGCACACAAAGGGAGGAAAACTGAAAACAAAGCAAAAAATTAATGTCACATATTACACTATTAAGTTGTAAGGTGAACACAGGTGATTCTTTCTTTGATCTTAATTCTTCTGGGACAGGGACAATAGGTAAATAATTCTAGGGCCTGGACCATGAGAACAAAGTACTCCTGGGCAAATGCACTCAGAGTTTACAGGTGACCTTTTAAGAAATACTGACAATCTCCTGTGTCCTCTACACATACACACACGTGCCATCCTAGTAATACCCACATCAGAGGGAGGAGGCAGCTTTGGGGCAAATAGAAATTCATATTTGAGCAAAGTTTGGGTTCTTGTGTACACCTCACTTTGCAGAGTGTCCCAAGATAATCTGCTGCTAAGAATTCCTTATTTTTCCACTGCTTTCAATTATAAAGTCAGAAATGTTAACATTAAAAGCCATTAGTAGACAAGAAAAAATTTTTGTCAGAAAAGGGTTGAGGATATTAGGATGATGGCATATGATCAGTGAGATGCTCCTATGTTGGTATACATGCATGCCTGCACGGACACATGTGCACATTATACACACACATATACACACACTCCTGATGCAGGAACTGGAGTCAAGTATTTTCTTTTCCCATGGCACGCTTGCCTGAATCTTATTCCTGTTGATCCGACCTCCAGGATCTCCTAAACTTATAGAATTTCCTGAAAACTTAAAACCAACCCTTGTCGTCCTCCCCAGCTTGCTTGTGCCAACGCAGCAGGCATGCAGTACCAGGCTTCACAACTAGGTGTCCTCCAAGCGCAATGCCTTCCTGCAGCTGCCAGCTCGCTGACCACAGGCTCTGGTGAAGTTTGCTTTCTCCCTCCTTCATATTTACTTTCTATTTAGGCGGGAGACCACTTACGGGGCGTGCCTGTAAAGGCCACTGTCCTCCTGGTACGTGCTCAGGGCTCACTCCACATTCTCCTACGAGCTTTGAACTAGCGCACTGGTTCAGTTAGGTCTCGCCAATGGCAAAGCTCTTCCCTGGGAGTCAGGCGGGCCAGCCCTGCAGCAGAAGCTTCAAGTTCACCACCAGTCTTGTCAAACTGCTGCCAGCCAGCGCCTGTTTGCCCTTCCGCATTACTGATAAGGCATTGCCAGGTCACAACCAGAACCATGCTGGACTTGATACGTTTGCCTTGGTTTTGCAAAGCAATCAGATTTTAGACTTCAGCTCATCTATTTCTGGCTACTGGCCTGTAGGGCCACCCTAACTTACAAGGCCAAATTGGGGGGCACAAGTTTCCTGTGGGCACAAGGGGGCCGTGTGGCGAACTAAATGTCCCTCTCCTGGCCTGGTGTAGGCCCCCACTGCTGTAAGCACACACTCATTCTCATAGAAGGATTTCTTTCAGTAGCCACTGCGGCTGGGCCTCGTACCCCCATCACCTTTACAGTGCACCAGGAAGCCCCTCCCCCCGGAGTGGAAAACGAGGAGAAAGATCAGCAGCGTGGAGCCTGGCGGCCTCTGGCCTAGCCGAGGTGCCTGTGGGAAGGGCTCCAGAAACTCTCTGGCCAGGCTGGTGACCCTGGCAAAGAGCTGCTCCAGGCAGGAGGTATTGGCCAGGGGCCTCCGCCGCTCCCAGAACCCATCAGGCCCCGCGTGCTCACCAGCAAAGTTGGCCTCGGCCCCGGGAGGACTCTGCACAACCGGGCTACAGGACAGGGACGTCAGCACCATGGCCGCCATCATCTCATCCATTTCCACCGCGTCCGACTTCCTGCATCGAAATGAGGGGAGGGAGAGCTCACTGCCTGAGATGGTGGGCCCAGGTCCCTTCAGGGGGTCACCTTACAACTCTGCCCCCTACCCTCCAAGCCCCCGTCCACCCGGCCCATGCCCGCCCACAGGAGCAAGTGCAACAGGACCCCCTGCCTCATTCTTCATGAAAACCGCTCGCCCTGAGTGCTGTTTACGGTGCTCACCAACCCCAGGCGACGCAGGTAGACCCCAGGCCGCTGCGCACACGCTGGGGCAGTGCCACCTCCCTGACTCTGCTTCAGCTTAAAATGGAGGATTTTATTGGAGCAGGGGGAAGAGGGGTCAAAACAATAAAAAATAAAAAAGCACAGGGGTAAAAGATAGCCAACTGGAATTCAAATGCACTAAAATTACCTCCTTTCCCGTCTTCCATTTAAAGTTAGGGAGGCACAATTACACTAACCGCGCCTCCTCCCCTCCTCCAAAATAAATAAGGCAGTGTCAGTTTCTGGACGTCAACAGAACCCATTACATAAGCCAATGAGCAAATAAATCCAAAACCCTAAAATAAATCCCAAGGCCTTGAAGAGCAAAGTTCTATAAAATTTTACACGTAATTTTTTTTTTAAATTCATATACAGTTACATAATATGGAAGTAAAACAGAGCTGTCTATAAGTCAATACTCAAATATCACAAAAAGTTAGTCTGAAATAGATTTCATATCTGTTTCAAAAGACCATACAAGGGTACTTTAAAAAGTCTGTGGAAAATTGGAATCAATTAAGTTTGTCATGCAAAAAAGTTTTGAAATCCATAGACTTTTCAAAATATGTGCTTTCCATGAACATGCTTTTTTTCTTAATTTGAGAGGCAGAGAAAAAGACAAATAAAGGGTCTCCCCAGCCCCTGCCCACCCCCGCCACACATACACACTGACTCAATCCCCAAACGTCTGCAACAGCCAGGAGCTGAAAATTCAATTTTACTTGTTCATGGGGTGGCGGGAACCAATAACTTACACCATCGCTGCTGCCTCCCAGGGTCTGCTGGAGTCAGGAGCTGGAGCCGGGTATTGAACCCAGACACTCCCGGCATGGGACACGGGCATCTTAGCCAGTGTCTTAATCACTCAGCCAAACAGCCACTCTCCATGAGCTTTCTGAAGGACCTTAGTATTATTTCATTCTTTACAGTTCAAGTCCACTAAAACCTCTGTGTTTGAGGCAGCTAATCCAAGACTACTAATATAAATGAAACATGTTAGCATGTCCATTTTTGTAGGATCTTTGAGTTTTCATTTCCTTAGAACGGAAAAACAAATTCTTCACTGGCATTCCACTGAATCCACAATCACAAATATTGTTACTCTGATCTATTCTCAAAACGCTGGGTTGGCTGTCAGTAACAGTAATACCGACAGACGGACACAGAAAGATAGGCAGAACAGAGTTTAAATGCTTGCATATTCTGTACAGAAGACTATCCTGGTTGGCAGATTTTCTTTTTAAATCTTTTTTTTTTTTTTTTTTTTTTTTTTTTGACAGGCAGAGTGGACAGTGAGAGAGAGAGACAGAGAGAAAGGTCTTCCTTTGCTGTTGGTTCACCCTCCAATGGCTGCTGCGGCCGGCGCACTGTGGCCGGCGCACCGCGCTGTTCTGATGGCAGGAGCCAGGTACTTATCCTGGTCTCCCATGGGGTGCAGGGCCCAAGCACTTGGGCCATCCTCCACTGCACTCCCTGGCCACAGCAGAGAGCTGGCCTGGAAGAGGGGCAACCGGGACAGAATCCGGCGCCCCGACCGGGACTAGAACCCGGTGTGCCAGCGCCGCAGGCGGAGGATTAGCCTAGTGAGCTGCGGCGCCGGCCCTTTTTAAATCTTAAAAGATCAATGTGCACACTAGATGTAACAGAGAAGTAAGGATATATACTCTCAGGAAAAATCATATCACAGATGCTAAAGCAAACATACATTCTTCATTAAACACTGGTGGTTTATGCAGCCAGCCACCTGTTTTTGTATGGTTTGCAAACTAAGAATGGTTTTACAATTTAAATATTTTTTTCAAAGCAAATTTTTTTTTCAAAGAGTGATTTCTTGACATTGCCAACACACGAAAATCATATCAAATTGAAACTGGAGAGTCCATAAGGAAAGTCTCACTGGAGCACAGTTGTGTGCAGTGGCTTGTGTCTCGTCTGTGGCTGCTGTGACCTCGCCACCACAGGGCTGCGAAGCCAGGGTAGGGCCCGGTCGGCCCCTGAGCCAAAACTGCTTCCCATCTGGCCCATTCAGAGAGGTCCACTGAGCCCCAACCTGAGCCACTTCTTCCCTTCGTCTTCCCATGAGAAACTACAAACGGGTGTCTAGGGTAAGCAGGAACGGGAGAGAAAGCAGCCCTTCAAACCAAACATACGTCCCCTACAACAGGGTTTTAGGGAAGAACGTCTGCTGTTCCGGCTTTCCCCAAGATCCCACTTGTCTAACACCTTGGCAGTGTGGCACCCAGGACCCCTATACTCTTCCCCATCGCAAGGCAGTCCCACCCCCTTCCTCTCCCCCAATATGGCTTTCAAAGCCCAGGCTCGCCCGCACAAACCTCTTGGGGACGTCAATGTTCCTGGAGACGGGCCTGTAGGCTGGAGCCTGGGCACGGTGCTCCAAGGGCGGCGCCTGGGGCAGGGGGCCCTGTAGCTCTGCCAGCCACACTTCTTCCGCTTTGCAGCAGATCTGTGACCTCTGGTCCGGCAGCCAGACGGTCACCTTGTCCTCCGCCCAGCTGTGCTGCTCCACCAGTGCTGCGCACTCCTGACCCCCATACCACACAAACACCTGGAGGGGTGGGGGACAAACAGCACGCAGCGGTCAGTACTCGGTGGTTCTCGTCCCACGGTCCTCCGGTGCCCCAAGTCCTGCCCGTGCTCTGACTCACCCCGCTTTAATTCCTGCATACTATCATGTCAATGGCTCCCCACAAAGTCCACTGGAAACAGCCCCCAAAGCAACAGCATGGAGAAGCGAGTATGTCCCAGAGGCACTGCCCTCGTGAATCCGTTAATGCTATTATTGTGGCAATGGGTTGGTGAGTGGACTGTTACAAAACTGAGTTTGGACACCTCTTGTTCGCTCGTTCTTGCCCTTCACCACAGGATGACACAGCCCAAGGGTCCTCACCAGACACCACTTCCGTGCTCTGAACATCCCAGCCGCTAGCACCAGGAGCTCAGTGAACTATTTTTCACGTGCAACCCAATCTTGGGTATTGGAAACGGATTAGGAACAAAGGTTCCCAGGCACCTGCTTCCCACCTGACCACCCAGAGCAGCCACGCTGTGTCAGTCCTTCCCCTAAAGGGTCCTGACCAACTCATTAGAACTGCAAGACAGGGGAACACGTCAGTTTCTGGGGTTTTCTCTCCATATGGACTCTGTGTCCACCCTCCTCATTTCCTGCCCTGCCTGGCCTCTGAAGCCCCGGATGTTTGCCGGTGCCCAACCTTCACCCTGAATTGCTCAGACCCTGGACCTGACCCTTCAGAGAATGCTGAGTCTGCTGGGGACAAGCTGGGAGGGGGCAGAGGCCGGCTGACCTCACTCCAGGAGTGTTGGGAACTTGGCAGGTGGCTGTCCCTCATGGGGAGGGGGCCTGGGAGGCTCAAGCCTCGTGGGAGACAGACGGTCTCTATGCATGGGCCCCTGGGAAGGCACTTGAAAGTGAACCCTGCGAACCTGGATGCAGTGGTAACCTCGGGTCCAGGTAAGGATGGGCCCTGTCGCAGGCGAGTGAACACGGGAAGAGGAAATCAAACTGAATTCTGACTGAGCAAACATCTCCATCTAGTAGACATCAAATGCTCATTCCAAGACGCCATCTTCTGAGTTCTGCAAGCCGGAGGGCCTCTCCCTTACTTTGCAAAGTGGCAGACTGAGCAGATTAGGTGATACAGAGTAAAGGCCATGTGTCTGACTGAGGCCTGAGCCACCACCTTCTCCTCCAGGAGGCTCACGCTGGGGTGGGGACTTGGGGGGGGGGACCTATTCTCTCCAGCAGCCTGCTGCCCCAGGCAGTGCCCAGAGAGTTTCTGGCCTGTCACTTAGGGCACCGCCGGCCTGCCAGCCCCCAGCTCCAGGAGACGGGACGCCCGCCCACACTGGGATCAACCTACCTTCTGGCCCGGCTGAAAGACCACCTGCTGGAGGCCTGAGGTGCAGGGAGCCTTGAGGACTTCCTTGGGTTGCTCCGGGCAGGCAGGGTCCTTAATGGCGAGGAAGGGCTGGGGGGCTGCCCCCTCCAGGAGCTCCACCTGTGGCTCCAAGGGTGGGCCTACCCCGGATGGCCCATCAGAGGCACTGGGTCCCAACACCCGGGCTCCCAGGAGGGACCGCTTGCCAAGGCGCCGGGACAGCACGCTGGCCATGCTGCTGCTTCTCCTGGTAGAGGCAAAAAGGGGGACACTTAAGTCCTTTATCCATCAACTACGGCAGTCGGCAAGCTTTGAGCACGGAGCCCTGTACCCCGCAGGAGCCAGCGAAGTAACCCTCAGAAGGAATGACACATTTTAAAATAACTTTTGCCATTTTTTTTTTTTTCTTAACTACTGGGCCAAACACCCACAGCCACTTTTTTTTTTTTTAAGTAAAATTAATGCCTGCTCCTAGTAGCACATTTAGAAAATACTGATAAGCAGAAAGAAAGATCACTCACAATCCTGTCTTCCAGAGACACCTGCTTTTCCTATAGGGCAGCCCACACTTTCCTCCATACATGTAGTATTTACATACTCCCACAAAAATGTGGTCACTGTTTGGCAAACTGAGCTCTCAATATACTGTGTAACTTTTCCTCTGTCCTTGAGTGTGCTATCCTATAAACACGGGCCCGTTCATTTCCTGGCTCCAGCTCCTGACTCCAGCTTCCTGCCAATGCAGGAAGGCAGCAGTGCCGGCTCAGGCGATGGGAGTCCTGCCACCCACGGGGGAGACCTGGATGAAGCTCCCTACTCCCAGCTTTGGCCTGGCCCAGTCCAGGCTGCTGCAGGCATTTGGAGAGTGAATCGGTAGATGGGAACTCTGTCTCTCTCTCTCTCTGTCTCTCTCTCTCTCTCTCTCTTGATCTGCCTCCCCAGCTGAGTTTAGGAGCTTCTCAACATGTGGCAAAGGCGGGAAGGGCCCGGGCAAGGGCGGCGCCCAGCGCCACCACAGGGTGCTGTGTGACAACATCCAGGGCATCACCAAGCCTGCCATCCGACACCTGGCCCGGCTCAGTGGCGGCAAGCGCATCTCAGGGCTCATCCGCGAGGAGACCCGCGGCATGCCCGAGGCCTTCCTGGAGAACGTCTTCCGTGACGCCGTCACCTACACGGAGCACGCCAAGCGCAAGACGGTCTTGGCCACGGACGCGGTCTACGCGCTCAAGCACCAGGGACGCACGCTCTACGGCCTCAGCGGCTGAGCTGCTCTTCCCAGCCTGAGATCCCCACCCAAAGGCCCCTTTCAGGGCCAAAAAATAAATCAATAAATCAATAAATAAAATAAAATAAATCTTAAACGTGCTTAGAGTCACACAGGATTTTCTTCAACAGTTACCTCCTTCCTAATTCAAACAGATTCCTTATGATCGCACCTGGAGGCCGTATCGTTTTGCTGTGTAAATGCTCTGCCTGCAGCGCTCATCCTCTGAGCCACACCTCAGTGCACACGCACGCGCGCGCACACACACACACACACACCCCGCAGACTGCTTCCGCAGGTGGGCCTGCAGGACACCTTATCACCAGGCAAAGCTGGAGGGCATCTGTTGGATCCATGCTCATTCTCAGGCTCACAAGAGCCATGGAAAGACCATGGCCACCGTCCTGGTTCTGCCCCTGAGGACACTAACGCTGAGCAGAGTGTCCAGTGACTTCATCCTGGTGACAGAGGTAGCTGGTGCCAGGCCCTGAGCAGGACTCTTGGGGCAGACCCTGGTGAGGGGACACAGCTAGTTCTGCACCTGCTCCCAGGAAGGGAGAGCAGGCGAAGGCTCTCTTGCACTAGGTGCACGAGGCCTCCAAGCACTTTGTTCCTCTGCGCTGTGCCAGGTACTCTGCTCCTGTCTATCATTTCTTCCACAAGTAGTTAGCTGAGGAATGAGTGCATGCATACAAAATGCATCGCAGGTGGAAACCATCCGGGCTTCCTCAGACCTCCACGCCAATGCTGCTGCCCACCCGGCTAACTGCAGCCACCACCTACACTCGGCATCTCAAATGCCTGTCCCGCCACTTTCTCCCTCCCTCCCCTCGGGCCCTGGCCACACTCACACAGCAGCCCTCGGTGCCGGCTTCGTTCAACTGTTCTACCAACCTGCGCTTTCCACCCTGGCCACAAGTGCCTCAGGGACTTTTTGGGTCCCCGCCACCTCCACATCTCCCAAATCCTGGCCTCTTTCCCAACCATTCCCGCCAGCTGTGTTAGCGAACACAGTAGCAAAACACGAACAAGCAAAAGCAATTTTCAAAAGTAATGAGGTTGCAAGTATTGAGCAAAGGGTTCTGGCTGGTTTCCCCCAGCATGTTGCTAAGAGCCGCAGGGGCTGTGATCTGATGGCGGCATCTTCACTGTGAATTCCTGAAACATCAGAGAACAGAGTGGGAGTCACAACAGGAAAGAGGACCTCCCCTAAGTGGATGGCAACTTTACTTCCAACAACACTCTCTTGGAAAGCCTCTCTCGCAAGGGGGAGATTCTTTATCGCTTGCAAAAACAATGTGTGCCCCAGCTAAACGGGTTTTTAAACTCATTACCTGCCTTGTCCCTAAAGCCTCAGGCTAGAAAGGAGAGTCCTGAAGTCTGCATTCGATTTCAGTGAGCTGATAGACTCCGAGGGGAAGCGGCAATGCCATGTGCAGACACCAGATGGCAGCACCAACCCAGAGACCCACACAACCCTGGTCTTGGCCAAAAGCCCAGCGGCTACCCCCACCTTCCCCGGGAGGAAGTTTGGGGTTTCTACCACTGAAAAATGAAGACAGGGTAGCATTTCAGAAATTCCTGGGTTTCCAATCCTCACATGGCGCCCGAAATGTTTGGCCAGCAAACCCTGGCGCTGTTTTTGTGAACCTTTTTCTTTTCTTTTTAATGAAAAGAACAGTTTCTTAATTTTTTTTTTTTTTTTGTGTGGGTGAGCCTGCACCTTTCAAAACCTGCTGGATCAGCATAACGTGGGTGAACCTGCCCACTTCCGGCTTGGTCCCACGTGTCTGCCTTCACTCTCTAGCCTCCTTCCTTCAACCAGCCTGCATTCCACACTAAAAACACTCTTTATGAGTCATTTTATTTATAGTATTCCCAAATCTCAATTTTTAAAAGCAGAAGAGAAAGACGGAAGGGAAACTGCCTTTATTAAGTGCTTCATAGGCACTAACTTTCATAAACTGCATCTGATTTAATCCCCAGAACCACTTGAGAGGAACACAGATGGCCTGTTATTTCTGATGAGACAGCTATGCCACAAAGTTTAGGTTACTACCCGCCAAGGAGCCAACAGTCTTGGGTTGGAGCTCATGACTCTAGTGTCAAAGTTCACAATCCTGCCGCCATTCCAGCAGGCACAGGATCTCTCCAAAGAAAACACCCACTGAAGTTGCTTTTTATCTATATAGTGTTGTTTCCTCCATCAGAGACTCTGATGGCAAAATACCCCAAGCCAGATGTTTGGCCCAGGGGTTAAGTCGACACCACTTAGAGGGCCAGTGTTGAGATGCAGAGGGTTAAGCCGTGCCAGTTGGCGCCCTGGCTGTTCGACTTTGGATCCAGCTTCCTGCTAATGCATCTGGGAAGGCAGCAGACAATGGCCCAGGTTCTTGGGCCCCTGCCACTCATACGGGAGACTAGGATGGAGTTCCTGGCTCCTGGACTTGACCTGACTGTTGTGGCCATTTGGGAAGTGAACCAGCAGATGCAAGACCTCTTTCTCAGGGCCACTGTCTGCAGTGCCAGCATCCCAGATGGGCACCGATTTGAGTCCCAGGTACTCCACTTCCAATCCAGCTCTACTACAGCCTGGGGAAGCAGTAGAAGATGGCCCAAGTCCTTGGGCCCCTGCACCTGCGTGGGAGACCCAGAAGAAGTTCCTGGCTCCTGGCTTCAGATCGGTGCAGCTCTGGCCGTTGCGGCCATCTGGGGGACTGAACCAATGGATGGAAGACCTATCTCTCTCTCTCTCCTTCTCCCTCCCTCTCTCTCTCTCTCTGCCTCTGCCTCTCTGTTAAGTCTGCCTTCAAGCAAATTTAAAAAAAAAAAAAAATCTCTTTCTCCCCCTCCCTGTTACTCTGCCTTTGAAATAAATAAATCTTTAAAAAAAAAAAAAAGATGCCACTTGGAACACCTTCATATACCACAGTGCCTGTGTCTGAGTCCTGGCTCCACTCCCGATCCCAGCGTTCTGCCAACGCACACCCTGAGAGGCAGCAGGTGATGGCCCAAGTCGCTGGATTCCCGCCATCCACAAGGGCACAAGGGAGATCCAGACTGAGTTCCTGGTTCCAGGCTTTGACTTGGCCGAGGAAATGAGAACTGCTGTGGGCATTTGAGGAGTGAACCAGCAGGCAGAAGAGCTGTCAAGCTCACTTGCTCACTCGCTCGCTCTGTTTCTACCTTTCAAATATATTTTATAAATAGCTCCTGACTCGGCAAGCCTATAATTCCATTGCCTAATGCACTTTCATTCCTTGAAAATCTCTTCTCCACTTGCACCTTAGCCTCTCACCCACAAAATAAAGGCCCCTGCTTGAGTCTGACCTTGCTAACCAGCCCAGCTCACTGTTAATCATTTAGCAGTTGGGGCTCGGGAAGACCTTTATACACACACTGCCGTCTGAAAGGGCGCAGAGGGATAATATGATCACCCAAACAGGGGAAACTTTAGCCAAGCTGATACCAGGGATTAGTAGCATGAAAATGTAAAATACGAATTGAGACAGCCAGGATGGGCAGCATTGCCAGGGGTCACTCGGTGCCTCTCCTGGGTTAATCAGCATACTCATTCGGTTAGCAAGGACTTTGCTCCCTAGACAACACAGATGGCCCAGAGTCCTTCTCGGAGTCAGAGGGAATTAGTGCAGGACAAAGGCGGCCACGCAGGTGGATGGAAGAGCCAGGTGAACCCTGCACCACAGAGCACCTTCTCGGGAGTCACTGTTCGTTTGCGCCCAGGAGTGCTGCCCTCCTCTGAGGATGTCCTGTCACTCCGCGTCCTCCTGCCAACTGGCCCTCCTTGCTCTCCACTTCTGTTCATCCCTCCACTGGGTCTTTTTCTTGGGAGCTATCAATGGTCTATATAAACCATTCAACCCCTAATTTGCCATATGGTTCTGGAGTAGCCAAAAGAAATCAAAAATCATCTACTTCTGGGTGGCAATAACGGGGTTTCAACAGGTAGCCAAATCTCACATTACAGTTTTACATTTTTGACTCACGGAATTCTCTGAAACCGAAACTCTTGCTGAAGATGTCTCAGTACTGTCTGCCCCCTTGCACTTCTCAACCTCCAGCTGTCACCAACAGGAGGGGCTGGCGAACCCAGAATATGTATTTTGGTCGACGTCCAAAGGGGGTTAGTCCTTCTCCAGGCCCAGTAAACACATTCTGATGTGCTAATAGCCCCTGATGAGGACATCTGCCGTGAGTTAAACAACTGGAACGAGACCCAACAGTAAAGGCAGCTCTCTCTGTGGTTCGGAGTTGCACACAGCTGTTTGAAACGTGACTCGCTGACAGCCACGTGTCTCAGCACACGTAGGCTTGTGCATGCCAGGACACTGCAGCAGCCCATGCATCCACCTAGGGGCACTCCTCCATCACAAGGTCACAGTCGAGGTGCTTCATTACATAAATAATGGTTTTCTGTTGGGTTGTGTGTGTGTGTGTGTGTGTGTGTGTGAGTATATGTGTGTCTCTGTGTGTCTGTGTTTTTAAGTTAAGGAAGATGAAGTCTGGAGTAGGATTTCTGTTTGCAAAAGCCTGGGTGCTTGCTATCTCTCAAATGAATAATCCACAGGTCAAGGTGAAGGCCATCGACCCTCTGCCTAGGGTTTCTGCTCGCCCTCAAGTTCTATTTATCCTCTGATTTCCATGGGGTACCACTGCACAGAACAATACTCTTATGTTTTCAGTTGCTGAGTTGATATTTTGCATAACAATTCTTAATCTTCTTCTAGAGGGCTGCCAGTGTTTTCCTCCAAGCCCATGTCTTAACTTAAATGTTTTCAGTGTCACGTTCAAGCCTCAGCCAACAGCCCAAAGGTTTGCAACAAATCACACCTCTTATTTTACGAAAGAACTCCACGGGGAAGCGACTCGGTTTCGGCGGCTGTTAACCAGTATCTCTTAGACACCACGTGCACATGCAAGCACCTTGGTGACGACATGCAAATACGTCTGCGTTCCAACTGAGCCCCGGCAGAGTCAGGCTATCACAACCCATCGTCACTACCCAACTGCTACCTTCCCACCCCGCCCCGGAACGCCGTCACAAGAGACAATTTAAAAAAAAAAAAAAAAAAAGATGCTCACTTCAAGAAGCACACACTGAGAAGCACACACTGAGAAAGAAGAGGCCCCTACCTGGGGCCATCCCTGTGGGCCAGCAGGTTAGGGAGGCTGCCACCTGCAAAACCAGGATCCCGAATCAGAGCTCCAGAGCCATGACCCAGCTCCCTGCTAATGCTCCTGGGAAAGCAGCAGAAGATGGCCCAAGTGCTTGGTTCCCTGCCACCCACATGGGAGACCCGGATGGAGTTCCAGGCTCCTGGCTTCAGCCTGGCCCAGCCCTCACTGTTGGGAGTGAACCAGCAGACAGATGATATCTCTCTCCCCAACCCCCCACTTTTGTCACTCTACCTTTCAAATAAATAAGATAAATATTAAATAAACAAACAAACAAAAAGAAAGAAAGACAAACCCCACCTGGCTATGACAGAAACCTTGGCCAAAGCATCCAACGTCTTGAGCCTCTAGATCTTTGAAATTATTTACTAGGTCCTGTGATTCCAGTTTAAAAAAAAAAAAAAAAAGAATGTGGGGTGTATTTAAGATTTTCACAATTACAAACCTGAGATACAATGCACTGAGCACCTAGTAACATCTAGTAATCAGTATTTCTCTTTTAAAGATTTATTTACTTATTTGAAAGGCAGAGTTATGAGACAGAGAAAGAAAGGTCTTCCATCTGCTGTTTCACTCCCCAAATAGCCACAACAGCCAGGGCCAGGCCAGGCCAAAGGCAGGAGCCAGGAGCTTCTTCCAGGTCTCCCAAGTGCGTGCAGGGGCCCAAGCACTTGGACATCTGCTGCTGCTTTCCCAGGGACATTAGCAGGGAGCTGGATTAGAAGTGGAGCAGGCCGACACCGCGGCTCACTAGGCTAATCCTCCGCCTTGCGGCGCCAGCACACCGGGTTCTAGTCCCGGTCGGGGCACCGGATTCTGTCCCAGTTGCCCCTCTTCCAGGCAAGCCCTCTGCTGTGGCCAGGGAGTGCAGTGGAGGATGGCCCAAGTGCTTGGGCCCTGCACCCCATGGGAGACCAGGATAAGTACCTGGCTCCTGCCATCGGATCAGCGTGGTGCGCCGGCCGCGGCGGCCATTGGAGGGTGAACCAACGGCAAAAGGAAGACATTTCTCTCTGTCTGTCTCTCTCACTGTCCGCTCTGCCTGTCAAAAAAAAAAAAAAAAGAGGGCCGGTGCCGCGGCTCACTAGGCTAATCCTCCGCCTAGCGGCGCCGGCACACCGGGTTCTAGTCCCGGTCGGGGCGCCGGATTCTGTCCCGGTTGCTCCTCTTCCAGGCCAGCCCACTGCTGTGGCCAGGGAGTGCAGTGGAGGATGGCCCAGGTGCTTGGGCCCTGCACCCCATGGGAGACCAGGAAAAGCACCTGGCTCCTGGCTCCTGCCATCGGATCAGCGCGGTGCGCCGGCCGCAGCACACCGGCCGCGGTGGCCATTGGAGGGTGAACCAACGGCAAAGGAAGGCCTTTCTCTCTGTCTCTCTCTCTCACTGACCACTCTGCCTGTCAAAAAAATTAAAAAAAAAAAAAAAAAAAAAAAAAGAAGAAGTGGAGCAGCAAGGACTCAAGTCAGCACCCAAGTGGGATGCCAGCATTGCAGGTGATGGCTCAACCCTCTGCATCACAATGCCAGCCACTTCTGAAGGTTTTTAAAAACCACATTATACTGCATCCATGTATCACAGTTCGGACTACAGTGTAAGTAAATGACAATATCAAGACGACCGGACGAAGACCTGAAAGACTGTCTGACCCCCACTCAGGGCAGAAGTCCTCTCCACAGCATTCCCCATAATGAAGCCCCCAGCCTCCTATTTACCGTGAGTCACAGAACAATGTGGAATACAAATGCTGTTTTCATATCCCAGCTGACGGTGGGCCTTAGAAACAGGGCACCTGATCCGGTTACAGTGAATTCTCTGCAGCAAGTAATAAACGCTCCGGATCGACGTGTGTGGGTCTGACTGCGTGCCAGTCACCCAGTCACATAAAAGAGACCGTTTGTGTTTGCACTGCTGGCAGGAAAGCATTCTCACAGTTCTGCCCAGGCACAAATACACTTCCCCTTCCTTCACACCTCCCTCTCTCCATTTGCTTTCAGAACTGACTGCAATGCGCGCTTTTCAGAGCTATTGCGCTTACAGGGCCCCGTAGGAAACGATCCCCAGCACGGTGACTGGCACAAACTCAGAGCTCAGGAATCCGTAACTGCTTCCACCAGTCCCAGCAGGGCTGCACCTCTCTCAGACCCCAAGCCCTCTGGGGACAGAACCCAGGGCTCACTCGTTCCCTGTGCAGATTTATGATTTTTAACAGGGGTGAAGAGAATGCTGTTCTAAGAAACAATGCCTGTTGCTTGCCCTAAAATGAAGACAGAGGCATCCAAAGCAAGGGCAGAGTTTTAAACAGCATCTAAACTCGGCTCTTAGACAGTGCTTTGCTAAAAACAGGCAGAGGGGCCGGTGTGGCATAGCAGGGAGTGCCACCAGTTGCAATGCTGGCCTCCCACATGGGTGGAGGTTCAAGTCCCAGCTGCTCCATTTCTGATCCAGCTCCTTGCTAACAGCCTGTTCAAAGCAGCAGAAGGTGGTTCCAGTCCTTGGACCCCTGCGAACCATGTAGGAGACCCGGGTGAAGCTCCAGGCTCCTGGCTTCAGGCTGGCCCATACTGGCTGCTGCAACCATCTGGGGAGTAAACCAGCATATGGAAGATCTCTCTCTCTCTCTCCCTCTAACTCTTTCAAAATAAATGAACAACTGTTCTTTAAAAATAAAAATAAAAACAAGCAAGGAATACCATCCAAGGAAGCAGATAAAGCTAACCCACGCTTATCAGTGTGAGGCGGAGAGCTTGTCCAGCACCATTTTTGTCATGCCTGGGGGTGGTGGGAGTGGGGCGTGGTGTGGTTAAACCTGATTCAAACTGTCCCTGACAGTTGCAGGGGGTGGGGAGATGGATGGCTGCTGACTTGACATTTTACCCAGAACAGAGACTGCAGAGAGCGAGCCAGGAGCTGAGTTATCCCCAGGGAGAAGCCTGGGCAAACTGACAGTTCTCTCTGGCTGTTTCAGTGTGCACGTCGAAGAAGCCTGCACGCCAGCTCAAACCACTGCCGATCGCCTGACTGGCAGCTGGGCTTACACCACATTACTGCACACACTTCGGGGCTTCTTTCCTGGCCTCCCCTGCAGATCAATAAAACAGGGGAGACACCGTTTTCCCCATTTACAGCTAAGGAAACTGAGCTTCCTCAAGAAGGTCGCCTATTTGTCCTCAGTCACGGAACTACGGAGCTGTGGCATTTGCAGCTTTCCTGGCTCCTCCTGCCCTGGCCACGTCCCACCGGGGAGACCGAGTGGCAGGTTGGGCGCGGGGGGGGGGGTGGGGGGGGATGGGGGGGGTGGAGAGGTCAGTGGTTTAACTGGAAGACTAATGTACCCACTAGAGGCACTTACATTAACGACCCACAAAAGACTGCCACCCCAAAAACAGGATTTTAAAAGCCTAACAATCAAGACCCTGAGTGGGCCCTCGGCAGAGAGGGAAGCCTGCGAGCTGATGATGCCTAAGACGCCAGCCCTGGCACTCAGAACCGGGCTCCTGTGGGCTCATTTTCAGCAGGCACAGCCTGCACTTAGTGTACATTTTTCATACAAATGATTCAAGTGGAAACACCGTTTGTAATCAAACTCCCTAACAACGACAAAGAAGAGAGTTCCCTTGCAGACAATGCAATGGTTAAAGTAGAAAACCAGTTTGGAACTCAGACATCAGGGAATTACCACATTCTCTGAGGCTCCCTAGAGAGGGCAAGAGCTAACTGGCAACTCTCCTAACTAACCAGCAGGTCATGAAAAGGTGGCCATGGGGCCAGTATTACAGCACATCAGGTTAAACCACTGCCTGTAACGCCAGCATACGGTATCTGAGTGCCAGTTCAAGTCCCAGCTGTTCCACTTTTAATACAGCTCCCTGCTCATGTACCTGGGAAAGCGGCAGAAGATGGCCCAAGTACTTAGGTCCCTGCCAGCCACATGGAAGACCTGGATGGGGTTCCAGGCTCGTGGCTTCAGCCTGGCCCAGTCCCAGCCATTGTGACCATCAGCGAATGGCAGGTATCTCTCTCTGTCTCCCTCTTCTGTCATTCTTCCTATCAAAAAATAAATCTTGGGGCTGGCACTGTGGCATAGAGGGTAAAGCCGCAGCCTGCAGTGCTGGCATCCCATACAGGCGCCGGTTCAAGGCCCAGGTGCTCCACTTCTGATCCAGCTCTCTGCTATGGCCTGGGAAAGCAGAAGATGGCTCAGATCCTTGGGCCCCTGCACCCATGAGGGAGACACAGAGGAAGCTCCTGGCTTCAGATCAGTGCAGCTCCAGCTGTTGCGGCCATCCAGGGAGTGAACCATCGGGTGGAAGACCTCTACCTTTCTCTCTCTCTCTCTCTCTACCTCTCTCTACCTCTGTCTCTCTGTAACTCTGCCTTTCAAATAAATAAATATTTTTAAGAATAAAAATAAAAAATAAATCTTTTTTTTTTTTTTTTTTTTTTTGACAGGCAGAGTGGACAGTGAGAGAGAGAGACAGAGAGAAAGGTCTTCCTTTGCCGTTGGTTCACCCTCCAATGGCCGCCGCGGCCGGCGCGCTGCGGCCGGCGCACCGCACCGATCCGATGGCAGGAGCCAGGAGCCAGGTGCTTTTCCTGGTCTCCCATGGGGTGCAGGGCCCAAGCACCTGGGCCGTCCTCCACTGCACTCCCGGGCCACAGCAGAGGGCTGGCCTGGAAGAGGGGCAACCGGGACAGAATCCGGCGCCCCGACCGGGACTAGAACCCGGTGTGCCGGCGCCGCTAGGCGGAGGATTAGCCTAGTGAGCCGCGGCGCCGGCCAAAAATAAATCTTAAAAAAAAAGACTCGTTCTTCTTGTGGCACACAGAGCCACAGGTGCTCAAGGAAGCTGTCGCCTGGTCTAGGGGCCTGCCAGGAGACCCAAAAACCAAGACGAGAAACTGCAAACACAAACATGATGTGTGAACAAGAGGCGCCTCGCCAGAAAAGACCCTGAACAGGGGAGAGAAGAGATGGAGGCGGCACCCAAATGCCCCTCAGGAACCCAAACCTGCTCCAGGAGCCACCTGCCCACATGAAAACTGATGGGAAACCAGCTGTGGCCTTGGAAATTCAAAGTCACAGGACAAGAAACATGTGTTGCTGGGATGGCAGAAACGTACTAGTAGCTGAAAACATTAACAATCCTGAAATAGGAGCTGGTTCCCAGAATTGCTCTCCTTCAAGGCCAGGATGGTGCAGCAGCCAATGGCAACGCTGCAGCTCCGCCTGGGCAGAAAGGGAGGGAACAGGCTATCGCATACCAGCTTCTCATCCAATGTTTCTTCTTATCCTGCCTCCCCCATTAACCATCCATGTGCGCTGCAGCACCCCAGCCCATCGCGCTAACACCCTCTCCCAGGGGACCCCACTCTGCCCACCTGGGAGGGGCATCCTAGGCACCACCAGGTCCACAGGAGGCTGGGCCAGGGCACCCTGCACAGGGAGCTCCTCCAGCGACACAGCGGACTGCAGCCAGAGGCATGGGCGGGTCCCATGCCACGGCCCCAGCTTCCCCACCTCCCCTGTGAAGATGAGACCGCAACAACCTCGGAACTGGCAGGAGGCTAACGATGCCCAGAGCACAGCTGCGGGAACTCAGCAGACACGCTTCTGTGTCCTGGGCCCCCATTTCAAACCAACGCTAATAATGCCACGGGCAACTCTGAGCGCTCGGTAGCCACTTCCAGCAGGCCTCTGGGAACGGAGTTTGTTCCAGCATATTCCACCAGAACGTGTCACACAACTACTGGCTCTAAAGGAATTCCACAAGTTGACCACGGATGAGCCATTAATTAATTGAACTCACAACAAGGTTGATTACACGGAGAAATCCAACCTACCCCACTTAGAGGCCTGCTTGCCAAAATGAACCTAGGCCAAGGTTCAGTGCTGAGAGCTCAACACGAAGTGAAACAGCTTCGCCTCTGAGGCCTGAAGCCAGTGACTGGCCCCTGCCTGTCCCCTACGTGACCAGATGCCTGTTCACCTCACTCTCAGCAGCAAGTCCCGGTCCGGCTCCCCTCTCCTGCCTGGAGCCTCCATCTCAATCTTGGTGCTCGGCCCAGGGTGGCTCGAGGCTGGCTGCCAAACCTCCCGGGGGTGGGGCCTGGCCCACACCGGTGCAGACCCACACGTCAGCACCGACTCACCAAGGAACAACACCAGTGCCTTCAAACATCTGCTGGGCCCAGCTCCCGCCAGCACTGCACTGAGACTCACTCAGGCTCTGCCTCTGAAGACCGTGGGGCCTCGGTGAGCTCCCACCCGGCCCACGCAGCCGACCCTGCACGAGCACTTCCTGTGCTCTAGGGCCACACTCACATACCACCCTCATGTCCAGCAATGAGTGGGTGAGCATTCGCTTCTTGCAAGGACGTGCCAAAAAAAAACCACTCAGTAACCTAACACTGAAGTCTGACAACAAGATGGTTTCAGCGTCAAGCCCACGGAGTTGGATGAAGATCCATGCTAAAGTATTGAGTATTTTTTTTTTGATAAAAATAAGTCCAGATAAAATCTTATGAAGCTACACACACACACTGCTGAGTGACTGGAGCTTGAGGGAGACCGACATGTTTCTGCAGAAGGCAGAAAATCAGCCTACATAAAGAGAAGGCAGACATCACAGAGGAAGGCCATTTAGATACTGAGTGGAGGGGCAGGCAGTCAGCCCGGCAGGCAAGACCCAGCTTGGGATGCCCACACCCAGGTCCCAGCTCCACTCCCGATTTCAGTTTCCTGCTAATGCACACACTAGGAGGCAGCAGGTTCTGGCTCAAGTGCTTGGGTCCCTGCCGCCCACATGAGAGACCGGATTGAATTTCTGGCTCCTGGCTTCAGTGTAGCCCAGTATAAGCTACTAAAGGCATTTAGGGAATGAACTAGAGAAATCAGAGATCTCTCTCCCTCCCTCTGTTTCTGTCTCGCCCCACCCCCTTTGCCTTTCAAATAAAATAAATAAATAAGGCACCATACTCATATATATATATATGCATTATACTCAAATATATATATTTGCCCTTTACCAAACACACACACACACACACACACACACACAAGCTGGGTAGGGGCCTTCCCAAAGCACTAACCACTAAGAAAGGGCTTTCAGGGAATCTTTAATGCCTCAGTAGCGAAAGGCTGAAAATGAGTTCAAAAACAGAAGGGAGGAGAAACAGGCTGCGTGAGCACTCACTCCAGTCCCAGCTCAGGATGCCGGATGTCCACTCTCGCAGCTGTTCCTCAAACAGCCAGGTTGGACACGTTAACCAGGTCGTGCTCGTGGGCAAAGGTAGTCTGAGCTGCAGTGGACAGATAAACACAAATCAATCACAGAGAGCAGGCAGTCTGTGCTTATGAGTCCTGAGAGAAGTGAGGGGTGACACGGGCACTCGGGAGGCCAGGACACGCGGAGCCCGGGGCTGCCGTGCTGGGGAGCCCCTGTCTGCTGCAGGAGGATGGTCGAGGAGGCTGGCTCTGCGCCGAGCCCTGCTCCTGATCAGGCTGGCAGGCAGGCAGCTGTACTAGGTTAGGACCAGCAGACTACAATCTCTGGAAGAAAAGGCAGCAGGATGCTTGCAAGGAATACAATCCCATCTAACTGCTTCATCGGAACCGCTACGGAATAAACAGGCAAGAGAATAAAAGGAAACCTTCCGTGTAGTCCACGGCCTTCCAATGACTAACGTTCTAATAACTATCATTTATCAAGGACGTGGGTGCCAGGCACTTCCTGAGCATTTCATGGACCGTAGCTCATTTAATCTCCCACAATTAATCCACAAGTACCGTCATCAGCCCCACCTTGACAGAGGAGCAAGCTGAGACACAAGGAGATGAATTTTCCTGAGGCCACAGAGCTAGAAAGCAACAGAACTCAGAGGTGAGCTCTCGTATGTATGATTCGCGTTGGGGGTTTTGTGTAGTGGTCAAGACACCCCTTAGGATTCTTGCCTCACATATCAAGGTGTCTGGGTTCAAGGCACAGCTCCGCTCCCAATTCCAGCTTCCTGCTAATGCACACCCTGAGAGGTAGCAGGTGACGGCTCAGTTATGAGTCCCTGCTTCTCACATGGGAGACCCCCATGCAGTTCTCAGCTCCTGGCTTTGGCCTGGACCAGCCTCAACTAGCCACATGCATTTGGAGTGAACCAGGAGATAGAAGATAGATTCATTCTCATTCTCTCTCTCTCTCTCTCTCTCTCTCTCCCTCTCCCTCTCCCTCTCCCTCTTCCCCTCCCTCCCTCTCTCCCTTTCCCTGTCTCTCAGTGTGTGCACATGTGTGTGTGTCTTTCAACTAATTACATTTTTAAAAGTCTGATTATAAAAATCATAATCCACCTATTCTCTCACATAACTAGGAAAACCATGCACTGAAAGACAGTCAAGACTCAGTGACCTCTAAGACTCCTTGTTATTAAAAACTGAGTCAGCGAGAGGTTAACGTGGTATTGGTGGTTATGGCACGGAAGGGGACGGGGTCTCGTGGCAGTGAGGTCGCAGACATGTGGCTCCCCCAGGACCAGGGTCTCCTCTACCCTCTAATAAATATCCCAAAGAGAAGACACGGTGAAAGGGTGAGGGTTGCAAAAGAGCTCAAACTTCCCAGTTTTGTGCCTGTGGGAAAAGGATGACCTCGCCTCTCCATGCCTCAGTTTCCTCACCTGTGAAGTTAGAAAAACGTTGCTTTCCAATCCCAATAATAACCTGGAGCTTTAGCGAGGCAAGGAATTTTTTTCACAAAAGTCCTTTTTTTTTTTTTTTTTAATTTTTTTTAAGAGTTACCAAACTGCTCTTCCTGCAGGTCCTGACTCCCCAGGTCTGGAAGTAGGAATACAGAGAAAGGAAAGAATGAGAAAATGCACATCCAGTACTGGGCACAATGCCTGGCCCAGTGCGTGCCATAAATGCCAGCTTTGGGGGAAAAAATTATGACACCAAACTCTGGTAGTGAAGAGTCAAACTTACAGGCAGATCATAGGGAAAAGTCTGCACGAATAAGGGGAGGGAGGTGGGGAGAGCCAGTAAATTTTAACATCAACAAGGGCAATGTAAGACACTTAAGAAAAAAAGCAAATCCAAGAGCTCTATGGTAACACTGACATCTAAAATGGGACCTCTACGTCACTGTGGATCGGCCTGACAACTTCCCATGGTCACTACGGGCAAAAAGAAAAAAGACATCTGTACAGCACCACTGGAAAAAGCACTGGGAGAAAAAAAAAAAAAAAAAGGCTCCCTCCCACCCCATGGACTATAAAATAAGAATACAGTCTACACAGGGAACCTGGCTGCTGCCCATCAAGAAATGACCTGCAGAGCCAGAGGACAGCCAACCCACATGGGCTGCTACGTCTTGAGGACGAGCTAAGAGGATGGAGCCTTTCTGGCCCGAAAGATCAAGGTCAGGAGGGCCCTGAGAGAATCTACTAGATGGGAGACAGGAAGTGGAGTGCCATTTTGGTCACCAAACCCTGAGATGGCAGGAAAGGGAGGTCCCGCCGACACCTGTAGGAGACCAGGGAAGAGACGCCTGAGCGGCCCAGGCAGGGGCAGCGACAGAAGTATATGACTAGATTTGGACAAGTGTCTGAAGGCAAGAGTGGGGTTTCCCTAGGAACCAAGAGCTGCATTCCTTACCATCTGTGTAAGGCTCTGAAGGCGAACACACACGAAATCGTCAAGGCTGCAGAGGGGCTGTGCCTTCCCCCAGCCGGATCACCAGTGGCACAGCGTGTGGCCAGTCTTCAAGAGACAGAGCTGCACTCCCCCTCGCCACACAGGGCCCTAAGCACATTGGCTGGACCCGAAATGATGATGAGCTTGCATGTTTTCGAGGAGCTCTGCAGAGGGCTGGAGGTGATGCCATAGTGTAAATAACAGAGGGTGGCACGCCATTCTTCTCTAATTAACACACACAGGCAGTAACAGCCACATGGCAAGGTTCTAGATGTTCTCACCGGACATTAAAATGCTTCCAACGCCTCACCCTCGACTTGAGTGCTTAAGCCATGCTTTGTATTCTAAAGACAGGACACAGACAAATCATAGATGTGCTGAAAGTCTCCAGTTGGAGTGAAGCTGGCTCAGAATTTACCACCCAGCCTCTACAGTGAGCTGCTCACACCCCCTGCAATCTCTGCACACCACTATGACAGGTCCAAGTCCTCAGAGGGGCAGGGAAGAGCCCTTCTCAACACCAACCCTTCTCATCAACCCACAGTGACCTCTGTGCCTTATTGGGGACAGGGGAGCACACACCCAGTACATTCTGATTCCCGTCCTAGTCTTAAAATAATTGCTTTATGTTTGAGCACATGACCCGCACTCAATGCCTACATCAACTTAAGTGAAGACTGACCATGTGTCTGTATTAGAAAGTACAATTAAAGCACCCCACTGCCCAGCAACTCTACTTTCTCAGTACAGCAGCTCCCCCTTATATAGTTTTGCTTGCTGGGGTTTCTGTTATCCACAGTCAATCATAGTCTAGAAATGTTAAATGGAACATTCCAGAAATAAACAATCCATAAATTATAAATTGCATGTTGTTCTGAGTGGTATGATGAAATCTTAGGCCAATGCATTCTGTCCCACCCAGGATGTGGACCCCCTCTGTCCAGCGTATCTGTGCTGTATGCACTACCCTCCCGACAGCCATTTAGTAGATGTTCTTGGTAATCAGATGAACTTTCATGATGCTGCTGCAGTGTCTGTGTTCAAATAACCCTTATTTTACTGAATTATAGCCACGAAGCAGAGCAGTGATGCCAACAATTCAGATAGACAAGGATGAGCCATAAAGTGTTTCCTTTAACTGGTAACATGAAAATACAGTGAGATATTTTGAGAGAGAGAAAAAGATCACACGCATGTAATTTTTACTATAGCATGCTTCTATAATTTTTCTAGTCTATTACCAGTCATTGTTAAAGTCTTATACAGGCCAGCGCCACAGCTCACTAGGCTAACCCTCCACCTGCTGCGCTGGCACCCCGGGTTCTAGTCCCGGTTGGGGAGCCAGGTTCTGTCCCGGTTGCCCCTCTTCCAGTCCAGCTCTCTGCTGTGGCCTGGGAAGGCAGTGGAGGATGGCCCAAGTGCTTGGGCCCTGCACCCGCATGGGAGTGAACCAATGGAAGGAAGACCTTTCTCTCTGTATCTCTCTCACTGTCTAACTCTATCTGTCAAATAATAATAATAAAAATAAACAGAATACCGACACTCCCAGAACAGTGGTTATCCTCTGAAGAAGGGGAAGGGGTACAAGTGTGCATCGAGAAAGATTCTGAATGCTCTGGAATGTCTGCATAGTTTTTTCCTCTAGAGAATCTGTATTATGTAACTTGTAAAATGAAATTTTCATTTACTCTTTTATATATATTTTAATTTGCGAGGCTCAGAATAGAAATAAACACAGGCTCCCTTCACTAGATCCCTCCCCAAATGCCTGCATCAAGGCTGGGCCACAGCTGAGCCAGAATTTGGGAACAGAATCCAGGTTCCCAGGACTGGGGACCCAACTACCTGAGCTATCACCTGCTGCCTCCCAGGATTTGAACTGGCAGGAAGCTGGAGTCTGGAGTCAGAGCTGTCTCTGTCTCTGTCTCTGTCTCTGTGTGTCTCTCTCTCCCACCCATGCCCTCCCCCACCTTTCAAATAATAAATAAACCTTTTAAAGGTGGGGGTGGGATTGTGGTGCAAGTTAAGCCACCACTTGTGACACCAGCATTCCATATGGGCACCAGTTCAAGTCCTGAAGGCTCCACTTACGATCCAGCAGCAGATGACGGCCCAAGTGCTTGGGTCCCTGCCACCTGGATGGAGTTCCGGGCTCCTGACTTTGGCCTGGTATAGCCAGACAGAAGATCGATCAATCTCTCCCTCCCTCTCACTCTTTCTCTCCCCCCTCTCTCTAAAACTCTCCCTTTCAAATAATCAATAAATCAATCTTTAAAAAAACTGGCAATGGAACCCAGGCACTCCAATGTGGGACACAGGCATCTTAACTGCTAGGCTAAATACCTGCTCCCTAATTCTGCTCCAAAAAAAGAAAATAAGCAGATGCTGTCCAATATATTTCAAAGGTATGTTGAGTGGCAAGTCTCCGTGGGTCTGGCTCACGCTTCCTAGAAGACAGAGTTCAAAAGTATTCGCTTGCAACTCCTGTCCAAGGTGGGTTTTGCAATATAGATCACATTTCAATATAGCAAACCCAACTCTGTCACTCTGTAGGTTGCTAATTTATATGCTGGTTCAACTAAGAGGCAAGGAAAAAAAAAAAAAAACTACATGCCAAGGGGACTTCTGGTAATCCAAAAGGAGCTCGACAGAGTAATTTCAGTTCTTCTAACCCCAACTTCTCTCTCTCTCTCTCTCTCTCTCTCTCTCTCTCTCTCAATAAGTAGCCCTTGCCCAACCACAAATCCTCCACCCCAGGCCTAGCTGTCAGTGCCTCAGTCTCTTCCCTCTGGGAATCAGGGTTCTTAACATCAATCTTGATCTCTTGGGCTAGCGAAGGAGATCTAAAAATCTCACCGAACTAATACGTGATTATTTACCTTCTGGGGTCAGTTAACTACATAGGATACAAATTTAGTTTACGTTAATTTTATTTGAAAGGCCAAGAAAAAGAGACAGGAGAAGGAGAGACAGGGAGGGAGAGAGAGAGAGAGAGGAAGAGGGGGAGGGGAAGGGGGAGAGAGATCGAGAGCTAGTTCACTCTCCAAACGCCCACACCAGTTAGGGCTGGATCAGGCTGCAGCCAGGAGCCTGGAATTCCATCCAGGACTCCCACATGAGTGGCAGGAGCTCAAGTGCTTGAGCCATCCTTTGCCTGCTGCCTCATGAATCAGCAGGAAGCCAGATCTGAAAAGGAGGGGCTGGGACTGGAACCAGGCACTCTGATATGGAATGCAGAGGTCCCAAGCAGCAACTTAAGCCACCGCCCCACACACCCACTCTAAACACATGCACATCCCTCCACCCCTTCAGAGCACCAACTTGAGTCCTTAGAGGGGCCAGCATTGTGGGGCATTGGGTTAGGCTGCCTCCTGGAGCCAGCATCCCATATGAGTGCCAGTTCAAGTCCCAGTTGCACCACTTCTGATCCAGCTTCCTGTTAACGTGCCTGGGAAGGCAGGAAAAGATGGCCCAAGTCCCTTGAGCCCCTGCCACCCATGTGGGAGATCTGGAGTTCTAGGCTCCTGCCTTTGGCCTGGCTCAGTCCCAGCTGTTGCAGCCACTGGGGAATGAACCAGCAGATGGAAGATTCTACATCCCCTCCCATAACTCTGCATTTAAATACATGAATAAACCTTTTTTTTTAAAGCCCTTAGAAACACAAAAGTATAATATCAAAAACCTACTAAGTAATGCTAACCTACGGAGGCAGAAATCAGACTTGTGGTACTTTTGGTCATGAGTAGGGATGATCTGGAAGCGGTCACTAGGCGCATTCCTGGAGTATACATTTCTAGAAATGTTCTGTTTTCAGATGCATTTTGTCACAACTGATTAAACAGCACACGTAAGGTCTGAGCATTCTGCTGTAGGTAAATTATACCTCAATTAAAAAAAAAAAAAAAAAACACCACCCTCCTTAAGCAGCATCTCTCCTGAGGACTGCCGCAGAGCTTCGAGCTGTCCTATCAGACGTCGGGAATCTCTGGAGTGCTCTGCAAGGAGCAGGAGTACCATGGCGACAGTCACCATAAAAATAGATAGCAAGATGGAAATGGAGAGAGGACACAGGAATTTAAGAAAGCGCACCAAGAGCCACTCATTTGCAGCAGGAGAAGAAAAAATAGAGGAGGGAGTTTTAATGCCGCCTGCACTTTGAAAAACAGCATTGAATGTGGTTGTTTATTACTAAAAAGAGTTTTATGCCTTCCTGACACGCAAGAAGACAAGGCAGGCTGAGAACTATTATTTCTCACCATATTTTGCTTTTAAAAAATAATACAGGTGGGGCCGGTGCTGTGGCGCAGCAGGTTAACGCCTTGGCCTGAAGTGCCGGCATCCCATATGGGCTCCAGTTCTAGTCTTGGCTATGCCTCTTCCGATCCAGCTCTCTGCTGTGGCCTAGGAAAGCAGTGGAAGATGGCCCAAGTCCTTGGGCCCCTGCACCCACGTGGGAGACCCGGAAGAAGCTCCTGGCTCCTGGCTTTGATCGGCGCAGCTCCAGTGGTTGCAGTCATCTGGGGAATGGAAGACCTCTCTCTGTCTCTACCTTTCTCTGTAACTCTGTCTTTCAAATAATAAAATAAATCTTAAAATAAAAATAAAAAATAATACAGGAACCAGCAGTGTGTCACAGCAGGTTAAGCTGCTGCCTGCTAAGCCGGAATCCCACATGAGGGTTGGTTGGAGCCCTGGCTGCTCCACTTCAGATCCAGCTCCCGGCTAATGGGTCTGGGAAAGCAGCAGCAGATGACCCAAGTCCTTGGGCCCCTGCACCCATGTGGGAGACCCAGATGGAGCTCTTGGCCTGGCACAGCCCCAGCCGTTGCAGCCATCTGGTAACTAAACCAGTGGATGGAAGATCTCTGTATAACTCTGTAACTCTGTGTAACTCCGCCTTTCAAATAAATAAATGGTTTTTTAAAAAAGACAGAAAAACAGTGTGTGTGTATAATATATACATATACATACATACATATATATATGCATATATATATATATATAATTAGCTTTTTCCCACACCCACTGTTACATGGCTCAGGAAACCAAATCACAGTAACACAGTAACTCAAACATAGAGGAGATGACACATACCCTGCAATACACAGATACCACAGAAACAATGCAGACTGGCCGGCGCCGCGGCTCACTTGGCTAATCCTCTGCCTGCGGCGCCGGCACACCGGGTTCTAGTCCTGGTTGGGGTGCCGATTCTGTCCCGGTTGCTCCTCTTCCAGTCCAACTCTCTGCTGTGGCCCGGGAGGCAGTGGAGGATGGCATAAGTGCTTGGGCCCTGCACCCACATGGGAGACCAGGAAGGAGCACCTGGCTCCTGGCTTCAGATCAGTGCAGTGCACCAGCCGCAGCGCGATGGCCAAGGTGGCCATTTGGGGGATGAACCAACAGAAAAGGAAGACCTTTCTCTCTGTCTCTCTCCCTCACTGTCTAACTCTGCCTGTCCAAAAAAAAAAAAAAAAGAAAGAAAGAAAGAAAGAAACAATGCAGACCAAGGCCCATCATCAACAAATGTACAATGACTTTCAACTTCAGTTCTAAATAACCAAAACCTGCCTATAATGTTGACATCCATTGAACACTTGCATTCTTTAAGTTGGTGCACTCCAAATGGCCTTACTCCATGTGAAGAGAGAGTACTTTCTTGCCAAAAATGGATTTTTCAAATACCAAACTGTGAGCATGAATCACATGGAGGCAGAAATCTTGTGATATTCTCCAAAGATAAGATAATCCTCTATTCTCTGCAGAACTCTGTAAGAAACTTTTCTCCATGTAATTTAGCCTTAGCAGTGACCCTAACAACAAAAACAACAATGATAATAACAATAACAGCAGTCCAAAAATACTAGGAGGAACCTTAAAATGTTAAAGAATTAGGGTGGATTCTAAATAAACTATATATTAAGCAAAGGTTCAGGAAAATTAAACTAAATCAAAGTTTCCACATGGAAACTAATACAAAAATTAAATTTTATAACTAAAACTATATACTTACTGTCTGACATAACTTGAATATATGCTTTCCTGGAAAATCACACTTAAAAGTTTCTTTACTTTTTTTTTTAAAGATTTATTTTATCTTTTTGAAAGGGTTACAAGGAAAGATAGGGAGAGACAGAGAGAGAGAGAGATCTGCCATCTGCTAGTTAACTCCCTAAATGGTCACAATGGCTAGCGCTGTGCCAGACAGAAGCCAGGAACCAGGAACTCCACCTGGATCTCCTACATGGGTGACAGAAGTCCAAGTACCAAGGACTTCCGCAGCTTTCCCAGGTACATTAGCAGGGAGCTCGATTCAAAGTAGAGTAGACATGACTCAAACTGGCACTCATGTGGGACGCCAGCATCACAGGCAGCCCCCTTCATCCACTGTGCCACAATACCTGCTCTCCAAAGTTTCTGCTGTGGCGCAGTGGGCTAGGCATCCGCCTGCAGCGCCAGCATCCCCCATGGGCACCAGTTCATGTCCTGGCTGCTCACCTTCTGATCCAGTTCTCTGCCTATGGCCTGGGAAAGAAGTGGAAGATGCCCAAGTGCTTGGGCCCCTGCATCAAGTGGGAGACCTGGAAGAAGCTCCTGGCTCCTCACTTCGGGTAGGCCCAGCTCTCACCACTGTGGCCATTTGGGGAGTGAACTAGTGGATGGAAGACCTTTCTGCCTCTTCCTTTCTCTGTCTGTGACTCTGCCTCTCAAATAAATAAATCTTTTTTTAAAAAAAAAGTTTCTTTAGGTTTATCTGACGCTTGTTCTCTTTGTTGCTTATACTACAGAACAATCAAAAGTCCAGTCTCATCTCTGGTGTCAGGATGGCATTAAATATGCTGTGCTCAGAATATAACCCCACTGCATGGGAAATTAAGTAGGAAGGAGATGAGCAAGGGGGCTTCCAGGTCCTCTGCAGCCAAGCACAGGACGCGGCAGCCAGCTAAGGGGCCCCAGCCTGCCTCAGCCATTACACTGAATAGGACGTCCACGTTATCCTACCATGTCACTCTACTTTGCTCATCATTATTAGCCAATTCCTTGATCCTCTTGCTTCTCCTAAAGACCAAATTCCATTTTCATTTCCTAGGACTACAAACTGTGTTCTGATACTCCTTGCAATAGTTCTCTTCATCCTTCCTAAAACGGTCCCAGGAGGATCTCTCAAAAATGCCAGGATCTATTTATAAACACTTTTTAAGGAGCCAACATGATGATGTTCATGCAAATACTATGCCACTGGAGAAACATCCTCTGCTCCACGTTATCGTCCAGCTTTGACAAGTCACATCATAACTGAACCTAGGAATTGGAAGGGATGGTGAAGGTCAGCCTAATTCCTAACTTGCTCTTCCATAACATCCCTAATGAACAGCATTCAGCCCTACTTGAATACCTCCAACAATGGGAAGTTCACTACTCCACAGATATTTCTGTTGTTAGATCTGCCAACTGAAAAATCCTTTTTTCACACTGAACCGAAATCTGCATTCTCAGTCTTTAACGTGTAAGAAGGGGCCATCAATTTCAACAGAATCACTCTACAGGTGAAGAATCGTAGACAACTATCACTCTATAGCCGAGGAATCTGAAGCAACCCAGGCTAAAGCAATGGTTTCATCCATTGATCACATTCTCAGGAGCGAAAATGAGTCTACACTTGCCTGCACCTGATACACATGAAAACAGGTGAAGATATTACTAGGCATCCATCTCACAAGTGGACGCCAACCATTCCCGATCTTGTATCATTCTAGGCTCCCTTGTCGAATCAAGCTGAATATGCTCATGTTCCTTTTAAATCACAGCTCCCCCACGGTCCAAGTATTGCATGACCAGCTGAGGTCATTACAAGAGGATCATGTAATTGGATCCCTGAATTCCTGATCCAGTTATTAACTGGATTTGACTTTTTGAAACCCTCATCCCACTCGAGGCTCACAATGAACTCATGAGCAATAGAAAAACCCCAAGGCCCTTTTCCCACATGCCCTGCTGCTCTTCATGGGCCTGTACCAACTCTGGCCAGGGACTGAGTCTCACCTTGTGTCTCCAGTGCCTAACAGCATTTGCACACATCAGACAGGTACTCAAGACTGTTCACAGAATAAATCATCTACTTTATCCTATCCTGTTCTTGAACAATAAAATGCTTTTAAAATAGTAGCATTTTTGCCACTGTGAAATATATACACATTATAGAAGGAATAAAATTTTTAAATGTTAAAAAAAAACTCCACATACTTCATCTAGAAGCAACCAGTATTGATATTTTGGTATTAATACTGTATTTCCAGGGGCCAGCGCTGTGGCACAGGATAATCCTCCACCTGTAGTGCAGTAGGTTCTATTCCCAGTTGATCCTGTTCCTATCAGCTCTCTGCTATGGCCTAGGAAAGCAGCAGAAGATGGCTCAAGTGCTTGGGCCCCTACACCTGTGTGGGAGACCCGGATGAAGCTCTTGACTCCTGGCTTTGGATCGGCACAGCTCCAGCCTTTGCAACCATTTGGGGAGTGAACTAGCAGATGGAAGACCTTTCTCTCTGTCTCTCCCTCTGTCTGTAACTCTACCTCTCAAAGTAAATAAATAAAATCTTAAAAAAAAAATACTATATTGGGGCTGGCACTGTGGTACAGTGGGTTAAAGCCCCAGTCTGCAATGTCAGCATCCCATATGGACACCAGTTCGAGTCCCAGCTGCTCCACTTCCAATCCAGCTCTCTGCTGTGATCTGGGAAAGCAGTAGAAGATGGCCCAAGTCCTTGGACCCCTGCACTCATGTGGGAGACTGGGAGGAAGTTCCTGCCTCTTGGCTTCGGATTGGCGTAGCTCCCACCATTGCAACCATCTAGGGAGTAAACCAATGGATGGAAGACCTCTCCTCTCTCTCTCTGTTTCTGCCCTTCTGTAACTCTGCCTTTCAAAAACATCAATAAATCTTAAAAAAAAAATACTATATTTCCTTCCAGCCATTTTCTATGCATGTTCCTTTATTAACATTTGAAATAATATTGTAGATACACTTTAGCTTTTAGCAGAAATATTTTTCCATTATTTTAAAAGTATTTCTAAACATTTTTCATGCCTTCGTAACACCCCATTATAAAGATGTATCCATCAGAATACATTTAAGCATTATGTCCACCCACACCATTGGATATTTAGGTTGCTTCCAATTGTTCACTATGGTTTTTTTTTAAAAACCTCTGAATAATCTCCAAGCCAAAAACATCCACATTTTGGAGACGGCCTCAACTAAGTCCCCAGAAGAGGAATTATCTTATCAAAATGTGTGAACATCTTGATACATTATAATTCAAAGTTTTAAAACTAACTCAGATATTTAACTTATCCCCTACTGAATGTTTCCTTTTTGTAAATACAGGCTCCCCATTCTACCTGATTTTGAACCTTGATTTATCTGCTAAATAAGTAATTCCTCCTACCTCTGGGCCACCAGCAAATGTGACAAACACACCTTCTGTATCCTCATCCACAATACAAGAAATGTTGAAGAAATCAAGGCCAAGAATAGAATGAATACTATGGCTCTTTCAGTTCTTCTTCCAGGTTCACTCAGGGCCAATAAGTCACAGTGTTTGCATATGACCGTCAAGTTTAATTAAAACATCATACAGCCCACATTTTCACACTTATGGCTTACTACATGGACCATCATATCTTAAGACACTTTACAGAAGCCAAAATGCACCAGAGCTGCTACATCAGTCCTCAGTCCAGTATCCAAACCATCATATAACACAGAAAATGGATTTAATTAGATGAAATTCAGCTGACTTCAGAGGCTGGCATTGTGACATGGCAAGTTAAGCTGCCACCTGTGACACTGGCATCCCTTACGGGCACCGGTTCGTGTCCCAGCTGCTCCACTTCTGATCCAGCTCTCTCTATGGCCTGAGAAAGCAGTAGAAGATGGCCCAAGCCCTTGGGCCCCTGCACCCATGTGGGAGACCCGGAAGAAGTTCCTGGCTTTGGATCGGTGCATCCCCGGCCACTGCGACCAATTTGGGAGTGAACCATTGGATGGAAGACCTCTCTCTCTCTCTCTCTCTGCCTCTCCTCTTCTCTGTGTGTAACTCTGACTTTCAAATAAATAAATAAAAATCTTCAAAAATTTTAAAAATAGACTTCAGTTTCAACTTTTTTTAATGTTAAAAAAGCAGTACTGGGGCCGGTGCTGTGGTATAGTAGGCTGTCTCGCCTGGAGCGCCAGCACCCTATATGGGCACAGGTTCAAGCCCCGGCTGCTCCTTTTCTGATCTAGCTCTCTGCTACGGCCTGGGAAAGCAGTAGAAGATGGCCCAAGCGCTTGGGCCCCTGCATCGGTGTGGGAGACCAGGAAGAAGCTCCTGGCTCCTGGCTTCAGTTGGAAGACCTTTCTCTCTGTGAAACCACTAGTTCACTTGGGAAGAGCTCTGAATCACCAGTGGTTATGGACTCCTCAAGGTGAGTCAGAGAGTTCTGGGCCACAGAGACCTGAACTTACTTACTTCAGCTGGTCCCCGCACCAGACTAGTTTTCTGGCATTAACATCTGGATTTGAACCAGCTGTACTGTAACCGTTATGACTCTCTCTGGATCCTGGATGCCTACCTCCTAAGAAAAAGGAAATCCGAGAAGAAATGGTTCCGCTCCTGTCCTTGCGAGTCCTGTGGTATTAGCTTACAGAATCAAAGACTACTGTCACATGGCATTTGGCGGCTGTCAATCACAGCTCACCAAGTCATGTCCCCAGCGTTATTCTCAGAGATACTCGCTAGGAGCCACCACCTACCCATGCCAGCCAAGTGGAAAATGGTGAGGGGTGAGAGAGCCTGGGGTAGCTAGAAGTTTGCCTCATTGTATACACTACAAGTCAGAGTCTTCTCTAATGAATACCATTCCAATCATCATAAAAATATTTTGAAGTTCCAGCCAGCAGCTCCTCTAAAGTACTGCCTGACTTGCTTAAAACAAATTCACTGCACACGAGTATCTCAGATTTCATAATGTCATGCTCCTACTGTAACCCCCATCCAGAGCCCATGACAGCAATCCCAAATTCCTAAGCATTCGAGTCTCCTGAAACTGAGATAGCAAAGCCAAAGGCCTACAGGACTAAACCGAAAATGTAAAGTAACTGGATGATGGCATTAAGGAGTCCTGGGACCGTGACCACCAGGGACCGCAGGCTTGTGCACTGTCCGTGGAAAATGGCCACTACCCAACTGAAGATGACTGACCTGACAGATCTGACCCTTTAAAAGAGCCCCAGATGCAGAGGTTTGCTGGTTTCTTTACAATTTTTGGAGCCTTTTTGTAGTCCCAACTGTAACACTTCTGCAAGCTTAAAACATTCAGGGGGCTGCCTGTTTACAACCCTACACTACACGAGACCCCCGTCATCCTCCCTGTTTCTCCCTGCTCTCTAACAAGCATAAGCACACAGGACACCTTCCTAACTCCAAACCTCTGCTCACTCCACAGCTCCCCACCTATTCCAGGCCACGGGACACCCCGAACAGTTCAGCCCACCTCCTTCCTTATTCCAAAAAGCTCTTCTAAGTCACACCAGCGCAGAGTACTCTCACCTTCCTTCAGCTCCACAGGTGCTTACTCTTCATTTTAGCACTGAACCATCTCAACCCGCTCCTTCACCGCGGTATATCCCATCTTTCCACCTAGACAGTGAACGTCCCGCAGCTCCCCCCACCTTCAGCACTAGTAAGGACAGCACTGTATGTGAAAATTCTCTTGGTGCTTTTCAAACGGTGGGTTATGAGTCATTCGAGACTGTTCAGATCAACTTACGGGAGACAACGGCATTCATTTTTTAATGAAAAATAGACTAGAACATAAAAATGGCATAGGAGATGGTACCAAATAGAGTTAGGACTTCATGAACTTATAGATTTTTACAACCATGACTACGTGTACTAGCTCATGATGTAAATTTTCTTAATGTAGGTCACAAACAGGGCAGAAAACACTGCTGCTCCATAATAAGTTAGCTCAACCACTGTTCCATGCAATGATTTTGTTTTTTGGACAGATATTCTCTATAAGCAAAAAAAAAAAAAAAAAAGATCCGCCCCATGGCCCACCTCCAAGCCCTCCTCAAGTCCTCTTCCCATGCTGGCTCACTGCTCCTGCATCCCAGAGAAATAAGGAGGCTAAGTAACTGTAATTGCATTGGCTCATTCTGCAACTTTTTGCAACTGTCCTTCAAACTCAGATGTTGCAAGTTGAGGCTTGGGGAATTTGTTCAGCAAATCACCCTAAGTCACCCTTGCAACAAGAAAGCAGAATTTAGACCTCAAGAAAAAAAGGAGGGGGCCTCTTCCACCTGCAGGTTGCCAAAATCCTGGGGACCAGCCATCCCCTAAGGTTGAGATGGGCCACGCCCTGGGAAGGGCAACATCCCCAGGCCCAGAATGCCCTTCCTCTCCTTTAGACTCATTCCCTCCCACAACATGAATGGGAAACCAGGCCAGACTGAAGATCTCAGAGGAGAGTAAAGTTCAACATATTCCAAAGCTCAACAATTTACACCTTCAGCAAATCCCATTCTACTACCCTTCAACCTCGAATCCTACCCTGGAGATCAGAAGAATGCATAGCTCCAATTCCCCAGAGTTGCTTCTCCAGCTTCAAGTTCAAGACCAGGCAATGTCATTTGAATGGCAACACAGGAGGGCAAAACAGAAGCCCTCTCATTCAGACTCCAGGTCTCATGCAAGCAGCATCCTCTGGCGCCCACTTGTTACCAGGAAGACTCCCCACATGTCCTCTGAGTGTCTTCCCCGTCCTGAGTCAGAGCCGCAGATGCTGGCAGGACACCTATATTTGGATATCTTGGCAAACACAAGAAACTTCTCTACAGCCTGAGTGTCAAGTACTTCTCTCCGAAGCACACATTGCTGATTTCTCCAGTTACCAACTACAGCAGCTCCAAGGCCCTGGCGTATAATCAATTTCCTCAAAGAATTAATTTTCATTCATCTCCGTCCCTCCCCCTGCCCCTGTCAACAGATTATTTCAACAGTAATATTTCTAAAGTCTTCTCTCTTTTCCTATTTCTAATGATGCCAGTCCAGAGCTGTGTGCTCCACAACTCCAACAGCCTGCTAACTGATCTGCCTCCTAACACCACTCTCCAAATGCTCTCTCGTTACATCACTCCCTGGCTCAAAAACCTGTCATGTCTCCCCAGTACACACAGGCTAAAGTGCAATTCCCCCGTCTGGCTTTCTAGGACTTTCACAATCCCAACCATTGTTCCTCTCCATCTTTATCTCCTACTGTTCAGGAAACATTCCAAATGGCCAAGGCCATCTCTTGCCTCTCGGGAAAGCCATGTCCATCCCCACCTGTGGACCATCGCACCTTCCGAAAAGACACTCCTGGCAGCAGCTGCCCACGCTCCCTTCTCTGACCCCTGACAGCACCTATTCCTCCAGCTCCACTGGACACTTAACCACGCCCTACCTGGAGATCTTGTTTCACAAGCTCAAGTCTGTGGGTCTGTTCCACCAGCTTATAAGGCCTAGGGGGAGTCATATGTGCATCTTCCATGCCTTCCCTCTCTGTGCTAACTGCAGGGACCTCAGCTGCTCCTTGGGAAACCCCTCCCACCCGTCACTTCTCTTACCTTTGTGCCTTGCCGGTGAGTTAGTCCTCACATGCATGACTTACTTCAAAACTCAGCGCTCCCAGCTCCTTCCCACATTCCAGTGTTTTCTTTACTTAATATACTCCCTGTTCCCCAGCTTGCACACTATGCAGGCAGCCTCAGCCTGTTAATTCAACTTGAGCTCTCAAATCACTTCCACCCCGTCAGCTGAGGCCTTACTTAGACTTCTGGTGTGCCTCCCGGCCACCTCCCAGAGAAGCCGGCATCGTGCTGAGATCACGCAGCTCCTCAAAGAACCTGTGGCGCTGACCTTAACTGCTGTGTTTCCTTGTGTTTCAAGTTCCTGGAGACCAGGAACCTCTGTTTACATAACACCTTAGGGGGTGGCAAGAAGACCTTCACCACCTGTTGATCACTAGCTGGGAAGCGAACTGCCCCAGCTTACACCTTTCTAGGAAAAGGGGAGTGAACAAAGTAGGGTGGGCTCGCAGGTCTTCCCGCACCTGGTGGCCTGCCCGGTGCAAGTCCTTCAGAACCACCTGGAAGGGCCCGGGCTGCCTGAGTCGGGAAGCAGGGACACCCCCTCACGGCCTGGCAGGTGGGCTTCTTTAGACCTCGGTGTCAGTTCTGAAGCCCCGGACTCCAAAGCAGGGAAGAAAACGCAGCCTTTGAAATTGTTTACACATGACAAACTCTCCGTCCAGGCCTCCACCCGGATACCCCATATGCCCACAGTGGCACCGTCAGTGAGGACCAAGGGTATGGCGGAGGCGAGGCAGGGTGAGAGCGCGGGGTGGAGAGGAGCGGCGCCCAGAAAGGGAGAGAGGGTGCGGGGAAGCCGGCGGGTGGAGGGCGTGTCGCGCCGCCCGTCCCGCAGCCCGGCGCTGCTCGCTCGCTCTCTCGCTGGAGTGTGCAGGAGCGCGCGGGGCGCCGGGAGGACTGGGATGACGGCCCAGCCGGAAAGGGTTGGGGAGGGGGCAGGTTAACCGGTCAGACTCCCTCCGAGAGGCGACTCTGGACAAGCCCTCAAAGTTGGGGAGGGGGATCCGATGGGAGCGCAGGCTGCCGACAGATAAACAAGGTGGCGCACGAGAGAGTGGGCGGCCGCCCCCACCCAGCCACCCAGCCCGCGCGGGCACTGCCGCAGCGCCCCGCCCGCCGCTGCCCTGGCCACGCCGGCCTCCCGGCCCCCAGGCCGCGGGTCCGGCCCGCGCAGCTGAGCGGAGCGTGGGAAGTTCCCGGCCGCCCCCGTCCCCGGACTGCAGCTCCTGCAAGCGAGATCCCCCGCGCAGCTCACCTTGGCCCGCTGCGAGCGGCAGCGCGGGCCGGGCGGCTCCCGCTCCGACGGCTCGCCTCCGGGCTGCAGCTGCCGCGGCCCTGCCCGCCCACCCGGCGCGGCCCGCGGCCCCGCTCCGCTCCGGCCGCCCGCCCGCCGAGGATCGGTTCGCGCCCACCTGGCCGGCCAGCCCTCCCCTCTCCGGGACACTGCGCTCACGTACGCGGCCGCGGCCACAACCCGGCCCGGATTCCGCGCCAGGGAAGGGAGCGCAGGAGCGCGCCAGCCCGCGAGCGAGCAAGCGAACGGGCGCCGAGTCGGGACACACCCCCCGCGCCGCCCCCACCGGCCCCAGGCACGGCGCGCGCACGCTGCCCGCGCGCCCCGGGCCCGCCCGAGTCCTCCGTGCACGCACCGCGCTAGCCCGGCGTACACACCCCCGGCCGCCCGTAGACAGTCGGTGCTCAATAAGTGCCTGAGCGACTCCCCGCGCACATGCGCACTTGAACCTGACCGAGTTGTGACACCCACCCACCCCCGTCCCCGCCCCCAAGTCGGAACCGGCAGCTGCAGCCCCGAACCAAACTTGAGTGTTTGCTTTTTTTCCCCTGAACCGCAAGCCGAGCCAAAGTTTCTCGCTGTTGTTTTTCCAGGCCTGGCTCTGGGACAGGCTTCTCCGAGAGAGGCCGAGCTCGCCCGAGGGCGGGAAAGGAAGCCAGAAGCAGGGCTCGGGCGCCGCGGGCCGGAGCTCGGCGGGGGCCGCGGGGACTCGGGCGGCGCGGCCCGCGCGCTCGGAGCGAGAGGCGACAGGAGCGCTGAGGAGCAGCCTTCGCGTGTGCCTTTTGTTTTCTACCCTATCTTATGGCATTTTGCTCGTTTGTAGTTGTAAACTGAGGCGTTGTTTACTGATTCTGGAATTAAGAAGGAGAAAGTTAACTATTAGCCTTCAACCCTTATGTAAACAGTACTAGTTGCTTTTGGCACCGTCGGGCTCCCTTTTGGATAATTTGTAACAAGGAGCATTGAAGCTGTTCCATTGTGTTGCTCTATGTTTTTCCTAGATAAGACCAGAGCCGCAACGGTAGTGAGGACGCCCAGTGTCTATACTTGGAAGCATATAATTTATAGTGACGCAAATTTAACGAATAGGAAAGTCGTCATTCCTCTTCCCCCCGAAAGTTTGCAAAAGAATTTTTGCACATAAATTCTGAGTTTCCAGTTCACCTTCAACTTGAGCTCTGCTGTTTTTCCTGCACCAAAGGCAGTGGGAGTGTGCTGGAAAGGGCTGGTGTCTGGAGTTGGACAAGCCTGACCTGCGGTCCAGATTTAACTGCTGAACTAGCTTTCTGGTCTTCAGCAGTTTCTTCAGCTCTGAACCTCAGCCTCACTATCTGTAAGGCAAAATAAAAACCACACAGATGTAGGGCCTACTTCATAGCGAACAGCATTTTCCCTCCCCCCACTACCCATTGTGTGTTAAATACAGTTATCTAAATTAGAATGCAAATTCCTATAGGACTCCGACTTTCAACTGGGGGCAACTTCGCCCCCAGGAGACACTTGGCGATGTCTGCAGACAGTTTTGATTGTCACAACTTGGGGCGGGGTGCTAGTAGCATGGAGAGGGCAGAGGCCCAGGATGAAGCTAGACATCTTGCAGTAGGCAGGGCAGCCCTCACGAGAAAGGACCGTCTGAACTGTCACCAGTGCCCTTGCTGAGAAGTCCTGCCCCAGGGAAATCCTGCTCTGCAGTCGGTCCCCCAAGATGGCTTCCACCTTTTAACTCTCAGCTTCTACACGTTTCTGTCTTGCAAGCATTGTGGGGATCACAGCCCTGATCTTAATACACAAAGTCTTCCCTTCACATTGAAGTGCGGATCAGAGTTTTACATTTTATTGTTAAAGGAATATTTTAGTTAATTAACAAAGTATGCTCCCTTATTACTAAGGTATTTGTAAACACATTACATATTACTACCAGTTCATAAATAGTTTTATGTTCTTATTTCCATTCTTCCCAAACAGTGTTTTGCTCATTTCTGAATGTGCATTTCTCTTCTTATTTCCTGGCCTAGCCTGAAGTTTCTAATATGATCCCTGCCCCCAAGGAACACACAGCCTCCTTGGTAGTGGATTAATGCACATGAAACAATTAAGGAACAATGCAAAGATAACATATAATTAAACTTCAATTGCAGTGCCCAGATTAAGGTGCTCAGAGGAAAGGGAAATGGGTCTCAGCAACAGCCCTGTGCTTGCCTTATGGGGCTGAGGTGTTCAGGAAATGTTTGCCGAACAAAATGAAATCCTTAGTGAGGGTCTCTTGCACAGGTGGAAGTGGAGCTAGTACATAAACTCCATACAGCGTTCAAACGGCCGGCTGTTAGAAATGGATGCTGGTTCTTTTTCTTAAGACATCTAGTTCAAGTATTAAACAAAATGTATGTGTTTCCTAAAATGGACTTCAATAAAGCCAAAACTCTCATTCAGTTGACAAATATTTAAGTATCTGCTGTGTACAGAGTGAGCCAAAACAGTCTCTAAAGCTGAGCGGAACCCATGGCTTGTTCTCATGGAGACTGTGTCTTGCAAACCCAGGCTGTGAGCAGGCACAGGCTTTCTCCCAACATGTTGGACACATACCCCCTTTTTGCTACAGGTAGCTACTTGTTCGGTGTGCGTTCCAAACTTCTGCACGTTCACGCCGACTCAGAGAGAAGTTCCCATCACAAACATCCATTCCTGAACACACACCCACCCAGCACTCTGCACCTTTACACGGAATCCCAGCTCTGTCCTGCACGCTGTGCGGCACTCACATGATACAAAGCAAGATGCTCAAGGAAAACCGCCATTTGCTCTCCAGTCTTGTCCCTGCTCACGCTTCCCTGTGAAAGTTTGCTCTTCTCAGAGGGTGTCCTACCTTAGAATTGCCCTTCACCTTGCTTTAACCCACACACTGGCCCCCTACTAATGTAGGCATCTTGTACCTCATTCACATCAGATCAGCTCTTCAGAAATTGTACCACCCATTAGCCCAGGTTAAGCAAAGCACATCCTGGCTCTACCTCCTCTTTCCTGCCTCTTACTATATGGACACATGTATAGGCGACGTAATAGGACAGCATGAGTCTGAGACTGCCACTCTCCCCAACTCCCAGGTACAGCTACTTCCAACCTTGCTTCCCTCCAATCCACTCTTTGCTTTCCTTCCCCTCCATTCCCCTTCCTTGTCCTTCCCTTCTCCTCCTCTGCCTTCCCTTTATTTTTGTTCCTTTTCTTTTTAATTTTTACCTATTTGAAAGGCACAGAGGCAGCGAGAGATCTTCCATCTTCATTCCCTCAAATGCCTGCAACTGCTAGAGCTGAGCCAGGCTGAACCCAGGAGCCATGAACTCAATCCAGGTGTCCTCCATGGGTAGCAGGGACCCAAGTACTTGGACCATCTTCCTCTGCCTTCCCATGCACATTAGCAGCAAGCTCAATTGTAAGCAGACCAGCCAGGATTTGAACCAGGTACTCCAAAATGGTATGCCAGTATCACAAGCAACAGCTTAGCCTGCTGCACCACAGTGCTGGCCCCACCCTCTCTACCCTTAACCTGGCTCTCCCTTCTTGCTTTTAGGGGCCAGCTTAGATGGCATTTTCTCTGAGAAACTTTCTCTGGACTCCAAGACTGGGCTAAGTGCCCCCTTTTTGTCCAAAAGCACTACACACTGACCTCCCACTCATTGTACTCAAATCTCCAATCTCTCATCCTGATCCTCCACAAAACTAAACACTTTGAGAGAACAAGAAGTGTGCTTTCACCATTACATATACAACACCCAGCGCAGTGCCTGAAATGTAGCAGGCACTTAATAAACATCTGTTAATAAATTAGTTGTTGATTGGATGTAGGCAACAGAATAGAGTTATTCCATGGTGCAGGCAATCCCTGGTTCAAAGCATGCCTTAGAAATGCTCAGCAGATTCCAAGGCTACTAAAGTCCTTCTGTAAAGTAGTTCAAGGCTGACGGAATGAGCTTGCTCTTTGGGCTCCACCAGAGCCCAATCTGTACCTCACCTGGTTTCCTGAACTCCAGACCTTATCAGTAATGACCTACTTGGCATCTCCACTTGGATGTCTAATCAGATCTTCAGTGTACCACGAATGCCAGTGTACCCAGACTTCTAATTTCCCTCCAAAATCTGCTCCTTATCATTTCAGTAAATGTCAACTCCATTCTTCTAGTAGCTCAGAAACAAACAAAAACTAGGAGTCATCCTTCACTTCTTTTTTTTTTTCTCACTTTCTCCTGCTCCCCAACCAATCCATCAGAAAATCTTGTTGGTTCTATCTATGAGATAGATCCAAACTCTGATTAACAGCCCACTTTCCAGCACAATCTCCCTATTCCAGCCACCTTCTCTCTAAAATGACCTCCAGTCAATGCTCTGGCCCCACCACCCACCACTCTTCCCTGGATCACGCAGCTCCACCCACACAGAACTCCCACTTAGGTTTTTCCAAAGCTACTCCTTAGGGCTGGAATGATCTTCCTCCAGATATGCTTCATCACTTGATTCAGGTCCCTGTTCAAAGCACCCTTATGAGAGAGACAGTCTCTCACCAAAGATCTAAAGCAGCACCACCCACCATCCCTTTTACCCTGTTTTATTTCTCTTCTTGGCATTTGTCACCACCTGACGGTCTGTCTCCATCCCCTCCACTCTAAGTTCTGAACAGAGACTTCATTTCTGCTTACTAATGTATCCTCAGCTTTTACAACAGTGTCTGACATACAGGAGACATCCATTAAATTATCATCAGTTATAATCAAGGTTCGGGTTAGATGACCAAAAAATCACTTCTGAACCAGGTCACTGTCCATTACTTCAGTCCTGACTAGTCCTTCCAGCATTCAGAGCATCCTGGTACCAGGAGACAGTTGTTAGCCACTCTGCTTCTCATTCACTTAGTCTCCAGACCACTGTTTCCTCTAGGACACACACTTCTAAAAACAGCTTCTGTACCACAATTTCAAAGCAGGCTATGAATTTTAAATGAAAACAATAATTCCGTACTGCTAAGTTTGTATTGGTAACATACTTCATATTGTTCTTTTGATTGAGAAAATTCTAACGTATTTGAATGGGCAAAAACAGGCCCAGAATCTACTTGAAGTATTTTCATTCTACAAAGCACAGGAGTCAGGAATTCTAAAGAGAGTGGTTTGTAAGTATGCCTGGGGCCAGTGGCATCTTCACTCTGATCTACTGGATCTGTAAGGCTTCCAGTGGAGGAAGAGGGCCTTGCATTCCATTGAAAAGAAAGGATTGATAGGTTGCAAGGAGGTTGTTCTAGGCTTAAGGGTATTCCTGAAGTGTCTTGCTTCGATCTGCACAGAGACATTTTCACAGAAACAAGCTCCCACATGTGTAAAGTTACACACCAGTGCATAACTCCCAGAGCGCTGCCTGTTTCCTCCTAACTCTGAAACTCTGTGAGTTTGAGCAAGAGTTTGTATTCAAAAGGGGAGGGGGAAGAAAAGGAGCTGGCTTTGGGAACACGGAGCCTAGGCCTAATGACTCTGGGTATGAAAGAATGTGTAAGCCTGGGCAGGCTCTCTGTGCACATCTGGTTTTTTCCTTTTATGCTTCTATGATTTCTATGACACAGGAAATCCATTCTGGAACAACCCTGTCTGCTTTCTAGTGAGCGCATAAAAAAAAATGGGGATTAAAATCATGTTTATCTCACTGTCCAAGGAAAGATGATAAAATCCAGAACAGCACCATTTTGAGGGTGGATCAATGGCAGCTTCCTCCAGTACTGTGTCCCCAGGGAGGTGCTGGTAACTGGGCTGGAGGAGTGGAAGGCCACAGAAAAGATTTCTGCACTAGCTGGCTGTGGCTCCCACTCTGAAACATACCAGGTATAGGAAAATACCACATGGTGAAAATACCAATCCAGCCCAACTCACCAAGCATTTCCACGGATCCAAACCTCACTGGGAACCCTTCTTCATCAGGCTTCCATGTTATAAACTCTGCAGACCACCTCTCATAGAAGGTCTTTCAGAGGGACCACCGCAGCCAGCGTGGCCCAACCACAAGGGCAATAGTTCACAGCTGTTTAAGAGAAGTATCAAACAAGGTAACTGCTATGTTGGGATGTGGTTTGTCTCCCCAGAGTTTATGTTTTGGGGGCTTGCTCCCAGTGTGGTGGTGGTAGGACTTGTGGAAGTTGGTTAGGTCATTGGAGGTATCACCCCTTGAAGAGATTAACGCTGGTCTCATGGTGGGTTGACTCTTGCAACAGTGATTGGTTATAAAAATGAGCAAGCCTTGGAGCTGGCTTTGTGGCACAGTGGTGAAGGCACCACCAGCATCTCATATGGGCACTGATTCATGTCCCGGCTGCTCCACTTTTTTTTTTTTTTTTTAAGATTTATTTATTTATTTGATAGGTAGAGTTACAGACAGTGAGAGCGCCAAACAGAGAGAAAGGTCTTCCTTCTGTTGGTTCACTCCCGAAATGGCCGCAATGGCCAGAGCTGCATCGATCCGAATCCAGGAGCCAGGTGCTTCTTCCCGGTCTCCGATGCGAGTGCAGGGGCCCAAGCACTTGAGCCATCTTCCACTGCTATCCCAGGCCATAGCAGAGAGCTGGACTGGAAGAGGAGCAGCCAGAACTAGAACCGAAGCCCATATGGGATGCTGGCACCGTAGGCAGAGGATTAATCCAGTGCGCCACAGCACCCCACCCCCCCAGCTGCTCCACTTTTGCTCCAGCTCTCTGTTAATGTACCTGGGGAAGAAGTAAGAAGTGGAAGATAGCTAAAGTACTTTGCTGCTGCCACCCACGTGGGAGACACAGATGAAGCAACTGGCTCCTGATTTTGGCCTGGCCCAGCCCTGGCCCTTATGGCCATCAGGTGAGTGAACCAGGGGATGGAAGATCTCTCTGTCTCGCTTCCTCTCTCTGAAACTCTGACTTCCAAATAAATAAATTAATTTTAAAAAAAGATCAAGTAAAAGTAAACATGTATAATTTTCATGTATCATTTAAAAATGTTTTAAACACTATTGAAAGTGCATCAGCCAGTAAGAAGTGAAAAATTGGCAGAAAAAAATGCACATTGTGAATGTCAACCTGTGCCAACTTCTCTTTTAATTTCTTGTGTTCTGGTCAATATGCAGTTTATCTACAGTCATGTGACTTTGCTCTCAAAGCTTTTATTTTTCCTTTCCACCCTGTAGCAGGATCACTCCTCACCCCTCATGGAAGAAAAGGCTGCTGGCCTTTTCTTCAGTGAACTTACCAGAGTTTCACTTTTGCCTGTCCACTAAACTGTGTCATCTCTCACATGTATTCCGTGCTGTTCAGCAGCCCCATGAAAGCATCCTGGCCTCTCCCTTAGTCTTCCACAGGACCAAGCTACTTCCCAAGGCACGGGTGCCTGCCAGAATCCAGACCACCCTGCTGGTCAAGAATGGCCCAGATCCAGAGGCAATGATCATGTTGGAGAACTGCAGTACCACAGTTCTTTTTTTGCAGGGGTGGGGGGAAGAAACAAAGGGGGATATAAGTAATGTGAGTTGTTTGTTTGTTTTCAGATACTTGAAAAGCAGATCAACAGAGGGAGAAAAAGTGAGATGTTCCCTCCATTGTTTCACTCCACAAATGCCTGCAACAACCAGGACTGGACCAGGCCAAAACCAGGAGCCTGGAACTACATCTCAGTCTCCCATGTGGGTGACAGGGCCCCAAGTACTTGAGCCATCGTCTGCTGCCTCCCAGGCTACATTAGTAGGAAGCTAGACTTGGGAGTGGGGCTGGGACTTGAACTACCCCTGTGATATGGAATGTGGATATCCCAAGCATTGGCTTAATCTGCTGCACCATGACACCCACCCCTGATTTTTTTTTTTTTTAATTTGATAGGAAGAGAGAGAGAAAGGGGGGAGGTTGGTAGAGAACATGCTGTCATCTACTGGTTCACTCTCCAAATGACTGCAATGGCTGGGGCTGGGCCAGAGCCAGGAACCAGGAGCCCAGAAGGCAATCTAGTTCTGCCACATGGGAGCAAGAACCAAATTACTTGGGCCGAAACTGCTGCTTGCTTGCTAGGGTCTGTATTAGCAGGAGGCTGAAGTCAGGAGCCACAGCTTGTCATCAAACCCAGGCACTCTGATGTGGGATGCAGGCATCTTAACCACTTGGCTAAATTCCTGCTCCCAGAGTTTTTAACAAAGCACACAGGATGTCTGCATTCACTGTGCATACCATGGCAAGACAGAACCATAAAGCATGGAGATAATTACAATATCTGCAATACCACACCAGCAGTCCGCCAAATACTCATTCCTAGGGATTTGGAGTTGATCAAGTGAACAATTTCTTTTTTTTTTTTTTTAAGATTTATTTATTTATTTGAAAGGCATATCTACAGAGAGGCAGAGGCAGAGAGAGAGGTCTTCCATCCTCTGGTTCACTCCCCAATTGGCCACAGTGGCCAAAGCTGAGCCAATCTGAAGCCAGGAGCCTGAATCTTCTTCCAGGTCTCCCACATGGCTGCAGGGGCCCAAGGACTTGGGCCATCTTCTACTGCTTTCCCAGGCCATAGCAGAGAGCTGGATCGGAAGTGGAGCGGCCGGGACTCGAACCAGCACTCTTATGGGATGCCGGCACTGCAGGCGGCAGCTCTTCCTGCTACGCCATAGAGCTGGTCCCAGTAAACAACTTCTTGACAAATAAAATAAAAATATTTTTTTAAAAAGTCTTTCCACCATAAACCAATCAGATAAAACCCCAAATATAAGACTGTTTCTAAAAGCCTTTTTAAATTTTTTTATTTATTTATTCATTTGAGAGGTAGAGAGACAGAGACAGACAAACAGAACGAGAGATCTCCCGTCTGCTAGTTCACTGCCCAGATGCTCACTGGGATTAGGAGCAGGGCCAGGAGTTGAACCTAGACACTCCTAAATGGGATAAGGGTGTCCCAACCAGCATCTTCACCACTAGGCAAAATACCAGCCCTATAAAAGCATTTAAATGCTGCCACTGGGGCCGGTGTTGTGGTACAGTGGTTTTAAGTTGACACCTGGGACGTCAGCATCCCATATGAGCACTGGTTTGAGTCCTGGTTGTTCTACATTTTCCAGGCTAATATGCCTGGGAAAGCAGCAGAAGATGGCCCACATGGGAGACCCTGATCCTGGTCTCGTCCTGGCCCATTGTGGCTATGTGAGGAGTGAACCAGCAGATGGAAGATCTCTCTCTGTCTCTCCCTCTCTCTGTAACTCTACCTTACAAGTAGGTAAATAAATCTTTTAAAAATAAACAATAAATGATGGCAATAATTTTATTATAATTTCTCAGAAATAAGAACAGGTTGGCTAATCCTCCGCCTGTGGCGCTGGCACCTCAGGTTCTAGTCCCGGTTGGGGCACAGTTCTGTCCCAGTTGCTCCTCTTCCAGGCCAGCTCTCTGCTGTGGCCCCGGAGTGCAGTGGAGGATGGCCCAGGTCCTTGGGCCCTGCACCCGCATGGGAGACCAGGAGAAAGCACCTGGCTCCTGGCTTCGGATTGGTGCAGCACACCGGCCGCAACGCGCCGGCCGTAGCGGCCGCTTAGGGGGTAAACCGACGTAAAAAGGAAGACCTTTCTCTCTGTCTCTCACTGTCTAACTCTGCCTGTCAAAAAATAATAATTAAAAAAAAGAAATAACAATAGGTACTGTTCTCTATTTGTACCAGATATATTATATTTGCCTTCAGCACAGACCTTTATGTCCATCAGAGGTTGGCTTCCATCACTACCCAGTGGGATATTCAACTTCACAATACCAGTTAGTAGATGTTAGAAGCACAAAACCAAGTGGATTGACACACAACATGGTAGCCCCTCTTGAGTTTCAGTATGGAGAGAAAGGTCTAAAACTCATCTTCCCCTTCAAATTTAAATCTTCCAAGTGCTATGATTTGAATGTGTTCCCCCAAAGGCCATGTGTTGGGAACCTGGTTCCCTAAGTAGCAGTGTTGAGAAGTGGGACCAACTGGAAGGTATTTGGGCATTGGTGAAACATCCTCACCAACAGAGTAATGTCACTATGGGGGTGGGTTCCTTCCTAAAAGGATGATTTGGGCACCCCCCATCTCCAGGTCCCTCCCTTTCTCTCTCTCCCTCCCTCCCCCTGCCCCGCCTCCCTTTCTTGCCTTCTCTTTGCCCATCTTCCAAGTGAGGTCTCCTACCACATTACCATGCAGCGAGAAGGCCCTCACTATATGCTTGGACTCCCCAGTCTCTAGCATCATGAAGACCTAAATTTCTGTTTATTATAAATTAGCTAGTATTGGTATGTTGTTATAGGAGTGCAAAACAGACTAAGGCACTATGTTTACATCACTTAAGTCTCTCCTCTTCACATAGACTCGCCTAATTCACTTTGATGAGGAAAACTGAGCCCTCCCTTTGCTTTTTGGAGAAAGTCAAATACTTGTCGAAAACCAAAAAACCCAGTCTTACCTTGATGAGATAAATAACCACAACAATTCTCTTACCTGCAATCCACCTGGCTTTAGGCCACATCCTGGCTTAGTAACCCTAATACGTTGGAGTGGAAGTCCTATGAATTATTAAAATCCTACTCAATTACCCTTTTGTATTATCCACCGGAGAGCACTCTGATTTCCAATGCTTGTCTTAAGGCCAATCTCACAATCTTCTCACTTGTGAGCTGCTGATTTACCAACTCCCAGCCTTCTCTCACTCACAGGGTAACTGATTGCCTCCCAAAACACCCCTAGTAGACAAGCTTCCCATGAGTCCTAGGGGCAAGAGAAAGGGCTGGCAACCAGTCCTTAGTAATTTGGATCTCTCACACAAAGGAACCAGAGCTAAACACACTGTCAGTCTATCCTAGGTTGTTCTGCCCCTGGTATTTCCCTTCTTTCATCCCACTTACCTCCTGATTCAAGCTAATCACCCTGAAAAGACTCTCTGGAGTTCACTTGCCAGCCACCTGCCAGACTCCTCTGACTAGAAACTCATGACTGTCATGCGAGTTAGTATCCACTGGTCCCATTCCCAATGTGGGAGCCCCCCCCCACTTGATAAACAGAAATGATAACTGTCACTGGAAGACACCTGGGAGAGGGGCAGGAGCTAAGACGCAACAGCACCTTCCGTTAACTGGAGATGTTACGAGTGTTCATAGGAGACCCGTGAAATCTGGGTGACGTGGCCAGCAGGAAACCAAATTCAATTAAAAAAAAAAAAAGAAATAATGTATGTCTTTACTGACATTCCTATGGGAGGAAGTCAAGGAGGAATTTCATTGCACAACACACAGCAATGCTTCCAAAGCCCTCTTTCCAAATTCCTCTCCCCCAAAATGCTCCTCCCCACAGCTGCTGCTTCTCTCCCCTTCTCTTTCTCTCTTCAACTGCCCTTGAGCACAATTGTTCTCCTTGCCTCCTAACTACCCCGTTCCTTTCTCTCTTCCTTCTCTGTTCCTGACTTCCACCTCGCAATCTAGACCTAGCAGCTAACTGATCCAGGAAATGGATTGGTATTGGGTTCATTTCAAATGTACGTTTTTTCTTTTTTCTTTTCATGCCAACATCATCAGAAAAGTTGGCCTCCCTGATGTCCCCAAGGTCTGTATAATTGTATCCCCAGACACTCAGAGTGGCCCTGGGACATGAAAAAAGCCCACCTCTTCCTGCTCTCAAGGACCACTGGCCACCTTTTGCTTGGCGACCTACACAGCTGCCCATCACTGGAGTTACTCAGGAGAGAGTGACCCATTAGGGACTCCAACTGTCTCCAGGATTCTCTGATTCCAAATACCCCATTCCTTGCAAGTCAATGACCGATCTTTCTAGTTGCTCTCTAGAACTAACCTGCTCATCTCCTCATCCTTCGGCTTTAACCACTTGATAGAAAACTTGTCGTTGGTCTTTCTTCCCTCGTGTCACTACAAACCTACCCATATCATCTCAAGAATCTCTTATTCATTTCATAGTTGAGATCATGACAGTCTCGCAAGATTATATGTAATCCATCCAACTTTTAATTTGGGCTTCCTGAATTGTGTTCTGTTTATAATAGCAAAAATATTGAGGGAGATCTAGATTTTCTTCTGCGTGCCCGTATCCACAGGACTTATACTTGCTATGACTCATGACAGGAAATGCAACACTTAAGAAGTGATAGTTGTGGCCAGCACCCAATTATTCTGTGATGGATAAATAAACGACGCTGTGCCAAACTTATTAGTCAGGCCTCCTTTTGGAGACAAGTGGCAGGAACTCAACTTATGCTAGCTTAAGGGAAAAAAAAAAATCCAAAAACCTGAACATGTTGGCTTACTTAGCTGCTGGGTACAACTGGCTAAAGACACAGTCAGATCTCAGGTTTAAACTAAGTTGTCAGGGTTTGTTCTGTAAATCTTTCTGTTTGCCCCTTCTTATTAGTCTTTTTTCCCCACCCTACAAGAGCTCTCTTTCCTTCTTAAAGGAAAAGAAACGGGGCCAGCAGGTTAAAGCCCTGACCTGCAACACAGGCATCCCATAATGGGGGCTGGTTGGAGCCCTGCTGCTCCATTTCCCACCCAGCTCCCTGCTAATGTGCCTGGGAAAGCAGTGGAGGATGGCCCATGTCCTTGGGCCCCTGCACCCACGTGGGAAACCTGGAGGAAGCTCCTGGCTCCTGGCTTCAGATGGGCTCAGCTCCGGGCATGTGCAGCCATTTGGGGAGTGAACCAGTAGATGGAAGTGCCCCTCAGTCTCTGTCTCTGCCCCTCTCTATAACTCTTTCAAATAAATAAAATATATCTTTAAAAAGAAAAAGAAAATCCCTCTCGAGGCTAAAAACCATGGCTTAAAAAAAAAAAAAAAGAGTTCCTTCCTTCATACAGTTGGAAGATGGTTGCTGGCAGCGTAAAACGATGACATCCCAATTTAGCAACACCAGCAGAAAACAAATTTTTCTTTCTCAACAATTCAAGTATTGGTTCCAGAGAAGGACTGTAATTGATTCTGCTTAGTTTAAATGCTCGCTATTTGCACCAGTGTTGCCAGAATTATGGGATACCAAGGTTTCGAGATTGGCAGGCAGTTAAGGAGGAGCTACGTCCCAAGGGAAGGGACAGCGGACTGAGATATTCACACGTCTGTCAATTACACGAGTAGGGGGAGGGGCACGCTTGAGAGCCAAAAGGCTCCGTGTTTGCTCGCTGGTACTCGCGCGGCGACTTCTGACACTTTTTCTTTTTGAGCCTCAGTTCCTCACGTATAAAACGGCTACGTGGTGGTTACTAGACCAATATTAAACTACGTGTTCCAGTATCTCTGAGCTCTGTATTTTTCAGATAATGAAAAACTGACTTAGCTGAGGCAGGCATTGCAGCAATGCCCACAGCCCCCTGCTTTCAGGCCAGCCATCTGTGGAGCACTGTGCATTTTACGAAAAGTTCTTTCAGCCAGCATCAGAAAATGAAGCCCAAGAGGCAGGACTGCCCGGAATATACACAACAACCAACTGATTTTTGTAACTGCAGCCACAGGCAAGCACGCAAACTATATGACGATATTGCAATTGAATCATTTCCTGGATTAAGAAAAGTGGCAGAGACCCACACAGGGACAACGCGAGCAGACTTCTTGTTAGGCAGCTCTCCTCTCTGGGGAGCACACTCCAGGATTCAGGAATTCCAGGGCCGCGTCCGTGCACCCGTCACCGACTACAGTGCGTGTGTGTGTGTGTGTGTGTGTGTGTGTGTGCGTGTGTCCATCTTGGCTGGCTGCCTGACGCGGAGCATCAAGTATTAATTAAAAAAAAAAAAAAAAAAAGATTGAGAGCGAGCGCGAGAGCAGCTCAGCTGTCCCGGGGGTCTTCAGAGGCACCGCTCCAGGCGCGGCGCGGCCCCTCCTCGCCGCTCCGCCTGCCTCCCGCTCCAGCGGCGCCCGCTCCAGCCCGCGTTTTCGGCCTCGCACTCGCGCTCCTCGGGTTAAAGCTCCCCCGCCAGGAGTAAACAAGCAGCCCAAACAGCCAGCCAGTAGGACCGGCCCCTTCACCCCGTTTCCTGCGCCAGCCCTAGCAACAGGCCCCGCCCATCGCGACAGGCCCAGCCCCGCCCCGTCCTCCAGCCCCCTCCCTGCGTCCGCCGGCCCGCGGCTGGGTCCCGACCTGGAGCCGAAGTCCCCTGCCCGCCCTCCCGCCCCCCCCACCCCCGCCCAGCCTCCTCCCTCGGGACCCCGCTCCCGGCCCCGCCCACGTGCCCGGAGCCCGCGCTGAGGGAGGGTGCGTGGCGCGCACGTGACTTCTGTTGTGGGCGGGGCGTGCGCGGCAGCGGCGGTGGGGCCGACGGGGAAGAAAGAGGAGGGGGGCCGGGCCTGGATGGGCCCGGTTCCCGCCCCTGCCCCGGCCCCGCGGCGACCGCTGCTGTTGCTTCTCCGGACACGGCTTCCGCGCGCTCCCTGGCCCCAGCTCCCTGCTCTCCCCAAGTCCTCCCTCTGCGGAGCCTCTTCCTTGAGTTTCCTGCCCGTGTCCACAGAACCCGACATATTTTCCCGCTGCATAAACACAGCCCCTCCCCTGCCCCTGCACACAGCCCTACATTGTGCGGCCTTCCCACACCTCTCCATTGCGGGAATGACGCTCACCCAGCCCAACCCGTCTTCCTGTAAAGGTGGGGAAACTTGAGGTCCAGAAAGGTGGGATGCTTTGCTAGGCGGAGACCAAGACCAGAACTCAGAGCCCCCGTGGCAGGGGCTTCCCGGACCCTCCGTGCAGTTACAGGTTGGATGACCGCTCTGAAACAGGGGGCCCCGCCCTTCGTCATGTACGGAACGACTTCCCTGTCCCTCACCCCCAGACCCTCCAGGGAAAATGTGCGCCCATTACCTTCTGTCTGTCTCGGGTAGCTCCAGGGTACAGTTCCTAGAGGGAGAACCCTCACCGAGCACTACAGCAGGAGGCGAAGAGAGGGGACTGTGGAGCCACATTACCTGCATTCCACTCTCTTGGGCAACTCATTTGCCCTCTGGGTTCGGAGGAAGACTGTAAACCTGGGATGATGATAGGAACTATCGCAGAGCAATGTGCGGATTAAATGAGTGAAGTTGGTGAGTGTCCAGGGCAGCACTTGGCATCTGAAGCTATCAGAAGCAGCCACTTGGCTAGTCCCCTGTTGTGTTCTTCCTGATACCTCCCATTATATATTGCAGCCAGTCCCGGTGTCAGAGGACCGATTGCAAGGTCTCTGGCAGAGTAATGGAGGGAGGGGGCAGAGGGCAGGCTGCCATGCTGACTGGGGCATCTTCAGGTTGAGAGGCTTCTAAGACAGGAAACATAACGTGTGGCATCAGCTAGCAGAGGTGGTGAGGACAGAAGTGTGCATGGTAGGGTGCCAGAAAGGAGCAAAGATGAGCTTCAGACAAAGATATTGACCATGGACCAGTAGACAGTGGAGTGAGGAGAAAAAGTAACTCCTGGACAGAATGCCAGACAGATACACCACCATTCAACAAATCACATACCTGAGCAGGTGCATCCAGTCTCTCCTTGCATGTTTCTTGACAGCAAGCACTGTGGGTCATTTTTTTTAATATTTTATTTATTTGAAAGGCAGTTAGAGAGCAGGGGAGAGATCTTTCACCTCCTGGTTCACTCCCCAAATGGCTACAATGGGGGCTGGGCCAGGCTGAAGGCAGGATCCTGGAACTCTATCCGTTAGTGGCAGGGGCCCAAGTACTAGGGCCATCTTCCTCTGCTTTCCCAGGTGTGGGGAGCAATCCGGACTACACTGAGTTAACTGGAATTAAGACTTATTCTATGCATCTGCTCTCCCACAATATGGCGCTGGGAGAGAAGTAAACAGCTTCTGCACAGCTGCCTCCAGTTCAACTAATAAACTGTAGGACTTGCTATTGATTGGAGGAGAGCAGCGTACTTGGCGTGTGGGCAGCCGAGTTAGGATTGGCGGAGGAGGACTATAAAGGAGGAGAGAGACGGCATGCACCAGGAACATCTATGGGGAACATCTAAGGGAACCCGTGCAGCCCCCGAGAGAACCGGCCGGCGGTGTGCCGCTCCCCTGCGGAAGTGGGGAATGTGGCCAGGGGGAACTGCCCTTCCACGGAGGTGGAAGGGATAGTAGCCAACCCGGGGAGGGCCGAGCAGACGAAAGAACAGCGCAGGGACTTAGTGTCGTTCCTCCACGAAGAGGGGGAGCGACATAATGGTGCCGTGACTCGGATAGGAAACTTAGGAGGGAAGAAATGACTCGGATAGGAAACCTAGCTCGGATAGAAAACCTAGGACGGATGGGAAACCTAGGACGGATAGCAAACTTAGGAGGGAAGAAACGGGAAGAAGCAGGAAAATACCAGAGAGAGAGACTAGCAAACAGCCTAGGGAAAAGCCGGACGAAAAGGGTGCCGGAAGAAGCTATTGAAAGCCTAGGCATAGATTCGGATACGGACTACAGGGGGAAGCTGGGAGAAATCTCTAAGGTCGAAAGTGAACGCTAGAACAAACAGACTCGGACGCGGACTGTGGGGAGAGGCCAGGAGAAATGAGGGAGGAATATCGTTGGAGGAAAGTTTGGGGAAACATACCGGGTAGAGAAAAATGTTAGGGAAATTGAAGCCGTGGGGGGCAGGCCAAGGCGGACACGAAAGCCACTTTGGGATTCTCAAGTTAGCCCGGGAATGGGGGGCGAAAAGTTGAAACCAGAAGCTGAAACGTAAGCCAGATTGGGATCCGTCTGATTAGCCCGGGGAGCAAAGGACGGGAAGCCAGATCATGGGGCGGAGACGTATGCTGGGTTGAATTCGCCAGGCTAGCCCGGGGAACTTAGATTGAATGCTAGTGGCGGACACGTAAGCTACGCTGTGTTACTCGCGGAAGCCGCCGCGTGCAGAGAGAGCACGGGGCGTGAATAGATAGGGAACGGGGCTGGCGCGAGGCCGTGGTGCAGACGCGAAGGGCGTGGAGACCACGGAGCGTGCGAAGCCAAGCCGCGCAAAGCTGGGAAGCTGCGCAGATGAAAGAGGCGCGGGCTGAAGCGGCTCAGCCTGGAAGCCGCCGAGAAGTAGCCTCGGGGCGGGCGCCGGGAAGCTGCAGGGATAAGAGAAATAGAAGTTTAGAAATAAAATGAGAGAAATAAGAATGCTGGGAGATAGAAGTAAAATGGGAGAAATAGGAATGCCCGGAGATAGAGAAATAGAGAAATAGAAAGGCCTCCCCTCAACATGGCAATAAGAAAGCTTGGATTCGGTCTGCCTGATTAAGTGAGGCGATGAGCACGATGAGCACCTGCGGCGGCTAGCAGCTTATGCGCCGCAGGTCACCGAAGACAGGCACGAATTAACATCAGTAAGGCCTCCCCACAAAAAGGCAATGAGAAGGCTTGGATTCGGTTTGCCTGATAGGGCTTGTAAGCCCCTGCAGGCTCGACCAGAGCATGCGCTGCAGGGCACCGAACACAGGCACGCATCAGTGCCTAAAAACCTCCTCACAACATGGCGAAGAGAGGACCCGGATTCGGTTTGCCTGATTGATAGGACTTGTAAGAGCCTGTGGCAACTCTAGCAAGTAGAGCAGAGTGTGTGCCACGGGGCACCGAAGACAGGCGCGTATCAACGCCAAAAATAAAAAGAAAGGGGGATCTGTGGGGAGCAATCCGGACTAGACTGAGTTAACTGGAATTAAGACTTATTCTATGCATCTGCTCTCCCACAATATGGCGCTGGGAGAGAAGTAAACAGCTTCCGCACAGCTGCCTCCAGTTCAACTAATAAACTGTAGGACTTGCTATTGATTGGAGGAGAGCAGCGTACTTGGCGTGTGGGCAGCCGAGTTGGGATTGGCAGAGGAGGACTATAAAGGAGGAGAGAGACGGCATGCACCAGGAACATCTATGGGGAACATCTATGGGGAACATCTAAGGGGAGCGCCTGTGCAGCCCCCGAGAAGAGCCGGCCGGCGGTGTGCCGCTCCCCTGCGGAAGTGGGGAATGCGGCCAGGGGGAATTGCCCTTCCACGGAGGTGGAAGGGATAGTAGCCAACCCGGGAAGAACCAGCAGCAAACCCGGGGAGGGCCGAGCAGACAGAAGAACAGCGCAGGGTCCTGTGTCGTTCCTCCACGAAGAGGGGGAGCGACATAATGGTGCCGTGACTCGGATATGAAGCCTAGGCAGGGTTTAGTGTCGTTCCTCCATGAAGAGGGGGAGCGACACCCAGGCACATTAGCAGGGAGCTGGATTGGAAGTGGAGCAGCTGATTCTTGAACTACTGCTGATATGGGATGTTGGTGTGGCAGGTGGCAGCTTAACCCAGTTGTGCCACAATGCCAGCTCCCCAAGTGATATGGGATAATATAGCCAAGCTGAGCTGTAGGTCACAAACTCCAAACCTCTACCCCCATTTAATTCTATCCTACTTGTCATTCAGAACAGTTGCTGTGTATAATAAGCTCCACTGAAATTTTATGGAGGTATCATAAAACTCCCAGGTGACTACCTACCTCCCTACCTCGTAAAAGGAGGTGCTGGGAAGTGCTTGTCCCTCTTTCCTTGGAGACCCAGACTAAAGGAGATGCTGAGCTGCTCTGTCTCTGCTTCCCCTCTCCCTCCTCCGCCCCTTTTCTCCCTCTGGGCCACACCATTCTTCTTCACCTATGCCCACGCGTGTTTTGTTTCTAACCTTTTAAATAAACTTTTATTAGTTTGTGCACCATGTATGTGCCTGTACCTAGAATGCTTCTCTAAGTAGAAGGCAAGGACCTGGGATAAAAAACTAGACCTTACCTCCCCAACTTTACACTGTTTTATTCACTTTTTTTTTTTTCATCTGTTAGCACCTAGCTCAAGGCATAAGCAATCAATAAGTGTTTGAAGAGGGGCTGGCATTGTGGTAAGCAAGTGAAGCCACGCCAGCAAATGCTGACATCCTCTATGTGCACCGGCTCCTGTCCTGGCTGCTCCATCTCTGATCCAGTTCCTTATTAATGGCCTGGGAAAGCAGTGGAAAATGGCCGAAGTACTTGGGCCCCTGCTACCCATGTGGGAGACCCAGATGAAATTCCTGGCTTCTGGCTCCTGGCTCCAGCCTGCGCCATCCAGGAGCCAGGAGCCTCATCCAAGTCTACTTGCCCAGGCTGGTTAGCAGGGAGCTGGATTGAAAGTGGAGCAGCCAGGACTTGAACTGGCACCCATATGAAGTGCCAACATTGCAGGCAGCAGCTTAACCCATTATGCCACAATACTGGCTCCCACAAGTTTTTTGTTTTTTTTTTTTTTTTGAAAATTTCTTTATTTACTTTGAAAGTCAGAGTTACAGAGATACTGGGAGAGACACAGAGAAATCTTCCATTTCCCCCAAATTCTGCAATGGCCAGCGCTGGGCCAGGCCAAAGCCAGGAGCCAGCAGCTTCATCTGGGTCTCTTCCGCCGTATTTCCCAGGCCATTAGCATGGAGCTGGATTGGAAATGGAGCATCCAGGACTTGAACTGGCACCAATATGGGATACTGGCATCATGAGCAGCGGCTTTACCTGCTGTGCCACAATGCCAACCCCTTCACAAACTTTTTTTTTAAGTTATTTTGAGACCCAGAGGGAAAGAGAAAGAGAGCTCTCACCTCTGGTTCAGTTCCCAAATGCCTGCAAAAGCTGGTGCTAGGCCAAACCAAAGTCAGGAGCCTGGAATTCAGTCTAGGTCTCTCATGTGGGTGGCAGGGACCCAAGTACTTGAGCCATCACCTGTTGCCTCCCAAGGTGCACATCAGCAGGAAGCTGGACCAGAAGCAGAAGAGCCAGGACTCTGATATGGGATGCTGGCATACCAAGCAGCATCTTAACCGCTGTGCCACACTCCCACCCTCTACAAGCTTTTCAAAGTCCCCTCTTAGGATGTGTAATGATTAGACCAGGATGAAGTTGGCAGAGCTATCGCCTCGTACATATACGAATGTTTGTTAAACAAAATGGTATGTATAAGCACTGTTCTGGGCCCTATGGAAAGGCCCTCATCTTTGGGAAGTTTTGAGTCTCCATAGTCAACTCTCACTTCAGAGTTAAAGGCAGCCAAGGAAGTATTCGCCTGGAGTTGTATAGCAAGTGAGAAACAAAAGCCAAGTGTTTGTTTTCAGAGTATCTTATTCCCATGACTCCACACTGAACTTACAACACAGCTGAAGGAAACATAAACTCCTTAAAACTTAAAGAACAAAATAAGGCAGTGTATAGTTCAGACCTGAATGTGTGATACAAATCAAAAGGTAGGCGGCGTGGCAGGAGTTAAGAGGGCTGGATTTCCAGGGGCTGGGATCAGGCAGAAGTGCTCACTGCAAGAGAAGGTTTGGACCAGCCCTGAAGGACGGGTAGAATATGGGACTAAAGAAACAGAGAGAAGTCTTGAGAGGGGAAGTGGCTTCACACTGGGCTGTGGTGATTATTTAAGGGTCAGTGAGGAAACCAGTTGGGTTAGGAGAGAGGTTTGCACTGGATCATAGACAAAATGTAACAGGTTAGGCTGAGGTCAGATTTTGGGAAAGTTCAAATGCCAGGATAAAGGGTTTCCTCCTTAGTGTATGGGTAATGGGGAAGCCCTGAACAGAGATACTTAGCAAGGCACTGAACCAAGACAAGACACCAGGCAAAGATCTGCCACCCTGGACTGATTTGCATCTTTTACAGACAGTTGCCTGCCATATATGTGCATGAACTGAATTTACCCCACACAAAGGAAGCACCAGCAGCTAGCTTGTCTCTGTTTATTTCATCTCCAAATACACATGGTATTTGTGTGGGAGCAGAGGAAGGAGAGGGAGATTAACAGAGTGGGTGTGCCTGCCCTGGATGACACTTTTCACCTATGCTACCTCCTTTAATCCACACAGTCTTGTAGAGGGGCCTCACTTGACTCCCAGAGATGGCCAGGAACTTTCCCAGAATGCAATCGCAGCTCTGAGGCCAAAGCCCTCTCCAGAGGTTTCTCTCACATCCTTCTAATGAGAAAATACAGAAATGGAGCTCCTGGGGTCACATGTGGAGCTGACCCCACTGGGCTCACATTTCTAGGAGTACTTCCATATCCTTGGTTTTCTGTTTTTATCTCTTTGGAAAGGAAATCTCCTTTTTTCGTCTTTGGAGTCAAAGTGGGTTTGAATTCCACTTCCACGACTTACTAGCTGATCACGGAGGTTAGTGAAGCTAACAGAGCTTAATCTTCAGGGTCCCTCACTTGCAAGACCCCCTGCTAGCCTTCTGCTCCATTTCAAATCCCTGGTTTTGCATTATTGTCCTTAAAGAGGGCTCCAACAACTTGCATAAACTTCAGGCCCCATAAAACCTGGATCTGTCCCAGCTGGATGACCTTCACCAACTTACTTTCCAAGATAGGACTTTCTTCTTTTTAAAGATTTATTTTATTTGTTTGAAAAAGTTACAAAGAGAAAGGGAGAGACAGAGAGGTCTTCCATCCACTGTTTCACTCCCTAATTGGCCACAACAGCCAGGGCTGGGCCAGGCCGAAGCCAAGAGCCAGGAGCTTCTTCCGGGTCTCCTATATCCGGGTGCAGGGATCCAAGTACATAGACCATCCTCCTCTGATTTTCCCAGGTGCATTAGCAGGGAGCCAGATTGGAAGTGGAGAAGCCTGGACTCAAACTGGTACCCATATGGGATGTGACATGGTGTTGCAGGTAGCAGCTTTACCTGCTAAGCCACAACGCCAGCCCCAGGACTTTCATAAATAAAATAATCCTGGACTCTGGTCTATCAGTTGAACATCCAGTTGAGACACAGTACTAGAGAAGGCCTGTTCTCACCTGGCCTTAGGCCTAACACACAACAGAACTAGGTACTAGTACTAAGAAATACCTAAGGAATCCATTTATTTTGTTGGGTCCAAACAATTTAAATATTTATATCCTAACAATTTAGATGTTGTCTACAAAAATTTTATATATATATATATATAAATTGAAGGAAATTGATGTTTATCTTATTATTCAATGACTGCAATTACCTTTCCAATGGGATGAACACACCTGTTGAGTATTGCACAAGTTCCCAGACCTTAGAATCAGGCTGCATACAATTACTCTCATTTCCTATTCCCTATCCAGTTTCACATACTGGTTACTTTTTAGTAGAGTCCATCAAAACTCACATCCATAAAGATACGGTGTCATCAAAAGGAATGCAATGCAATCTAGCATTGACTAACAGTTCGCACAGGATACGACAGATGTCAGGCATCACTGGGTTGCGCTTAAACATTGAAAACACCCCGAGATGCCCCTGTGAATTTGCTGCAGACCCTAGGATACCTCTGTGTACAATTTAGGAAACACAGACTTAAGGATGCTGTTAGAGGCTATTAGCAACCCAGGGGCAGCATGGTTCTCCTCAGCAGAATGGTAGAGGAGGCACCTGCGCCTCCTTCCTTGTCCACAGTGTGCTACAGTGTCCTTGCTCACCTGTTCCCAGAAAATCTTCCCAAGGTACCTCCCTCCACCCTCAGTTAATGCTGTTTGCATTTCATTAACAAAACAAAGAATAATGGTGGGTTGTTAGGAGGCCTGGGCATGAGTCCCAGATCTGGCACTTGGGAGGTATAACACCTTGGCCATAACCTCCTCTTTCTGAAGTCTCTTCCAGCTTTAAATATCTGTGCATCTACCCTCCAGCTTTCTCTGAAGAGGTCAAGGTTTTCAATGCACTTGATTTTAACTCAGCCTCCTCAGAGTGGGAAAGAAAGAAATATTTCTTCCATTGAACACATCCATCCTGCATGCTAGGATACAGGGGAATGTACCATCTTTAAACTAAATAAAAATCCATTTTCACATCATACAAACTTCTGAAGAGGGAAGAAAGAGTAAGAACAAAAAGCTATACAAGAGGTCCTTGATGGGATGTTGGGAATGTTTTCTTGATCTGACTGCAAGGAACTGAGTTCAGTTTGGGAAAATCCATCAAGTTGTACACTTGTGATATATGCATCTATCTGTATATTATACTTTAATTTTTTAAAAAGAACAGAGGGGGTGGTGCTATGGCATAGTGGGTAAGGCTACTGCCTGCAGTGCCAGCATCCCATATAGGTGCCAGTTTGGGTCCTGGATGCTCCACTTCTGATCCAGCTCTCTGCTGTGGCCTGGGAAAGCAGTAGAAGATGGCTCAAGTCCTTGGAACCCTGCACCCACGTGGGAGACCTGGAGGAAGCTCCTGGCTCCTGGCTCCAGACTGGCACAGCTCTGGCCTTATGGTTTTGGGGGGGGGGGGTGAACCAGCAGATGGAAAACGCCTTTCTCTCTCTCTCTCTCTCTCTCTCTCTCTCTGCCTCTGCCTCTCTGTAACTCTGCCTATCAAATAAATAAATAAATCTTTTTTAAAAATTTTAAAAAATAAAGAACAGAAAAGCAAATTGTTGAATTCAGACATTATACAGGGGTAGGTGTTTGGCCTATTCATTAAGACACCAACATCCCACATTGGAGTGCCTGGCTCTGAGGCCCAGCTCTGTCCCTCACTTCAGCTTCCTGATAGTGCAGATCCTGAGAGGCAGAGGTGATGTCTCAAGTATTCAAGTTTCTGTCCACCGATGCAGAAGACCTGGATTGACGTCCGTACTCACAGCTGTGGCTCCTGCTAGGCTACTATAGGCATTTGGGGACTTTGTGTCTGTGTGCATGTGTGTCTTTCTCTGACTCTTAAATAAACAATTTTTAAGAGATTTATTTATTTATTTGAAAGAGTTACAGAGAAAAGGAGAGTGATCTTCCACCTGCTGGTCTACTCCTCAAATGAACACAATGGCCAGGACCAGGTCACACTGAAGCCAGGAGCCAGGAGCTCCATCTGGGTCTCCCACATGGGTGCTCAGGTACTTGGGCCATCTTTTCCTGCCTTCCCAGGTGCATTAGCAGGGAGCTGAATCAGAAGTGGAGCAGCCGAGACTTGAATAAGCACTCATATGGGATGCTGGTATTGCAGGTGGTAGTTCTCTACATGCTACGCCACAATGCTGGCCCCATTTTCTTTTTAAGATTGATTTATTTATTTGAAAGGCAGAGTTACAGAGAGAAACAGAGATCTTCCATCTGCTTCTGTTAGGCAGGAAGTCAGAAATTTAGCCTATGTGTGTACAGGACAGGCCTGAAGCCTAGCACCTACAGCGGAAGCTCCAGAAGCCCAGCATCTTGCACTTCAAAGCCCTGCTCAGATCCTGATAACCTTCCAGGTGGTCCCAGCCCTTCCCCCAGGGAAAGCTCCCAGGAGAATTCTCTCTCCTCAGGACCAACTGGGTTACCTGATAACATGGGGCAATAAAACCCTCACAGATGCCCTAAGGGAAGCCCCCCTACTCTGCCCAGGCACCAGCAAATCTGGGGAGGAATTTGCTAATTTTCACCAACAAACCCTTTAGAACTCTCCATCCTTTGTCCTGGAGGAGAGGGGATGTGGGTAAGCAGACTCCCTTAAAATCCTAGGGAGTCCAGACTGCACGCTCAGCCCTCTGCCTCTCTGCTGAGCTGCCCGCCTGGCCTGTCCAGGTGTATTCTCTCCATTCAACCATGGAACCTCACTCTCCCCCAGTTCGAGTGGCTGGGCGCTCTCTCTCTCTGTCCCTCCCTTTCTGATGGATGCCCTGTGCCCATTAAGCCTTATCAACCTGCTCTCTGTCTCATGCCTGAATTCTTTCTTGTGTGAAGACAAGAACCCCACTGTCTTCACCCCATGGCTTCCACAGCCTTCCCTCCGGTAACATTTCCATTTGTTCACTCCCCAAATGGCCACAATGGCCATAGCTGGACTGATATGAAGCCAGGAGCCAGGAGCTTTTTCCTTGTCTTCCACATGAGTACAGGGGCCCAAGGACTTGTTATCTTCTGTTGCTTTCCCAGAAGCATTAGCTTGGAGCTAGATTGGAAGTGGAGCAACAGGGACTCAAACTGGTACCCACATGGGATGCTGCTGCTGCAGACAGTGGCTTTACCTGCTGTGACATGGCACTGGCCCCCTCCCATCTTTTTTAAAAGAAGCAATATAGAGGCTGGCGCCGCAGCTCAACAGGCTAATTCTCCGCCTGCAGCGCCAGCACATTGGTTCTAGTCCTGGTTGGGGCACCAGATTCTGTCCCGGTTGCCCCTCTTCCAGGCCAGCTCTCTGCTGTGGCCAGGGAGTGCAGTGGAGGATGGCCCAAGTGCTTGGGCCATGCACCTGCGTGGGAGACCAGGAGAAGCACCTGGCTCCTGGCTTCGGATCAGCGTGGTGCGCCGACCGCAGCGGCCATTGGAGGGTGAACCAACGGTAAAGGAAGACCTTTCTCTCTGTCTCTCTCTGTCTCTCTCTCACTATCCACTCTGCCTGTCAAAAAAAAAAAATATAGGAATTATGCAAAAATACAATAATACCATAAAAATCCATCACCACTACCAACCCCAACAATGTATTTGTAAAGGCATGAATATGCTATATGCTTATGATAATGTTTTAAAATGAAGTTTAAATCATTTGAAAAACAAATTAAAGCTTTGGGTGGGCCTTTGGCACAGTGGTTAAGCTGCCCTGGGGGGCACTCACATTCCATATCAAAGTCCCAGTTCCTTGGCTTACCATCCAGCTTCCTGCTAATGTGCACCTCGCGAGGCAGCCGCTGATGTGGGAAACCTGGATAAAGTTCTGGGGTTTCTGACTTGGCCTTGCTTGGCCCAGGCTGTTGTGGCCATCTGTAGAGTAAACCAGCATATGGAAGATCTGTCTGTCTCTCTGCCTTTCAAACAAAATGAAAATAAATCAATAATTTTAAAGTATAAAATAAAGCTCTTCAGGACTGGTGCTGTGGCATAGCAGGTAAAGCTGCTGCCTGCAGTACCGGCATCCCATATGGGTGCCAGTTCATGTCCCGGCTGCTCCTCTTCCAACCCAGCTCTCTGCTATGGCCTGGGAAGCAGTGGAGGATGGCCCGAGTGCTTGGGCCCCCACACCCATATGGGAGACCCAGAAGAAGCTCCTGGTTCCTGGCTTCAGATCTGCTCAGCTCCGGCTGTTGCCACCATCTGGGGTGTGAACCAGTGGATGGAGGACTTCTCTCTCTCTTCCTCTGCCTCTCTATAAATTTGCCTTTCAAATAAATAAATAAATCTTTTAAAATAATTTTAAAAAGATAAAGCTCTTGTCAGCTATCAGGACGCTTTAGGACTTGCAGGACTTCTTTTAAGTGTGACTTCGTGCATGATCCTCCTTTCCACTGCTCTCTCCCTGTCACAAGTCAAGGGTGAGGGGCTTGGCTTTCGCAATTCCATTAAAAGTTTTTCTCAGGAGAGTTTGCAAAGTCAAGAAGAAAGAGGCAACATCGACATTGCTCAAGAATTCATGGTTGGCTAAGCAACCACTCTGAGTAGCCAAGAGGCAAACTTCCGCCTGGCCTGGAGGGGCTGATATGTTACCTGCTCCTATCAACCAGGTCAGCTCAGGATTGCCCAGGGCCAAGGAAACAGCAGTAACTACAGCTGTATTTTCCACCAAGAGCCAGCTTGGATGCCTGGTGACAGGACTATCCGAGTGACCACAACACCTCCTCTATAAAGATGAAAACACAATGGACGGGGTTCCTTCTCAGCTTGGAAGCCCAATCATTTCCTGACAGGGGGAGGCCACGAGTCTTATAGGAACCTGAAGAACAGATAGATGTGTCTATCCTGGAAAGAATTCTTCAAGCAGTCTCTAAAACATCACCAATTTACAGAGCTAGGGAAGCATACCAACTTAAGGGCTATGGTATGATAAAATATAGAATGGCAAATGTGTAGCCAATTAGAAGTAAAAGTGAAGAGTGGCTGCTGTTACTATACACTTAATAAAAAATGTTAATCATTTATTTAATCTGAAAGGCAGACAGAGATAGACAGAGATCTTCTGTCTACCAGTTCACTTTCCAAATGCCTGCAACAGCCAGGATTGGACCAGGCAGAAGCCAGGAGTCTAGAACCCAGGCCATGTCTTCCACATGGATGGCAGGGCCCCAGCTACTTCAGCCATCACCAGTTGCTTCCCAGGGTGTGAATTACCAGGAAGTTGGGAACAGAAGCAGAGCCAGGACTTGAACCCAGGCCCTTTGATATGGGATGAAGGCATTCCAAGATACAGTTTAACCCTTGTGCCAAATGTCCATTCTCCAGGACACTTTTTTTTTTTTAATTATTTGACAGGTAGAGTTATAGACAGTGAGAGAGAGAAACAGAGAAAGGTCTTCCTTCCATTGGCTCACTCCCCAAATGGTCGCCACAGCTGGCGCTGTGCCGATCAGAAGCCAGGATCCAGGTGCCTCCTCCTGGTCTCCCATGCGGGTGCAGGGCCCAAGCACTTGGGCCATCCTCCACTGCCTTCCCGGGGCCACAGCAGAGAGCTGAACTGGAAGAGGAGCAAGTGGGACTAGAACCTGGTGCCCACATGGGATGCCATCACCGCAGGCGGAGGATTAACCAAGTGAGCTACGGCGCTGGCCCACAGGACACTTTTGTATCCAAGGAGAGAGTCACTCTCTCTCTCTCTCCAGGAGCAAGGAGGGGAAACTCAGCGAAAGCAACAGATGCTGCTGGTTTCTGAGTCAAAGCCAGAGAAATCTTTCTGTGCCTCGGTGTCCTCATTGTGTAAATGCAGGCTAGAATAGTAACTTTGGCAGAGGGCTGTTATGACCCAGCTAATGCTCATGCACTTGCAGGCTAATTCAATAGAGTTGGCATTGCTATTATTGTTACAATGTGATGCTGCAGCTCCAGGTCACTTTAAGCCCCTTCAGCCACTCAGATACAAGAAATAAATTCTGGACCATGATATGCCATGCTCCCCCATGGAGAGGCACTAGGGCTGATTTTCCAGGAGATGCCTAACAAGAGTAGTTGTTTAATACCTCTATTTTGAATTATTATTGGACCTGACCCCCTGGGAGCTGCTATACTTATTTGCAGGCTTGGCCACAGGGGGAAACCCAGGAACTTCACCTGAAGGCACTGTGAGGGCACACAGGGCTCTAGTGGAAACACTTCATGCTGATTCCTCTTCCAACGGTTGAAGCTACTGATTGGAAGATGTTTTCAAACTTGAGGGGAACAGTAAACAACCGGAAAACTCCAACACAAGAAGCACAGCTCAAGTTCTCAGTAGCTTGAATGTCTGAATAGAGAAACCTCTACAATTTCTTCACATTTAAAAAACAGATTTATTTGGGGCTGGCACTGTGGCGCAGTAGGATAATCCTCCACCTGTGGAGCCAGTATCCCATATGGGTGCCGGTTCCAGTCCCAGCTGCCCCTCTTCCAATCCAGCTCTCTGCTATGGCCTGGGAAAGCAGTGGAGGATGGCTTAGGTCTTGGGCCCCTGCACCTGCATGGGAGACCCAGAGGAGGCTCCTGGCTCCTGACTTACAGATCTGTGCAGCTCTGGCTGTTGCGGCCATTTGGGGGGTGAACCAACTGAAGGAAGACCTTTCTCTCTGTCTCTGTCTGTAACTCTACCTCTCAAATAAATAAATAAAATATTTCTTAAAAAGATTTATTTTTCTTACTTGCAGGACAGAGTGAAAGAGAGGTAGAGATACAGAAAAAGATCTTCCATCTGCTGGTTCACTCCTCCAAATGTCCAGAATGGCTGGGACTGGGCCAGGTAGAAGCCCCAAGCCTGGAACTCCATCCTAGTCTCCCACTGTATGTGGAGAGGCCTAAGCACTTGAGTCATCATAGGCTGGATCCCCAGGCACATTAGCAGGGAGTTGGATTGGAAGTAGGGCAGCCAGGATTTGAATCACTAAGGGGTACCTGAAGCAGCGGCTTAATCCCCTGGGGCCACAATCCCTGTCCCTCTTCACATTTTTAATGAAGGGAAGGGGGTAGAGCAGAGGTTAGGGTCCTAGAAGGAGAGACTGTTAGGTGCGGCCAGTCCAGTGTCTTTTTCTGATTAATATATCCTTGGGAATCGTAAGACTGGCCGTTCATTCAGGGAGACTGGAAATACAAACCAGTAGACTTTCTGGACAACAATTTAACAGTGAACAACAATTTAATCCAGAATCTTTAATATATGTGTTTCTTTTGATCCTTTAAAAAAATGGAAACGGGTACATTTTGGTGCAGCTGTACAATGTTAACCCAGAACCATGAAACATATTTATGATGTGTTTAAGGAAACGGGAAATGTTTATAAGATACTAAGTACAAAAAACAGGACAGTAAATTATTTACGCAGAATTCCCAAGTATGCAAAGAGCAATGTGCAGCAAAATTTGAAGTTATATGCCAAAATGTAAAGTGTTTGCTTCTGAGCCATGGATTCATGGGCGTTTCGGGCGGGAACCTGATTAGTTGCACTGTTTATTTTATTTTTTTTATTATTGCACTGGTTAGCTGCCACTGTTTACACACTAAGCACATATTATTGTGGTCATAAGGAGGCGGGCAGAGGTTGAAAATGCCCTCACATCTCTTCGATTTGAACCGCGTTCAGCCCCTCCTGGCCGCGTCCTTCAAGTTTTGGAGGTTACGCAGGTCCGTGGGCACGCGGCTGTCTAGGAAGACCCCGGCGCGCTGCGGCGGGCGGCGCTGCTCCGGGCAGGCCTTCCACGTCCTTCCCCCGCGGCGAGCGCGGAGGCGTTGGAACTCGCCTGTCCTCCTACTGGACGGCCCCTCTCGGCGCAAGGGGAGTTACTGGCAAGGCTGCGTAGGGCTCGCCCGCCCCCAGCTCTGCTGGCCGCGCGGTGCCCGGGCCCGGAGGCGGCAACCACTCTCTGCAGCGGCCTGGCGTCTCCGCCTCCGTCCCTTCCCCCGGGCCCGCCGCCTAAACCCCGGCTTGCGGCCGGCGGAAGCGCCCGAGCCAGGGAGGGAGGCGAGGGCCCCTCCCCGCCAGCTCAGCCTCCAGGCGCGGGAGGCTGGGAGGGCGGTGGCGCGGACGTGCCCGGGCCCACGGAGGCCTCCGTGCGCCTCCCCCGCCGCCCAGGCCCGCTCCCTGGCGGCCGCCAGCCCCGCGGAGGGGACGCAGGGAGCCCGGAGGCCGCGATCCAGGGGGGTCGGCCGCGCCGAGCTCCTGGTCGCTCGATGGAGCCCTTTGTCCCCGAATCCTGCAGCCGAGCCTAGAGCGCGCGCTGGCCGCGGTATGGACAACAGGGGAGGCAGCCCTGGGGAGGCCGCCCAGCTGCTCCCTGGCCGCGAGCCCAGGCTCCCACTTCCCCGCGGTCCCTACAGGAGCCTGGCTGCTGAGTAGGCGCCCCACAAGGCCGCCTCCCCGCGCGTGGCGCGTCCTCAGCCCGTCCCCGCCCCCTCGCAGCCTCTCCCGTTGCCTTTCCAAGGCCTCGCCTGACGCACTGGAAGGCCAAGACCCCTTCCTTCGCCTCCTTCTGTAAATCCACCCGCACCCACGGTGGCCCACCCACTAGCTCTGCTCAGTGCTACATTAACTTTGACCTCGACTTTGCTGTTGGGCTTAGATGCTGGTCACAGAATGGTTGACACTCGCAGCATTACCCCCTGTCGGCTGCATAATTTACAGAGTCCAGTGCAAAATGAAAGTGCAGGCCTTGTGCTCAAAAACAGATTTTAAGGCAGCGAAATCAGCACATGAAGCCAAGCCTGGAACTCTTCCTAGCGTGGGACCCTGTGTGACTACCTGCACCAGGAAACCGGCCCTGCCTGCACATTTTCCACCCTCCAGGCCAGCCCCTAACCAGTGTTTGTGGAATACGGATGGTTGTAGGACGGGGGTCTTGGTCAGCCGTCCCCCTTTAAATTCTTTGTAGCGTTGATGGCGCTGACTCTGCCTTTCCCCATAAAACTCTGATGCTTTTGGCTTGTGTGGCATCGGAACATTGGTTTTCCTTTGCTCTCTGATGCATTTCTCTAACTCTTTTCCTGGTTTCCCTTTCTCCTTTACCAAATCTGTTTGTGCTCCCGAAGGTTAAGCCCTCCGCTCTTCCTAGTTAGTTAGACAGACTGTCCTCCCTGTTGCTGTCACCACCTTTGTGCCTGTAGCGCCACAGCATTTACCTCCAACCAGATTTCCCTCCCAAGCCTTACTCTCCCTCTTCTCTTGGGGGGTCCTGGCAAATCAAATGAAACAAGTTGAAAGTTAAAGGTATGCCTGATTGCTCCCTCCCTCCCTCCCTTAGCGCAAATCCTGCTGAGCGAAAAACCCTCCTGGTACAGGTGCTCTGCAGCTACCCAGCTGCTCACCCAGGAAGCCGTCTTGTTGGCATCCATTCAGAATGGGGGAGTGGGAGTAGCTTGACCACAGAGGAACCTGGCAGACATCACCTGAATCAAATCCTGAAAGTTCACCCGACAGGTAGTGAGACAAACCGACACTGTGTGCCATCTGACAGGAAACAGTGAGAAGGGACAATGTCCCTTCTTGTGATATTCCAAAGAGGCATACCCTGGGCCATCGGGAGGAGACACTGGACAAAGCCAAACTGAGGAACAGCCGACACAATGGCCTGTGAGATTTTCAAAAAGCAAGACCGTGAGAGCTAAGGAAGCATGCGGAGCTGCTCTGGGTTGAATGAAACTGAGCAGAACGACCGCCTGGTGCAGTAGGTGATGGTTTTCCTACAAAGGATGTCATTCAGACTGTAAGCAAAACTTGAATGGGGCTTTCTGCAAAGGGAATATGGGAGTTATTCTGAATCATTCTTTCAGTATAACTCTTGTGAACATTTGCCATTGTTTCACAATCAAAAAGAAAACTTGAAATTCACCTTCACGAGCCCCCCCCACCCCACACACCAGTGTTCCCTTTACGTTTCTGCTAGCCCCAACATTCTCCCAGTCCCCCCAGCGTAAACACTTAGAGGAGTCTGCTGTGCTTCCTCTCCTGCCCCTTGCTCCTCCTTCCCCACCACCTCACACTCCTAAGTCCTGTCAACTCCTTTGAAAACTTGTCTCGCTGAGCTGCCTTTTAAATTAAACCTCCAACTTTTCTTTTCAAGACTCTACCTACCTCCTATAATCACGTTAAGGAGTGTCTGAAAAGAACGGTATCACATAAAGTACTGTGTAAACATAAGGGCTTGTTACCCCATCTCGAGGTTGGATCACCGCTGTTTATTGCTCTAATCTCCTAAGTGGTCCTCCTGTCTCCAGTTGCTCCCTTCACCAACCCATCCTGTATACGGTTACCAGAGTAATCTGCCTAAAAGCACACGCTTATCCTTTCGGGACCTCATTTCCCACGGCCCATGGAGGGGCTTAATCCACGTTCCCTAGGAAGGCTATGTCCTCCAAGCTGAACCAAAGTGGTCTGTCCTGAGATCAAATAACCATGACCTTTCCCTGAGAAACATGAAGAAGTCAATGAACAGAATTCGAAGCTGGAAATATTCTGTTCCCTATACTTGCTTCTTCATATAATAAGGATTCAAACTTTTAACTGCTTGCATTAGTCAATGATCAAATAAAAGAACAACATCAACTAAATACAGATTTGATGACAGCCAATTATATTTACTTCAACAGCTTAGCTTTCTCACGGGCACTTGTGCTGGTAGTTGTGATTTTTAGGATGCACGTCAACTGTGTAGTGATTTTCTTTCTTTCAATGTGTTTCTTTTTTTTTTTTTTAAGATTTTTATCTATTTATCTGAGAGAGAGCTACAGACAGTGAGAGGGAGAGACAGAGAGAAAGGTCTTCCACCTGCTGGTTCACTCCCCAAATGACCACAACGACTGGAGCTGAGTCAGTCCGAAGCCAGGAGCCAGGAGCTTCTTCTGAGTCTCCCATGGGGGTGCGGGGCTCAAGCACTTGGGCCATCGTCTACTGCTTTCCCAGGCCACAGAAGAGAGCTGGATTGGAAGAGGAGAAGCAGGGACTAGAACCAGCGCCCATATGGGATGCCGGCACTGCAGGCATAGAATTAACCTACTACTCCACAGCACTGGCCCCTTACGATGTTTCTAGGGGTAGTTGTCAGGTTCAGCAGCTACAAGGCAATTTGGATGCCCACATCATATATTAGAGTGCCTAAGTTTGAATCCTGGCTCCAGTCTCAATTTCAGCTTCCTGTTAATACACACCCTGGGAGGTAACAGGTGATGGCTTAAGTAGCTGGGTCCCTGTTACCCATGTGGGAGAGCTGGATTAAGGTCTGGCCCTGACTTAGGCCTGGCACAGCCTCAGCTATTGAGAATATTTAGGGAGTGAACCAATGAATACAATCAATCAATATCTACCTCTCTCTCTTTCTCTCTCTCTGCTTTTCAAATAAATAAATAAATTTTAGGGACTGGCACGGTGACATAGCGGGTAAAGCCATCTCCTGCTGTGCCAGCATCCCATATGGGTGCCGGTTTGAGACTCAGCCACTCCACTTCCAATTCAGCTCTCTGCTATGGCCTGGGAAAGCAATGGAAGATGGTCCAAGTCCTTGGGCCCCTGCATCCATGTGGGAGACCTGGAAGAAGGTCCTGGGTCCTGGCTTTGGATTGGCCCAGCTCCAGCCACTGCAGCCATCTGGGGAGTGAACCAGCAAATGGAAGACTTCTCTCTCTCTCTTTCCCTTTGCCTCCCTGTAACTCTGCCTTTCAAATAAATAAATAAGTAAATAAAAATAAATAAATAAAATTGTAGAACTTCTTAAAAAGTGTTTCTGTTTACTTTCATTTATTTGAAGGGCAGAGATGCAGGGCAGTATCTTCCATCTGCTAGCTTCTCCAAATGCCAGCAATAGTTGGGACTGGGCCAAGCTGAACCAAGGTTCCAGGAACTCAATCCTGGTCTCTGAGGGTGACAGGGACCCAAGTCTTAGAGCCATCACCTGCTACCTCCTAGGGTACATGTTAGCAAGAAGCTGGAATCATATGTGGGTCCAGGACTCAAACCAAGACACTCTGACATGGGATGTGGATATCCCATGTGGCATCTTAACTGCTGTGCCAAATCCCTGCCTGTGTTCCTGTTTTTATGATAATGGAATGAAACACATCAAAACTTCATCATGAAGAAGTTAGAGAAAACACCACTCCAGAGAAAACACCACTTGGCCTCTAACTTAGTTTTCCCAACTCTATCACTACTACTCTCCTTAACTTCAGATAAAGTATATCCATTTGGTTTTAGCTATTTATTTATTTTCTTTCTTTTCACACAAATTTATTGTCCTGGAATCCTTTCCCTGCTCATTCCTGCCTGTAGAAACCTCATCTAATTTATTAAATGACTAAATCCACTCTCTACTCAGTTAATAAAGATGAATCTCTACTTCTAACTCAGGCATTTATTGTCCCTGCCAGTCAACTGGTACTTAATCAAACGCTGCCTGTGAATTCTCACCTGTTGTGCTGAGCTTTATTTAACCTATCATCTGTCAATGCCATGATATCCCCCTTTCTACAGTTGTATTGGAAGCTAAGAGTTTATGTTTCGGAGTAAGGGAAAATAAGATTGAAAAGCAACTGGACAAGTTTCCCAGGTTACAAAGTTAAGGTTGTGTTTTATAAGACAGTGTTTCTTGCTTTACAAACCTTAATGTGCATATGCAGATATGGAGGACTGACTGTATCTTCCCAAAGATGGAAACTGAGACTCACAGAAGTTCAATGACCCACATTGGACTGGAAAGTAGGATAGGGAAGCCTTATGAGGAATGCCTAGGATTCTTCCCATTTTACTCTATGTTTAAGAAATAAATACACTTGACTGCTGAGTTGGAGACCATGGCAGAACATCTAAGGTGGAAATGCCCCATGAGTAGGGAGAAGTGTGGGAGAAGTTAAGGAGGACAGTCATTATTGGAGAGAGAGATTTGGGAATCAGCATCACAGTCCATGAAGGCAGACAGGGCTGACGAGTCCTCCAAGGAGAGGGCACAGGGAGTCAGCAGAGGCAGCAGAAGGTTTCTACAGATTTGAGGGAAAAGTCCACAGTTACGTGACAAGAAGAACCAGGTTTGGAGAAGGCAATAGCAGATGGGAGAATAATAAGGTCATAGCTGGGGAAGACAGTGGGTATCCTGAGCAGTCATTTTTAGTTGAAAGGAAAATATTTTCTTTTTCTTTTAAGATTTATTTATTTACTTGAGATTCAGAGTTACAGAGAGAGATCTCCCATCCACTGGTTCACTCCCGGAATGGCCGCAATGACTAGACCTGGGCCAGATAGAAGCCAGGTCTGGCCACATGGGTCTCCCGCGTGGGTGTAGGGGCCCAATGTCCTAGGCCATCCTCCACGGCCCTCCCAGGTGCCAATGTGCCTGGGAAAACAGCGGAAGATGGTCCAAGTCCTTGGGTCTCTGTACCCATGTGGGAGACACAGAGGAAGCTCCTGGCTTCGGCCTGGCCCAGCTCCAGTCATTGCAGCCATTTGGGGAGTGACCCAAGGATGGAAGATTTTCTCTCTCTCTTTCTCTCTCTCTCTCCCCCCTCCTTCCCTCCCTCCCTCTGTAACTCTGCCTTTCAAATAAATAAATCTTTTTTTTTTCAACAAACCTTTTATTTATTTGAAAGGCAGAGAGAAAGAGAAAAAGAAAGAAAAGAAACTTCTGCCTGCTGGTTCACTCCTCAAATGCTTGCAGCCAGGGTTGGGCTAGGTCAAAGTCAGGAGCCTAGAACTCAGTCCAGATGTCCCATATGGGTACCAGAGACCCAATGACTTGAGCTATCACCTGCTGTCTCCCATGGTGTGAAGTAGCAGGAAACTGGACTTGGAAGTTGAGTCGGGACTTAAACATGATATGATGATGATATGAGATGCTGACATCCCAAGCAGCGTCTTACTTGCTGTACCAAACACGTGTCCTACATGTGCAAGAAGCTTAATTGAGAAAGCAAGGTCCTGGAGTGGCTGAGGGGATACATCAGGAGTGCAGGCTGGGTGGGAGATGAGGCTTAGAGAGGGCTACTTTGTCTGAAGCCGGGCCTCTCTTTCCATCATGGAGCTGCATGGCTCATGAGGGCCTTCATTACCCCAAGGCACTGTACTAGAACATGAAGTTTGTATCTAAAGCTTAACGTAAGTATACACCTACCCCTTTCTCTTCTGTTTTTAAGAGTACAGTTCAGTGGCATTATATACATGCACACTGTGGTGCAAGCATCATCACTATCCATCTCCAGAACCTTTTCATCTTTCCAAACTGAAACTCTGCACTCGTAACACCAATTCCCCAGTCCCCTTATGCCCCCAGCCGTAGCAATTCCCGTTCTGCTTTCCATCTATGAATTTGACTACTCCAGATATCCATGATGTACATCAGTGTACATCAGTGTCCAGCTTACTAAACTTGACAGTGTCCTCGATGTTCAGCCATGTTGTAGCACGTGTCAAAATTTCCTCCATTTCTAAGGCTATGTAATAGTCCACTGTATGAATCAGACACATTTTGCTTATCTGTTTATCTGTGGAAGGACACTTGAGTTGTTTCCTTTTGGCTATTATAAATGATGCTGCTATGGACATGGGTGTACAAATATCCACTTGAGTCTTTGCTTTCAATTATTTCAGGTATATATGTTGTAGAGTTGCTTGATTATGGTAACTGTATGTTTAATTTTTTTGAGAAATTGCCATGCTGTTTTCTGTAGCTGCTGCACCACTTTACAGTCCCATCAGCAATGCACCAGAGTTCAAGTTCTGCTTCGTTGACAACTTCTGTTCTGTTTTCTTTTTGGTAATAGCCATCCTTCTGATTTTTTTTAAAGAGTTATTTATTTATTTGAAAGTCAGAGTTACACAGAGAGAGATGGAGAGGCAGAGAGAGAAAGACTGGTCTTCCATCCGCTGGTTCACTCCCCAATTGGGCACAATGACTGGAGCTGCACTGATCTGAAGCCAGGAGCCAGGAGCTTCCTCTGGGTCTCCCACACAGGTGCAGGGGCCCAAGCACTTGGGCCACCTTCCACTGCTTTCCTAGGCCATAGCAGAGAGCTGGACTGGAAGTGGAACAGCCGGGACTTGAACCGGCACCCATATGGGATGCCAGCACTGCAGGCAGTGGCTTTACCTGCTACACCACAGCACCGGTCCAGGTTGGTTACTTTTTTTTTTTTTTTTAATTTTAATTTTTTTCCACAGGCAGAGTGGATAGTGAGAGAGAGAGAGAGACAGAAAGAAAGGTCTTCCTTTGCTGTTGGTTCACCCTCCAATGGCTGCCACAGCCGGTGCATCGCGCTGATCCGAAGCCAGGAGCCAGGTGCTTCCCCCTGGTCTCCCATGAGGGTGCAGGGCCCAAGCACTTGGGCCATCCTCCACTGCATTCCTGGGCCACAGCAGAGAGCTGGACAGGAAGAGGGGCAACTGGGACAGAATCCGGCGCCCCGACCGGGACTAGAACCCGGGGTGCCGGCGCCGCAGGTGGAGGATTAGCCTAGTGAGCTGCGGCACCAGCTCAGGTTGGTTACTTTTAAAAATATGTTTTTCTTTTCAGAAACTGACAACATGACTATTTGTTTGAATGATTCTAATGGAATCAAAGAACGGAGCTGAGCAAATGAGTATTTCCCTAAAGGTGTTGGTATATATATATATATTATTCAAAATTCCTTCAAAGCTCCCTGTAGTCACAAAAACTGTTTTCATCAACATCTGAAATTTTGAAGAGACCCAAATGGCGGAAGTGGTGCAGCTCTCTGGACTCAGAGAAGAAGGGAACTCACGCCCTCTAGTGTCCTTTCCCTGCTAGTGTTAATGAATAAAGAAGCCAGTTGAAAGATGCGTATCTCAGATCTTCTCCTGGCCTTCCAGTGACAGTGTTACTGACAAATGTCAATCATGTGAAAGGAAAACGTGGAAATATGGAGTGAGAGAAACTGGGCTCCTCTGAAGAATCCCCTGTCCAGTGGGGGAATAATACACATGCATGGTTAAAAAATGGACTGGGCGAAATGGGCAGAGTACTACACGAATACACAAGGGTCAAGATTTCGAAGGCGACGTAAGTCAAGATTTATATCAAAATGTAAATCTGGCTGGCTGAGAAGGAGCCCTTGATGGCACTGGGGTTTCTTTTACTGCTTTAACTTGTCTGGACCTGGGAGTCCTGTGCAAATACAACACGAACCTACCTGCAGAGTTCCCCATTCTGGGAGAAGAGAAGCTTCCCGCGCACCTTCTCCTCTTCAAAGGGGGCCCTGGGAAAGAATCTGCTTGCCTTTCTTCTCTGTGTGGCCTTCCATAGCTGTTTTTCTCTTGAGTTTGATCTCCAGGCACTGCCCTCCTCCTAGACTGGCTGTGGATGCCCACACTGTCTCCATAGCTTCTCTTGGCCTTGATTTCCACAAAGATAATTATATAGGTCTTCTGGTTTGGGGTTTTTTGCAAATACAATCAGTATAAGCACAGTTACAGAAGATTAAGAAACTGACAATCCCAGTTCCAGGAAGCAGTCTCCAGCTGGCCTCAAAGAGCAAGGGGAGGTGCCGCCCCCTGTTCCTTGGTCGGCATTCTCCACACCACTGGCTGAACTCTTTCTAGGAAGTCTCTCTTCTCAGCACAATGCTGAATGAGGAGGAGTTCAAGGCAGGGCAGTGGATGTGAAGAACTGTCCAACCAGGTTGAAACTAGTGTTCGCTGGGAAGCTGCCAGTGGGAAGAGCAGATCCCAGGAGTCCCACACATCTGGATGGACATCTCAGCTCTGCTTCTTTGTCACCTGCAGCACATGACTTTAACCCTGGATTCTGCACTTTATAAAGTGAGGACACTGATATCTCTCTACCCTGGGGGGCCAGCATTGTGGTGCTGCAGGGTAAGCTGCTGCTTGCAATGCCAGCATTCTATATCGGAATATGAGTTTGCGTTACTGAGCTTCCAATCCAGCTCCCTGATAAGGCGCCTGGGAAATGTCCCAAGTACATGGGCTCCTGCCACCCATGTGGCAGATCCAAATGGTGTTCTTGGCTCCTAGCTTTGGCCTGGCCCAGCCCCTGCTGTTGCAGTTGTGGGTATCTGGGGAGTGAACCAGCAGATGGAAGATTCACTCTCTCTCTCTCTCTCTCTTGCTCTGCCTTTCAAATAAATAAATCTTTTTTTAAAACCCTCTCTATTTACCTCCTAAGACTGTTGTGAAGATTAAATACAGTAGAGTATGAGCAACTAGTTTAACAAATACCTGTCTCTTTCTCCCTCGTGCCCCAAACTTCCTCCTTCTCCTGAGGCTCCTCTAAATCTCAAAACTGCGCCTGAGGCCGGTGCCGCGGCTCAACAGGCTAATCCTCCACCTTGCGGCGCTGGCACACTGGGTTCTAGTCCCGGTTGGGGCGCCGGATTCTGTCCCGGTTGCCCCTCTTCCAGGCCAGCTCTCTGCTGTGGCCAGGGAGTGCAGTGGAGGATGGCCCAAGTCCTTGGGCCCTGCACCCCATGGGAGACCAGGATAAGTACCTGGCTCCTGCCATCGGATCAGCGTGGTGCACCGGCCGCAGCGCACCAGCCACAGCGGCCATTGGAGGGTGAACCAATGGCAAAGGAAGACCTTTCTCTCTGTCTCTCTCTCTCACTGTCCACTCTGTCAAAAAAAAAAAAAAAAAAAACAAAAACAACCTGCGCCTGAGACTTCTGAATCAGTCACACAACAACTGGGATTGCCTTTAAGCCAACAAGAGCTTTATGGGAAGCAGAAAAATAGCCACTTTGTGTTCTGGTATAGGGTGGTGTGGTGAAGCTATTTCCAAACCATCCTAATTACTTCCCAAGAGTTTTTCCAGTTGCCCAAGCCAGAAATCTGAGAGCCAATCTTGATTTCTCCTCTCTCCCCACCCATCTCTAAATTTCTGTTACAAATGAGCTATTTCTCCTGGAGATTTTCTACATCTTCTAGTTCTTGCTATCTTCTTCTACGGCTTTAGTTCAGGTCACCATTGTTTCTGCCCCAGAAAGCTACAGTAACTGCTCTTCAATATTATCTTTCTCTTTAATTATTCAGAAGCCAGAGTTCTTTCTAAATGCAAGTCTTAGCAAGTTACTCAACTACCTTCAAGGTAAAGTTCTAACTCCTCAGCACGACTCAGCTTCTGGTTTGGGCTCCTAGCTCTTTTCTCAGCTTCATCTCTCTCCAACTCTGCCACAACCCAGCTCCTCTAGGCTGCAGCTCTCCTGGACTAGTGAGTCCTGAGGACAACTCACCAGGGATGAGGGTCTACGTGGGTGAGATCTTTTAGTGTTAAAACCAGGACAGCCCTGGGCAAACCAGGACAGTTGGTCACCCTGGTTTTGCCTTGGGTCTCCATGTATCATTCCTCTCTGCAAAATGTTCCCCCTTGTGTGTACCTGTTTGCTACTAAATACATACTACTAAATACTACGCACCCCTGGGTTTCTGCCTGGCTATCACTTCTGCAATTCCTCCAACAGAGGAACTGTCTATTCCCTGAGCTCTAACAACACACACTTCTTGCAGCTAGCACTGTATTGTAATGGTTGCTCTGTCTCCCTCACAGCTGTGATAAGCTCATCGAAAGCATGACTTTCTTCCTTGTAAAAACACTGAATCTTCAAGTTCTTGTGTCCTTGGGTTCAACCAACCACACAACAAAAATACTCAGGAAGAGTTGCAGTGTTGGTGTGTGCCACGTAGCTAGGCCTGTGAAGGCTGTCCTGCTTGTCTCTGCACTGAACATGCACAGATGTCTTCATTAGTCTCTAAATAATACAGCATAACAACTGCTTATGGAGCATTTGCGTTGTATTAGGAATAAGTGATCCAGAGATGATGTAAAGTATATGTAGATTATGTGCAAATACTACAGCTGCTTGTATAAGGGACTTGACCATATGTGGATTTTGGTTTTCACAAGGATCCTGGAACAAATCTCCTGCAGATGCTGAGAGACAATTGTACACCTGGGACCTGGCATGGAGTCTAGTACACAGTACGTATTCTATAAAGATCTTCTGAATTTAAGAACAGGAGTGCCAGATTACAACTGTTGTCTAGTTCCTATCACAAGGGGGGATGCAACCACTTCATATCACAATGTTGTGACCTACAGACAGCTAAGAGTCACCGGGGAAAATCAATTCCAAATAGATTTTCGATTCCAAAACAGTCACAAAAATATTTACCATTCCAAATGTTCTTCTAAGAACTTTGCAGGGCCAGCACTGTGGCATACCTGGTAAAGCCACCACCTGCAGCGCTGGCATCCCATATGGGCGCTGGTTCAAGTCCTGGCTGCTCTACTTCCGATCCAGCTCTCTGCTATGGCCTGGGAAAGCAGTGGAAGACGGCCCAAGGCCTTAAGCCCCTGCACCCTTGTGGGAGACCCAGAAGAAGCTTCTGGCTCCTGACTTTGGATTGGCTCAACTTTGGCTGTTGCAGCCATTTGAGAAGTGAGCCAGCAGGTGGAAGGCTTCTTTCTCTCTCTGTCTCTATCTCTGTAACTCTGCCTTTCAATTAGCCAACCGGGAATGGCAGAAGTGACACTGTGAGGCATTCAAGGCTGCAGCACCAATGGGTGTTCAGGTTTGACCTGATCCTAAACCTGACACTAACACCTAACCCCTAACCATAACCCTGTCCCTGGTCTTGGCCATGGCCCTAACCCTAAACCTAATAACCCAAGCCCTAAACCCTAAACCTAATCCAAACCTTAATCTCTAACCCTAAACTAACATTAACTTTAACCCTAAATCCTAGCCCTAGCTGTAACCCTAACCCTAGCCCTATCCCCCTTAGTCCCTAATCCCTACCCTTAACCCTAATTCAACCCTAACCCTCATCCTAACCCTAACCCTGGCCCTAAGCCCTAACCCTCTATCCCTCTAACCTTGTAACCCTTTACCCCTGTAATCCCTACCTCTAATCCTGAACCTTTCCCACAGCCCTCACCCAAATCCCAAACCCTAAACTCTAAACCCTAACTTTCACCCTTAACCCCTAAACCCTAACTCTGACCCTAATCCTTATCTTGAGCCTCACACATAACCCCTTATTCCTTGTTCCTTGTGCCACTTACTATTAAAAATCAATCTGTTCACCATGAACTTTTGAAATTCAAATCCCTGAGTCCCTTGTGTGATAACTCTTCAACTCAATATCAGACCCGCCTCCAGGAATTACAACATCAATTGCATGACATCACATGGACAGATAAACATACAGGAAACTCTTATAACTAGAAGTCTAAAAACCATCAATAATAATACATTTAAAGCAGTAGTATATTAAAGCATTATATGCTATAACCAAGACATCTGTATCAGAAAATCAAAGGTGATTAACAAAACACACATCCATATGAGTCACCACATGCACAGCATCATGGGAAAACACCACCCGATCTCAACAGATGCAGAAACAGCTTGAACCAATCTACCGCCGTTTCATAACAAAAACACCTATTAACTAGGTAAAGAGGGGAATTTCCAGTACTCATCTTGTGGTTCAGAGGTTAGGCTGAGGCTTGTTAGGCCAACACCCAATACTGGTACACTACTTTGAGTCCCAAATTTTTCACCCTTCTAAACCAGCTTCCTAATAATGTTTCTGGAGGCAGTGGATGATGGATCAAGTATTTGGGCTCCTGTCACCCAAAGTGAGAGACCCAGATGAAGTTCCAGATTCCCGGCTTCTGCCTGGGCAAGTCCTGGCTGCTGCAGGCATTATGGGAGTAAATCAGGTTATGCAAGCACTCTCTCTCTCTCCTGTCACTTTGTCTTTCAAATAAATAATAAATCTTCAAAAGAAAAAAAAAAAGAGGGAGGGAATTTCCTCAACAGGATAGAGTATTTGGGCAAACCCCACACTCAATGATTCTCCCTGGAAGCTGCAGACCTGAGCTGAAGAGCAAGGCAGGGACGTCCACCTCACCTCTGTATTCAACATTGCACTGCACATTCTCTGTAGAACAATGAGGCAAGAGAAAGAACATATTAAGGAGTACGTAAAAATGGTAGTAGAGCTGGTAAACATGTTCAGTAACGTTACAAACACAGTATCAACAAATAACAATCCATTTTACACCAGAAATGCACTGTTAGGAAAAGCAATTTTAAAATTCCATTTTTTTAATAAAAAGATTTTTTAATGAATTTAGAGGCAGAGTAACAGGAGTGGGGGCAGACAGAAAGAGAGGTCATGCATCCCCTGGGTCACTCCCCAAGTGACCACAATGACCAGAGCTGGGCCAATCTGAAGCCAGGAGCTAGGAGCCTCCTCTGGGTCTCTCACATGGGTGCAGGGGCCCAAGCACTTGGGCCATCCCCTGCTGCCTTCCCAGGCCATTAACAGAGAGCTGGGTTGGAAGTCGAGCAGCTAGAACAGGAACCAGCTCCCATACAGGATACTGGCACTGCAGGCAGAGGCTTAACCTACTATGCCACAGTGCTGGCCCCCAAAATTCCATTTTAAATAATGTCAATGTTAATAATATACTTAGGAACAAATTTAGATTGGGAAAAGACTTACACAGTGAAAATTATAAAACATTAGTGTACAAAATTAAACAAAACCTAAGTGAATACAAAGACATCACATTCATGCAATAAAACACTTACAATTTTTTAAGACTACATTACTACAGAGCAAAGCAATTTGCAGATTCAATGTGATTCTGTTTTTTAAAGATTCGTTTTTATTTATTTGGAAGGCACAGTTACAGAGGGGGAGAGAGGGGGAGAGAGGGGGAGAGAAGGGAAGGGAGGGAGGGAGGAAGGGAGGGAGAGAGAGAGAGAAAGAGAGAGAGAGAGAGAGAAACTGATCTTATAGAGCAGCCAGGACTCAAACCGGCGCCCACATGGAATGGCAGTGTTGCAGGCAGTGGCTTTACCCACTACAGCACACCACTGACCCCTCAACATGATTCTTATCGCAGTCTCAAAGACAATGGGTCATACATTGAGAAAATTATCCTAAGATTCATATGGAATTTCAAGGGACACTACCTAAGTGGTCAAAGCAATCCTGAAAAAGGAAATGTAAATTCAGGAGATTCACACTTGCCAATTTCAAATCTTAAAACAATGGAAATTAAACAAAATATGATACTGACATTAACAGAAAGATTCATGGAACTGAGTTGAGAGCACAGAAATAAAACCATACAGCTATGGTGAACTGGTTTTTGACAAGGCAGTGCTGTTGGAATGAGGGAAAGCGTATCTTCACAGTGGACAACTGGCCTGCTGGTGAAAGCATCAGCTGGGGCAGACGTGTCCCATATTGCAGGGCCTGGGTTTGATGCTCACCTCCAGCTCCTGACTTCAGCTTCCTGATAATACAGACCCTGGGACGCAGGGGAAATGGAAAATGGGCTTGGGCCCCTGTCACCCAACACCTGCAGGCATTCGGGGAGTGAACCAGAAGATGGGAGCTAGTGACAGCGCTCTCTCTCTCTCTTTTTCTCTCTCTCTCTCTTTCTTTTTCTCTCTCTCTCTCAATTGAATATATAATTAAAAAATGAAATTTTAAAAAAATGATGTCTTCAACAAATGGTGGTGGGCAGCTGGCTATCCACATGCCCTCCCCTCACACAAAGTAAAATAACGAACCTAAAATAGGCCAAAAATCTAAATGTAAGAGGTAAAACTGCAAACTCGAAAAAAAAAATACACATAAATCTTCATGACTTATCTTTTATCACTTGTTTTTTAGATTTGACACAAAAAGTACAAACAACAGAAAATCAAAATAAATTGGATTTATCTCAAAACATCTGAAGACACTATTAAGAAAGCTGAAAGACTACATTGTTAGACTAGGAAAAAACCAACTGTTTTCTCCTACTATTGCCCCCACACTCACCACAGCACCTCTGTGACCAGATGTGCGGGAATTTTCCCACAACGAGCAATTCTCAGAGAGCAGCTAGAGTGCTACAGTTCAATCCAGTTATGACACCTTCTCCCTGGGGACAGCACAGGACAAGGGCTCAGTCCAAGGCTGCCCTACATCTGCTGACAATCCCAAGTTCACAGTTTACCAGTGATTGCTTTCTTTCTTCTTTCCTTTCCTTTTCTTTTTTTTTAGAGAGAGAGACAGAGAGAAAGGTCTTCCTTTTTCCCTTGGTTCACCCCACAAACAGCCGCTACAGCCAACGCGTTGTGGCCGGCACGCTGTGGCAATCCGAAGCCAGGAGCCAGGTGCTTCCTCCTGGTCTCCCATGTGGGTGCAGGGCCCAAACACTTGGGCCATCCTCCACTGCCTTCCCGGGCCACAGCAGAGAGCTGGACTGGAAGAGGAGCAACCAGGACAGAATCCGGCGCCCCGACGGGGACTAGAACCCGGTGTGCCAGCGCTGCAGGCAGAGGATTAGCCTAGTGAGCCGCGGCGCCGACCCTCAGTTTACCAGTGATTTCTGTCCAACTTTGCCACAAATAAGTTCCCACGACCCCCTCCACAGTTTCATCATCTGTTAGAGCAGCTCCCAGAACCCAGGCAGAATGCGCACTTACCATCACCGCTTTCCTAGTCTGTCTTAAAGGCTACAGCAGAACAACCAGAAGATGACAAGCACCAGGTGAGAGGGCGGGAGGGGCTTCGTGTTCTCTTGGCCTCCACAGGTAGCCTTCCTCCCACTACCTCATGTTCAGCAACACAGAAGCTCTCCGAACCTGGTCTTTTCAGATTCTTGTGGTAGTTTCTTTTTCTTTCTTTCTTTCTTTCTTTCTTTTTTTTTTTTTTTTTTTTTTTTTTTTTGACAGGCAGAGTGGACAGTGAGAGAGAGAGACAGAGAGAAAGGTCTTCCTTTGCCGTTGGTTCACCCCGCAATGGCCGCTGTGGCCGGCGCATTGCGCTGATCCGAAGCCAGGAGCCAGGTGCTTCTCCTGGTCTCCCATGCGGGTGCAGGGCCCAAGCACTTGGGCCATCCTCCACTGCACTCCTGGGCCACAGCAGAGAGCTGGCCTGGAAGAGGGGCAACCGGGACTAGAACCCGGTGTGCCGGCACCACAAGGCGGAGGATTAGCCTATTGAGCCCAGCGCCGGCCTCTTGTGGCAGTTTCATGAAGTAACAGCAATCGATCAAATCATTGGCCATGTATGATTAGTTCAATCCCCTCCACGAAGGTAGGACACGGGATCGGGCAGGACTGAAAGTTTCTCATCTGGCAACCAGCCAGCTGTCCAAGATCCTCCAGCTGTCAGTCAATAGTGCACAAAATACAAACACTTCCTACATCCCAAAGGCATAATAAGCGCGAAGTGCCAGAAAACTGAGGCAGAGCAGCCCAGATATGTACCTCTCGTAGTTTCACACCCCACAAAGTGGGAGAAAACGTGTGCACGATATATCTCTGCTAAGAGTATGCTATCCAGAATACAGCCTACGTCTTTTCTTAAAATGATGATGGAACAATTATTTACAAACAATATGGACTGAAAAGAAAGTATGGGGCCAGCGCTGTGGCGTAGTGGATAAAGCAACTGCCTGCAGTGCTGGCATCCCATATGGGTGCCGGTTCAAGTCCCGGCTGCTCCACTTCTGATCCAGCTCTCTGCTATGGCCTGGGAAAGCAGTGGAAGATGGCCCAAGTGCTTGGGCCCTTGCACCCAAGTTGGGGACCTGGAGGAGGCTCCTGGCTCCTGGCTTTGGATCGGCACAGCTCCAGTGGTTGTGGCCATCTGGGGAGTGAACCAGCGGATGGAAGACCTCTCTCTCTCTCTCTCTCTCTTTCTCTGTGCCTTTGCCTCTCTGTAACTCTGCCTTCAAATAAATAAATAAATATTTTAACAAAAGGAATGAATGTTGACACAAACTTTAAAACATGTACAAAACGTCACACAAATTACTCCATACAGGGGTTGGTGCTGTGGCGCAGCGGGTTAACACCCTGGCCTGAAGCACCAGCAGCCCATATGAGCGCCAGTTTGAGACCTGGCTGCTCCACTTCCGATTCAGCTCTCTGCTTTGGCCTGGGAAAACAGTAGAAGACAGCCCAAGCCCTTGGGTCCCTGCACCCATGTGGGAGACCTGGAAGAAGCTCCTGGCTCCTGGCTTCGGATCAGCGCATCTCCAGCCACTACATCCAGCCCTTGAGGCCAGTTGGGGAGTGAACCAGTGGATCAAAGACCTCTCTCTCTCTCTCTCTCTCTCTCTCTCTGTGTCTCTCTTCTCTCTGTGTAACTCTTTCAAATAAATAAATAAATCTTTAAAAAAATTACTCCATACACTGAATTTTGAAATGCAAACTATAAACATCCCAGAACTAAAATCAGAAGAAAATCTACATGACCCTGAATTTTGGTAATGAGTTTTACCACAGAACACTAAAATACAGTTCTCAAAAGAAAAAAAATATATATCATGGACTTTGTAAAATTAAATTTTCTGCTCTGTGACAGATTATGTGTAGAGAACAGAAAGACAAGCCACAGACAAACCACAGACTGGGAAAAAAACTTTACAAAACACATCTGACAAGGCATGTGTATTCAAAACACAAAAAGAATTCCTAAACAACAACAATGAACAACTCCACTAAAAATGGGCAAATATATGGACACCTGACCAAAGAAAATACTAAACTGTTAAATAATCAGAGAAAAAGATGGTCTACAGGCTATACCATTAGGGAACTGCAAAACAAAACAATGAGGAGATGGCACTGCACACCTCTTAGGACTGCTAACCTACACAACACTGAGGAGATGGTGCTGTGCACCTCTCAGGACTACTAACCTACACAACAACAAGCATGAAGCGGCCGTGGCTGGAGGGTGAGGAACAGCGGGAAGCCCACTCATTGCTGGCAGCGTGCAGAACGGCACAGCCACCGTGGAAAGACATTTTGGCAGGTTTTCCCAAAGTTGTATCACTTTACAGCCCAATATTTACATCCTGATATCCTCTAAAAAATGGCTTTAAAGATTATTTCCAAACAAAAATCGCCAGGTGAATTTGTTAAAACTTACAGTGGTAAGACTGCGCTTCAGTAGCAGAATGCACACCTGAGCTGGGGTAACCCATCCACGGGTACATCCACCAGCAGCCTGTGAAAAGAACGCAAGGTTATTTCTCTAGACACTGTCCCTGCAGCCCTCGAAGTGGGGGAAGCGTCCCACATCAGCCGGTTCTCCAAGTCTCTGGACACCAGGGGGCTGGCGTTTCAAAGGCACAGAAGCATGAGGCTTCCTCTGCCACTCACACCCACGGGGAGCACTGGGTCCCCAGCGTCCTGCCGCTCCTGTTGGACTTGGCGGCAGAGTGCAGGCTCACACGGGACCGTGACGGCTCACAGAACAAATCTGCTGACTTCTGGGGCACGAACGTCTCTGTCTCCCCAGAACTCGTAGTTGAAATCTAACCCTCCCCTCTGAGCAGTGCTATTAAGAGACTGTTTGAACGTGATCGGGCAGAGAGGGCTCCATCTGCATAAGACATCTCACACTACTGACACGCAAGCGGGGAAACCAGGCCAGGGCTGCAAGGGAAGTCCACACACTTCCTTCACAACCTCTGTGCAAATCTAAACCCAGTGTGAAGCAAAAACTTTATTATACAACACTGTTGCTTTGCCAGACATCTGCTTGTTTACTTATTTGTAACTTTAAAATAACAAAACTTAATAACTGATCCGTGGAGAAAAGCAATGGAAAGACCTCTGGACCATCTGGGCCCACAGTTCACTGTCTGCTGATCTTTCACTGACTGAGTTTATTTCACACAAAGCCCAGGGGCAAGAGGGAACGCAATTCACATTGTGGTTTAATATGAAAGCTAAATAGAGTTGCACATTTCATCTGATATGATTATAAGACACACATGAACTTACGCCCCATTAAAAACATGCTGGCAATTAAACTTTCTGAACAGCAAAACTGTATGCTTGCCATCAGCATGACATAAACCAAAAACTAACTTGGAAGTATTCAACTGCATTTTAAAAAATATTTAAAAACCCACCCTCAGGGTTCTGCGTTATGGCACAGCCCGAAGGTGGCACCCTGTACCACAGTGCCCGGGATCAAATCTTGGCTACTCCACGTTTCTGATCCTGCAGGAGTTTCCTCTGGTTTTCCCATGTGGCTGCAGAGGCCCAAGGACCTGGGCCATCTTCTACTGCTTTCCCAGGCCACAGCAGAGAGCTAGATTGGAAGTGGAGCAGCCGGGACTCGAACCGGTGGCGCCCATATAGGATGCCGGCACTGCCCGCAGCGGCTTTACCCGCGAAGCCACAGCGCCGGCCCCCAAGTAAGTTTTTTAAAAATAAAACCAACCTCAGACATCACTAACAGCCCGTCAGCGGGCGGTGTGTTGGGGGTGGGGTGGGGTCACCACGGACCCCCACGGAGCCACCCAGAACCGGGGCAGCCAGCGAGCCCCGCCAGGTGCACTGTCGACCAGGCTTCAGCCGGCAACAGCCCGCAGCTGGCCCCGCCGAGGAGCCGGAGCCAGGTTTCCCCGCCGGGCCGCGCGTCGTCCTTGGACTCAGATCAAGTTCATTTTGCGCAGACTTTTATTTACACTTCCAACAGAGCGGCGCGCGCGGACGCACGGCCGCCTCAGCACCCCACGCCGTACCGAGGATGAGCAGGCAACGGGGCGCACACCGGTCCCTTCCCGCCCCCGGCCCCGCGGCGGCCTCTCGGCGCTGCTCCCTCCCCTCCCCGGGCAGCCCGCGGGACAGCCTGCGGCCGGCGGGGAGACCAGGGGGCGGCGACGCGCGAGGAGCGCCTCAGCCTCCCGCCTCCGCTCCCCGTTCCCTACGCCGCCTTCCTCACCGCGGCTTCGCCTCTCCCCGCCTTCCCGGCCTCTCGCTCTGCCTCGCCTTCCCCTCGCCTCTTCCCTCATCTTTCCCTCAGCCCCAGCCCACCGGAGCCACGATGGCGTCTCCCCGGCTCGGTCCTGAGGAGAACGAAGCTCCGGTTCCCGCCGTGGGCTCAGTTCCCACGCTTCCCTAGGCAGAGGCATCTCCCCCGCCCCGGGGGCTAGTCCCGAGGACGACTAAGTTCTGGCCCGCGTAGTGCGAGAGGAAACAACCGCCCACGCAACGATGGCGCGTCCCTCCCGGGTCCGAGAGGGCGGGCTGGACGCCCCCTGGCGGCCGCGGGGCGCAGCGCCGGAGCGCCGAGCGCCGTCTGCGCAGTGGCCGGGCGCCCCCTTGCGGCAGTTCTGGTGATCCTGAAATTCACTGTTACTATTCCAAGCCCTGACTGGAGGGAGATTCAGAGAGAGATCTCACCCACTACCCCGTGCGTTGTTCGGAATGGATGGAAATAACATGAATTAAAGTACATGGCCAGCAAGTGCTCGGGCCCCGCACCCCAGGGGAGACCGGGAGAAGCACCTGGCTCCTGCCTTCGGATCAGCGCGGTGCGCCGACCGTGGCGGCCATTGGAGGGTGAACCAACGGCAAAAGGAAGACCTTCCTCTCTGTCTCTCCCTCTCACTGTCCACTCTGCCTGTCAGAAAAAAAAAAAAAGTACATGGCCAGTAGACAAAGTCATTTGATCAGTAATAATCTTTAAGAGGAATTGAAATTTGAAAACTAGAATATGAAAAATTTAAAAAGCAATACCGTTAACAATTGTTTTGCCTAAAACCAGAGTATAGATATGTATTTGGAAAACCTTGAAGCACTGTTGAAAGAAATCAAACGAAATATAAATCAAGGCAGATATATATTATTCAGGACTGGCAGACTCAATGTTATTAAGATGAAAATTCTCTCAAATTTGACATAGAAATTCAGTGAAACTCCAAATTCCTAGAAAACCATTTCAAATTCTAGAACAGATAACATTTTTTCCTGAAGAAGTCCAACCATGAAGAACTAGCACATCTGGATCCTTGGATCCCAACAGTTAACCTGGACCACCAGCAATTAAGGAAATGGTAGTGAGAAGACAGAGAGATGGATAAATGGAGATGAACTGACAGCCCCAAATAGGCCAAATTGCAGTCAACTGATGGTCAAAAGAGCAAAGGCAACTCAATGGAGAAAGGAATGTCTGTTCCACAATTAGTGATGGGACAGTTGGAAACCACATGGAAAAAAGTAAACACAGACACACACCTTATAACTTATACAAGAATTCATTCAAAATGGCCCATATACTTATATTCAAAATGTGAAACTATAAGAAATCTAGACTAAAATGGCTATGAACAGATGTTTCATGACAAGTTTCTAGATGCAAGTCCAAAAGCCAATTTAAAAGAAAATAAATGATAACACAGACCTTGTTAGAATAAAAAGTCTACTCTGTGGGGGCAGGTTCTATGGATCAGTGGGTTAAGTCACCAGTTGGGATGCCGGCATTCAACGTCAGAGTGCTTGGTTTGAGTCCTGCCTATTCTAAGCTTCCAATCCAGCTTCCTGCTAATGCATCTGAGAGGTGGTAAAAGACGGCCCAAATACTTGGGCCCCTGGCTGGAATTCCTGGTTCCTGGCTTCAGACTGGCTCAGCCCCAGCTGTTACAGGCATTTGGGGCGTGAAGAACAGAAAATTCCAAATATTTTAAAAAGTCTGATCTGTGAAGAATATTATAAAGGAAACTAAAGGACAAGCCACAGATGGAGAAATCACTGAAATAAAATACATGGCTTACCAAATAATTTTACCCAAAATATACTGAGGAACTAAAATTCAACTCGCAGAAAACAACGAAATTGCAAGTGAGTAATGATCTTCTCACCAGAGAAGATACGCAGGTGTCAAATAAACATGCAAAATAATGCTCAACATCACTTTGCAAGAGGAAAAAGAAAATTAACACAGGGAGGTAGCCTTGTATGATTTTTTTTTTTTTTTGACAGGCAGAGTGGACAGTGAGAGAGAGAGAGAGAGACAGAGAGAAAGGTCTTCTTTTACCATTGGTTCACCCTCCAATGGCCGCTGCAGCCGGCGCTCTGTGGCCGGCACACCGCGCTGATCCAGTGGCAGGAGCCAGATACCTCCTCCTGGTCTCCCATGGGGTGCAGGGCCCAAGGACTTGGGCCATCCTCCACTGCCTTCCCGGGCCACAGCAGAGAGCTGGACTGGAAGAGGAGCAACCAGGACAGAATCCAGCACCCCGACCGGGACTAGAACCCGTGTGCTGGCGCCACAGGCGGAGGATTAGCCTAGTGAGCCGCGGCGCCGGCCACCTTGTATGATTCTTAAAATGGATAAAATATTTTCTAAAATGCAACAATGGCTGTGAAGGATGCGGAACAACAGCAAGTGGGATGCGTACTAGCAGGCTACTCTGAATAACAGTCTGGCAGTTTTCCAAAGTTAGACACTGTCTCACCAGAGGATCCAATACTCATGACCCTAACATGTAGACAACAGGTTTGAAGAGTGACGTCCAACTAACAGCATGCGATCGTGTACAGCAGTGCTGCCAACAAGGCCAGGTACCTGAAGCTCTCAGTGGGTCCTCCAGTGCACACGTGATAAGACCTCAGTGTGTCCATGCAGGCATCTGAGAAATGAATGAGCAGAGGGAGTTCTCCGTGTCTGTCCCTCTGCCACTCAAAGAAACTTTAACACACATCCCACATCACCCATGCCTCCCTCCCAAAGCATACTGGGTAGTGGAGTTTGGCCTTGTTCAGAGTGGGTGGGAACGTTCCCTTTTAGAAAGCCCCTCTGCACAGAACTCAGCAGGAGCTCAACTCCCTAACCTATTACTGCCCGAGTGGAACGAACTGTTATACTCTGATCCCATGAACACTTCTCAGATTGCTTCCTCCACTAAGGGCACTGGCAGTCAAGCACGCATTGGGCTAGCAAGCCCTCTGTGCCTCTCAGCAGAACCCCGCAAGGAACACTGGGGCTCCTGTCCTCTCTTTAGGAAAAAGCTCTGTAACTCACAATGCTATACATCAGAGGAATCCCCACCTGCCGCTCCTGGGGAAATGGTCTGGCTCCTGAAGGGCGGCTCAGCCCACGTTGCCCCCTGAGAACTCAAGGAGCATCCTGGCTTTGCATCAGGCCACTGTGTGGGACACCAGGTGCTGAGATCCATCTGCCCACACAGCAGGACATGTCCTAGGTGTCTGATATGGATCCTGAACAGACTCTTCCCCTCGAGGCCCTGAGAGGTGTAGGTGTTGGGAGGGGACTGTATTAGATATCACACATTGGGTCACAGAGGCAACAGGGCAGGCTCATGGGGATGGAGCCAGGGAGCACAAGTGAGGGGAGAGGAAGCAGTGACGAAAGGAGGGGCCTGCAGAGACCCCTCGGGCTAAGTCAGCGGAGCAGCAGGGACAGCAGGGGCCAGCACTGCGGACAACATTGGGGGTCCCTAAACAAGGTCAACACACGCCCCCCCCCCCATGCAACGGACCCCTATGCATCCTCCATGAGACAGGAGGCAAGTGTGCAAGATGACATGTGCCCGGGAATATTCACAGCAGCCTCATCCGTAAGTGTCCCGAATGAGAAGAGCCAAGTGCCCATCCACAGGGGACCGGATAAGCACCTGTAGTTATCCGCGCCGTGCAGGATGGCTGAGCAATACAAAGGAATGAACTGTCAACGACAAGCGGGAAAGAAATGAGACCATCTCTACCATGAGCTGGAGGCTGGAGGGGTGAGGCCTGCCCCACTGCACCGGTGCTCCCGGTAAGTTGGGAAGACTGGAGTGGGGAGTGCGTGGTGGCAGCTGTTTCCTCTCATTTTAAGTCTCCTTGCAAACTTAATTTTCCTGCCGTGGACTTCTTTTCTTTCTCGGCAAAGTAAAATAAGAAATATTCTAGGATGTCGTGGAAAGAACTCCTGTTCCAGTTCACTGGTTCTGAGTCTAACCAGACGGCGCAGATTCTAGCAGGAAATCCTGGCCCGTCCCCAGGGTGACTCCCGGCCCCCACACCCACCACAGACCCTATAATCATGGCCTATCCGAAGCGCACCCATCTGCAGGGCTGCGATCGCCTAGGGTGGCAATGGACAGCAGCATCTGCAGGGCGCATCGCGAAATCCTGCCTATGACCATGGCCCAGCTCTCCAGTCTGGAAAGACGCTTTCTCAGAGGTGCCCAGGGCAAGGGGCATCAGCCAGGATTCAGGGGGAACCAGAGAGGACTCTGGCATGTGGCAGCTGGCAGTCAGAGGGCAGAGGTCAGGGCCAGGGCAGGTGGGAGAGGCTGGCAGAATCATGAGCAAGCCCCTCCTCGTACATCTCACCACGCTCAAAAGCCACGGTGGGCTGAAGCTACCCCTGGCCAGGGAAGAGGAGTCTGAAAGAACGTGTAGTGCCGTCTGGATTCAGCCACCGAGCGGACTCCATCTCCCAGAAGGCGCCGCGGGGCGTCCTGCCTTAGAGGACTCCATCTCCCAGAGGGCCAGGCGGGCGGCCTGAGCCCGGGGACTCCGTCTCCCAGAAGGCCCCGCGGGCAGCCTGAGCGGCGGCCACAACCAACCAGCGGTGACTAAGCCCCGCCCCCAGAGGGCCCCTCAATCCACCCCCAGCGGACACCATCGCCGAGGGCGCCCAGGCTGTGTGGTCTGATCACGCGCAGCAGGCGCGCGGCTTCTCCTTGAGTGGGTAGTGACCTAGAGGCCCCTGCGCCATCCCGGTGACTGGGGTCGCAGCACCGCGCGTGGGGTGGGGGTTGCCTGGAGAAGGACTCTTGCTGAGTGACAGAAGCGGTGGGAGGGGCTGCGTGGGCCTTGCAAGGTGGGTGTAGGGAGCGGCCGAGGAGCGCGGCTGCGGGCGGTGCACGAGCCGAGGCCGAGGGGCCACGCTGGCCCGTGTCCCGGGACCTTGCGGCAGGCCTGGGAGGACGACAGGTGGCTGGTGGGCTACAGAGAGGCTGGCGTCGCCCAGGGCTCAGGCGCCTGAGAGCCAGTTTTGCTCTCACGTCCTGCTTTGTGCCAAGGAAGGCACGCGATGAAGCAGGAAACGGTGAGGCTCGCAAGGCCCGTGTAGCCTCGGCGCCGTGGTACGTGTGTCAGCAACAGGGAGGAAATACGACGTGGCAGTGGGAAGGGAGTGGGGTAACCTGTGAAACTTAGAACAGGCACAGCTCCGTTTCTGGTTCTTCCCACAAGTCTTTCCTCTTCTATTGTGCCTAAAAGGATGCTTTATACCAGTGTTCGTGGATTCAAGCGGCACTTGTTGCGTTTATCCACTCACTCCGATTTGAAGCTGCACTAAAAAGCCGTTCGGGACGCCTGCATTCCACATCAGTGTGCCTAGGATTGAGTCCCGGCTCCACGTCTGCTTCCAGCTTTCTAGTACACACCTGGGAGGCAACAGGTGGACGGCCCACAGGGGATACGTGGATGGAGTTCCTGGCTCCTGGCTTTGGTCTAAGCAAACATCAGCTATTGTGGGCATTTAGGGAGTGAACCAGTGGGTAGAAGACCTCCCCGCCCCCAATCAGTCTGCCTTTTAAATAAATTGTTTAAAACACTTTTTTTTTTTTTTTTTTTGACAGGCAGAGTGGACAGTGAGAGAGAGAGACAGAGAGAAAGGTCTTCCTTTGCCGTTGGTTCACCCTCCAATGGCCGCCGCGGGTGGCGCACGGCGCTGATCCGATGGAGCCGCGGCGCCGGCCTTAAAACACTTTTAAAAGGCTATGTATTTAAAAAATAATAGGCCGGCACCGCGGCTCACTAGGCTAATCCTCCGCCTAGTGGCGCCGGCACACCGGGTTCTAGTCCTGGTCGGGGTGCCGGATTCTGTCCCGGTTGCCCCTCTTCCAGGCCAGCTCTCTGCTGTGGCCCGGGAGTGCAGTGGAGGATGGCCCAAGTGCTTGGGCCCTGCACCCCATGGGAGACCAGGAGAAGTACCTGGCTCCTGCCATCGGATCAGCGCGGTGCGCCGGCTGTGGCGGCCATTGGAGGGTGAACCAACGGCAAAGGAAGACCTTTCTCTCTCTCTCTCTCTCTCTCTCTCTCTCTCTCTCTGTCCACTCTGCCTGTCAAAAAAAAAAAAGTTAAAAATAATAACATCATGCCTTTTATATGTGTGGCTCTCAAATGTTTCTTGGATGACTGAATAAACACTACTTGGAATAAAATTGGTGCTGAGTTTTACAGTACACGCCATATGAGGGTACCTCCGAAAGTTCCCAGGCTGGGAGCATGGAGTTGAGACTAGTCGTTAAGATGCTGGTCACACACCTGGGTGTGACCTCGGACCCTGGCTCCTGAGTCTAGCTTCCGGCCAGTGCAGGTACTGGGAAGGCACGGAGCACTTGAGAGCCTGCCTTGTGTGGTGCATGCGTTCTTAGCAGGCTCCACTCATTTCACTCATTCCACTCATTTCACTTTTCAAAATGAAAACAGAAGTTCTAGTGTCTGATGTGAAAGGCTGGCGCGATGACAGTTGTGTAAATGCTGGGTGTCAGGTTATGGTACAGGCTGCTCCGGTCCTTAGAACAGGTGCCTGGGCCGGCGCTGTGGCACAGCGGGTTAATGCCCTGGTCTGAAGCACCAGCATCCCATATGGGCGCTGGTTCGAGACCTGGCTGCTCCACTTCCAATCCAGCAGTGGAAGATGGCCCAAATCCTTGGGCCCCTGCACCCTCGTGGGGAGACCCGGAAAAGGCTCCTGGCTCCTGGCTCCTGGCTTCAGATCAGCACAGCTCCTGCCATTGTGGCCAGTAAGGGAGTAAACCAGCAGGTGGAAGACCTCTCTCTGTGTAACTGACTTTCAAACAAATAAATAAATCTTAAAAAAAAAAAAAAAAAGACAGGTGCCAAACACCACTGGAGAGGCCACTCCAGGTAGAGAGCTCCTTCTCTCCGCCTTGTGCAGGGAGCAGGTGCCGTCAGCTCTGCTCACAAAAGCCACTGACTCGGCCTCACATCACACTGAAGCCCCAGGGACAGCCAAACTCACTTTTTCCCGAGGGGGCAGGGATAAGGCTGAGAGGGGGAAATACACAGCAGGGGGACTGAGCTGCAGGGCGGATGATGACCAGCAAGAATATGAGAGGGTGCAGGTACTAGGGAGAGGGTGATTGAAAGCCAAGGCTGTCCTGGCTGCCAGGACTCGGCTATACCTGTCTCCACTCCCAGAGGCCGTCCAGGGACCACTGAGGGCGTGTATGCCGGGGTCTGTCCCAGGCCAGCAGGTGCATCCCTGTGGGCCCTTGCCAAGCTTCCCAACTGCCCCTGCGCTCTGACCACACTGTGCCCACGCTGGGTCTGCTCTCCACCCCTGCCCCCGGGTTCCTCCTCAGGAAGAGCCTACCCTGAACAGGAGTTGCTGGCAGGGAGCTCGGCCTTCTAACTTCGTCTCCCACTCCCTAATGCCATGCGGGTGGGAATGAGGAGCCCAGTCAGTGGCATGGAGAGTCTGGGACAAGAAGAGAATTTCAATGGCAGAAATTGGGCCATGTGTCACCGATGGTGTCTTCCAGTCAGTGGCAGGGCACAGACAAGGGCAGTGGCAGCAGCTCGGGGTGACAATGTTGCAGGAATAAAAATGGATGCATTTGTGTGTGTGTGTGTGTGTGTGTGTTGTGAGGGAAGAGGGGGTAAGTGGGAACTGCACGTTCTACAACTCACATAACTGTTTGGCCACACATTGAGAGGTTTTGTAAAAGTGGTGGCTCCTTTGTGGCCCCAGACTGGGGGCTGCTCATCTGCCTCTCATCTGCCATGGGCACGGGGTGGGGGGCACTGGGAATATGGGTGGCAGGTGCCCCCAAGGAGACCACAGGCTAGGACGGAGGACTCTCTAGGAGCATGCAATTATACTGCACGGGCATCACATTCGTGCGAGGGGCCACTGTACCAACATTATGTTGCACTACAGAGTACCGTGTGTATGCATATTAGTAGAAACCGGATATTTTGCATTACATTTTTCTACCCGAAGCCATTCCTCTGCCGAGTACTCAGAAGACACCCGTCCCCCAGGACCCCCGCCCCAGCACTGAGGCCATCACACGAAGCCTTTTACTCACCATCGCACAGCAGCGGTCTGGCGCCCAGCTCGCGGACAAACTACCCCAGGACGCGGGTCTGGCGCTTCTCCCACTGGCAGGTAGAAGATGGTCGGAAAAGTCAGGTTCGCGCGCCCTCTCGTGGTCGTCAGGACCCAGCGTAGGAAGCTCCGCGCTCCGGGTTCAGTTGTGCACCCACTCCTGGCGTTTCCACGAAATGAAAGAAATTCGGTACTGCGCTCAGATTACTCCAGACCACAATGCCAGAAAATCATACTGAAATGAAGCGCACTGTCCCTTGTATTTTCTTTTTCTTTTTTTATTTTTTTGACAGGCAGAGTGGACAGTGAGAGAGAGAGAGAAAGGTCTTCCTTTTGCCGTTGGTTCACCCTCCAATGGCCGCCACAGCCGGCGCACCGCGCTGATCCGATGGCAGGAGCCAGGTGATTCTCCCGGTCTCCCATGGGGTGCAGGGCCCAAGCACTTGGGCCATCCTCCACTGCACTCCCTGGCCACAGCAGAGAGCTGGACTGGAAGAGGGGCAACCGGGACAGAATCCGGTGCCCAGACTGGGACTAGAACCCGGTGTGCCAGCGCCGCAAGGCGGAGGATTAGCCTAGTGAGCCGCGACGCTGGCCTGTCCCTTGTATTTTCTTAAAATGGTGATGGGACAATTTTTTTTTTTTGTCATGAATGTAGACACTAACTTTATTAGTGCTAGAGGCTGCAATGTGGGCATTAGTGGTATGAGAGTGTAACACTCACACAAAAATTTATTCAAAATGGTCCATATACTGATTTTTGAGATGCAGAAATATGGAAATTCTAGAAAAATACAAAGCAATATATGCAATTTTGGATTTGGTAATGCGTTTTAACACAACACCAAAATTCAATTCACAAAAGAAAAAAGATGTTAACATCGACTTCATAAAATTAAGTTTTCTACTCTGCATGAAATATCGTGTTCAGAGGACAAGGAGACAGAGCACAGAATGGCAGCAAACACTGAGGACACAGATATCTGGTTAAGATGCTCATGTCCCACATCTGAGTACCAGCGTCTGATTCCAGGTCCTGGCTCCTGACTCCAGCTTCCTGCTAATACTGGAGGCACTACGTCATGGGGCATGGCACTGGGTTGATCCCTGCTCCCTGGATTCAGCACCGCCTGGGGTCTGTTGCAGACATTTGTGGAGTGAACTAGCAGATGGGAGCTTGTTCTCTCTGTCATCTCTCGAAAAACAAAACAAAACAAAGACCTGCTTATATTTAGGTGCAGCTGTTTGGTGCAGCAGTTAAGATGCTTCTTGGGACGGCCGCATCCCACACCAGAGCGCCTGGCTCTGAGTCCAGCTCAGAAGCTCCCCTTCTGACCCAGCAATCCAGTTTCCTGCTAGTGTGCACCCTGGTCCCTCCTGGCTGTCTCGGAGGCCTGGGAAGAGTTCTAGGCTCCTGGCTTTAGCCGGGGCAGGCACTGATGTTGCACGCATTTTGGGAGTAAATCAGCAGATGGAATCTCTCTTTCTCTGCCTTTTATACAAGTAAATAAATAAATACATTTAAAATATAAATATATATTTAAAAGAATTTGTGTTCAAAATACACAACTCTTTTTTAGAAAGCTTTTATTTAATAAATACAAATTTCATAGATACAGCTTTAGGATTAAAGTGGTTCTTCCCCCCATACCTGCCCTCCCACCCTATTCCCGTCCCTCCTCCTACTCCCTCTCCCATCGCATTCTTCACTAAGATTCATTTTTAATTATCTTTATATACGGAAGACCAATTCTAATCTAAGACTTCAACAGTTTGCACTCACACAGATATGCAAAGTATAAAGTACTGTTTGAAGACAAGTTTTACCATTAATTCTCATGGTACAACTCATTAAGGACAGAAATCCTACATGGGGAGTAAGTGTACAGTGACTCCTGTTGTTGATTCAACAATTGACACTCTTATTTATGATGGCAGTGATCACCCCAGGCTCTTGTCATGAGCTGCCAAGGCTATGGAAGCTTTTTGAGTTCACCAACTCTGTCAGTATTTAGACAAGGCCATAAGCAAAGTGGAAGTTCTCTCCTCCCTTCAGAGAAAGGTACCCCCTTCTTTGATGGCCCCTTCTTTCCAGTGGGATCTCACTCACAGAGATCTTTCCTGTAGGTCATTTTTTTGCTACAGTGTCTTGGCTTTCCATGCCTGAACTTCTCTCAGGGGCTTTTTAGCCAGATCTAAATGCCTTAAGGGCTGATTCTGAGGTTACAGTGCTGTTTGGGGCGTTTGTCATTCTATGAGTCTGCTGGGTGGCCTGTTTCCCATGTTGGATCATTCTCTCCTTCACAAACAACTCTTAAAAAAAAAAAAAAAACTAACTAACAACTCAACTACAAATACTTGGATGAATCCACGACCAAAGAAAATATAAAGAAGTCAAATAATCATACAAAAAGATGCCCAAGATAATATATCATTAGAGAATCACAAATTAAGCCGCTAATGAAGCAGCACTGTACACCAGTTGGTGGAGGATGGATGAAGAGTCAGGAACTCTCACTCACCGCTGGCAGAATGAACAATGGAAGACAGTTTGGCAGGTTTTTCCAATGTTAAGCAAGGCTCCCTTTATGACCCATCAAGTACATCCATTGATTGTGTATATTTAAACAGCTGCTTTGAAAAAATATGTCCAAACAAAAACCAGCAAGTAATTAAGTATAATAGCTTTATTCACCGTGGTCACAACTTACGATAACCATAATGCCTTTTAATAGCTGAATGCATAACCAAATCAGAATACATGCATACAATGGGACCTATTCAGCAGCAGAGATACCGGCAAAGCTTACCTGCCCGTTGCTGAGACAGAGAAGCCAGTCTGAATACCTGATTGTAAGACCACAGTTATATCACTTTCTAGAAGAGGCAGCACTACGGAGATGATGGAAGAGGGCATTAAAGAAAAGGCACAACTTAGTAAGCCAGTTGTGATATAGCGTGGGGATTGTGGTATCTTTTGGATATTACTTAATTGGAAGGCAGTGACAAAGAGAGAGAGAGAGACAGAGACAGAGAGAGACTGAGAGAGAGAGAGAGAGACTGAGAGAGAGCTTCTATCTGCTTGTTTACTCACCAAATGCCCACAAAAGCTGTGTCTAGGAGCCTGGAACTCCATCCAGGTCTTCCACGTGGGTGGCAGACACCCAAGTACTTGGGTCATCATCTGCTGCCTTCCCAGGCACATTAGCAAAAAAAGAGAACCCCATTGCATCCAACTGGAAACCTAGAGAAAATCTAGTAAAAACACACATGAACAAAATGGACGCTGAAATGACGGACATACAATTAGCATATGAAAGCTTGGAATATGCTTAGAGGTCACTCATTGGGAAAGGCCCCAGGACCACAGGGGTTCACAGCAAGTATGAACTGACGTTTAACAAATTCTGGTTTTACTTAAAATGCCCAAGGACTAGAAAATAGAGAGGTGACTCTCTTTAATTAATTTTATTGCATAACAACAAAGCTTGATATAGTTAATATATTTCCTCTTGTAGGATGTCAGTGTTTGTAAAACAGAGCTTATTTTCTATACCATTCCAGATTTACTGCCAAATAAAGTGTGACTTTCTCTAAAAAAAATGCTGTGAATTTACTGTGATAAATACTGTGATAAATTTGCTGTGCTAAATTCTGGTTTTGATATAAACAATGTATTTACACTGACATAAATAAGCAGGCTTTGAGATGTCTACTTCTCCATTTCGCGATACTGTTTCCACACCGGGTCCACCTGCCCGAGCGCGGCCAGCGCATCGCGGACCCCGGGGCGGTGGACAGCACCGGGGTTTGTGTGCGGGGCGCAGAGCTGGGCCCGGCAGCTGTGCACCCGTCCCGGATTCTCTGCGTTAATTTCAGGATCTCGCGGGTGGAAGGCGGGATGCCCGGCTCGGCGCGCGCTCCCCCTGCTGCGTCACCCACAGCGCGGCCACCGCGCGCTCTGAGAGCAAAGCTGCTCGGTTCCCAGCTCGTCTGAGGCTACCTGCAGTGGCTGTTCCTGTGCCCGGGGTTCTTGGGGGGGGGTGGGGGGGGACAACCCTCCAGAGGCTGTCGTGGAGGAGACAAATGACCCCAAGAATCTCGCGATAGGGGACCAGCGCCGCTCCCTCCCAGCGAGTGCGGGGAACCGAGTTGATGCGGGGTGCTCGAAGCCGGGCACGGACTTGAAGCTGAGGGAGGGGGCCTGGGCTGCTTCTTAAGACCATGAGAAAGTGAACCGTGAGAGCCAGAGGGACGCGGCTAATGGGGTGGCCCCTCCGAGACCCGATTCAGTGTGAGATGCCCCAGCCTCCTTCTGACCCTACCGAGGTAGGTCGAGAGCAGGCCCCGAGGCCCCGATGGCGCCTGGCTTCCCTCCGCTTTGCTCCCCAGAACGGCGGGGCTGACGCCTCAGGTGTCCCCGCACACTGGGTCCCAAGTGGGAGGAGGCTCTCAGCGGTCCTGCGGAGATGGAGGCTCCTGGTGCAGCGAGGGGAAGGGGGCTCCAGCCGGTATGGCAGTCCTGGGCCGAGCAGGATCGTGCACCCTCTGCCGGCCTCCGGGGGGCCCCCGCAGGCCGCGACCGACGCTCAGGGTCCCCGCCCCACGGGGCCCCGTGAATCCGAAATTCAGTGTTACTCTTCAAGCCATAATTTCGGAAATTCAACCTGAAATAGAGCCCAGCGTGCTGTGCCTTGCTCAGAATGGGTACAGATAAGAAAGAAAGCAGACGACCAAAAGGCCAAGTGGCTTCCTGTATATTAGAAACCTAGGAAAAATTGGAATTATCAATAGCACTCAGAAATTTAAGTCCTAAGGTAAAAGTCTTTAATTCACTGGTTCAGTCCCCAGATCCGAAGCCAGGAGCCAAGAGCTTTCTCTGGGTCTCGCATTCAGGTACAGGGGCCCAAGGACTTGGGCCATCTTCCATTGCTTCCCCAGGCCATAGTAGAGAGCTGAATTGGAAGTGGAGCAGCTGGGATTCGAATTGGGGCCCATATGGGATGCTGACACTGCAGGCAGAGGCTTTATCCACTATGCCACAGTGCCATCCTGACAAATCTTTCCAACTTGATCTGCAGATCCCGTGGAACCCCAATCAAATTCCTAGCAAAAATGCCAGTAGACTGCTTTTAATCCTAGGATAGATGGTAATAAGACTGAAGAAGAAAAGTTTAAGATTGAACACATGGCCGGTGCCACGGCTCAATAGGCTAATCCTCCACCTAGCGGCGCTGGCACACCGGGTTCTAGTCCTGGTCGGGGTGCCGGATTCTGTCCCGGTTGCCCCTCTTCCAGGCCAGCTCTCTGCTGTGGCCAGGGAGTGCAGTGGAGGATGGCCCAAGTGCTTGGGCCCTGCACCCCATGGGAGACCAGGATAAGCACCTGGCTCCTGCCATCGGATCAGCGCAGTGCGCCGGCCGCAGCACGCCGGCCGCAGCAGCCATTGGAGGGTGAACCAACGGCAAAGGGAGACCTTTCTCTCTGTCTCTCTCTCTCACTGTCCACTCTGCCTGTTAAAAAAAAAAAAAAGAAGAAGAAGAAGAAGAAGATTGAACACATGAGGATCCAAACATTTATCACAGAGCGACATGAATGAAGAGACCATTATATGGGTGGAAAAATATTTGAATAGATAAACAAAACAGAAGAGAACCCAAAATAGACCCATGCACATTTAATCAGTTGCATTTTCAAGGGAACAAGGACACCTGCCTGGAGAAAGAATTGTAAGAGACCAGTAAGAAACAATACAGAAAAAAAGTAGATGCAAAATTTATAGCTCACCCAAAACTCACTGGCAATAATCCAGAGACTTAAATTTTCAAATGGAAAATTGTAACAATTACAGAAGAAAATCAACATGGCCTTGGTTTAGGGATGCGTGCTTAGATAAGATACCAAAAGCCACTTCAGGAAGAAACAATGGATAAAGTGGTCTTTATTAAAATTTAAATGTTTACTCGGTAAAAGATTTGTTAAAGGAACAAAGAAATTACAGAATGTGAAAAAGTATTTGAAAATCACATCTTCAAAAGAACTCAGATGCAAAATATACAGAAACTAATCATTCAACAGGAAGCCAAACAATCCAACAGTGAGTAAAGATCTGGACACCTCAGTTATAGATGGCAAATGAACACAGAAATTATGACAACAGTTGTGATGAGGGAAAAGCTAATTACGAAACAGGAAGATAGCAAGGCACATCTATTAAAATGTCTAAAATCTTTTAAAAGAATCATCAGCAATTGCAATAGGAACTTTTAATCATGACTGGTAGATTTGTATCAGGGTTAGCCCCTTTGTAAGACATGGTAGTTTTTTTCTAAAATCAAGCAAGTCTCATATACCATCCAACAAATCATCCCCTTAGGTGGTTAGACAACTGCCTTGAAAACTTTTGTCCAAATAAAAACTAGCACACAATTATCTATAGAACCTCTATTCAGAGCTGTCCTTCAAGGCTGAAGGTACAACTAAACTGAGTTATGTTGTGCGATAGAATGCTATTCAGAAATGGAAAGGAATGGACTATCAGTCCATGCAAAGACATGGATGATTCTTAGATGATTATTGCTAAATGAAACAGCCAGTCTGAAAAGCCTGCTCACATGTGTCCCTACCTTTGTGACTTTCTAAGGCAGAACCACAGTCATTAGATAAGAAATTACAAGGGGTTCCTGGGGATAGGGAGTGGAATTTGTCATGTGATACTTTAATGGTGGCTTTCTGCCACTGTACACTTGTCAAAAGCCACAGAAATCTACAGCACCAAAGCTAAATCATAATGTATCAAACAGAACTAAATAATGTAGGGTGAGGAACTATCACTGGATGGAATGAAGAATGTGACAAAGAATCTCACTGGATCACAAAGGTGAAACCAGGCATCACTGCCAGCGGTGGGCAACAGGTGCTAACCCGAGGTCACTTTGGAAATGAGTTGAATCTGCACTAAAGGCAACAGGAAGTGTGCACAGAGACATCTTTATACAGTTCTATCCCACAAGGGTTAGAGGCAATGATTCTGAAACCACTGACCTGCCATCTGCAATTGAATGATGAATTAAACAAATGTAAGCGGGTGGGAGTCCAGTTTCTCACTGATGGAGCAGGAAGCCACAGGTGAGCGACGGTGAGACAGCTAGTGTGACCCACGTGGTAATGGGTCTGAGCTGGAGACCTGTGTTACCTGTGACTTCATTTCTGGTGGTTTCAGTTACCCATGGCCGTCCTGAGTCTGAAAATACCACGAATGCTCACTTTGGCAGCACGTATACTAACATGAAAATACCACATGGAAGTTGTGAGAAATAATTCATCAGTTTGAAACTGCTCACCCTTCTGAATAGCATGCTGAAATGTCATGCGGATGTGCCCCATCCTGCCAGGGAGATGAATCACCCCGGGCCAGCGCACCCGTGCCCGACAACACTTTCCTGCCTCTCAGTTATCACGTGGACTGCTGCAATGTTGCCATGTGTGTGTGTGTGTGTGTGTGTGTGTGTGTGTGTTCAATTAACCAGCATTTCACTTCATAATGGCCCCAAAGAGCAAGAGTATTGGTGCTGGCAATTTAGATATCCCAGAGAAAAGCCAAAACGAGCTCCCCTCCGTGACAAAGAAAAGGCAAAAGTTCAATAAAACATTTCGAGAAGGAGGGAGAGAAACCACACTCACTTTACTTTTCTTCATGTGCTGTTCAACTTTATTCTCAGTTGATGTTGTTAATCTCTTCCTGTAGTATGATTTATAAATTAAATCTCATCACAGGTATGTGTAACTACACATAGGAAAAGGGTTTGGTGTGATCCTGATAAAATACCAAATATAAAATTCTGGAAAAAATTCATAAAAATGCCTTAAAAGATACTTATTTACATTTTAAAATGTGATTTATTTGTGAAACATTAAAACACATCAGAACACCTCATAGGCCACTTCACACAATAAAATAGATAATGACATAACATTTTTGCAAGCACAAACACTCTAGTGATGACAAGTCACACTGATATAAAAGTTATGAGCAGATGAACTATATTCGCAAAGAGTTAGGTCAGAAAGCAAACGACACAAGCTCATATGACTACAGTGGGTAATTGTGTGCACCCAGCTTCCTCACTACACTCACCTGAAATACCTGAGGGACAGCCCACATCATTGATGACATCTGTCCAAGACACGCTGGTAACCCTAGCCCTACTGCTAAACCCAAACCATCACCTTAACCCGTAGCCCCAACCCCTTCCTTGATCCTACACCTAAACCCTAACTCCCAACCCCAACCCTAAACTTAGTCCCTAACTACCTTAATCCTAACAACCCTGACTCTTTATTTTTTTAATTTTTATTGTTTTTGACAGGCAGAGTGGACAGTGTGAGAGAGAGATAGAGAGAAAGGTCTTCCTTTTGCCATTGGTTCACCTCCAATGGCCGCCATGGCCGGCGCGCTGTGGCCGGCGCATCGCGCTGATCCGAAGCCAGGAGCCAGGTGCCTCCTCCTGGTCTCCCATGGGGTTCAGGGCCCAAGCACTTGGGCCATCCTCCACTGCCTTCCCAGGCCATAGCAGAGAGCTGGCCTGGAAGAGGGGCAACCGGGACAGAATCCGGCGCCTCGACCGGGACTAGAACCCGGTGTGCCGGCGCCGCAAGGTGGAGGATTAGCCTATTGAGCCGCGGCGCCAGCCCTGACTCTTTCTTTTTTTTTTTTTAAGTTTTATTTATTTATTTGAAAGTTAAGGGTTACAGAGAGAGATGGAGAGACACAGAAAGAGAGAGATTGCCCATCCAGTGGCTCATTCCTCAGATGGCAGCAACAGCCACAAGTCTCCCACATGAGCACTTGGGCCATCCTCCACTGCTTTTCCCAGGCCATTAGCAGGGAGCTGGATTAAAAGTGGAGCAGCAGCAACACGAATTGGTGTCCATGTGGAATGCCAGTGTCGCAGGCAGCAGCTTTACCTGCTGCATAACACTGGTCTCACAACCTCTACTCTTTACCCCTAACCCTAATACCTTAATGCTCACCCAACCACAGTCCCTAAACCTAATTCTAAACCTTAACCCTGAACTCAAGGCTTAAGCCCTGACCCTAACCCCTAACCACATTAGCTCTAACTCCTAACCCTAACCCTAGGTCATAGACCTCACCCTAACCCAAACACCCCTAACCCTAACAACCCTAATCCTAACTCCTCAACCTTCAATCCTAATCCTAACTGTGGCCACGCTATCTCTAACCACTCTAAAAACCCTGAACCTTGACCATCAATCCCAATGCCCTAACCCAACCCTAATACTAAATCATAACCCAACTTTGAGCCCTAGCCCTAACCATCCTAATCAATAACCCTAATCCTAACCAAAGCCCTAATCTTAACCCTAACACTAATTCAAACCCTAACCCCTAACCCCACCCTAACCTTAGACTGTATCTTGCTCCTCAAAACACACTGTGCCGGCTGGCACCGCGGCTCACTAGGCTAATCCTCTGCCTGCGGTGCCAGCACATCGGGTTCTAGTCCTGGTCAGGGTGCTGGATTCTGTCCCGGTCGCTCCTCTTCCAGTCCAGCTCTCTGCTGTGGCCCGGGAGTGCAGTGGAGGATGGCCCAAGTGCTTGGGCCCTGCACCCGCATGGGAGACCAGAAGAAGCACCTGGCTTCTGGCTTCAGATCAGCGTAGCACGCCGGCCGCAGCGGCCATTGGGGGGTGAACCAATGGCAAAGGAAGACCTTTCTCTCTGTCTCTCTCTCTCACTGTCCACTCTGCTTGTCAAAAACAACAACACCACCACACACTGTGCCTGTTGCTCTCTCTTACATGGCCCAGGATGTTTGGGTCAATATGCAGCACTGTTCTTCAGAAGCAGCAAGCTCACCTCCAGTCTTTTCCTGTAGACTCAGGAGTCAGAGGTCAGGTCCAGAAGGAAGAGGCCCAAATGGTGTGGGTGGTGAACAAGGAACCTGGTACTCCAGCCTGATCCTGTGATCCGCACACTTCACACGAGCAGCCAACCAGTGAGTCCCTAACCACCTTCATTTGTTGTCCTTGCACTCGCTCTGTCCTCTTGACATGAGTCCTGACATCATTTGTAGCATTTGCAGACTCATTAGGGTCCAGGTAGGTGGCTGCACCCATATGCCTTGGCTCCCATGCACCAAAATGCATACTTCCCACCTCCCACTGCTGTGTCCCCTTGAGGCTCAGGTCTCCTCCTGAGTGCCACAGGAGATTCTGGGGGCTGTGAAGGGGTTACCAAGATTATCAGAAGATCCTTGCTGGAGGAAGCTCAGGGGTGGGGCAACCACTAGATTGTGAGGCTGGATGGCACTTGCAGCTCTTCTTCCAGGATCTGTGATATTCCTGGCTTGGTGGAAAATATCAGTGAAAGTCAGTATTTGAGACATTTTTTTTCAATACTACTAAACTGCTAACTGTTCACATCTATTTTTTACCTCTATTTTCTATACCTCACTGCTTACTAAACCCAGTGAAGATGACTAAGTCTCCCATCTGATCATAGATTTGACTAGTCTGATCAATTTTCACTTTATTTAAGCTAAAGCCAAGATGTACAGTGTATATTGAAAATTGCATTATCACCCTGGCAGATTTTTTATCAGAATAAATCCACCCTATTTCTATAAATGTTTTTTCCCTTAAAAGCAATTGTTAGGGGGGTGAGGATGAGTATTTCTCCAGGTTGTTCAGCAAAAAATAAATAAATAAATAAATAAATAAATAAACATACTGGATTTTTAATCTATTTGCCCTTGTATTGAAGGACTGCATTTCATGATTAGCATCTGGGAGATCTAGAGGGCATGGCCAGGGGCAGGTGGGCTGTCCTGTGGGTAACAGTGGGTGTGGCAGAGGTAAGCTGCAGGCTCATCCCTGGGATGGGGGTGGAATCTAGGGATGTAAATATTGGGCTGTAAAGTGACACAACTTTGGGAAAATCTGCCAAAATGTCTTTCCACGGTGGCTGTGCCATTTTGCATGCTGACAGCAATGAGTGGGCTTCCTGCTGTTCCTCACCCTCCAGCCACGGCTGCTTCGTGCTTGTTGTTGTGTAGGTTAGTAGTCCTGAGAGGTGCACAGCACCATCTCCTCAGTGTTGAGTAGGTTAGCAGTCCTAGGAGGTGCGCAGTGCCATCTCCTCATTGTTTTGTTTTGCAGTTCCCTAATGGTATAGCATGTAGACCATCTTTTTCTCTGATTATTTAACAGTTTAGTATTTTCTTTGGTCAGGTGTCCATATATTTGCCCATTTTTAGTGGAGTTGTTCATTGTTGTTGTTTAGGAATTCTTTTTTTGTTTTGAATACACATTCCTTGTCAGATGTGTTTTGTAAAGTTTTTTTCCCAGTCTGTGGTTTGTCTGTGGCTTGTCTTTTTGTTCTTTACACATAATCTGTCACAGAGTAAAAAATTTCATTTTATGAAGCCCATGGTATCAATTTATTTTCTTTCGGGAACTGGCTGCTAGTGTTGTATGTTAGATAAAACTCATTACCAAATGCAAGGTCATATAGATTTTTCTTCTGCTCTTATTTCTAGGATGTTTACAGTTTGGATTTCAAATTTTAGTTTATGGAGTAATTTGTGTGAATTTTTGTACATTTTAAAGTTTTTTTCCTACATTCATTTCAACTCATATGGTTTGTAAATAATTGTTCCATCATCATTTTAAGAAAAGGCATAGCATGTATTCTGGATATATATTCTTATCAGATATATACTGTGCAAACTTTTTTTTCCATTTTGTGACACATTTTGCTGTGACACAGCAAGAGGTACCTACCTGGCCTCCTCTGCCTTGGTTTTCTGGCACTTTGCTCATACTAAGGCTTGGGATGTATGAAGTAATTATCTTTTGGACACAATGACTAATGGCTGGAGACTCCTGTATAGCCCCAGTCTGGCTGATTGCCAGGGAAACCAACCCTGTGTTTCCAAGGAAGTTCCAGCCGTGCCCCCAACCCCCTACCCCTACTTTTGTGGAGAGTATTGAGTCAATCAATAGCCAATCAAATGAAGCCTCCATAAAAATCCAAAAGGACAGGGTTTATATAGCTTCTGTGTTACTGAACATGAGGTGAGGGAGGAAGGCTATGCGTGGATGACAGGAGAGCTCCATGCCTTCCCCACCTACCTTAACCTGTGTATTTCTGGGCCTGGCATTGTGCTGCAGCAGGTTAAGCTGCCCACACCCCGTATGGGTGTGCTGGTTTGAGTTCCAACTTCTCAATACTTCTGATCTGGTTTCCTGCAAGTGGGAGACCCAGATGGAATTCCATATTCCTGGCTTCAGCCTGGCTGAGTCCTGGCTGTTGGGAGTATTTGGGGGAGTGAATCAGGTTACAGATGATCTCTCTCTCCTCTCTCTCTCTCTCCCTCCCTCTCTCCCTCTCCCTCTCTGTCACACTCTTTGTCAAATAAAATATATAACCCTTTAGAAAAAGACACACAGAGAATTTTGTCAACAGGACACAGTGTTTGGGCAAATTCCACAGCAGACATCACACCCAGGGACCCTCCTGAAAGCTCTAGACCTGAGTTGAGCAGCAAGGCAGGGACGCTCACCTCACCCCTGTATCAGCACTGCACTGCGTGTTCTCTCCAGAACAATGAGGCGAGAGAAGGAAAGACAACACTAAGGAGTACATAAAATAGTGTTGGAGCTAGTAAACATGCTCAGTGAACTTAAACCACACGATTTTTAAATATTGCACCACTACAGAGCAAAGCAGCCTGCAGATTCAGTTAGACTCTTACCACAGTCTCAACGACCATGGACCATAGATTGTGAAAACTGTCCCAAGATTCATATGGAATTTCAAGGGACACAACCTAAATGGTCAAAGCAATCCTGAAAGAAGAAACATAAATTAGGAAGACTCACACTCCCAGTTGCAAACCTGAACACAGAACAATGGAAATCAAAGAAAGCATGAGACTGCATAAGCAGAAATGTTCATGAAATTGGGTTGAGAGTGAGTACAGAAATAAAATCATACCATCTATGTTGAATTGACTTTTGACAAGGCTAATGCTGTTAAAGTGGGGGAAAGAATGACATCTTCACAGTGGACAACTGGCCTGGTGGTTAAAGCATCAGTTGGGACATCTGGGTCCCAAGTTGGAGGGCCTGGGTTCGATACCCACCTTCAGCTCCCTGACAATGCAGACCCTGGGAGGCAGAGGTAGTGGGAAAGGGCTTGGGTCCCTGCTGTCCACGTGGGAGACTCGGGTTCATTTTCTGGCTCCCACCTTCAGCACTCCCCTAACTCTAGCAGGCATTTGGAGAGTGAGCCAGAAGACAGCATCTAGCACTCTCTCAGTCTTGCTATCGTTCTCTCCCACTGTCTCATATGACTAGGTAATTTAAAGATTTTCTTAAATAATGATGTCTTCTATGAATGGTAGTGGGCATCTAGCTGGTCACATGCCCTGACCTCACGCTACCCAAAATGGATCAAAAGCTTAAATGTAAGAGGTTACACTATACTCTAGAAGAAAACATTCAGGTAAATCTTCGTGACCTTGGATTTAGCTTTGCTTTCTCAGATCTGACACCAGGAAGCACAAGCAACAGTAGAAAAACCAGATAAGTTGGATTTACCTCAAAACTAATATCTGAAGACACTATTAAGAAAGCTGAAGCCGGCGCCGCGGCTCACTAGGCTAATCCTCCGCCTTGCGGCACCAGCACACCGGGTTCTAGTCCCGGTTGGGGTGCCGGATTCTGTCCCGGTTGCCCCTCTTCCAGGCCAGCTCTCTGCTGTGGCCCGGGAAGGCAGTGGAGGATGGCCCAAGTGCTTGGGCCCTACACCCGCATGGGAGGCCAGGAGAAGCACCTGGCTCCTGCCTTCGGATAGGCGCGGTGCGCCAGCCGCAGCGCGCGGTTCACGGCAGCCATTGGAGGGTGAACCAATGGCAAAAGGAAGACCTTTCTCTCTGTCTCTCTCTCTCACTGTCCACTCTGCCTGTCAAAAAAAAAAAAAAAAAAAAAAAAAGACCCACTGTTAGACTAGGAAACAAAACAACTGTTTTCTCTTTCTATTGCCCCAACACTCAACACAGAACTTCTGCGACCAGACATGTGGGATTTTTCCCACAACAAGCAATTCTCACATAGAAGCCACAGTACCACAGTTCAATCCAATTATAGTACTATCTACCTGAGGACAGCACAGGACAAGGGTTCAGTCCCACAAGACTGCTCTGCTTCTGATACCAGTCACAAGTCCCCAGTCTATAAACGACTTCCGTCCAACCTCGTCACAAATCAGAGAGCCCTACAGCCCCCTTCTCAGTTTTCATCATCTGCTGGAGTAGTTCACAGAGCCCAGGCAAACAGTGTACATACCACTGCCAATTTATTTACTTATTTACTTTAAATATATATTTATTTATTTGAAAAGCAGAGTTACAGAGAGGGAGGGGGGAGAGAGAGAGAGAGAGAGAGAAAGAGAGAGAGAGAGACCATCCGCTGGTTCACTCCCCGGATGGCTGCAATGCTGGAGCTGTACCGATCCAAAAAACCCAGAAGCCAGGAGCTTCCTCTGAGTCTCTAATGCAGGTGTAATGGCCCAAGAACTTGGGGCATCTTCCACTGCTTTCCCAGGCAACAGCAGAGAGCTGGATCGGAAGTGGAGCAGCTGGGACTCGAACTGGTGTCCATATGGGATGCTGGCACTGCAGGCGGCAGCTTTACCCATTATGCCACAGTGCTGGCCCCACCATTGCCAATTTATTAGAGGCTGTCTAACAGGCTATGAATGAACAACCCCTGTCCCCTGTCTCTCTCTTTGGCTCTCTCACCTGTCTCTTCCCTGTCCCTCTCACTGTGGCCTCTCTCTCCTCCACTGTGGGCTGTCTTCCCATCACCTCTCTCTCTCTCTCTCCTCTCTCTCTCTCTCTGTTTCTTGTATCTTTCTGCCCCATCACCCATCTCTTCCCCATCACTCTCTCCACCTTTCACCTGTCTCTTGCCCCATCACCTCTCTCTCCCCCTGTTGACTCTTTGTGCCTTTCAACTGGCTATCTCTCCCCCGTCTCTCATCTCTCTCTCTCCCCATCTCTCGTCTCTGTCTCTATCCCTGTCTCTCATCTCTCTCTTCCCCTGTCACCTCTCTCTCCCCCAGTCATCTGTCTCTTAGCCTCTAGCCTGTCTCTCCTCCTGCAGCCTGTCTCTCTCTCCACTTGTCACCTTCCCTCTCTCTAGGCCTCTGACCTGTCTCCTCTTTCTCCCAGCTGTCTGTCCCTCTCTCCCACTGCTGCCTGTATATCTCTCCCCCATCACAGGTCTCTCCCACTGTCACCTGTCTCTCTGCCCCTGTTTCCTGTCTGTCTCTCATGCTCTTGCCTGTCTCTTTCTGCCTCTGTCACCTGGCTCTCTCTCCCTGTCACTAGGGTCTAGAGGCCCCTAGTCCTGGCTGAGCTTCCAGTGAGTGGCTGACACCAGCCATGTACTTATACCATCTTGGAAGTGGACACTCCAGCCCTGGGTCAACAGACCTAGAAGATGTTGCCTGGACTGAAGACAAGCTCCCCCACAGAGCCCTCTCAAGACTGCAGATTTAACAGGAAAATAACTGACTTGTTGCAACCAAGAAAGTTTGGGGTGGTTTGCTACACAGGAATAGATAGATAGATAGATAGACAGACAGACTAGCTAGGACAAGATGCAGCTGCTGATACCAGATGAGCCCTTCCATCTCTTGATATGTCTTTGCCCCCAGAATTTTCTGGTTTGTTCTAGAAAGGGCTGAGGACAGATACCAAGCTGGCCCATTCAACTACCAGCCCACACTGTGACTGGTATAACAAAGGGTGCACTGGGACACAGAGACATGGAGCTGCAGCCACCCCAGCTTACTCATTTGACCCTGGCTTTGGGGGCCACTCAGGAGGGTGCAGGTGTCAGGAGGAGGACAGCTTCCTGAGTGCTGTCCACTCTGCCCCTGAGAACACGAGGTCTCAGTGCAGCGTGAGCTTAGTCTCGCCCTGGTGGTACAAACACATCAATGGTGAATTGGCCATGCTTTGTCCCCACCCATCATTTGAGTATCTAAACCGCTGGGTCCTGGGCCATACTCCCAGGTCACCATTTAAAAAAAAAAAAAAAGTGTCAGTTTGCTAGGTGTCAATAGCATTTATACATATTTGGGACAGAGTATGATAATGTGATACATGTATACAATGTATAATGATCAAGTCAGGGTAATTGGCATTTCCATCTCCTCAAACATTTATTATGTATCTGTGTTGGGAACATTCAAACCCTTCTCTCTAGTCTTCATGAAGTATGTAATGACCTGGGGTGGACAGTAGTTACTCTACTACAGAACTACTTTTTTCTGATTGCCTTTTGGTACCCACTACTCAGCCTCTCTCCATCCCCCCTACCCTTCTTAGCCTCTAGCGACCACCATGCACTCTAGGCCACGATTTCAAACATTCAAAAATACTTATGTAACAGTATGGAGCATAAGAACATAGGTGTTCCACAATACATGGTTAGCAAACATATTTATTTTCCTATTATTCTGCTTTTGATAGACCCGGTGTTCCTCTACCACGTGGCACATCCTGTTGGGTGGCCCCTCACCCAGGGCTACAGCTCTCATTCTACTCTCTTTTTCCTCTTTGGTCCAGCAGGTGGTAAAGGTTTGCCCCATTGTTAGGCGAACGTGATTACCACTACACTACGGAAACCACCGTCTGCCCCATTGTTAGTTCCTGCTTGCTTCATCTTCTCTCTTGGTTCTCTTATCTCAGCCACAGCATGTGTTATGGCCTGAATTATGCCTCTACCACAAACTCATGTTGAAGTTCTAATCCCCACTATCTAAGCTTGTGACTGTATTAGGAGATAGGGTCTTCAGAGATGGGACTAGATAAATGAGGACATTAGGATGGGCCCTGTCCCAGTGTGGCTGGAGTCCATATAAGAGGAGAGTATATATCGGCATAGAGGGACAATGAGGTGAAAACATGGGGAGAAGACAAGGAGAGAGGCCTCAGGAGGAACCAGCCCTGCTCTTGGCCTTGACATCTAGCCACAAGACTATGAGCAAATGATTCTGATTCTGAAGCCCCCAGTCTGTGCTGCTGCCCGAGCAAACTAAGATGCCATGGCAACTAGCTCCTTCTCTAAACTGCTTGAGCAGCAGTGAGTACGTGCTGCATCAGACGTCCGATAACATCAGTGGTACCATGGTGTGTCCCGGTAACCCCATGCATGGTAGCTGTCACCACAGTTTTTTAAGTTTGTGAAACTGTCAACATTTATGCCATGAATTCCTTTTAACTGTTCTACTGTGGGGCTCACTCTCACAATAAGGTACTGAAACTGACAGCATTTCTAAAAAGAGGAGCCTGAGAAAATTTAGCTCTCCAGCCTCTGAAACATCTTGTCATTTCTATAAAAGTCCTGTCCCATTTTTAAATCTGCTTCAGTTCTGGAGCTCGGGTGGGTAGTGCCTGAAACCCCGGGTGTCTCTGAAGATGCTGCAGGAGAAATGCGGTTGCTGCTTTGGTGGCTGAGGGTTCCGCAGACTGATGAGAAGTCCAGGCAAGATGAGCCGGAATTCTTAGAGGAGAGTTGGAACTTAGGGACATCTAGGGAGGAAAAAGGTATCATTAAAGTGAGAGCTATTAAGACATCAAAGGAAGCTGTATAATTTAGCTTATTTTAATGATGTAAAACAGCTTTATAAAATCATAGGGTCGGCCGGGATGTATTGAGGGTTTCCAATTTCACTCCCTGCTACCCCCATGCAACCTTCACCTTGAACTAACTCCTAAGTTCTTTCATCTCCGAAGTGCTTTCACAAACACTGCATTTGGACCTCAAGAAAATCACATGAGGCAGGTAGGGAGGTATTAACCATCTCCACTTGAGAAATAAATGAACCTGTGCAACAGGCCGGTTAGCAACTGTGCACATTCTTACAGCTCAAAGATGTCATCCCTGGCTCTGGGAACAGTGATGCTAAGGCCAGAGGGGGATTGGTAAAGTTCCCACATCTGATATCCTCTACCAATCCATGCATGCACACATTCTCTCTGAAAAGGTAAACATCGCATTCCAGCCAAAACTCACAGTGAGAAAGGATTTCTCCTTGACATCTGGTCGTGAGCAGGAAAAGAAAGAGGAAGAAATGGAGAGAAAAAGTGGTGATGTGAGCTGAGCTTGCAGGGAGAAAGAGTGATGTATGTCTTAAAGTTTGTCCCCATTTTGGCTCCAACTGCAGAGACAGGAGAAAACTGGGCGGGACATGGATACTGTAGCCACCCTGAACGAGGCTTCAGGTACTTCAGAGCTGGCTACCAGAGTCAAGTCGGATCATCTGTGACATCTCTCTAGTGCTCTGACCAGTATGTTTGCAATGCCCAGGGTGTCTACAAATCTGGGAAAATCCTACTCTAGACTTTCATTGACTCAGGAGTGGCATCAGCCAGTAACTGTTGTCTCTGGTCCCCTCCTGCAGATAGCTGGTCTCTTGTTCCACAAGGATGCCCCATGTGGACAGGGCTTGCCTCATACCCTACACCTGCCTGTCCTGTCTTTGGTCCTCCCTTAACTCTGACCCACCCCTCAAGGCCCACCTTCTCCCTGAAGCTCCACGTATTGATCTTCAGGGATTTCTCCATCCGTGGGAATCCTGAAGGCTTCTTCCTGAGTCCTCTGACTTATTGCTCTCGGGAATGAATATTCATTTCTGACTGTCATCCTTTGTCTCCCAGGGAGACTATGAGCTCCCTGTGAGCAAAGCCAGAGTCTCATACTTCATTGAGCCACAGGTGCCTGCCTGTGGGAGCTCCAGACAGGTTTGCTGAAGAGATTTTTCTGGGAAGGAGTGGGCAAAACTGGGGTTAAAAGTACCAAGTTGTTAGAATGCAAGAGGAGGGACTGGCATTGTGTCAAGGTGGGTTAAGGCAACAATAACATCCTACACGAGTGCTCATGGCAAAGATGGCAAGTACTTGGCTCCTGCCACCCATGTGGGAGACCTGGATGGAGTTCCAGGCTCCTGGCTTCTGCCTGTCCCAGCTCTGGCAGATGTGGTCTCTCAGGGAGTGAAGCAATGGATGGAAGATCTCTTACTCTGTCCACCTCTTCCTCTCCGTAATTCTGCCTTTCAAATAAACAATTCTTAAAAAAGAGAGGGAGAAAGGAAAGAAAAGGGAGGTAAGGGAGAGTAGGGAGGGAGGGAGGGGAAAGGGGGAAGAAATGGGAATACATAATCTTCCCTCATTTGATGTTTTCGCGTTAAGAGTAGAGGAAGGTAAGATAATACAAAGGAATGTTGCTTTGTGTTCTTTTAGTAACAATGCAGATAAAAATAATACCTGTTGAATGAAGAAAAGCCTACTCGCTGGTCTACAAGAATGGGCTGGTCATGCCTCACCTGTAACAGTTTCAAAGCTAATCCTCTTACCGTGCAATACTTCTCTGTCACTGCACTGGAGCCCCCCACTCCCCTTCTCCTGTGCCCCAGGCAGTTCGCAGGCCCAGGCAGGCTGCTGGCTGCTCTCCTTTCTCATGGTGTGGCAGGTTCAGGGGCCCCCTCCCCTCCTCTTGGTGCTTGCTGCCACCTCTCCAGATTGTTGGGCTCTAGAAAGATGAGTTTTCTTCCCCAGTCTTGATTGCTGTCCTCTGGAAACAGGCTCATAAACCCTCTTCATTTTAAGGCTTTAACATTCACTATTACAAAGCAAAAGACAAGATTTAAGAGGAAAGCACAGGGATGCTATATAAAACGGGTGCAAACGCCTCAGTCTGGGTCTTGGCCTATCGTGAAATGATAACTAGAGGCCTGTTTTATAGCAATGTTGGGGCTCACCACACCTTTCCCTTCCTGCTGACCTTTGCCCTCTCCCGACATCGCCTGCAAAGCCCTGTCTTCTTAGCACACGGACTTAACAGCAGGAGCATCCAGCCAGGATGACTGAAGCCTAATTTCTTTTAAAAAAGTTATTTATTCATTTATTTTCGCTTTATTTGTCAGAGAGACAGAGACAGACAAATAGAGACATTCCATTAGTTGGTTTACTCACAAATGCCTGCAACAGCTCGGGTACGGCCAGGCAGAAGTCAGAAGCAAGGAACTCAATTTGGGTCTCTCATGTGAGTGTCAGAGACCCAAGCACTTGGGCCATCAGCTGCTGCCTCAAGGGTGTGTATTGGCAGGAAGCTGGAATTAGGAGCAGAGCCAGGACTCAAATCCAGACACTCTGATATAAAATACAAGCATCCCAAGCAGAATTTTAACTGCTGCAGCAAATGTCTGCCCTTTAAACCCTAAATTCAAGTGGTTAATGTGACTCCTGAGCACCTTGAGGTCAGGTGAGCCATATTTCACTATGGGACCTGTCTCTTACATGGGATTCTTCCCTCGGTAATGTCTTTCTTTTTTCTCTCTTAAAAATAACTAAGCCGGTTTATTTTCAAATAGGTTACTTCCCTACACTATTCAAAGGTACAAAGTGTTTCAGTAAAAAAATCTCCCTCTAGGGGCCAGTGCTGTGGCACAGTGGGTTAATGCCCTGGCCTGAAGCACCAGCATCCCATATGGGTGCCAGTTCCAGTCCCAGCTGCTCCTCTTCTGATCCAGCTCTCTGCTATGGCCTGGGATAGCAGTGGAGGATGGTCCAAGTCCTTGGGCCCCTGCATTGGTGTGGGAGAAGCCCACACCTGGCTCCTGGCTTTGGATTGGCACAGCACCAGCCCTTGTGGCCATCTGGGGAGTGAACCAGTGATGGAAGACTTCTCTCTATGTCTCTACCTCTCTCTGCAACTCTTTCAAATAAATAAAATAAATCTTAAAAAAAAAAATCTCCCTCTACCTCATCCCCTAGCCTCCCAGTTCCCTTCCTCAGGGGCAATTAAGGTTACTAAATTGTTTTATGTACCCTTCCAAGGAGTACTGTATACATATGCAATCACACATAAAAAGTACACGTATTCTGCTCCTCTGTCTTTTTACGGGCTTGGTAGCATCTTGCCCATATCAGTGTTCTTTGCTCTTTATGAGTAGGTGAGAGCATACGCATGGGCATGTGTATGGGGATGCCTGTTCCCAGTCAGCACATGAAGAACTTCCCCAGTTTTTCAATGGTTGTATAATATTCCATTTATAGAGGAACCATACTGATAGATATTTGGGCTTTCTTTTTTATTTGAGGGGCAGAGAGTGAGAAAGAGAGAGAGATCTCCTATTCAAAGGTTCACACCCCAAAATGCGTGCAATAGCTGGGGCTGAGCCGAGCTGGGGCTGATGCCAGGAGCTTTCAGGAATTGGGAATTCAATCCAGGTCTCCCTACCACATAGGTGGTAGGAACCCACTACTTGAGCCATCACTGCTGCCTCTCAGAGTCTGTGTTAGCATGAAGCTGAAGTCAAGAGCTGAAGCTCGGCATCAAACCCAGCACTCCAACGTGGGACACTGCTAGACCAACGCCTGGCCTTGGGCTGTTTCCCTTAGTTTGTTCTTACAAACAATGCTGTTATTAATGATCTTCACAAATGTGCAAGTCTCTTTGCCTTAGCCATCAGTTTTCTGGAGGGCTAATGGTAGCAATACTCACACAATTTACAAGTATTCCTATTACTGGAGTGTCGACACAGAGCAATCCTTCCTCCAGTTGGTCCTATGAAGATGGATGGACTCATATATAAATATAATATAAAAATATGCTTCAATATATTTTTCTATTCAATTAAACTTGACATTTGTTTTTCTAGAGCTATTAACCTGAGAATGTCGCTACATGTTGTTTCCATGTCCTCAAGTAGAAGGTCACAGGAGAAAAGATATGTAAGGCCATGCTTTTGACATTGAGATTTTCTAACACTGTTCTTGGCCCCCATTCTAGGCAATCAGTAACTAGATCCTCCATTGCCAGATCTGTCTCTGTACGCTGCTTTCCCTCCTGACCATCTGGCTCATATATTCAGCCCTCTTCAGAGTATGTACACCCGCAGTCCCACAGATACCCCCAATCTAACGTCTTCCACAGTGGTAAGGCACGAACATTAATACAATTAATACATTAATATAACTGCCCACCCAAGAGAGTTTTTCCCTGCAGGCTGTAAGCTCCTCGGGGTAGGGACTACACCTTATCACAATTGTATCCATATGCCTAGCTCAGTATGTACAAAATGCTTGTTGAATGCATGATTAAAAACAAAAAACAAACACTGGTTCTTCCTCTTCTTTCATTTCAGGGCAATGGCTGAAACCACCTTGCAAGTGGACCTGGAAGTGGGGACACAAAATTCCTGTCTTCAGGTTGAATGTTATTTTACTGGGCACAGAGGAGGAGGAAGCCAAGAGGGTACAACACTGAGGAGCTCAAGGAAGAGGAGGTCCTCAGGGGAGGTCAAGATCCAAGAAGAGACAGAAGAAACAGGAAACAACTTGTACATATAGACCTGTGCTTTCCACCCCCTAATTGATATTTTTGCTGTCTTCTTATTTGTCAATGATGAACAACATCATTGAATAAACATGTTGATCAGTTAAGAGAACTGAAATACAGGGTGAGCATTCTTAATCCAAAAGTCCAAAGTTGGAGATGCTCCAAGATCCAAAACTTTTTGAGTGCTGACAGAATGCCACGTTCAAGGCATAGAATGGTAGGAGGAGACTGGAAGCTGCCATTGCTTATTGTTGTCATTGTTTAACAGCTGATAAAGGTAAGTGGGAATCTTTTGAAGATTCCCCATAGGCATGGATTTCAAAATGCTTTTGCACTGCAACAAAGTTATATTTTAGTTCCATTTCCTGAAGTTTCCTTATACTCTGGCATTGCCATTGTGCTTTGCTGTTACCTTGAGCATTAATACATTTTCACTATATTAATGAAATGTCATATTTTCTACTGGTAAGTACTTATGTGTGAATAAAGGTAAGAAGATGATTGCTTGTGGCAGCCTGGATTCAATGAGGAATGACGGTGATGTCCAAATGGGTGCCTGGGGTGGCAGCACCTTTGCTTCCTGATGATTCAATGCATGCAAATTTTATTTAATGAACAAAATTACTTAAAATGTTATAGATCACCTTTAGGCTTTGTGTATAAGGTGTATATGAAACATAAGTGAATGTTGTGCATACAGTTGGGTCCTAAGCCCCAAATATGTCATTATGTATATGCAAATGACCCATAACCCAAAAAAATCTGAAATCTGAAATGCATTTCAAGTATTTGGATAATGACCACTCAATCAGTCTGCAGGTATGGAAGACAAATAACAACAATGACAGCACCGGCAGTGTGCCAATTACTCTTCTAGGACTACTGCCACCAACGATAATAAGCACAAGTACTTTACTGCCTGGTATGGTGCTTCGAGTCACACATTTATCATTTCATTTAATCTTCTCAACAATCCTGTGATATGGTAAGGAAAGGTAAAGGAAGTGACCATCTTCCTTTTGTAGACTTCACCCACCTCCCCCACCTCCCTTTTTAAATCAATCCTTCAAGATTTTATCATGACTCTCAGTTGAGAGGTGATAAGTTTTTCCTGTGAAAAATTGTTTAAGTTCATATATATAGAGAGCGTGTTTTGAAAAATTCATGGAAAACACATATTAGGAAAACACAACGCATGGAATTTGAAATTTTCTGTACCAAAATAAGCTTATCTTTTAAATCTATTTTTCCACAAACTCTTGGAAGCACCCTCATATCTAAATATGGATTGCTGTGTTTGAAAATAAAATCTAATTTAATTCTAGTCATATAAACATAGCTTACACGTAGATTAGGGCTGAACAGTGTGTAAGAGGCCCCTGGTGGAGATACAGGCTCAGAATATGGTCCCACCTAGGGGATCTAAGAGGGAGTGACTGTTGTCCTGGCCTTATCTAGGTGAGGGGCCTTGATCCCTAGGATGGAGCTGTTCCATGGACTTTGCCATCTGGGAATTTCACGAGGAGGCCCTCAGCTGTCTCCCATCTGCCCATGGGCCCAGAAAGCTGCTCAGACTTGTCTGGTCACTTCCAGGGGCCCTCGCTTTGGTCAACACCTACAAAGAAGGTGCTTCCTTTTCCTCCTAGCTTGTTCTGCTTCCAAGAGAAATAGAGGCAAGGTGTTAGGGATCAACACAGTTTTAAAGAAGCCACTAGCCTGATTTCATTTTGGATTTATTTTTTAAATAACCTTGGAATAAAAGTGTCAACCACAGAGGAAGACTAAACAATTTAATTAGGGTTTGGAAATTTAAATCCAAGACTATATGACTACACTAGCCATCCAAGTAGGTGCAATAAGATAGAAATGTGTTGTAAAACATTCATAGGGCATAAGGTTTGGGCAGTTTGCTAGTAATAATTTTGACCTCCAATTTCAAAACATCCATGTTTTAGAAAATTGGCTTCCAGTGTTGTCTGCAGTGAAACACTGTTATTAAATGTTATGCAAACACACACCCCATATACACATTTATATTTTAAGCCCTAGTAGTAACAGTGGTTAAAACATGTTATAATTAATATGTATATAAATATCTTACATAATTCACATACATGATTTTTTTTCTGGTAGATCCTGAATAGAAGCCAATTTGTGTCAAATATTTTGTTTAAATTAAAACAAATCACCATTTGGCACCTGTCTAAAATTTCAGGGAGAGATGCAGGTCGAATCATTCCAGCTGGAAATGCTGGAGTAATGTGTTGTTACGTACAGCAAGATAAAACAAGAGGCAACAAGACAGAACAAGTAAGCTAAGCTCTCGCTTAAAGAGCAGTGCAGACTGGAAGTAATTGTCTCTCCTAAGAGTTCATTTTGTCCCAAGATTCTTAGCATGTAGGGCCCTTCATTCTCCTTAGCAGCGAAACTTAAGAGCCACCAAGACTGTCACCATTAAGCAGCAGAGTGCACCTAGCACAGAATGCCTGGCCCTGAGTTCAGCACACACACTCTTCAGTTTAGGAGCGCTGAGTAAAAGCACAGTACTGATGGAGGCATGCATCTGCCATGAAAGCACGCGGAACCTACACAGAAGCAACTACTTGCCTACACTTCATCCAGCTGTGGAGGTACCCACCTTACACCATGGAAACTGCAGGCAAGTGGTTTTCACTACGGCCACTACGACTACTGCCATGACCGGTCACTGTTGACAGAATGCACCCTGTGCCAAGAGCTTTGCATCCTGGTCCCAATCCCATTTTCCAGATAAGGAAACACCTCCCAGAGAGGTTAAGGGGCTTGTCCAAAATCACCAGGCTACTAAAATAGCAGCACTGAATACCGAACTCTGGCTCTAGACCAGAGAGGAAAAAATAAGATGGTATTTAATGGCAGAAAATGTAAACACACCTAAGTACTTAATATATGCCTGGCATTAGTCCTGACAACAATGCTACAAGGTAGGCATCAGTATTCCCATGATATAGATGAAGAAACTTAGAGATGTGCCGGCGCCGTGGCTCACTAGGCTAATCCTCCACCTTGCGGCGCCGGCACACCGGGTTCTAGTCCTGGTTGGGGCGCCAGATTCTGTCCCGGTTGCCCCTCTTCCAGGCCAGCTCTCTGCTGTGGCCTGGGAAGGCAGTGGAGGATGGCCCAAGTGCTTGGGCCCTGCACCCCATGGGAGACCAGGAGAAGCACCTGGCTCCTGCCATCGGATCAGCACAGTGCACCGGCCACAGCACGCCGGCCACGGCGGCCATTGGAGGGTGAACCAACAGCAAAAAGGAAGACCTTTCTCTCTGTCTCTCTCTCTCACTGCCCACTCTGCCTGCAAAAAAAAAAAAAAAAAAGAAAAAAAAAAAGAAAAAGAAAAGAAACTTAGAGATGTTAGGTGGTTCATCCAAAGTCGTACCGTTTCATAAAAAGAAGTCAGGCCTGGGGTGGGCATTTGGCCTAGCAGTTGGGATGCCAATTGGAATGCCTGCATTCCTTGTCAGAGGGCCTGGGCTCGAATCCTGGCTCTGACCCAGTTCCAGCCTCCTACTGATGTTCACCCTGGGAGACACCAGCTGATGACCCAAGTATTTGTGTCCTTGCCACCCACATGGAGACCCAGATTGAGCTCTGGGCTCCTGGCTTCAGCCTGGCCCAGCCCCGGCTGTTGTGGGCATTTGGGGAGTGAACCAGCAAATGGGAGATCTCTGTCTCTTTCTCTTTGACTTTCAAATAAAATAAATAAATGATTGGAAAAAGAACCCAGGTCTGTCTCATGGCAAAACTCACATTCTTTCTTATTCTTCCTTCCAAATAGAATTCCCAAGAGTTTCACTGGCTGAACAAAACAGTTTAAAATCTCTCCAATGGATATTTTTATTTCTGCATACCCCAAGCAAGCATGTATTATCAGACAAACACCTTGAGAGTTTATCAGAATCTGAAAGAAGTCTATTAAAGACTGCCTGCAAGTTAACTACTGCATACACTCTGTTTGGTAAATTCTTCTGTTTTAGCTAATTATATTTTCTAAAGTTCAAAGAAAAAGACAGGAGACAGAAACCACTTGTTAATGGCTTAAAAGTAGGATTTAGGCCGGCGCTGCGGCTCACTAGGCTAATCCTCCGCCTTGCGGCACCGGCACACCGGGTTCTAGTCCCGCTCGGGGCACCGGATTCTGTCCCGGTTGCCCCTCTTCCAGGCCAGCTCTCTGCTGTGGCCATGGAGTGCAGTGGAGGATGGCCCAAATGCTTGGGCCCTGCACCCCATGGGAGACCAGAAGTACCTGGCTCCTGCCATCGGATCAGCGTGGTACGCAGGCCGCAGCGCGCCAGCCGTGGCGGCCATTGGAGGGTGAACCAACGGCAAAAGGAAGACCTTTCTCTCTGTCTCTCTCACTGTCCACTCTGCCTGTCAAAAAAAAAAAAAAAAAAGTAGGATTTGCAAGCATGATTTTTTTTTTGTACTCTTTGTAAAATCACTTCAATCACAGCTTGTCCTTCAGGTATGAGGAGAGCAGTGAGCTTAGGCGGCTCCATACGTCCGGCCTTCAGCCTGGAGTACACTGGAAGGTGTATATAGGGGTGGGCATTTGTGGCTGGTGCTGCTTAGGATGCCTGCATCCCCTATCAGAGGGCCTGGGTTTGCATCCTGGCTCTGCTCCCAATGCCAGCTTCCTGCTAACGTACACTCTGGGTGGCAGCAGTTACGGTTCAAGTAGTTGGGTCTCTGCCACCCAGATGGCAGATCCAGATTGAGTTCTGAGCTTCTGGCCTCAGCCTGGCCCAGCCCTGGACTTTGTGGTTGTAGTGAACCAACAGAGGGAAGAGCTTTCTCCCTCTCTGCCTGTCAATTAATGAAAAGAAAATAAATAACAACTAAAAATTTAAAAGCACCAACTTACACACTCTTAAAAAATGTAACTTGCGGCTGGCAGTGTGGCATAGCACGTAAAGCCTTCCCTGTGACACTGGCATTTCATATGGTTGCCAGTTCAAGTCCCAACTGCTCTCCACGTTTTTTTTTTTAAGATTTATTTATTTATTTGAAAGTCAGAGTTACACAAAGAGAGAAAGAAAGGCAGAGAGAGAGGTCTTCTATCTGCTGGTCTATCCACTGATTCAGACCCAATTGGCCGCAACAGCTGGAACAGTGCCGATCAGAAGCCAGGAGTCAGGAGCTTCCTCTGGGTCTCCCACATGGGCCCAAGGACTTGAGACATATTCCACTGCTTTCCCAGGCCATAGCAGAGAGCTGGATTGGAAGTGGAGTAGCCGGGACTTGAACCATCGCCCATATGGGATGCTGGCACTGCAGGTGGTGGCTTTAACCATTACACCACAGCGCCAGCCCCCTCCACTTTTTTTTTAAGATTTATTTATTTGCTTGAAAAGCAGAGTTACAGAAAAGCAGAGGCAGAGAGAGAGGCCTTCCATCTGCTGGTTCACGCCCCACATGGCAGCAACAGCCAGAACTGCGCCAGGAGCCAAGAGCTTCTTCCAGGTCTCCCACGCGGTTGCAGGGACCGAAGGACTTAGGCCATCTTCCACTGCTTTCCCAGCCCATAGCAGAGAGTTGGATCAGAAGTGGAGCAGCGGTCAGCACTGTGGCATAGCGGATAAAGCCACTGCCTGCGGAGCCAGCATCCCATATGGGCACTGGTTTGAGTCCTGGCTGCTTCACTTCTGGTCCAGCTCTCTTGCTATGGCCTGGAAAAGCAGTAGAAGATGGTTCAAGTCCTTGGGCCCCTGCACCCACATGGGGGACCCAGAGGAAGCTCCTGCCTCCTGGCTTTGGATCAGCACAGCTCCAGCCGTTGTAACCAACTGGGAAGTGAACCAGCGGATGGAAGACGTCTCTCTCTCTCTCTCTGCCTCTCCTCTCTCTGTATAACTCTGACTTTCAAATAAAAAAATAAATCTTAAAAAAAAAAAAAAGGTGGAGCAGCCAGGACTCAAACCAGCACTCATATAGGATTCCGGCACTTCAGGCAGTGGCTTTACCCACTATGCCATGGCACCAGCCCCATTGCTCTCCACTTCTGATCCAGCTTCCTGCTAATGGCCTGGGAAAAGCAGTGGACAACCACCCAAGTGTTTGGGCCCTTGCAACCATGTGGGAAACCTGGATGAAGCTCCTGACTCCTGGCTTCGGTCTGTCCCAGCCTTGGCCATTGCAGCCATCAGGGGAGTGAACCAGAGGATGGAAGATCTCTCTCTCTCTCTCTGTCTCTCCCTCTCTGTCAAATATATAAGTAAATAAATAAATCATTTTTTACAAATGTAAGGAAAACTCCAAGAGAGTTGAAGCTAAAACCTGAAGTTTCTGCTTTTTTCCACACCATATGCAAGAATCATGTTAGAGTCTATTCCTTTCTTCTCCTCTTTTGAACTAATGAGGGGGGGAAATGTGATAAAGCTTAAAGGAGTATTTTTTAAACAAACAACCCAGGACAGTAGGAGTAAAGTTATTCTGGAAAGAAGTGGAAGAGCCAGCGCTGTGGCACAGCAGGTTAAAGCCCCAGCCCACAGCGCCGGCATCCCATGTGGGCAACGATGGGCGACAATTCAAGTCCCGGCTGTTTGCTTCAGGTCCAGCTCCCTGCTAATGTGCCTGGGAAAGCAATAAAGGATGGCCCAAGTGTTTGGGCCCCTGAAACTCATGTGGGAGACTCAGAAGAAGCTCCTGGCTCTTGGCTTTGGCCTGGCCCAGTGGATGGAAGACTTCTCTCTCTCTCTTGATCTCTACCTCTCTCTGTAACTCTGCCTTTCAAATAAATAAAATAAATCTTAAAAAAAAAAAAGAAAGAAAGAAATGGAAAAGGTAATTTCAGAGGCTGGAATCAGCAGAGCACAGGAAAAGATAAGAGCTTATCTAGGGCCATCAGTGTAAGCAGGCAATTAAGGGCTTTTGTTACTCCGTACTTAGGCGAACATTGTAGTTAGGCAAACACACTGAAATTAATGGCCAAAAACCAGGACCTAGAAAGTGAGAGAATTTCTAACTCCCAAGTAGAAGTTCCATGTGAAACAAAAAGAATTTGTTTTAATACCTAAACTCGGTAGGAAAAGAAATAAGAATAGCAAGAGGATCAGCTGGGATTCTCTTAGGCCTTGGAAATCCAAAGACCACCTCCTTGTTTTGTGAGCATTATCCTAAGGGTTCTTGGCCGTAGTCTAGATTTCTGCTTCCATATATAAATTGGGTACATTTACCACCGAGATGGAAGGAGAGGTTTACATTCCCTGTAACAGCAAACTAATTCCACTGGAACAGGTGGTATAATCCTAACACTGCTCTGGCCACCTCCCAGACCTAATCTCAGCTTCTCTTTTTCCCTCCTCTCACCTCTTCCTCTCCTCTCCCGCTCCCTCACCTCCTCCCCCGCTTCCCTGCCAGGAGCAGGAACAACAAACTCTTTTCTAATCTCAGGCAGAGCAGGCATTCCCCTCCTCTGAAGTGCTGGTGCCTGCTAACCCCAAGCCCTCGAGGTCTCCCCCTCCCTACGAGTTTATCAAAGTCTCCCCCTCTTCTGCAGGAGGCAGCTCCCTCCTTCCCTAAAATGAACTGTGGGGCCAGCTGCTAAGATTTTTTTTTCAAATATGCGTGCATCTTTACACAAGACTGAAAATCTTTGAAGTTTAAAGAATATGATGCCTGACTGTACTGTGTTTATATTTTCAATTGCTTTGTTCTGTAGGTAATTTGATTCTCATAACGGATAGTAATTGGGATTTCTCCATCTTATATCGCTTTCATAAGAAGTCTTGGAAATTGTAATGCATTAGCATCAAATGTAAACTTTATTCTCATCCTCTATCAATCATTCATACCAAAGAATCGTTAGATCAAGCGGTTATAACTGAGTACCCCGGGGATTGGCGGGTAGGAGGTCCTAGCAGAAGGGATGGGCACTTGGCCCAGTGGATAAGTTGGTGCAGATTTGAGTTCCAGCTCTGCTTCCAAGTCAGGCTTCCTGCTAATGTGCCCCCTGGGAGGCAGCAGGTGATGGCTTGAGGACTTGGGTCCCTAACCAACCTCTTGCGAGACCTGTCCAGCTCCAGCTGATGCAGCATTCGGGGGCATGAACCAGTGAATGGGAGAACTCTCTCCCTCTGTCTCTGCTTTGCAAAATTAAAATTAAAAAAAGAACTGGAAGCAGAAGAGGAAATCAGGTACCCTTTCAAACAGTGAAGCTTTGGCTACTCAAACCTCTACCATAACAGAAGACACGGCAAGCTTACAGAAGTATGTGTAGATTTGAAACTTTCCCTGAGGATGAGAAAGAGAAGGCTCATAAGTGAAATTTCTAGCACTGGAAGACAAAAGGGGAAGACAGGATCCATGGCCTATATAGGCATAGCACTGGAGAGATGGCCCAAGGGACATTCTTTCTACTCTTTTATACTCCTGTGATTTTTCCTCTTCCCTTTGAGAAAGCTTTCAATTCTCCAAGCATCCCCCACCCTCTTTTCCAAAGACAGGGGCAAGAAGGCTTCTGATGTTCAGGTCTCAGATCACCTCCTGCTCAAGGCTTAGAGCGCTGGCTCTTTCACCCCCGCTCTTCACCTTGGCTCGCCTCCGTTTCACCTGCTTGCCTGCTACTCTGGTTCCTCCTGAAATCTTCCTTCATAAACCTGTTCATTTCTCTCAAATGAACTCAAGATATTTTCTGGGGTTGGGCTGAGTCTGCCATAACCAATTATCTCTAGAGTTGAAGTTAGGAAAATTTTACTCCCACTCTGTTTAGGTCTCCTGAATGGAGCTCTCAGTCCCCTTTCCTCTCCTCCTGGCTTCGCTTTCAGCGCTGTCTTCATTTTCACAGCTCTCCTGCATCACTTGGGCGGCTTATTTCCTCTGAGGAGCGTGGCCCACAGGGAGGACAAACTGCCACTCTGCGGAGAGGGGACCTGAGCCTCCCACAGCCAGGCACGAGTCAAATGTCACAGCATGCTCTTTGGGCGAATTTAAGGATATCTTCTGTTTATCAAAACTACTAACTAGAAACAGTGACTATAATGGGCATATTTACAAAAACAATACAAGTAGATTCAATCATGTTCATTGTTTGCTAATAGCTAATTGTTCTTTATCACTGTTTAATTTACCCTGGCTTCCCATTCAGGCCTAATTAGCACAATGTTTTTCACTTTTTAATTTATAATGCCTATTTTAAACTTTAGCAATTCCTTCTAAGTATTGGACAGATGGCTAATGTCAAAAGCCCACAGGATGGCTTCTGGTTAGCCTTTGGTGGTTGTGTTTTTTTAAGCAGGAGAACTGTTTGGACTGACAATTTTTTTCCCAAAGAAACCTTGTATTTATGAAACATAAACTTTATGCATTTCATTGGCACAATTTTCGGAATATAGTGATTCTTCCCACCATACCTGCCCTCCAGCCCACACTCTCACCCCTTCGCCTCCTCCCTCTTCCATTCCCAGTCCCACTCTCCATTAAGATTCATTTTCAATTAACTTTATACACAGAAGACCAACTCTATACTAAGTAAAGAGTTCAAAATTTTGTACAAAAAGGAAAAAAACTGTTCCTCAACAATTGAGATAAGGGCTGTTCAAAGTCATTGCATCTCAGAGTTAATTTCACTTTTTTTTTTAGAAACGTAATTAACTTTAAAGAAGCACCCAAGAATGATACATCTTTTGTGAGCACTTAGTAATAACTATAACTTGTGAGACATAAGAATATCGTCCACTTAACATATTAAAAGAAAGTAAGTCCTTGAGAATGTGTTTTATCATTAATTAAGTACCCAAGAAAACAAACAATGGAGTTGGGTATTAGGCATAACTAAAGCTTATGAGACATAAGAATATTCTCCACTTAATATACTAAAACAAAATAAATCTTTGAGAACAAGTATTGTTGTTAACTCTCATAATATAACTCTTTGAGGACAGAGTTCCTGTATGGGAAGTTAGTGCACAGTGACTCCTGTTGTTAATTTAACAATTAAAACTCTTATGTATGACATCAGTGATCACCCAAGGCTCTTGACATGAGCTGCCTAGGCTATGGAAGACTTTTGAATCCACAAACTCCTTCAGTATTTAGACAAAGCCATAAGCAAAGTGGAAGTTCTCTCCTCCCTTCAGAGAAAAGTACCTCCTTCTTTGATGGCCCCTTCTTTCCACTGTGATTTCACTCACAGAGATCCTTCAAGTAGGACACTTTTTGCAACAATGTCTTGGCTTTCCATGCCTGAAATGCTCTCAAGGGCTTTTCTGAGCTGAAGATTTTTACATCACCATCAACTTTTATTGTCCTTCAAATTCTTTATTGTCCCTGTACTTCTATTCCTTGCCTAGCAAGGGCTGGAAACCAGGCAGAAGCATGCTATAGGGGCCTGGTAAGAAACCATACAGTTATTTTTCTCAATTAATGATTTCACTGACAATTTTACTGTTTTGCTCTAGGCTGCCCTGTTCCCTTGGGTAGCTGTACATTTTTGCGATAATCCTCACCCAGTTCAACAAAATTGGCCCTTCAGCATACGGACCAGTGTATTTTAAGAAGCCTCTCTCTCTCTCTTTTGGAACATAACACTTGAAAATACATTTAAGCAAAACAGCAATATGGCTTTAAAGCAGAGCTATAGAAGTGATTTATTCATGAGTACACACTTATTCCTCTCCCAATTGGCATTCGTTTTATATTAATTTTCCTTGAGTGCATGTCCTTAATTTTTCTTTAAATCTTTGCTACTATATGTAAACTTTTTATTCCATCCATATTCCCCTGTATATTGCTCTAAAAACTCATCATGTGTTGCTGAAAGGGATCCATTGGGGTTCGGTTTGGGAAACTGTGAGAAAATGATAATGGTCCCTCATCACAATTACTGACTTTATTAGGGAGTCAATTAGCTGTTTTTTAATTAGGGAGAGAAAAGTTCTTAATTCATTTTTCCGGTATTACTTTAAGTGCACTTTTATAACCACTTTTTGCTGGCAGCAGGAGAGCTACGGAGAGATGCCTTTCTCTTAGGTCAGTGGCACCTGCACTCTAGAGAGACGCAGTTTCTGGTAGCACCTGCCCTAAACAAAGAAAGAACCAATGAAAATAATACTCCCTTTATATTGCATAGTTTTCAGGACCATCTCATGCTTATCAGTTCCCAGTCTTTAAAAAAAAAAAAAAACATGAAAAATCAGGCTCAAAAAGATTAAAGAATGGGCATCTTCAAGGCCATACAGCTCATCCACGGGTCAGCATCAGAGATCAGGATTTAAATGAGCACCTGAAGACTCTAATGAAAAACAAATTCGGTTTCACAAATAGCATTAGAGGGCTAGTGATTTTCATAAACATTATGGTGAGACTTTTATTAGCAATGCTTACCAGTGACTGTGCTTTTCGTAGTCTGGCTCTGTCCTGCAACTTATTTTTCTTATCATGTGACCGTTGGCTGAATTCTGGGATCATTTCATTTCTTTTCCTTCTTCTGTAACTTGCAAGAAAGTGGGAAAATTATAAATTATCACTTTAGCACCTGGGTGGTTGGCATACCTCTTTGTGTGTTTCATTTTGTTGTTTCTGTGACTTTAAAGATGGTCTCACTAGAAATAAGTCAAATGTCTACCAGTAGAGAACCGGTTGAAAGCCCTCTGGGATATCCGCACAATTGAGTACTATGAGCAGTAAAAAGGAAGGCAGGTACTTCTAGATACACTGTGGGGTGATCTCTAGCATATACTGATACATGAAGAAAGAAAGGGGGGAAAAGTGGTGTGTATTGTGTGCTACCATTCACTTCAGAAAGGCAGTATAAAAAACGTGTGTATAAGGAATTATCTTATCAGAATGTATGAACATCTCTCTCTTTTTTCCTAAGATTTATTTTTTTAAAAAATTTTATTTATTTATTTGAGAGGTAGAGTTATAGACAGTAAGAGGGAGAGACAGAGAAAGGTCTTCCTTCCATTGGTTCGCTCCCCAGATGGCTGCAACAGCTGGAACTGCGCCGATCCAGAGCCAGGAGACAGGTGCTTCTTCCCAGTCTCCCATACAAGGGCTTGGGCCATCTTCTACTGTTGTCCCAGGCCACAGCAGAGAGCTGGATTGGAAGAGGAGCAGCCGCCGGCACCCATATGGGATGCCAGCGCCGCAGGTGGAGGATTAACCTACTGCACCACGGTTAAAAAGCAGAGTGACAGAGAGAGAGGGAGACGCAGAGAGAAAAACAGGTCTTCCATTTGCTGGTTCACTCCCCAAATAACCACAACAGCCAGGGCTAGGCCAATTTGAAGCCAGGAGCCTGGAACATCATCTGGGATTCCCCTGTTACCAGCAGGGGCACAAGTACTTGGGCTGTCCTCTGCTGCCTTGCTGGGTGCATTAGCAAGAAACTGGGTGGGAAGGAAGTAGAGCAGGCAAGACTCAAAGTGGCACTCCGATATGGGATGTCATAGCAGCAACATAACTCACTGTGCTCCAACACTGACCCCTGTATGAACATCTTGATATGATACAATTCAAATTTTACAACTAAATCAGACTTTATATATATAAATTTACTGAATGTCCTTTTCTTTTCTTTTTTAATCCAGGCTCCTCATTCTGGATGATTCTGAACCTTGATTATTGTTTAAACAAGCAGTCCTTTCTACACTGGAAATGTTGAACAGATTTAGGCCAAGAATGGAACAAACACTATGGCTCTCATTCTCAACCCCTCTTCCAGGCTGACTCAGGGCCAGTAATTAACAGCTTTTGAATATGATTGTCAAATTAAATTAATAACACCATCAGTCCACATTTTACTGTTTATGATTCAATCATATCTTGAGCTCCTGTTAAAGGCTTCACCAAAATCAACGTGAACCATAGGCACCTCCTCCATAAGGTATCTGGCAATGTGTAGCCCCAACAGCAGCGCATGAAGGTGCCTGTTGCCCACGTGCTCACCAATGGAATATACTGTCACGCTTTACGGTTTTGCCAATCGGATTGTTGGAAAATGCTACATTAATGCAGCTCTGTGCAAAAGGCAGCACAAGAATGACGGGCCACAGACTACTGAGGTTTGTTAGTAGGAATGGAAAAGGTGTTGGGGGTTGAGTCGGGTGGAAGAGTTGGGAAGAATGACATTGATATTTCCCCGAGCATACTTTTCTGTATGCTTTTAATTTAACAGCCATGTAACATAACCACACTGAGGGCGACATTTTGAAAAGAACCTAGGGGCCAGCATCGAGGCACAGCAGGTTAAGCTGCTATATGAGCACCAGAACAAGTCCCAGCTGCTCTACTTCCTATCCAGCTCCCTGCTAATGCACCTGGAAAAGCAGCAGAGGATGGCCCAAGTGCTTGGGTCCCTGCCACCCACGTGGGAGACTTGGGAAGAAGCTCCTGGCTCCTTGCTTTGGTCTGGCCCAGTCAGAGTCATTGCAACCATTTGGGGAGTGAGCTTGTAGATGCAAGATCTCTCTCTTTCTCTCTCTCTCTCTCTCTCTCTCTCTCTGCCTTTCAAATAAATAAATATTTTTTAAAAAGAAAAAAGAACCCATATAACTTTGAACACAGTGTTATGAGTATACACTCTCAGATCAAAGGCAAAGGAATTATAATTAAGTATTGGATTCTAGTTAAAAGGCTTTTTTTCATACTGCTAGAGACTGCTAATCCTGAAATTAATTCCAGGATTTATAAGTAAATATTAATATATTATACATATTATAGGTACATATACTATGGTCTATATAATATAACAAGTAAATAAAACAAAAGCCAGTTGTCTCACCTTCAAAGAAGGGAGGTACAAATATGGAAAGGAGAAAGCCCAGAAAGAAGCCTGTGGTGTGGGATTGGAATATTAAAATATTAAAAAGAAGCTATACTGCTAACTCATCACAGCTAAAAACACAAACAAATCATAACGAACAGGACGAATCTGCTAGCAATAGTCAGCAAGTACTTTTGCTTCAGTGTATTGACAGTTTTGTATTTCACAATAAGTTTTATTTCGTGCACTGAAGTACCAATAAATTATTTCAAAAAACAAAGCAGTTGAGAGGAACATGGAGCTTCTTACCCTTGCCAGGTGTGCTCAATGGGTTCACAGTTGTCAAGGTAATTGAAACGAATGATATCAGTAGGATGCTTATCAGAGGATCGCCAAGGTGGGAGTTCTTTCTCCCCTGTATTCTTCTTCTTCCTTGAAGAGGAGGACCGAAAAGCTGATGAGGGAGACTGCTTTTCCTCCAGATAATTACTTGTTATTGGTTGAACATCAGCAATTACAAATCCATCTTTTGGCGGTGTCTAAAAGAAAGAAATGAATTATGCCTTCTTAAAACACTCCAGGGGTCGGCTGCACCATAATGGGCTGAGCCTCCATTTGCTGTGCTGGCATCCCATATGGGTGCTGGCTCATGTCCCAGCTGCTCCACTTCTGATTCAGGTCTCTGCTATGACCTGGGAAAGCAGTGGAAGATGGCCCAACTCCTTGGGCCCCTGCACCCATGTGGGAGATCCAGAAGAAGCTCCTGGCTCCTGGCTTCAGATCAGCCCAGCTCTGGCCATTGTGGCCATTTGGGCAGTGAATCAGCAGATGGAAGACCTCTCTGTCTCTCCCTCTCTCTGTCTGTAATTCTGCCTCTCAAATAAATAAATAAATCTTAAAAATACTTCAACAATAACAATAAAACAATGTCACCATCACACATCATCATCATCCCCATGGTAATAACAGGGATGAGAGCCACCGCAGCCACCACCCAAGAGTGTCTGTCATGTGTCAGGCATTATCTCAAGCACTTTCCATGCATTATTTTATTTAGCCTTCACAATGACTCTATAAGATAATAATTAGGGGCCTACGCCACAGCGCACTAGGTTAATCCTCCGCCTGTGGCGCCGGCATCCCATATGGGCGCTGGTTCTAGTCCCGGTTGCTACTCTTCCAATCCAGCTCTCTGCTGTGGCCTGGGAAGGCAGTGGAGGATGGCTCAAGTGCTTGGACCCTGCACCCGCATGGGAGACCAGGAGAAGCACCTGGCTCCTGGCTTCGGATCAGCGCAGCTCCAGCCACCATGGCCATTTGGGGAGTGAACCAACAGAAGGACAACCTTTCTTTCTGTCTCTCTCTCTGGCTTTAAAAAAAAAGATAATAATTAAAATGCAATCCTATTTTACAGAAGAGGAAACTGAAAATGGAGAAACCAGATAATTTGCCCACTTATACAGAAATAGAATTTGAATTTGGATCTAGAAGTTGAACCCAGGACTATCTTGCTTCAAGTCCACCCACCCAATCTCCTTAAACTCCATTGCCAGGGCTTCCACCACATCATTGTGTAGTTTGTCAAAACTGCACTGAATGTCTTCATAAAAAGGACACATTCCATGGGCTGGCATTGTGACATAGCAGGTTATGTCTCCATCTGCGATGATGGCACCACATAAGGGTGCCAGTTCAAGACCTGGCTGCTCCACTTCTGATCCAGCTCCCTGCTAATGTGCCTGGGACAGCAGCAGCAGATGGCCCAAGTGCTTGGGCCCCTGCACCCATGTGGGAGACCTAGAAAAAGCACTGGGCTCATGGCTTCAGCTTTGCCCAGCCCTGGCTGTTGCAGCCATTTGGGGAGTGAACCAGAAGATGGAAGATCCATCTCTCTCTCTGTCACTCTCTCTCTGTCTCCCTCCTCTCTCTGCAACTCTGCCTTTCAAATAAATAAAAAATAAATCTTTAAAAAATAAAAAGGACACATTTTAAAAGACATTAAAATAAAAAGGACACATTTAAGCCCTAGCAACCTATAACACATAATGACAATTTTGAGTTGTGTAGAGGTTGATTACAGATATTATCAAGTATTCAAATCTCAACCACTGCCAAACAATATTTCTGCTTAATTTCCAAATTAAGAGTCTGTCTTTTGTGTGTGAAATTCATAAAGTTTTACGTGGTTGTAGCCTAAGGGAAGTGGTCCTGGTATGTTGAGAAACAATTGAGGGCATAATTTTTGTTCATTAAGAGATTAGGGAAGCTTTTCTTGGTAAATTGGTTTGCTTCAAATATTTGGGAAAAATTAAGAATTCTGCTAATCCCTCCAAGTACAATCGGTTAGTTTCCCAGCCTTGTCTCAACCACTTTTTGTATATATATAACATTTAGTACTCCGTCTTATAATTCTTTGTTTATTTGTCTATGTCCTGGGTTACTGGCTAGGCTCTGTGAAAGCAGGGTTAGGATTTTTGTACTCTTAGCACCTAGCACACAAAAGTAACATATATTTACTCATGTTTTTAATGTTTGCTTTTTTTTATTTGAAAGGCAGAGTGACAGAGAGAAAGAGAGAGACAGAGATATTTTTCATCTACCAGTTCACTCTGTAAATGCCTGTAACAGCCAGGGCTGAGCCAGGCTGAAGCCAAGAGCCAGAGTCCATCTGACTCTCCCACTTGGGTGGCAGGGGCCCAAGTACTTGAGCCATCAGCTGCTGGCTCCTAGGATGCACATTATAAGGGAGCTGCATCAGAAGTAGAACTGGGGCCAGCGCTGTGGCATAGTGGGTTAAAGCCCCGGTCTGCAGTGCCGGCATCCCATATGGGCCATTGATTGGGTTAACCATTTTTTTTTTTCAATTTATTTGAGAGGAAGGAGATGGGGCAGAGGGAAAGAGCTCATGCTAGTGAGCTCCCATCTGTTGGTCCACTCCCCAAATGCCCACAACAGCCCTGTGAGCAGAAGCTGGGACCTGGGAACTCAATCCATGCCCCCAGTGTGGGTGGAAGAAATCATTCATTTGCACTGCTGCCTCCCAGAGTATACATTAGCAGGAAGCTGGAGTCAGAAGCTGGAGTGGGACTCAGACCCAGGTATGGGGCTCTGATGTGTCCTAACCATCAGGACAAATGCCCACCCCTCAGTTGGTTTTTGACCATTATGCCAACCTGATTTCCCTTGGATCCCATTATTCCATCATCTACTATTCTTTTTATATATTTTTGGATTGGATTTGTTAATACTTTTAAAGGATTTTTACATCTATGTTAAAGAGGGGCTTTGGTCTGTGGTTTTGTTTTCTTTGTCTTTGTCTTGTCTCGTATAAGGGTAATAAGTTGGGAATTATTCCCTCTTCCTCTACTTGTGTGTAAAAAGTTATGTAAAACTGGAATTATTTCTTTTTTCTTTTTTCTCTTTTTTTGACAGGCAGAGTGGATAGTGAGAGAGAGAGAGACAGAGAGAAAGGTCTTCCTTTTGCCGTTGGTTCACCCTCCAATGGCCGCCACGGCTGGCACGCTGCGGCCAGCGCACCACGCTGATCTGAAGGCAGGAGCCAGGTGCTTCTCCTGGTCTCCCATGGGGTGCAGGGTCCAAGCACTTGGGCCATCCTCCACTGCCTTCCCGGGCCACAGCAGAGAGCTGGCCTGGAAGAGGGGCAACCAGGAAAGAATCTGGTGCCCCGACTGGGACTAGAACCCGGTGTGCTGGTGCCGCAGGTGGAGGATTAGCCTAGTGAGCCGCGGCGCCGGCCAATTATTTCTTTCCTAAGTATGTGAGAGGATTCACCAATAAAGCTATCTGGATCTGGAGTTTTTTGATAAGTTTTAAAATTATGAATTCAATTTTAAATCAATATAGATTTCTTCATATTTTCTTTTTAAAGATGAAATTATTTATTTGAAAGGCAGAGTTACAGAGAGAGAAAGGGATCCTCCACCTGTCAGTTCACTCCCCAAATGACCCCAACAGCTGGGTTGGGATCAGGCTGAATCCAAGAGCCAGAAACTCTATCTTGGTCTCTCACATGAGTGTCAGTTTTAATAAATTGTATTTTTCAATGATTTTTCCCATTTCACTTATATTGTTTACAAGATTTTATCAAGTATTCAAATCTCAACCACTGCCAAAGAATATTTCTGCTTAATTTCCAAATTAAGAGTCTGTCTTTTGTGTGTGAAATTCATAAAGTTTTATGTGGTTGTAGCCTAAGGGAAGTGGTCCTGCTATGTTGAGAAACAACTGAGGGCATAATTTAGTGACATGAAGTTGTCTACAATATTCTTTCATTATCCTTTTATGTCTGTAGGATCTGCAATGATGCTCCTTTCATTCCTGATATTAGAATTTTGTATTTTTTTGTAAAATATTTATGTATTTAGTTATTTGAAAGGCAGAGAAACAGTGAGACAGGGTGGGGGGTGGATCTTCCATCTGTTAATTTATCCCCAAAATGGTCATAATAGTCAGGTCTGGACTAAGTTGAAGTCAGGAGCCAGGAACTTCATCCAGGTCTCCCAAATGGGTGGTAGGGCCCAAGCACTTGGGTCATCTTCTGCTGCCTTCCTGGGTGCATTATTTAGCAGGAAGCTGGACTAGAAGCAGAGTAGCAGAACCTAACTCACTGTGAAACAGTTCTGGCCCCTCTTTTTTCCCTATTAGTCTAGCTGGAAACTTATCAATTCTATTTGTATCTACCAGCTTTGGCTTCATTGATTTTCTTTATTGTTTGTCTGTTTTCAATTTCACTGATGCTTGTTCTTTATTATTTCTTCTTTCTAGCTACTTTGGGTTTAATTTACTCCTGTGTTTCTAGTCTAAAGTCATTTTTATAAAATTTTCAAGTCAGGATTACAGAGAGAGTGACAGACACAGAGAGAGAGCTTCCATCTTCTGATTCACTCCCTAGATGGCTGCAACTGCCAGGACTAGGCCAGGCCAGAGCCGGGAGCCAGGAGCCAGGAGCCAGGAGCTTCATCTGGCTTTCCTGCATGAGTGGCAGGGGCCCAAACATTTGGGTCATCTTTCACGGCTTTTCTCAGTCCATTAGCAGGGAACTGGATCAGAAGAGGAGCAGGAACTGGTGCACATATGGGAATCCAGTGTCAGAGGAGGCAGCTTTATTCACTACGCCACAACGCTGGTCCCTGAAATATCTTTTTTTATTATTAATTTATTTGAAAGGCAGAGTGACACACACACACACACACACACAGATATATTCATCAGCTGGTACACTCCCCACATGCCCACAACTGCCAGGCCACAACTGCCAGGGCTGAGCCAAGACAAAGCCAGACCAGGAGCTTGGAGCTCCATCTGGGTCTCTCACTTGGGTGGCTGTGACCCAGGTACTTGATTCATCACCTGCTACCTCCCAGGGTACGCATTAGCAGGAAGCTGAGTCAGAAGCAGAGGCAGGGCTTGAACTCTGGCATTCTGACAGGCAGCATTTCCCACTGCCTTTCTTTTTATTTTTTTTATTTTTTTATTTTTGACAGGCAGAGTGGACAGTGAGAGAGAGAGACAGAGAGAGAAAGGTCTTCCTTTGCCGTTGGTTCACCCTCCAATGGTCGCCGCTGCAGCCGGCGCACCGCGCTGATCCGATGGCAGGAGCCAGGAGCCAGGTGCTTTTCCTGGTCTCCCATGGGGTGCAGGGCCCAAGCACTGGGGCCATCCTCCACTGCACTCCCTGGCCACAGCAGAGAGCTGGCCTGGAAGAGGGGCAACCGGGACAGAATCCGGCGCCCCGACCGGGACTAGAACCCAGTGTGCCGGCGCCGCAAGGTGGAGGATTAGCCTATTGAGCCACGGCGCCGGCTCCACTGCCTTTCTGAGAGCATGGTTTGTGGTATGGGTAGTGCAGACTCACATACAGATCCTCCTAGTCCAATTCTCTAATTTTAAGGCTGGGAAACTTGGATTAACTATTCCCATCGGCTCATAACATCTTTTAAGCTATGCTGAAGCACAGGGAGAGGGGGTTTGTGATGTTGCTTGAAGGGGGGTAAATTCTGCTGTACTTGCGTGGTCGCCTGTGTTCACATCACTGGAGTCATCTCAGGGAATTGCACATCTTACACAAGTATGTATAGTGCTGACAATTGACTTTATCAGCCTTAGTCAAATAGGCAAAGTGGACAGTGAGAGAGAGAGACAGAGAGAAAGGTCTTCCTTTGCCGTTGGTTCACCCTCCAATGGCTGCTGCGGCCGGCATGCTGCGGCCGGTGCACCACGCTGATCTGATGGCAGGAGCCAGGTACTTATCCTGGTCTCCCATGGGGTGCAGGGCCCAAGCACTTGGGCCATCCTCCACTGCACTCCCGGGCCACAGCAGAGAGCTGGCCTGGAAGAGGGGCAACCGGGACAGAATCTGGCGCCCCGACCGGGACTAGAACCTGGTGTGCCGGCGCTGCAAGGCGGAGGATTAGCCTGTTGAGCCGCGGCGCCAGCCCAGTCAAATGCCTATTAAATCTAGTCTTTCTGACTTAGGTCTGCTTCTTTAACAGAAAAAAATTTAAGTTTATATGGTGAAGTATTCCTACAGAAATTTAATATCAAACAAAGAGGTGGCATTTTTCTGTAATGAAACGATTGATCATTGCAACACAGAGTTAGGCATAAATATTTTGTGGAAAAGAGTCGCTGTGAAAGAGAAAGCATTAATGTCACAATTTTCTACGTAACACTCAAGACCTCCTTTTACTCTACTACTGGGTTTATCAACTTTCTCTCTGCCCCCACAATAACCTGAGCTTCGGCTACTGAATGTCACTGCTTACTCCTCAACTTAGGTTAAGATTCAAAAAATCTTGTGAGGTAAGGAGTCATTACTATGATAATTATTAAAATAATGTTTCCATCAAAAGTTTAAAACTTTGTTTTTAAATAAATCCTCATGGAATGTGCCAACTACTGAAATCAGAAAGACTGGTTTTAGAATTGCAAGTGTATCAGTATTAATTATGCACATTTTATTACTATATTAAATGTAGGTGGAGTCTATTTTGATAAGAAAAAAATTCCAACATGTCATAAATTTAATGACAAGACCCAGAATGGGAGGGGAGGAAATGAAAGAGGTTAATCAGTTAGCAGTTACTGTCAGGAAAATACCAAAAGACCATTTCACATTCCTGAAAGTAACTTATTATCATTTTATCTTTATGTCTAAAGAGTCCACTTCTGAAGTGCAGCCTCCTGTTTGGCCTAGCTGCTTGGCCCTCCTGCGCCAGGCAGTCTCACAAGAGCATGTTTTTTGGAGGGAGTGATTCTCTTTAAAAGAAAAGTATTTATTTTTATTTTTATTTTTATTTGAATGGCAGAGACAGAGAGAGAAGAGAAAGAAGAGAGACAGAGAAGTAGAGATAGACAAAGATCATCTACCTACTGGCCACAACAGCTGAGCTGGGTCAGGCAGAGGCAGGAGCCCAAACTCAATCCAGGTCTCCCACATGGGTGGCAGGGACCCAGTTACTTGAGCCATTATTGCTGCCTCCCAAGATGCACATTAACAGGAAGCTGGGATAAAACATGGAATCAGGACTCAAACCCAGGCACCCAATAAGGGGCGCAGGCATCTTCTTTCTTTCTTTCTTTCTTTCTTTCTTTCTTTCTTTCTTTCTTTCTTTCTTTCTTTCTTTCTTTCTTTCTTTCTCTCTCTCTCTCTCTCTCTCTCTCTTTCTTTCTTTCTTTCTTTCTTGGATGCAGGCCTCTTACCCACTGTGCCAAAACACCCTTTCCAGAAGGGGGTGATTGTATTCAAATGAAAAGAAAACGATGCTCTAAGCTCTGAGTTAAGTGGATATTTTTCCAACTGCTCTCCAGCCTTGCTGCTGGAAGCTGCAGAAACTTGTCCCAGGGTCCAGTCTTCTTTCTGGCTAGCGTCTGGAAGGGCTCAATAGACCCTTTTATTTCAGAGATCCCTAGGTCTCAGGAATCTTGGTTTTACAACTTTAAGAAAACACAATAAAATCTAAACCTGAATGAGCAAGACAGGGTTCACTATTAATGTTTCAAAAAGATTCTTCACTTTCAGCAGGATTCACTGCAGTTTTTTTCAGAAAGTAATTACCCTGCGTTTTTTTTTTGTTTTGTTTTGTTTCTTGTTTTTGTTTTTGTTTTTTTGACAGGCAGAGTTAGGCAGTGCGAGAGAGACAGAGAGAAAGGTCTTCCTTCTGTTGATTCACCCCCCAAATGGCCGTTACAGCCGGTGTGCAGCGTCAGTCCGAAGCCAGGAGCCAGGTGCTTCCTCCTGGTCTCCCATGTGGGTGCAGGGCCCAAGCACTTGGGCCATCCTCCACTGCCTTCCTGGGCCACAGTAGAGAGCTGGACTGGAAGAGGAGCAACCGGGACAGAACTGGCGCCCCAACAGGGACTAGAACCCGGAGTACTGGCGCCGCAGGTGGAGGATTAGCCTAGTGAGCCAAGGTGCCAGCCTACCCTGTGGTGTTAAAAATCATTTTAAAAATTTAATTTGCACAAAAATGACCTAAATGAAAGATCTCTGTGAGTGAGATCCCAGCGAAAAGAACAGGCCATCAAAGAAGGAGGTACCTTTCTCTGAAGGGAGGAGAGAACTTCCACTTTGACTATGGCCTTGTCTAAATAAGGTCGGAGTTTGTGAACTCAAGAGGCTTCCATAGCCTTAGCAGCTCATGACAAGAGCCTTGGGTGATTACTGATGTCATAAATAAGAGTGTCATTTGTTAAATCAACAACAGGAGTCACTGTGCACTTACTCCCCATGTAGGATCTCTGTCCTAATGTGTTGTACTATGAGAATTAACAGTAAAACTAGTTTTCAAACAGTACTTTATACTCTGTGTGTTTGTGTGGTCCAAACTGTTAAAATCTTCACTTAGTATATACAAGTTGATCTTCTGTATGTAAAGATAATTAAAACTGAATTTTAATGAAGAATGGGATGGGAGAGGGAGTGGGAGATGGGATGGTTTGCTGGTGGGGGGTGGTTATGGGAGGGAAACCTCTATAATCCAAAAGTTGTACTTTGGAAATTTATATTTATTAAATAGAAGTTTTCAAAAAAATTTAATTTGAACATAATTTTTCAGGAACTCATCTATTATACAAAATGTTGTACAACTCTTCATATGTATAGAAGATCATGCCATGAACAAAGGGCTCATAAAAATTTCTCATAAATTATCTAGTTAACTGTGACTACAAGAATGAATATAGTTGAAAGGCCTGGTATTGTAGCATTGCAGGTAAAGCTACCGCCTATCACACCGGCATCCGGTATGGGAGCTGGTTCCCATTCCGGCTGTGCCATTTCTGATCCAGCTACCTGTTGATGGCCTGGGAAAGATAGCAGAAGATGGCCCAAGTGCTTGGGCTCCTCCCACCCATGTGGGAGACCTGGATGAAGTTCATGGCTCCTGGCTTCAGCCTGGTTCAGCCCTGGTGATTGTGACCATTTGGGGAGTGAACAAGTGGATGAAAGATCTCTCTTTCTGTCTTTGTCTATGTAAATCTGCCTTTCAAATAAACAAATCTTAAAAAAAAAATAAAAGAATGAATATAGTGAGGCTGGCATTGTGGTGCAGGGAGTTAAGTTGCTGCTTATGATATTGGCATATCATATCAGAGCACTAGTTCAAGTCTCTGCTACTCTGCTTCTGATCCAGTTTCTTGCTAATACTCCTGAAAGCCAGAAGGAGATGGCCCAAGTGCTTGGACGCAGCTACCCATATTGGAGGCCAGGATGGAGTTCCTGGTTTCAGCCTGGCCAGACCTGCCTGCTATGGCCATCTGGAGAGTGAACTAATGGATGAAAGATCTCTCTCTCTCTCTCTCTCTCTCCCCTCTCTGTCTCTGTTGCTACACTTTTCTTTTTCTTTTCAGATTTATTTATCTGAAATACTGAGTTACAGAGAGGGAGAGGGAGAGGGAGAGGGAGAGGGAGAGGGAGAGGGAGAGGGAGAGGGAGAGGGAGGGAGGAAGAGGGAGCTCTTTCATCCGCTGATTCACTTCCCAAATGGCAGCAATGACCTAGGCTAAGTCAGGCCGAAGCCAGGAGCCAGGAACTTCTTCTGGGTCTCTCACATGGTGCAGGGGCCCAAGTGAACCATCTTCTACTGCCTTCCTAGGCACATTAGCAGGGAGCGGATTTGAAATGGAGCAGTCATAACGTGAATCATTGCCCACATGGAAACATGGAATGCTGGTGCTGCCGGCAGTAGCTTTACCTACTATGTCACAGTGCTGGCCCCTTACACTGATTAGTTTCTAGCTTAAAAAGAATATTACAATTCCCATCAGCCTCTTTCCTAATGAGTGATTTGTTGGAAAACTTTTCCTTAATGTGTGATATAAAAATAAACTTCAGTTTATCTGGTAGAATCACAGAACATTTAAATTAGTAAAGTAAAATTTGAAGACTCACAAGTAATGAATACCGTGTGTTACCCACAGGGTTCCCCCATCATAACTCTCTGGTGTGAGTCTGAGATGCAGAAATCAGAGAGGGACACTCTGGGTTGGGAGTGTTGGATGAGGGCTCTTAACTCACACTGATACATGAAAAGGGCTATCATCTCTCAGGAGAATTTTGAAATCATCGTGAATTGCCTTTGAACTACCTCACTTCCCTCACTTCAAATTGGATCACTTATTCTTAGTTCTAGAATTCATAAATAGCCGATGTTCATATGTTTGCTGATTTTTGTCTCAAACGTACCTTAGGCTTGGTAATATGAAGTTCTTTCACCATTTGAATGTAGTGTTTCTTCCATATGCCCTGCTCAAAGGGGGTCGGAGAGAAATTGATGTACCAGTTAAACCGCAAACATTTGAGCATCCAGAGCTGGTCCAGCTCAGCCAAGTTCTTCCAGTGCCAGCTCACCTGGAAAAACAAGGACAGTTCACAAAAACAAACCTACTCAGCTCACATGCCCCTTTCTCTAGGTTTTTGAGCTGTCACCCTAGATCTAATTCATCTTTTGTCATTTTCCTCCAAATCACAGCTTAAACAGTTACCTCTTACCTGAAGTGCTTTGTATCTAGGCAGAAGAATTTATTTTACTGCTAATTCAGAATTAGAAATAGAGAACCTATTCACCATCCTCATAGCAACCTTGAGAGGTACATATAAGTATCACAAATGAGAATCATTTGCAAATGAGAAGACGGAGGCTCAGATAGACTTTGGAATTTTCTCAACATTTCTGAATGTCCTTTGAAAGTTATATGAAGGTGATGTAAACTCAGACCTATACTTTTAAAAATTATTTTTGTGGTATGCTTCTCTCTTCCTCCATTCCTACAATTTCATTAAATAAAATTTTTTAATTAAATAGGACCTAATTACTGATACTATATAGTGTGTCTTATATAGCTTTCAGGATTCCTCAGAGCATAAAGAATTTGTTCTGTGCCTTCCATTTCCATTGCATTATGGCCAACCCCAAACATCCAACAAACAGTGGAGGTAGCCCTAGTAGCAGTAGTTCCAACAAGTTACCCTAGATTTTGAGTAAGTCTCACTGGAAACTAAAGTCAAGTCTGTATATAAAGTTGAGAATAGGAATTCTCTGTCTTAGTCATAAGAGTGGCAAAGGTGATATCTAACCTTCAAATCCAATTTCAAGGTTAATTAAGTAAATTAACAAAAGAAAGCAGCAAAATCAGGCCACCTTATAATGGCTCTTGCTATGCACACAAATATCCTTTTATCCATCCCTCTCTGTCTCCCTCCCACTCGCTGTCTGAGCTTCTCCTAAGTTTGGAATTGTTTTATGTGCCAAGGATGAGACATCAAGGAAGGAATAGGGCACAATTAGAAGAAATAAAAGGTTCAGGAGCTGGAAGGAGAAAAAAGGTTAGAGGATCTGACAGAGCCCTACAGGCAGGAACAGAAATCACATCTACTTCTTGTTCAACCCAGAAATGAAACACTCGCCTTTATCTCCAAGTGGCAAATTAACTCAGTTCAACAGAGGGATGGAGTTTGGGAGAAATGTCTCACAGTTCTCACTCCTGTCCTCCTTTTCCTTAGATCTTGTTTTGACCTAGGTACTTAAGTTGGTTTTTTCTCAAAGGCAGATAAGGTTTTGGTTAGGGTTTTTGTCTGTGTGTGTGCAGGCACGCACTAGAGAGAAAAGACTAGACAGGTAAGCAGGAGCTTTCAAAACTATGACACATCTCCCTAATATCCCCTACCCCCATATTTTACAAACAGCTCAGAGCTGTTGTGGTGTAATGACTTTATTGTTTATTTTAAATCTAGCTGAAGACCAATGGCCTGTGTCTTTCCCCATAGAGAATGGTGGGAATAAAACAAGCTGAGTTCTTGCAAGATTGACATCTAGTTGCATCCAGCTGATACAATTAGCTACTTCAAATTTCTCTCTAATGCTAACATTCTCATTGCAAAAAACTTGGGGAATCCTGAGCAGTTTAACGAAAAACAATATGTAAAACCACATCCATCAAAGAGGACATTACTAGGGACACAATGGTTCCTTTTCTTTCAGTTTTTTTCAAGGCATGTTAAGAAGCAAAACTGGTAAACTTTCTCTGTTCTTTCTAACTGCTGCTTAATAATTTATCATATGGCTATAGGATACTATAACTTAACATTTAGATTGCTGTTTGAAAAATTATTTCATTTTTGAAATAGGTCATACATGTACACTAACACTAAATTCAAGGCTACAAAGGGACACACACAGTAAAAAAGTGAGTTTCTCTCCCATTCCTATCCCACAGCCTGGAAGTAACCCCTGCCACCAATTTCTTCTATGTTATTCCAGAAATATTTGAGACATATATTAACAAATATGAATGTATTATTTTTCTTTCCAAAATGGTAGGCCAGTTCTGCATATTTGCTTTTTGTTGTTTATTTGAAAGGTAGACAGAGCAGAGACAGACACAGATCTTCCTTCTGCTGGTTCATTCCCTAAATGTGCCCAATAGCCAGGGCTGCGCTAGACTGAAGTCAGAAGCCTGGAACCAACTTCAGGGTCTCCCATGTGGGTGGCAGGGCCCCAAGTGCTTCATCCACTACTGCTGCTCCCAAGAGTATACATTAGCAGGAAGCTGGACAAGAAGTGACGTTGGAACTCAAATCCTGGCACTCCAGTATCAGATATGGGAATCCCAAATAGTTTTGTTGTTGGTTTTTTTTTTTTTTTTTTTTTTTTTGTATACACTGGTGTTTATTTTCCATTCAACCTCATTCCCACATTTGCTTCAGAGACCATGAAAAGTAGCTTAAGACCACTCAGTGGTTGTTCCTACCCACTCGGTGGCCTAAGCAGTGGGCACTTCAGCCCAGTCTTCAGTGGTGGGCTGAACAATCCTGTCTTCAGTGGGGAACTGCTGAACAGGCCGGGAGGGCACCTGCACGCCTTCAGACCAGTCTGCAACCTCAGGCTGAGCAGCAGTGAACTCAGGTGCTGGGCGTCTCCATTCACCCTGAAACTCTTCCTTGGTCACAGCTTTTTCAGCGGCAGCCTGCTCTTCTTTTTCAATCTTTTCAGGATCTCTATAGAAGTAGAGATCAGGCATGACCTCCTAAGGGTGTTCACGGGACGTGGTACCACACATGCACAGAACCTCCTGGGTCCTGCAGCGCCCACTGCTGGTGCTGCAGCATCCACCACATCAGACCCACTGAATAGGTTCCCTTGTTGTTGCGTGGGATGGCAATGTCCACATAGTGCAGAGGAGAGTCTGTGTCACACAGAGCAATGGTAGGCAAGTTCACATAAGATGCCTCTGTGGGGCCAGCACTGTGGCACAACAGGTTAATCCTCTGCCTGTGGTGCCGGCATCCCATATGGGCGCTGGTTCGAGTCCCAGCTGCTCCTCTTCTGACCCAGCTCTTGGCTATGACCTGGGAAAGCAGTAGAAGATGGCCCAAGTCCTTGGGCCCCTGCACTGGCATGGGAAACCTGGAGTCTCTCCCTCTCAATGTCTGTAACTCTACCTCTCAAATAAATAAAATCTTTAAAAAAAAAAGGGGGGGGGGCCTCTGTGAGAGGCTGATGGTCAGCCCTAGGATCAGTAACCACAGAAGCCATGGTTGCCAGAAGGCTCCCTGGATCTGGTTAGTGTGAAGGTTCTGGGTGTGAAAGGGCCAGCAATAGGAGTAGCTCCGGGGGTAGCAGCAAACTTCAGCACAGCTCTCCGGCCAGTGTTTCTGGGGGATTTCACACTGACATCAGCAGCGTTTTCAATGGCTACAAAGGCATGAGCTGCCACCAGAAGTTCCTCCCAGGTCCTCTTCAGATTTATGATGTAGACGTGCTCTTCCATCTGGAAGTCAAGGTTGGTGCCACCTAGGTGGGTTCCTGCTGCAAGGAATTTGAGGACATCCTCCTCCTTCACTTGCAGGACATCAAGGGCTCCAGAATTGTGATGACTTCCCCTTAAGTTACGCTGTATGGACCCCTCGCCGGGTGGTGCAGAAAAGCCCAAGTCATGTCTTAATCGCTGTGCCAAATGCCCAGCACCATTTGCTTTTTTCTCTGATAACACAACTTACAGATTTTTAAAATTTCTTTACTCAATCCCCTCCTGGTGGACATTCTTGTTACTTCAACCTTTTGCTATTACAAACAATGCTGCAGTATTCTTACTTGGACATCAAACAAACCAAAAAGTGAAGCTACTGTGTCAAAGGGAATTTTTATCTAAAATTTGAATGCTACTAAATCACTCTCCATGGCTGTTGTACCAATTGATCCAGCAATAGTGGATAAATTCTTGTTTCCCCATGCTTTCTCTGATATAGAAGATTCTCGTTAAAAAATAACTCCAAAAACCTGGTTTTAAAAAAGAGGAAAGGAAATGAACAGCAGTTCACAGAAGGAGAAATGCAGATGTCTCTAAAACATGTAGGATACTTAGTCTCATTGTGAAATGCCATCTTTCATGACTCAGATTGAGATGTTATTTGCAAGGGAGGGAGGGAGGAAGGGAGGGAGAGAGGCAGAGAGAGAGAGACAGAGAGACAGAGAGAGAGGCAGAGAATTTTCCATCTGCTGGTTCAGTCTCCAAATGTCTGCAACAGTAGCTGCTTAGTCAGACCAAAGCCAGGAGCCAGGAACTCTATCTGGGTTTCACACCTAGGCGGCAGCGAACCAAGTACTTGAGCCATCATCTGCTTCTTCCTATTTTAAGTGGTGACTTAACCCATTGTGCCAGAACACCTGCTCCTAAACCTATCTTTTAATGGCACCCTCCATGAATAGTTTGAAGCCCCCTCACATGTGTGGCTTTTCTGTCCTCCCCCCCCCTCCACCTTAATTCACATTTCAGAGTTTCTTAAAGCTGCTCCTAGAACATGTCGCAGGCCACTCGTTTGACTTTACCTGTGCACAACGACAAAGGCTGCGGGGATCCAGGAAAGAAAAGATGTATAAAGACAACACCCTTGGAAGCTCGGTGGTAAAATCCAGAGCTTCTGCTGGAATTTTTTCCTGAAGCTTTCGACAGCAGAACTTTTGCTGTGACAGGGAGCAACGCTCCAACAGGCCTGTGAGGACTCTTCTCCTTTGAGAGTCTGTCCATTTGTCAAACTGGAGAAACGAAACAAAACACAAAAAGCTCCAAGTGCAGTCGCACAGCAGAGACTTGTTATGAGGAAATGATAGGAAGGGCATCAAAAGCAAGTTTGTCATTTGTTTCTAACGCGTATTATGTATTTCTTTCCTTGACTAATAAATTCTGGGTTTTGCCACCTACCTGACCTCTCTCATACTTACATGTTGGAGCATCTGCAGAACCTGGGTGTGTACTTGGAGATGCACTTGACATAAGAACTTGCAGTTACATAAGACTGGTAAGTTGGGAGCTGGCCATATGCACAAACCGAGAAAATATGTACTTGTAAAATAGCTTTAAGAGAAGGCACTTGGGCAGCTCCTCTCAGAATAGTTTCTACATTAGCTCATTAGTGCTTAAAACTCAACACTAGAAATGAATTCTTGCATTGATAATTAGAGATAAGGCACAATGTGCAACTATCCCTAAGAAGGGGAAAGAAAATGGGTTAAATATTTGCAGAAATGGGTAATGACTGATATGACAGGCAAGGAAGTGTGGATTGAGGAGGGCTTGGAACAGAGAGTGCCAGAGGGGGAGTAAATGCCAAAAGAATCCAGGGCACATCCAACAACAGCTTTGCTACTGCACAGTTTTCCCCCAGAGGTTACTCGACATCAAGGAATGACTGACCAGCCCAATTGAAAGAAAGGCTTTTAAGGAAACAGTTCCCATCAGCTGAGTGAGCCACTTCACCAGAAATCTGCATCTCTCATTCCTTCCCTAACCCATTAGGGAAGAGAAAACAGGAAAATCTAGGCTAGTTGTATTTTTATTTGTGAGTATCACATGTCACATATAGATATTTAGGATAGCTATTATAAATTAATCAGGATTTTAGAATGACTTCTAGTTGTAATCATCAAATACACTATGTGAAAAGGCATATAAAGTAAAAAATTAAACTTTTCAAATCTGATGACAGATAAACTTTGTTATGGTCACAAAATGCATTTAAAATTTTTTCTTTAGCTGGCGCCGCGGCTCAATAGGCTAATCCTCTGCCTGCAGCGCCGGCACACCGGCTTCTAGTCACGGCTGGGGCGCCGGATTCTGTCCCAGTTGCCCCTCTTCCAGGCCAGCTCTCTGCTGTGGCCCAGGAAGGCAGTGGAGGATGGCCCAAGTGCTTGGGCCCTGCACCTGCAGGGGAGACCAGGAGGAAGCACCTGGCTCCTGGCTTCGGATCAGCGCAGTGTGCCAGCCACAGCATGCCGGCCACAGCAGCCATTGGGGGGTGAACCAACAGAAAAAGGAAGACCTTTCTCTCTGTCTCTCTCTCTCACTGTCTACTCTGCCTGTCAAAAAAATTTTTTTTTCTTTAAAATTTATTTGAAAGAGAGACAGACATGGAGAGATCATCCACTTGCTGGTTCATACCCCAATGCCCAAGATAGCCATGCCTAGACTAGGCCAAGCCAGGAGCCAGGAACTTCACCCTGGTCTCCCATGCATATGACAGGGATGTAAGTACTTGGACCATCATCTGCTGCCTCACAGAGTGCACATGAGCAGGAAGCTGGAGAGGCAGGACTGGATCCAGGCTGTCTGATATGGGACATGAGCATCTTAAACACTGTGCTAAACACCCTTCTCTTCTTAATTTTTTTAATGCTTTTTATTTTTATTTTTTTGACAGGCAGAGTTAGACAGTGAGAGAGAGACAGAGAAAGGTCTTTCTTCTGTCGGTTCACCCCCCAGATGGCCGCTACAGCCGGCGCGCTGCGCCGATTCGAAGCCAGGAACCAGGTGCTTCCTCCTGGTCTCCCATGAGGGTGTAGGGCCCAAGGACCTGGGCCATCCTCCACTGCCTTCCTGAGCCACAGCAGAGAGCTGGACTGGAAGAGGAGCAACTGGGACAGAATCCAGAGCCCACTAGAACCCAGAGTGCCAGTGCAGCCTAGTAAGCCACGGCACCGGCCCACCCTTCTGTTCTTAATTAAAGCTATCCACTATTAGAGATCTCCTCAATGACCCACAAACTTCTCCTTGGAGATTTTTATTCAAAGGTAGGGAGCCACTAAAATGAAAAAGGAATTAACACTTGTACTACAAATACCAAAGGAATAAAATCAATTCACATAAGAGTGCTCTCTGATTTCTTCTGTCAGTTTTCGCACAACCCATAGCTCTAACTCCCACAAAAGGAGATTTTTTTCCCAGCTCTTTTGAGAAGGATTCTTAGGAGAACAAATGGAGAGAAACCAGATCAGAATGGCTAGGGATAAGGGAAGGATCAACGCCAGGAAGCCAAATCTATAAGGGAACTAAGGGGGAGGTGTGAGGTTTTGGCTTCTGGCACTTATGAGGTTCACAGCTGCTATGATTGCAGCTTACAGCGAGAGAACTGTGGAATGAAAGGGGATTTGGGGAGTACTGTTATGAGTTTGAACTGGGCCTCCTGTGATTTTTCTTTAAGAGACAAAATGAAGATAGGAATTAGTTTTTTAAATTACTTTGGGCAGTACAATGTGACTGTAGAGACTAAACTACAAGGGGACACAAGACGATAACAGTTACAAAAGTTTTTTTCATGAAATGATTATTTTCACTGTAAGAAGTCAGGGATAACTCAAAACACCTAACAGTAGGAGATCGGCTAAAGAAACTAATGGTGAGTTTAGGAGTGGGTAACGGAAGCTTTGGAAGAATATTAGGTGTCTCATTCCCAATTTTCTATTATTTTTAATACTCATTAGAACTATCTCAGCCTCATTTTCTATTTATACATTAAGAATAATTAAGTGGGCCAGGGTTAGGGCACAGTGGGTTAAAGCCATAGCTACTTGAAATCCTGGCTGCTCTGCTTTGGACCCAAGTCCCTGCTAATATGCCTGACAAAGCAGAACAGGATAGTCTGAGTACTTAGGCTCCTCCTGCCACTCACGTGGGAGACCAGGATGGAGTTCCTGGCTCCTGGCTTCATCCTGGACTAGCTCCAGCCATTGCTGATATTTAGGGAGTAAACCATGAGATGGAAGATACATTCTCTCTCTCTCTCTCTCTTTCCCTTTCAAATAAATAAAAAAATTCTTAAAAAGAATTCTATAAACATTGTAAGGTTGTCAGGATCACATACCATAGCAGATGTACTACTATGGATTGGAGATTAGCTTGGATGTTGAATGTCCACTAAAGGCCCATGCGTTAAAGATCTGGTCCCCAGAATTTTTTTTTTTTTTGCCAGGCAGAGTTAGACAGTGAGAGAGAGAGAGAGACAGAGAGAGTTATAGACAGTGAGAGAGAGACAGAGAGAAAGGTCTTCCTTCCGTTGGTTCACTCCCCTAATGGCTGCTACGGCTGACGCTGCGCCAATCTGAAGCCAGGAGCCGGGTACTTCCTCCCGGTCCCATGCCCAAGTGCAGGGACCCAAGCACTTGGGCCATCCTCCTTTGCCCTCTCGGGCCACAGCAGAGAGCTGGACTGGAAGAGGAGCAACTGGGACTAATACCCAGTGCCCCAACCGGAACTAGAACCTGGGTTGCTGGCACCTCAGGCAGAGGATTAGCCAAGTGAGCCACGGCACCGGCCGGTCCCCAAAGTTTTATGTTAATGGTACCAAGAGGGTGGGATTGAATCTAGTCCTGGTTGTCTGAAGGTGGGGCTTTTGGGAAGTGACTTGATTGGCTTGGATTGTAAGGATGGAGCCCCCATGATGTCTAAGAGACCACATTGATATCGACACACATGCAGTCCCCCTTGTCACATGATGCACTGCCACCTAAGGACTCACCAGATGTCTCACCAATAGGACCGTCCCATCTTGGTGAACCTCCAGAAAGGTAAGCCAAAATAAACCTGTTCTCTTTATAAAGTACAAAAGAAAACTCAAATAAATTCTTAATTGACTGCATGACTTATTGTAGAAATGGCAGCTGTTATTATGAAATGCCATGGTGATGTTAAAAATCCTATGTAGGGGCCAGCACTGTGGCATAGTGGGTTAAGCCTCCACCAGTGGCACCAGCATCCTAGGTGGACACTGGTTCAAGTCCCAGCTTTTCTTCTTCCGAGCCAGCTCTCTGTTATGGCCTGGAAAGGCAGTGGAAGATGGCCCAAGTGGTTGGGTCCCTGCACCCACATGGGAGACCTGGAAGAATCTCCTGGTTCCTGGCTTTGGATCAACCCAGCTCCAGCCGTTGGGGAGTGAACCAGTGGATGGAAGATATTTCTCTCTGTCACTCCTTCTCTCTGTGTGTAACTCTACCTCTCAAATGAGTGAATAAAATCTTAAAAAATATATAATTATAAGAAAATCATATGTATGTGGGTTAAATCAATGTTAAAAAAAGATATGTGCAAAAACTAAAATAGAAAGCACCAGATTGCCATGCTTGCGTATTGAGAAGGAGGAAAGTACACTGACTGAGGTTAACCCACCTTTCCTTGACACCCAAGAGAACGGGCTCAGATTACAGAATGATTTAAAATGATATAAAAGAATATTAGGATTATAAAATACTGAGGAAGTCTATAAAAGAAAACATTAAAACACTTTCCTCTAGAGATTAAAAAGATAATTACATTGGTTTCTCATTTCTTTCTCTGATTGCAATGGTCAAAGGTAATTTATATTTAGCTTTGATAGGTGTTCCTTGCCTCGGGGGATTTTCCTTTCTAATTGTGTTTGTTTAAGCTAATGGAAAATGAATTTGCATTCCTTGAACTCCTACCAATTCAAGGTGTGTAGATGATTCAGAAGGATGCTTAACAGCAGGGGGAATCCCTTTGGAATTCAGAAGGTGCTGGGAATAATGCAAAGAGAAGACAACCAGGGAAGAGTTCACTGTGCAGGAATTTGATAATCTCCGACACCTCTTGCACCATCTTTCAAGTAAAAACACGCATCACACAGTAGCCAGGGATCCCGTAAGTGAGACTGGGGAACCATTTAGGATCATTATTCTCCAATTCTAGTAGCAGATACAGCACCTCACTTCACGATTTGATCTTGGGGGATACCATTTTATAGGGCTCGCTTGGCTCAATATAACTGTGAACGTCCTATTTTTAGAGTGGTTGTTACAAGGATTCTTGCTGTGGCTTCAGGAAGTGAGGAGGATGGCTGGAGTTGCCAGGTCCCACCCACCCGACACTGAATGACAGGAAAAGGGTCATGGTCAGGGGGGATTAGTAAGGGGAGAGATGAAAAGAAAAGCTACCACTGCTACTTCCCTTTTTTGTTTTCCTTACTGATTGTATCATCTTACTCTGGTTGAATTTCCAAATCCTATTATCAAAAATTTAATTTCAGGCCGGCGCCGCGGCTCACTAGGCTATCCTCCACCTTGCGGCGCCGGCACACCTGGTTCTAGTCCCGGTCGGGGCACCGGATTCTGTCCCAGTTGCCCCTCTTCCAGGCCAGCTCTATGCTGTGGCCTGGGAGTGCAGTGGAGGATGGCTCAAGTGCTTGGGCCCTGCACCCCATGGGAGACCAGGAGAAGCACCTGGCTCCTGGCTCCTGCCATCGGATCAGCGCGGTGCGCCGGCCGCAGCGGCCATCAGTGGGGTGAACCAACGGAAAAGGAAGACCTTTCTCCCTCTCTCTCTCTCTCACTGCCCACTCTGCCTGTGAAAAAAAATTTTAATTTCACAATTGAAATATGAATATGTTTTTGTTTTGAAAGTCTCAGATAGATACATACAGAACCAAACACAAACTTCCTCTTCAAAGGGGCAGGCATTTGACACAGCTGTTACTGGTTTCCACTCGAACTCCTGCGAATGCAGATGCTGGGCGGCAGCAGGTGGTGGTTCATGTGGTTGGATCCTGCTTCCTAAGAGGGAGACCTGTACTGAGTCCCAGGTTCCTGACTTCAGTCTTTCTCTTCTCCCTCTCAAATAAAAAAGGACTCGGGTTTTTTTAGATGCCATCTACTTTATTAAAATTCTACAATAGAACTATTATTTCTATTAACAACACAGTAGAAGCTGAACGAAAGGCTGAGCTGCTTTCTTTTATTTATAGTCATTAAAGTTATTTACTTACTTGAATGAGTGATGGGGTAGTGGGGATGGAGAAAGAGAAATAGTAGATGGGGATGGAGAAAGAGAAAGAGAGAGAACAATCACATATCTGCTGGTTCACTCCCCAAATGCCCACAACCCAGGGCTCAGCCAGGCTGAAGCCAGGAGCCAGGAACTCCATCTAGGTCTCCCACGTGGGTGGTAGGAACCCAAGTACTTGGGTCATCATCGCTGCCTGCCAGACACATTGGCAGGAAGTTGGATCAAAAGCAGAGATGAGACTCAATCCCAGGCACAATCCCAGTGGCAGCTTAACCTGCTGTGCCAAAATGCTCATCCTGAGATGCTTTCCTTTAAACAAAAAAGCTTCTGCTGATATTTTCTACTGATTTGGAAGGGACTAACAGGCAGAAAAGATTGGAGAGAAAAGGGATTAAGTAGAAGCACGAAACAGTAAAGAAGAAGAGTTTTCCAGTTTGTTTTAATTAGTTTGTTTGTTACTATCTGGAATATCAGACAGAATCATGGGTAACTGTATGAATAAAAACTACTTTCTGTGCCCAAATATAAAGTGCTTCTGGATTCTCCATTGTTGAATAGGATTCATATCATGGATTATGTCTCACCTCTCCCTTTCCAGTCCTTTTCTTATGACTGCTTCTAAATACAGTTCCATTATCTGCAGTTTTACTTACTCACAGAAAGAAGATGAGTATAGTACAACAACATATTTTGAGAAAGTGATCACATGCACATACATTGTACAAAATATTGTTATAATTATTCTATTTTTTGTTGCAAATTAAACTTTATCACAGATAGTTCTGTATAGAAGGAAACATCATACATAGGGTTCAGAACTACCCATGGCTTCAGGCATCCATGGGGATCTTGGAACAGATTTCCCATGGATAAGGGGGCATTATTGTCCTACATTAAGCTTTAAAACCAATACTTGATCCCCATGATGAAAATCCCAACTAATGCCAAGTAAAAACATGGGAATCCTTAGTTCTCATTTCTTTTTTTGGAAATGCATTTCCGATGCTATCAATGTCTTACTCACGAAGTACACAAACAAAAGAAAAATCTAAAGCTAAAATGGTGTGAGGAACATAAGTAAAGGTAACTTGGAAATCTCCCCCTCAAACCTAATTCATTCATTTTTTGAGGGAGTATCAAGATATCATATGATTTAGTGAATTTAAAGAATAAGTTTGTTTTTGGGCAAAAGAGAAAAACAAAAGAGTATCATGTACTCACCTATCTATATCTATGTATCTATCTACCTCTGTCTATCTATCAATCTATCTATCTATCTATGAGACAAAAAGACCTCTCATCTGTTGGTTTATTCTCTAATCACCCAGGAGCCAGGAACTCAATCCAGGTCTCTGTTAGTGGCAGAATGGGAGGAATCAACTACTTGAACCATCAGCTTCCTCCCAGGGTTTGCATTAGTAGGAAGCTGGAGTCAGGAGCCAGAGTCTGGAACCAATTTCAAGCACTCTGATTCAGGATGCTGGTATACCAAGAGGCGTCTTAACCACTGTGCCAAATGCTCACTTCCATTTATTCATTTACAAAATGTTTATTAAATGTCTGGCAAGTATCAAGGATTGTAAAATAAGACATAGGTAGAGGGGCCAGTGCTGTTGTGTAGTGAGTAAAGCCGTGCCAGCAGTGCAGGCATCCCAAACGGGTACCGGTTCGAGTCCCGCCTGCTCCACTTCCAATCCTGCTCTCTGATATGGCCTGGAAAAGCAGTGGAAATTGGCCCAAGTCCTTGGGTCCCTGTACTTACATAGAAAACCAGGAAGACTCTCCTGGTTCCTGGCTTCAGATCAGCTCGGCTCTGGCTGTTGCAGCCATTTGGGAATGAACCAGAGGATAGAAGATCTCTCTCTCTCTCTCTCTCTCTGCCTCTGCCTCTGCCTCTCTGTAGCTCTGCCTTTCAAATAAGTAAATAAATCTTAAAAAAAAGAAATAGGTAAAAACCATCTCTTTCCTCTGTGGGTTATTCTCTTGAAGAAGACAGATAATAGTGACCTTTCCAAATATGTTTCTATAGCTAATGGTCAAGAGGCTAAACAAGATCTTTTTAAAAGTTTTAATATCCTGCATTTTATTTAGAATAATACTAAAAAATATTTAACAACCAACAAAGCAACCAACTAATCAAAACAGGCAGAAGCTGCTAAGCCATGTTAACCAGTACTGGCTAAACAGCAACCCTGATTATAGTTGTTTCTCAACTGACAATGGGGTTATACTCTGATAAATCCATTGTAAATCAAAAACACTGTAAGGTGAAGATGCACACAGCACACCTAACCTAGGGAACATGCTAGCTTAGCAAGAGCACGTGGAAGAGCATGGGTTGTTTCCCGTCTTGATCAAAAGTGCTGATTGGGAGCTAGGGCTGCTACTGCTGTCCAGTATTGCAGGACAGTATGGTACCACACATGGCTAGCCTGGAAAAGGACCCCAACTCACAATTAAAAAAGTATGATTTCTTCTGAATGCATATCACTTTCACACCATCACAACATCAGAAAACTGTAAGTCAAATCATCGTAAGTTGGGGACATTTGTATTAATGTAGGAATTTCCACAATATTAAGTAGAATGATAGTGCAAAAATAGATTATTCTAAATGAAGCTCTTTAAAAGTTGTTAGGAACAGATGCAAAGTCAGTTTAAAAATATAAACAGAATGGGAAAAACAACTATATTTTTAGATTTTGGTATTTTTTTCATTAAATTTCAGGGTTGAAAAATACTGTTCTGACAAATAAGGCATTGACATGATTAAAAAGATCAAAAGGTTTAAAGGACTATTCAGTGAAAAGAGTTATTTCCATCATGTCCCAGGCTCAGAATTTTCTTCCCTGAAGGAAACCAATGATTACCCCTTTTCTTGTGCATCCTTCCAGATATATATATATATATATATATATATATATATATATATATATAAACTTGGGTTAGTAAATATCCTTAGCCTGGGGCTTAAAGAACAACAGAGAAGAGTTCTGGTGAAAAACTAACATAAATAAAAATAACTAGACCTGTTATTTTTGTGTTAGTCTTTAGCAAGATGAGTTTCAATAACAGGTAAAAAAAGAAGGCATCCGTCTCCGGTCATATTCCAGGCAAAGATGCTCTCTCAAGGAAGCTGGCTTTGACCTGACACTTTAAAGAAAAGATACTTGAGATAACACATAATCATGTTAGAGAAACCCAATTATAGGGTTTTGGGGATCTATTTTAAAAGTTGATAAATCATACACCATAAAATTCATCATTTTAAAATATATAATTGGTTGATTTTAGCATATTCATAAGATCATGCAATCGTCACAACTATCCAATCCCTGGACATTTTTATTACCCACAAAAGAACCCTTTATCCACTACAGTCATTCTCTATTCTTCTCTTCCTCATTCCCTGGATTCCACTAATATATTTTTCTATCTCTGTAGATTTGATTATCCTAGACATTTCATATAAATGGAATCATATAGTATGTAGCTTCTGTGTCTGGCTTCTTTCACTTTGTGCAATATTTTCAAGCTTCATCCATGTTTTAGCATGTACATATCACTCCATTCCTTTTTTTAACCCTTACTTTTAAAAATTGTGGTAAAACAAACATAAAATTTACAATTTTAACTATTGTCAGTGCACTCATCTTTGACATTAAGTGCATTCAAACTGCTGAAATTATGATACATTAAATAATAAGTCCCTATCCGTCCCCTGGTGACCTGTTTCTCTTTGGGTATGAATTTGCTTATTCTGCCTACTGCATATAAGTGCAATCTTACAATAGTGTCCTTTTGTGTCTGGCTAACTTCACTGAGCACAACATCATTGGAGTTCAACCATGTTGTAGTACATGTCAGAATTTCTTTCCTTTTTCTCAATGGATAATATTCTGTCATATGGATAGACCATACGTTGTTTATTCACTCATCAGTTGACGGACATTGGGATTGTTTACACTTGACAATGAACAAAGCTGCTATGAACATTTGTATGCAAGTTTTCTATGACTATGTTTTCAATTTTCTTGGATAGTAGAAAATACTGAACGGTTGGGACTGTAAAGGAATTTGATAAGTAATATTACTTATAGATAAACTTTGATTGTCACCCAGGGATGGGCAATGACCAGTGGGACTCTGTGTCTCCCCATTTGAGTAACAAATTAGAAAGTCCTCATTTGTGACAAAGGATAGCTGTATCTTGTTAGGTAAAAGCATTAAGTTGTACGGTTCTCATATGGAAGTTTTAGTGTGTGTACAAGGGTGTAGACGGAGGCTTATTAGCAAAATGGATCAACAGTGCTGCTTACTGAGCTTTTGTCTTTAAGATCCAAATCCAGCTTTCTCTACTCTGTTTTGTGAGTATAGAAGGCTGGGGCTCTAGACACGTACAACCATATTTCTCCCTTTACAGCTGGCTCCCTGTCAGATGCTGCCAGTGAAGGGAGGCACTGGAGGAATACCAAAGGAGAAGCAATGCACTTGGCTGTCGGCACCAGGATCAGAAAACCCAGGTGGCACCAGTGAATTCTCAGTCCCACTTTTCCTCATACACCATGCTTCCTCAGCTATGCCAGAATTGGCTGGCTGTGACGTCAGATGCCTGACTCTGCCAGGGGGCTGGAGGTCCTCCTCTGAGCTCCTGAGGTCCCAAGAAAGCTCATGACAGCTGCTTCCTGCAGTTCCATCTCCGCAGAACCTCAGTGTGCCCTTATTGTCTTTACTGCTTTCCGTTACTCATTTTACCAAGCCCTTTCATTAAATTACACCTGCTGAAATGACATATGACTTCTGTTTCCCTGACTGAACCTTAACAGATTCATTCAGAAAGCACCAGTCATGCTTCTCCGGAAATGAGCAAGTCCCCAGGCCCTGTGACTGTGCTACAGACTGAATGCTTGTGTCTGTTTTGACTGTGGCAAAATCCTAACCTGGGGTGTGAGCAACAGGAGGCGAGGCCTGTGGGAAGTGATCAAGTCAGGAGCAAGTAGTGCGCTTACAGAGACCCCTTTCCTCTCTGGCTATGTGACAGCACAGCAAGAAGCTGACTGCCCTCGCCACACCCTGACTCTGCGGCACTTTGATTGTGGATTTCCCAGCAGCCAGAATGGTGCAAAATAAAAGTCTGTGGTTTCTAAGCCACTAAGTCTATGGTTTCTGTTATAGCAGCAGGAACAGACTAAAACATATAATTCAGAAATAGGCATATTTTAAATGCTTACCCATTTTCCAAGCAGAGCTCTTCTTTCTTCAAATACCTATAGAAAGAAAAAAAGAATAGGGTGATTTCATATATCATGGTCCTAAATACCCATTACAAGAAAGATATCAGTAAAGGGTTAGTGAACGACTACTCATTCTATCAACTGAATATGAAAAAACCATTCCTGAGATGATAGCTTATTCATTTTAAAATTGGGAAGATTGTTTTTAAATTTATTTATTTTGGGACTGGCATCGGGACATTACAGGTAAATCTGATGTCTGTAGTACACCATCCCATATGGGCGCCAGTTCAGGGCCGGGCCGCTCTATTTCCAATCCAGCATCCCATATGGGTGCCGGTTTGAATCCCAGCTGCTCCACTTCCCATCCAACTCTCTATGGTCTGGGAAAGTGGTAGAAGATGACCCAAGTGCTTGGGCCCCTGCACCCACATGGGAGACCCAAAAGAAGCTCCTGGCTCCTGGCTTCAGATCCTCTCAGCTCTGGCTGTTGTCACCAATTGGGGAGTGAACCAGCAGATGGAAGACTTTCTCTCTCTCTCTCTCTCTCTCTCTGCCTCTGCCTCTCTGTAACTCTACCTTTCAAATAAAATAAATAAATATTTTTAAAGAATAGTTCTTTTAAAGAAGACTAATCAGAAAGATGGGGCAGTCATTTGGCACAATGGTTAAGATGCCACCTGGGGGTGGGCGGCACTGTGGCATAGCTGGTAAAGATGCAGTGCCAGCAACCCATATGGGAGCTGATTCAAGTTCCAGATGCCCCACTTCCGATCCAGCTCTTGCTATGGCCTGGGACAGCAGTGGAAGATGGCCCAGGTCCCTGGGCCCCTGCACCTGTGTAGGAGACTCAGAAGAAGCTCCTGGCTCCTGGCTTCAGATCGGCCCAGCTCTGGCTGTTGCAGCCATTTGCGTAGTGAACAGTGGATGGAAGGCCTCTCTGCTTATGCCTCTCTGTGACTCTACCTTTCAAACAGATGAACAAATCTTTAAAAAAATGCCACTTGGGATACCTGCATCCCTTATTGAAGTCCCTGACTTTGAGTCCCTGCTCCATTTCTGATCCAGTTTCCTGCTAATGTGCACCTTGGGAAGCAGAATTTGATAACTCAGGTAGCTGGATCCTTGCCATATAGAAGACCAGGAATGACTTCTGGGCTCCTGGCTTTGCCTGGCCAGGTCTCAACTATTGCAGGCACTTGGGAAGTGAACCAGTGGATGGGAAACTGATCTTTTATCTGTCTGTCTCTCTCCCTCTTGCTCTCGCTTTCACTTTCTCTCCTCTCTGCCTTTCAAATATTATTTTACAAAAAAAGAAAAAATGCAATTGTAAGGAGAAATCAATTTTAGAATTTGAAAGGAGATTAAAAACAGGAAAAGAAAGATTGCACTTCTGAAATGTCTCAATATTACTGTCATAAGGATTTACAAAATGTACAGATGAGCAGCTCCATCCATATCTCAGTGTATACTCATATCAGTGGTGTCCATTATACATGTGATTTGTAGGAATTAGAAATTTGCATGTATACATCTGGGCTTGCCACTGAGTATCTGTAAAGATTTATTATTACTATATACTTTCTTTTTTAAAAAAAATATTTTATTTATTTATTTTACAGGTAGAGTTACAGACAATGAGAGAGAGAGAGACAGAGAGAAAGGTCTTCCTTCTGTTGGTTCACTCCCCAAATAACTGCATTGGCCAGAGCTGCGCCGATCCGAAGCCAGGAGCCAGGTGCTTCTTCCTGGTCTCCCATGTGGGTGCAGGGGCCCAAGGACTTGGGCCATCTTCTACAGCTTTCCCAGGCCATAGCAAGGAAGAGGAAGCAACGGGGACTAGAACCGGTGTCCATATGGAATGCTGGTGCCACAGGCAGAGGATTAACCTAGTGCACCATGGCTCCAGCCCCACTATATACATTCTAGGACAGAAATCACTCTCATTCATCTTGATATCTCTAGCGTAGAGTGCTGTGGATAGCTCAGTACAGGTCTGTTGAATCGAGTGGCTGTGGTTGAGGAGACTGAGTATCCTCCTGGTACTGCAGTGCCCATGTATTCATACTATTGGCGTCTAGGTGTTTTTCTGAGCATCTGTGCACATGAGCATTACAGCAAGTGAGGAAGGGAAGCCTAACGTGGGTATGCTTGGCAGAGGAAGGGTTATGAGGAGAAGAAGGGGAAGAGAGAGTAATGAACATATGTGAACGTCTTTCTCACGCCAATGCACATACCCTCTGTCAGCTTTCAAAATTGGGATCGATGTTTTCCCTTCCTGTTGGCACTGCCTAAATTCTCTAGCACTGTGAGAATGTTCCTCCTCAGAGAGGTGGTGCAGGCCTATTTCTTCTCTTTTTGTGGAGGAGGATCAGAGGCTGTTTTTATGCTTCCGACAGATAATGCTTTCTTTCCCTTTTTAGACTCTCAAACTCTAGTTGCCAAGTGACTACAAAATGGGAATTGAAATAATTGCTTCAACAACTGCCTCAGGACCAGTGAAATATGAATTTGTGTCCCTGGCCAGGGACTCCTGCTTTATAGGGAAATACTTTTTGCACATTAGAGAAGAAGAAAATGAAGACCCTTCCCCCCAGTTAACTGCCACCTGCTACTAGGACCCTCAAGTAAAGGCCACGGGTAAAATCAGAGTTTGCGTTTGTAAACAGAAGAGAACCTATACAACACAGAAGATTCAAAAATATCGATTCAAAAATTTCCTGGACTCTTTCAATCACCTATCGCCCAACTCGCATTACCAGTGTTGTCATCTTTCTCATCTGTTCCATTTCAACTCCCTCTCCATTTACAGCTCATGTTCCACTTAGACTTTACAGTTTTGTTTTTGCTCTCTGTTGGTTTTTATTAATTTTATCTTCCCAAGTGGATGACAAGCACTTCCTTTTGCATGCTCTATAGAACCAGCAAGTACAGATTCCAAGGAAGGCCCTCAAGAAACATCTGGGGATTGAATAATAACAACAGAAAACTTCAAAGTCCTGAAACTTCAGAGCTATAAGAAAATCTAAAGATCTTTTTTGTTCAGTTCCCTTAGAGAAGACAACTAGATTCCCCAAAGAGGTTAGTTTCATTTATAGATTTTTTAAAAAAGATGTATTATTTACTTGACAGACAGGGTGTGTGTGTTGGGGGCGGGAGTGGAGAGAGAAATCTTCCATGCATTGCATGCATTGGTTCACTACCTTCAACAGTAAAGGATGGGCCAGGCTGAAGCTAGGAGCCAGGAATTTCATCTGGATCTTCTACATGAGTGACAGCACTCAAGCACTTGAGCCATTATATGCTGCCTACCAGGTGCATTAGCAGGAAGATAGATTGGAAGCAGAGTAGTGGGGACTTGAACTAGGTACTCCAATGTCAGATACAACTACTTGAAGCATTCTCTTAACCCGATGTGTCATAATGACCATTCCTATAGACATTTTTTTTTTATTTGAAATCACTGGTTCTAGATATCTGTTCATCTCAACTCTGCACTCAATTCCTCACTAGAACTTTGGTCTCCTCCATGCTGACTTCCTGCCCTACATTATTTTTTTTTTCATATCAAGATTTATTTTTTTATTTGAAAGACAGAGTTACAGAGAGGGAGAGAGAGCGTGGGGGATTGGGGGAGGTGATCTTCCATCAGCAGGCTCACTCCCCAAATGGCTGCAATGGCTGGAGCTGGGCCAATCCAAAGCCAGGAGCCAGGAGCTTCTTCCTGGTCTCCCATGTGGGTGCAGAGGGTCTTGGACCATCTTCCACTGCTTTCCCAGGCGCATTAGCAGGGAGTTGGATCAGAAGAACAGCTTTACCCGCTATGCCACAGTGCCAGCCCCCTGTTCTATATTCTTGATGGATTGCTTGCTGCCCTTCCCTTGGTCTGTTAGTTGGAAGGAGAAAAGGATAGGACCTGAGACCACAACCAAACTTCCAAAAGGATATAAATGGGATGCACCACCACAGTGCCCAGTGACGGTGTAGCTCACAGAAAACAGAGGGACACTGACTTGAAAGGAGAGGGCAGTTAACAAGAACACAGCAGGAAAGGCATGGGGTGGGAGGTGGGGAGTGTTAGCAGGCTAAAGCTAAGACAAAGTCTAAAAGTAGAATCTAAGCAAATCCAACTCTTTACCAGAAGGTGACTAGACCCAAGAAGAAACTCATGGGAGTAGATGCAAAACACTAAATTGGAAGCCAGAAAACCTCAGATCTGGTTTAGACCCTACCCTACACAATTTGGGGTAAATAATTTCATTGTCAGGTCCTCAGACAGACATATTATCTTACATTCCCTGGTTTGGGGCAAGTCTTCATTCCAAAGATTTGTCATCAGTTTCTTCATTTCCAAGAGCTGGAAGACAAAGTACCCACTCAAACTGGAAATATTAAAGGGAATCTTCTTTTCTTGCAGAATGCCACAGTCTGTTTATATCACAGTTTACTCAGAGCCTGCTGTTAAGTAAAAATCCCACGGTTGTTATTTTAGTCTGTTGACACTGCAGTTGCATATTCACCATGTGACATCATTACAGTGTAGGAGTGAGATATTTAGGAGTTCCTAAATTAGGGTTGATTGATAGTAACCAGGTGATTTTTCTCAGAATATCTTTTTTTAAAAAAAAGATTTACTTATTTGAAAGGCCGAGGGAGAGAAAGAGATCTTTCATCCATTGGTTCACTCCTCAGATAGCCACAATGGCTGGGGCTGGGCCAAGGTAAAGCCAGGAGCCCGGAACTCCATCTGGGTCTCCCACATGCGTGACAGGGACCCAAGCACTTAGGTCATCTGCTGTTACCTTCCCAGGGAATGCATCTAGCAGGGAGCTGGATCAGAAGTGGAATATCCAAGACTCGAACTGGCATTCCAATACAGAATGCCAACATTGCAAGCAGCAGCTTAAACTGCTATGCCACAACATAGGCCCCAAAATACCATTTTATCCTGTATTACTCCACATGTGTGAACTCTACTCTAAAAGAAATGTGCCTCACTGTCTTTAAGAATAAATTTATTTATTTATTATGTGAGAGGAAGAATCTCCCTCTCTCCCAAATGCCTGTAACAAGCAGGCGTGGGCCGGTCTGAAACCAGGAGCCAGAAGCTTGAACTGGGTGTCCTACATGGGTAACAGGGATTCAAGTACTTGAGCAATCACCTGCTGCCTCCTGGTATATGCATTAGCAGGAAACTGACATCGAGAGCTGAGCTGGGACTTGAACCTAGAGACTCTGATTATGAGATGCAGGCATCCCAAGCAGCATCTTACTCACTAGGCCAAACATCCCACCCCACCCCCAACCCACTCCCCACTTTTTTCTCTTTAAAAAATTACATATATTTAAGGTACACAACATGATATTTTAATATGCACATACAAAGAGAAATAACTGCTGAAGTCAATTATATTATTTCTCATTTGCCATAGTTACCTTTGTGTGTGGTGGGGGCAGAGGGAGGAGATAGTAAGGATCACTTTCTTTTCTTTTTTCTTTTTTTTTTTTTTTGACAGACAGAGTGGATAGTGAGAGAGAGAGACAGAGAGAAAGGTCTTCCTTTTGCCATTGGTTCACCCTCCAATGGCCGCCACGGCTGGCACGCTGCAGCTGGCGCACTGCACTGATCCGAAGGCAGGAGCCAGGTGCTTCTCCTGGTCTCCCATGGGATGCAGGGCCCAAGCACTTGGGCCATCCTCCACTGCACTCCCTGCCACAGCAGAGAGCTGGCCTGGAAGAGGGGCAACCGGGACAGAATCCGGTGTGCCGGCGCCACTAGGTGGAGGATTAGCCTATTGAGCTGCGGCACCGGCCAGGATCACTTTCAACTAAACATTAGATGGCAAAGAAGTATACATTTGTAAAACATTTTTCCATTCAAAACTCACAATGCCTGAATTATTTTATGATTTGCTACATATGCCTATCCTGATGTACTATTTTTTTAAGGAATATAAATTTGAACTCATTCACAGCCAAGTAAGCTGACAAGGCTCCTGTTTTCACAGGGACTCAGTGTGCAGTTGGCAGCAAACAGCAGCCTCCTTGCTGGTGCGTACAGTCTGTTACTTGTACAGGTTGCCCTAAGGGACCTTGGAGACAGCCCCTCCCAGTGGATCTTCATGTCTGATCTAGTACTGCTTCCAGTCTAGGCCCCAGACAGCTATGTGGGGTGGCTTTTGAAAGCCCCAAGGCACAGTGGCCAGGGTTCACATTGGCAGAATGATGAACATGTAATTGAGGCCCTATGCAGGACCAAGTTCAAGTTCACGTTTAAAGGGGATGAATTCGAAGACATAGTTCTGAGAAACAGCTCATCACAGAATGACTGTATGGGGTCAAATATATTCCCAATTGTGCTGCCACGGACAAACAGCAGAACCTGTACTCAACCTGGGCTTCTGCCATACTGCCCCCTCCTCCTTAATCAAGTCAATAACTCTCCATTAAAAAAAAAAATCACACACAAAAAAACTGAATTTAATCTCTGCTTAAAGCCTGATATGAAGTTAAAATCTTGTGATTTATTTTGCATGAAATAGCTGTATTTTTCACATTCTATTACACCATATAAGAAAGACAAGGTTAAAATGAAAACAAAAATCGAGACCTTACAATTGCACCTATCTTTGGTGACAAAGGTCCTGATTTAGAAGGATGGAAAATCCTTGAAATTACTGTATGGGCTCCCCTGATCAGCTGTATCCTTGGCCATCTATTTTTAATCCCTTTCATATAGCCAGACTGTTAGATCTGGAAGGGACCTTTGAGGTCATCTGATCCAATGCACTCATTTTTCAAAGGAGGACAAAGCCCAGAGAAGGCAAGTCCTGTGGGAGATTGTTGGGGCAGCTGACCTGCAGCCAGTTTTCAACTCCCAGAGACATCCTTCTTTGTTTTCTTTTCTTTTATTATTTTTTAACGTTTATTTATTTATTTGAGAGGCAGTTACAGACAGAAGGAGAGACAGAAAAAGAGTTTTCCTTCTGCTGATTCACTCCCCAAATAGCTGCAACAGCCGGAGTTGGGCTGACCTGAAGCCAGGAGCCAGGAGCTTTATCAGGTCTCCAACATGGATGCAGGGACCCAAGCACTTAAGCCATGTTCTACTGCTTTCCCAGGCCATGAGCAGAGAGCTGAATTGGAAGAGGAGCTGCCAGGACACGAACCAGCGCCAATATGGGAAGCTGGCACTGCAGGTGGAGGTTTAACCTACTATGCCACAGCACCACCCCTGTTTGTTTTTATTTATATTTATTTAAAGTATGGGTTTTTTTTTTTAAAATTTATTTATTTATTTGAAAGGCAGAGGCAAAGGCAGAGAGAGAGAAGTCTTCCATCTGCTGGCTCAATCCCCAAATGGCCACAACAGCCAGAGGTCAGCTGATCCGAAGCCAGGAGCCAGGAGCTTCCTCCAGGTCTCCCATACGGGGCACTTGGACCATTTTGTACTGCTTTCCCAGGCCATAGCAGAGAGCTGGTTTGGAAGTAGAGCAGCCGGGTCTTGAATGCCCATATGGGATGCTGGCACTGCAGGCAGTGGCTTTACCCACTACACCACAGCACTGGCCCTAAAGTATGTTTGTTTTTTTTTTTTTTTTTTTTTTTTTTTTTTTTTTTTTTTTTTTTTTTACAGGCAGAGTGGACAGTGAGAGAGAGAGACAGAGAGAAAGGTCTTCCTTTGCCGTTGGTTCACCCTCCAATGGCCGCCACGGCCGGCGCGCTGCAGCCGGCGCACCGCACTGATCCGATGGCAGGAGCCAGGTACTTATCCTGGTCTCCCATGGGGTGCAGGGCCCAAGTACTTGGGCCATCCTCCACTGCACTCCCTGGCCACAGCAGAGAGCTGGCCTGGAAGAGAGGCAACCGGGACAGAATCCGGTGCCCCGACCGGGACTAGAACCCGGTGTGCCGGCGCTGCAAGGTGGAGGATTAGCCTAGTGAGCCGCGGCGCCGGCCCTAAAGTATGTTTTAAAATGTGCAATGTTACCACACTATAAAATACAAAAATGAAAGTTCTCTCTTCTAATAGATCCCCTTCTAGCAACCAAAGCCCATCTAACATTTTGGGGAGGAAACGAGTATTAATAGTTTGCAATAATCATAAACAATGTATACATATACATACACACATTTTTTAACATTTTTTTTATTTGAAAGGCAGATGAAAGAGAGAAATCTCCCACCTGCTGGTTTGAGCCTTTAAATGCCCTCAACCTTCAGGGCTGAGCCAGACCAAAGCCAGGAGCCTGGAACTTAATCTGGGTCTCCTATATGGGTGGCAGGAACTAAGGTACTTAGGTCATCATCTGCTGTCTTCCATGGTATGCATTAGCAGGAAGCTGGAATTGGGAGTGGATATGGGACTTGAACTCTGATAAGGTATGCGGGTGTCCCAAGCAATGTTTTAACTACCACTCCAAATGCCCATCCCTCCACACAAACATTTTTAAAAGGAATTTTATTCCAAATTAGAGTATAATTAAGCCAAAAATGATTTTTTGAAATAAAATAGTTCTTGAAAATAAAATGAGTATATTATATAGAAGTTATTAAATGTGACAAAAATCTATTAAAAACAAGCAAAAGCAATATTATAATTGCTCTGATGTCCCCTCCCTTTCCCTTTTTTCCCCACCCTTTATCTAGTAATCCAACCTGCAACAGGCACAGGCAATTTTTGATTAAGACAGGTTTTTTTTTCCTCCACAACTGCTACTTTGATCAAGACCCCTAATTTCTCTAAGAAAATTTCTGAAAATAAAGGCATCCAACAGATATATATTTCAATTCAAGTCACTTTTTCACTTGTGTGTAAAGCCTTCACAATTCTATGGAAAAACAGATTTCAAAACCAAACACTTCCTTTTTTTTTTTTTTTTTTTTTTTGAGAAAGGCAGATAGGCTGTTATATAAACTGTTGGAGAGCTGAGAGCATCGCAAGCAGGTGCTCAATAAATAATTGGTGAGATGAATAAAAGAGATTTCAATAGACTCATTTGGTGTCACAGCTAAATGAGGGCTAAATTTCTCACTCTCATTCTGTATCTTTCATATTTTCTGGTCCCTTCTTTCCCTCCCCCCATTTATTATTTCTTTTTCCTCATTCTTTTATCTTTTCCCTTTTTAGGGTTCATTTTACTATTACCTCACTATTCCAATCCCTACCCCAGCTCTTCTCTCTCTCTCTCTCTCTCTCTCTCTCCCCCCCCCCCCTCTCTCAAATTTCTTGTTTCACACCAGAGGAATAGAAATAGAAAGTTCAGGGGTTGATGCTGTGGTGCAGGGGGTTAAAGCCCCAGCCTGCAGTGCCGGCATCCCATATGGGCGCCGGTTCAAGTCTCAGCTGCTCCACTTCCAATCTAGCTCCCTGCCAATGTTCCTGGGAAAGCAGTAGAGGATGACCCAAGTCCTTGGGCCCCTGCACCCGCATGGGAGACCCAGAAGAAACTCCTGACTCCTGGCTTCAGATCAGATCAGCTCTGGCTGTTGTGGCCATCTGGGGAGTGAACCAATGGATGAAGACCTGTGTGTGTGTGTGTGTGTGTGTGTGTGTGTGTGTGTCTACTTCTCTCTGTAACATTTCAAATAAAATAAATTTTTTAAAAAACAGAAAGCTCAGAGGAGAGGGGTCAGGTTTGCTGATCTGGCTTGGCAAGAGAGATTAATATATTTGTAAGATTCAGAGAGACAAAAGGACAAATCCGGGCTAAGGAAGGAGACAGAGGCACAAGAAGATGACAGAGGTTGGAAGAGGTGCATTGGGAACTATATCAGGCACTGGAGAGACCGTGAGGAGAGAATCTTGGCTTGTGAAGCATGCATGAGAGTTGGCTGTGGGAAGTCAGTAAACAGCATGACAGCAAAGAAAAGGAGGCAGGAAACAAGGGGACATGATACAGAGGAAGGAACAGTTGAACCGACTCTGCCAGCAGGTATGGAGCTGTGGCAGAACAAGGTTTACTAGGTATCAGCTGGGGGTGGGGGGCAGTGCCACGGTGGGAAGCAGGAGATTGGTGGAAGTCAAATTATGAAGGGGGGCCAGCCCTGTGGCACAGCAGGTAAAGCAGCCACCTGCAGTGCTGGTATCCCATATGGGAGCACCGGTTTGAGTCCCAGGTGCTCCACTCCTGATCCTATGCTATGGCCTGGGAAAGCAGTGGAAGATGGCCCAAGTGCTTGGGCCCCTGCACCCATGTGGGAAACCTGGAAGCTCTTGGCTGCTGGCTTCAGATTGGCCAAGCTTCCAGTCACTATGGCCAACTGGGAAGTGAACCAGTGGATGGAAGACTTCTCTCTCTCTCTCTCTCTCTCTCTCTCGCTGCCTTTCTAAAAGTCTTTCAAATAAATAAATCTTTAAAAAAAATTGTTAAGGGTCCTCAACTCTATGCATGGTAGGATGGAATTTACCCTTGGAGTATGGCTCGTTATCAGTTTCCCATAAGAGTGGTATTCTAGAAAGATCATTCTGAGACCAGAATGGACTACACATGGTAGGGATAGAGGTCATGAAGCCAGTTAGTGGTTACTGCTAGGCACAGGGTGATGAGGATGTGATCAGAGAATGTAGAATTGGGAGCATATAAGTAGAGCGAGAAAAGGGGCCTGAATGACAGTCTGGGAGGAAGACTTACAGAACTTGACAACGAATTGGATGCAGAAGTGTGGGAATGTTGGTGGACATCCTCTTGCTCCTGGATATGTTGGCATGTCAAGAATGCAAGGCCCTGGACACTGTCTACTTGGGTCATTCCTCCAGGTTGCATTTGAGGAGAGCAACTTTGATGAATGAGATAATGTCTCCGCTGCAGCCAACAGCAGGCTTGCTTACTGCTTACTACAAAAGCAGTGGAGCATTGGGTATGGTGGTACAGTGGGCTAAGCCGCTATTGGGATGCCAGCATCCCATATCAGAGTGCCTGGGATTGAGTCCCATGTATGCTTTCTGATCTACTCTTGTCAACGAGCCTGGGAGGCAGCAAATGATGGCTCAAGTACTAGGGTTGCTGCCACCAATGTGGGAGATCCAGATGGAATTCCTGGCTCCTGGCTTTGGTCTGGTCCAGCCCTGGCTATTGCAGGCATTGGGGGTCGGGGAGGTGGGGGGTGAGCACTTGTATAGGAGATCTCTCTCTCTCTGTCTCTCCTTCTGTCACTTGACCTTTCAAAAAAAAATAAGTCTTTCATAGAAGTTATCTGGGTCTCTTATGGGTCAAGGTGGGCAAGGAAAACCTATGTGAGCAATGCTCATGCTTCTTGTAGTGCTGTGAGTTCTTTGTCTTTGGACCGAGAATCTTGTGTCTTTTACTGCGAAACAGTATTGTCTTCTCTTCAAGTAATAGGTTAACCTATCAGCTTATAAACAGGAGGAAATCAAATCCCAGACCAGATAGGGAGAATGAAGATTTTTGACTTAGTGTAAGGTGGTGCCTTTCACCAAGGGGAGGAACTGGTGTAGGCGAGCGAGGAAAGAACTGGTGTGTAGGTCATCTTTACACATACTGATTAGATTTTACTGCCAACTAGCACACAAGGATTCAGAGTAAGAGCCTGCAGACCTGTTGCAAGTCTAAATCCTGCCCTTCACTTTTCCTGCTTAATAAAAACCTGCAGCGTCAATCCCACACCCCAGCAACCCACTGCAATCCTTTGGTGTGTTCTGCTAGTGCCTCCCAGAATGCCGGTGGAAATAAACTGCTCAGTAGAACCTGAATACTGTGGGTAATTAGCTGAGATTTATTCATGTTATGTATTTGATTAAATGTGCAGCATTGCCCAGTGACCTTAACTCCAGCGAGAAAAACCTGCTTTCTGAGAAATCCTTGCAGACCACCTTCCTCCTCTCTCAGTCCTGGTGGTTCCAGAGAACCAGCGATGGAAAGAAAAAAGCAACAGGGGTGATAAAGAGGGTTGGTGAGAGTGGAGAAATGAACAAATCTGAGATATTTTCTTATTAGGCAGGGTCGCCAGCCTTGCCCCCACAGCAAGGGCTCACTAAAAGATTTCAAATAAATCTTTCATTTTGTCTGTTTTCATCCATTACACAATCTCAAACAATTTCTGTTCACATTTTGATAAACAAAATTTTAACATTCTTTTCTTTAAGGCATGGATCCAACTGATAAAACTTACCTGGTCATTCAAAAGCTGATGGTTCAGGGGTGTCCAAGTACTCATCTTTGTTTGCATTTTGGAGCCCTCTATGCTTTTTAGAGGTGCTAATGCCATCATGAAATAACCAGGTATTCTTTCATAAGAAAGACTGTACCTATCAGAAGAAATGAATGATATAATTTTTAGAATATTAAAAATACTAATACATATTTTTAGCATTTTGTGAGAAGGAATGAGGGGAAGAACATTTATTGCAGGTACCTTTGTGTCAATAACTTACATACATGCTCAATAAAAAGTCTCAGTGAACTGGAGAGGTGGTGGTTTTAGCTCATTTTATGGATGGAGAAAATGGAGTTGACTGCTGTTACACCCTCTGCCCAGGGATATAGAGAGAGCAAGTGTCAGAACTGGGAATCAGCCCATGTCAGTTTAACTCCACTTTCACTGGAGCATGGGGGGAAGTCTAGAATAAGCCCAGCTAAATGTACCATATTGACCAGAAAGAGAAATAGTTTAGATTTTAAAATCACTGTACAATATGATTCTTTGTTCTTATACCTTGTGATATTAATAATATGGCCCCTCCCTTCGTAACCTTCCAACATGTAAATAAAGAATTCCAGCCCCATACCATACTTAGGAAGTAGAATGATGTGATGAACAAATTTAAGGCTTTAGATGGAAAATTTGAATTTGTTGAGGGAAATTTGCTGTTTTTAGTTGTCTAGTATGCAGTCCTCCTGTTGATGAAAGCACTTTTTTAAAAAAATTTAGATTAAAATATTTATTACAAGCAGATTTCCTTTTCCCATACTGGAAAAAAAAAATGACTGGAAACCGTCAGAGAACAGAAATTGGGTTAAATCTATTCCTGAGCCCATTATCAAATTACCAATGAAGGAAAAGATATATTATAATTTAAAATTAGGGAAGCCTACACACAATTTAGAAGACTGGGAAGAAAAAAGACTACCCAAGTCAAAAGGATCCTTAACATCTTACAGTCCTTTTTTTCTTTTCTTTTCTTTCTTTCTTTCTTTCTTTTTTTTTTTTTTTTTTTTTGACAGGCAGAGTCAGACAGTGAAAGAGAAAAACAGAGAGAAACATCTTCTTTCTGTTGGTTCACCCCTCAATGGCCACTATGGCCAGCACACTGTGCTGATCTGAAGCCAGGAGCCAGGTGCTTCCTCCTGGTCTCCCGTGTGGGTGCAGGGCCCAAGCACTTGGGCCATCCTCCACTGCCTTTCCAGGCCACAGCAGAGAGCTGGCCTGGAAGAGGAGCAACCGGGACAGAATCCGGCGCCCCAACTGGGACTAGAACCCGGGGTGCCAGCGCCACAGGCGGAGGATTAGCCTAGTGAGCCGCGGTGCCAGCCATATCTTACAGTCTTAAGCACATAAATCTGTATACTTAACATATTTCTCCATGAAATTTTGTGAAATCAGATGGCAGTGAATAATTTACAAATCTTTTGTCTTTCTTCTGATCACTTACACCCTTTTGCACAGTTCTTGAAGTCATCATAATCCCACCTTCTCTTAACTTTGAAGTTGGCCTGAGGCTGGGATGGGCCAGTAAGATTAACCTCCACTAGGAAGGTTCCCCATGCAAATCCTCTCTTCTTCAGTTTTTGTTCTTGTTTCTTCCTGGCCTGCACTTCAGTTCTGTCTTTTACAATTTTTTTTCCAGTTCTGCAAGAAGAGCTGCAGTGTCATAACCATCATCGTCTTCAAAATCTCCATCTTCCTCATCTGTTATAGGATCATTTCCATAGAGGTTGGCAACAGGAATCTGGTCTAGCCAAGGCTTCTTTGCCACTTAAGAGAAGGTTGTATGTTCTCGGGTTGCATGGTCCCTATTTTTCTCGCTTGCAGCAGCTCTTTCTCCCTCTTACAACTCTTTCCTGAAGACACTACTACAAACCTCTGGAGGACACCCTGAGTAGTAAGTAGGTCTGTATTTTATCTTTGTATGATAAGGAAGGTCTCTGCTTGAACACTGCTTTGAGAGCTGCCTCAAGTCACTTCTTCTCCTCTCCCACCTCCTGCAGGTTCAAACCTTGTTGTCTGCTGTTATCTTTTATGGTTGCTCAAGGTCTGACGCTGCATCTTCTGAAAGTCATAGAGATGCCATGGCGATTCTTGATGAAACTGCTTTATTTCTCATGAGAAATTACTTCTCCCTCATTGGTTCATCAAGATGGCCTCCCTTTCCCTAGCCAAGAGGTGGTCATGAGACCAAGTGAGGTTACTTGGACTGACCATGGCTTATCCTTACTTTACAGATAAGATAATCAAAGTAGCATTTGTGCCTCCAAGAAGTCTCCACTGTTCCTGCTACATCATCCCTTAGACACATCTTTTCTTGTCCAAAATGGACAGCTAATTATCTTTGTCATCACATGTTTAGCTCAGTTACAAAGGACTTTGTTTCATCAAAAGTCTTCTTCATCACCACAAGAAATTGTTTCATCACAGTATTCTCAGTTGGTAGCTCATGACAAAATTAGATGTGAGCAGGCATATTACAGATAGAAAGCATTGTCAGGGAGTCTAGATGAGCCCAGGTAAAAACTATATATATAACTATATGTATATATATTGTTGTTGTTGTTGTTTACTTTTAAGTTTTTCCTTTCTCCTCTTTTAGCCAACTGTTTTTAATCCTTATTTGGAGGTCATAAATCTCATTGAGGATATGATGAAAGCTATGAATCCTCTCCCTAGAAAAATGCTCAAGAGCATAAAATTTTGCTTACCATAGAGTAAATGCCCCTGCTCTAAGCTGAGAAAGTCTCTCTCTAGTCCCAGGTTGTGCCGGAAGTGGTCTGACTCATTCCAGGTGCAATTTCTGAATTGGGACAAGGTGGCTTTTCTAGATGATGCCCTAAAAGCGTGCACTGGTTGCTTTCTTTTTTCTTGGTTCCTCTGAGCTAGAAATCACTTGGATTAAGCTTTTTTCCTCAGAATCAATTTGATGAAGGTGTAGCTTTCAAGAGGTAGGCCAAGCCACCAAAAGCAGCCCTCTTGGTGACAGGGTGCTGCAGAGGCAGGCCAGTGAGACTGCTACATGATCTCCTGTTAATTATCCTTTCACAATTTATTCCTTCTCTCTCCATTCCAGAAGGTAGGCAGTGTGTATACTCACATACACAACACACGTTCACAGTATAGACCACTTACTACTATTAAAAAGAAATAACTTTCATATAACATATACAAAAAATAATTGTCCCCCTTCTGTTAACAAGACAAACCAAGTGATCTTCCATTCCTTCCACAGATTAGTCGTCTTGATGCTTTTCATGACTTCTTTTCTTTGGAATGACTGCCCTTGAATACCCATCATTGATTTTTATTGGGATAAAATAGACAGAAAGCCTATGTCCCTAGTCCCCAAGGTATGGTACTAGTTCCAAGTTCAACAGCAAGGGTGAGTCCTCTGGCAAAATTCTGGTGTTCACACACTTCCAACCTCATCTTCTAAGCCATTCTTCACACTATCACCATTGTTCCACGATGTTATTAAGGACCTACAGGGCCTGTGTTAGGGGTACAGAGTCTTTACTGGAGTTCAGAGTCTACTGTTAGGGATTTTTTAAGACAAAATGATTATGTTATTTTTCAGCTCAAAAGCCTCTGATGGGTACAGAATCCAGACTCCTTAGTGTGGAAGTCTACGTTCACTTTGATTTTTATCACTGCCTGCTTTTTCAGCCTCATCCCCGACTCTCCCTTCACTCAGCCCAGAAACACTGAATTCCTGGCCACTCCAAGAATATGGCACAAAACTCTTTGCTCAGGTGGCTTTCTGATGCTCACTTGAATCCTAATCACAGTGGTACATAATCAATACTCAATAAATATTTGTGAAATGAATGAGAGCAATGACTACAACACTGGAGAGGGAAGAAGTTTAAGAATTAAAACTGGGGGGCCGGCACCATGGCGCAGTAGGTTAATCCTCCACCTGTGGTGCTGGCATCCCATATGGGCGCCGGTTCTGGTCCCAGCTGCTCCTCTTCCAGTCCAGCTCTCTGGTATGGCCTGGGAAAGCAGTGGAAGATGGCCCAGGTCCTTGGGCCCCTGCACCCACGTGGAAGACTGGAAAGAGGCTCCTGGCTCCTAGCTTCATATCGGCGTAGCTCTGGCCATTTTGGGGGTGAACCAACAGAGGAAGGACCTTTCTTTGTCTCTCTCTCTGTCTGTAACTCTACCTCTCAAATAAATAAATAAATAAATAAAAATTAAAACTGGTAGACATGTATAGTGAAACTCAGAACATTGTGAATTATCAGATTTTTATTTGGAGTTTACAGAACAGAATAGGATTTAGTTTCTCTGCTAACACACAGTCCACTCACTGTACACAGTAATGTCATCAGACAAGGGTATCTCAAATATTACCAGGAAATTATCAGGAAATGGGATTATAGGTAGGTTTAACTACAAACTCATCTTATATCCCACTAGTCAAAAACAAACAAGAACTATAATATAATGCAAATAACTTGTGCTTGATAGATATGCACATAATTATTTGTTGGTTTTTAATTTCACAAGTACGAAGCATTTCACACTTGAACTGCAGCTGAAATGAGAGAACAAAATACCAATACCAGTGACAAGGCTTGTGGGAGGCCCAGGAGCTCGCCAAATACAATCTCCATCTTTTTCATGCACTGCTTACTGCTCTCACCTCTTTCAGCTCGTCTTCCTCTTCAAGCCTCTGGTGCTGCTGTTGCCATAGTTGCACTAGGTCAGCTTTCTCTTTGACTCCTTCCAGACCCCTCCCAGCTTCCAGGAGTCCAATCACTATTTGTAAATTCTGTCGCTGCTATCCAGAGTCTCTTAGGCGACAGTGTGTGGTCTCCTGATTGGCCAGGAGATCCAGGAGGGCTGGCTCCAAATTAGGCACACGATAAAATTAAGAAGCGTGGGCGCCAACAGTGTGAGAGGGACTGCAGGATCAGACGTAATGCTAGGATGACTATGTATCCAATCCTAAAAGCGAGCAGCGTTGCAAACCTTCATTCGATCCATCCTTGTGTTCCAAATCGGCCCGTACCTACTGAGCATGCCCAGTTATCTTGTTCTGGTCACTCCGGAGCTCCGAAATGCAGACTCCACTTCGCCAGGTATTAGGAATGGCCAACAGGTAAAAGGGTTGGAGGATTCAGAATTCACGACTGGGTTCACCGAAAGAATAGCACCTGCAACAGGAAGTGGAAGGATGTTGGGAAATTGCCCAACACAAACACAAATGCTTCACCGGGAATTTCAATGTCTTGGTTCATGAATCAGGCTGATAGATAATACCAGGGAACCAGCAGATGGCATGCCCTATTAAGAATCATTCTAAATTTGGGAATGCTTTAAATCCAGTCTAATTAATGAACGGCATTGAATGCCCAGCTGGTAATAAAGAGCAGAGTGAGCATACAAGAAAGAAAAAGTCCAATGAGAAAAACTGGAAAATGCAAGGATAATTAATTACCGGAAAGCTCACCGTCCTGACAGCTGTGAGAAAACTACAAACAGGTGCTGGAGTATGCCAACAGTTCAAAATTCCACAACACAACTTCTTAGTTGCTTGGTCCATGTAAAGCAATTCTTATGGGCACCAGTTAAGAAAACAGCAATCAAAAAAAAAAAAAAAAAAAAAAAAAAAAGAAAAGAAAAAAGAAAAAAAAAGAAAAAAGAAAGAAAAGAAAAAAGACTTGAACAAATGTACAAACCCTGTGTTTGTTTTCTGTCACTTGGTTTTCAAATAGGAAGCATCTGAGTTTCTCACATTTGAAAAAGAAAAGAGGTTGCTGCTTTCCTTAACAAAGGATCAGTGAGTGGCCAAACTGAAATTAGAACTTAGGTTGTCTTGAATTTCAGCCTAGTGGTTTTTCCACGTGACCAGGTAATATGTAAATGAATCAACAATGCCTTTGGGGCTTGAGGGGGTGGCCTGGGGTATACAGATGTAATACTAAATTACCATGCATTACCAGTTAACATTTATGGTTTCAAAACGGGTTCATCCAGAAAAGGGCCGGTTTTCACCTTGTCGGGAGTGCAGTGCTTTCTGTGAAGTTCGAGCTCATTAAATCCTTCTATTGGTGGTTACATCCTGGAAGGAGAGAGAGATGGGATCATAGAGGGGATCTCACTTATGCTTATTGGATTTGAATATTTTTATCCCCAAAAAGAAGGTCCCTTCTGTCTCTGCTCCTTCTGCACCTCCTCTCATCTTGCACCTCTGACTGCTGTTCCCACCAGGGAGTGTCACGCCGTTCCCACTGTGTTTAGTGAGCACATTTACACAGCCCAGAGGCTGTGATACTTCCACATTACTTTTTTTTTTTTTTTTTTTTTTTTGACAGGCAGAGTGGACAGTGAGAGAGAGAGACAGAGAGAAAGGTCTTCCTTTTGCCGTAGGTTCACCCTCCAATGGCCGCCGGGGCCATCCTCCACTGCACTCCCTGGCCACAGCAGAGAGCTGGCCTGGAAGAGGGGCAACTGGGACAGAATCCGGCGCCCCAACCGGGACTAGAACCCGGTGTGCCGGCGCCGAAAGGAGGAGGATTAGCCTAGTGAGCCGCGGCGCCGGCCTAAAAATCTTATAAAATACCCATAATGCAGAATTTATCATCTTAACTTTTCGTTTTGTTTTTCCTTCTAGCGGGCCGGCTCCGGGTTGTAACCATTTTCACTAAGTGTGCAATTCAGTAGTATTAAGTACGTTCACAATGTTGCATTACTTTAAGCCCTGTGTGCTACCCACGAGAGAAAGGACAGTTAAAACGGGGCAGTAAAAAGAAAAACAGCCGTGACTTTGAATGAATCCAGACTGCCCTTTAAAACTCGGCGTGGCGTGGGGCAAGTCAAACAACCTTTCTTGGCATGCTTTTCTCCTCGTCTGAAAAATGAGACGTTCGATTTAGATGATCTCTAAGGATTCTTTCATCTTTCCGATAGTTCCCATATGTGTGTGTGTAAAGGGAGAGACAGGGAGACATTTCCTAAGGCGCCAAAGATGGAGCAGGCCCCCAGGAACCACAAGCCCCACCTGCTCCCTGAGGTTCTGAGGATGTAAACTACTGCTGGGCGAGCCTCTCGCTCCCGGCTGCTCTGCAACACGCCAGAGCGCGGGCCTCCACCTGCCTGAAGCTCACCCTCAGCCCCGGAGCCTGCCCCAGACCACTCCCCACCCCCGGGGTCCTGGGATCAGCACGCGAGGCCTCAGACCAGACTTCTCGGTGGTCTTTCAAGAACAGCCTCCCAGGCTGCCGTGACTGTCTGTCGCTGCGCTGTTGCAGCAGAGGAAGGAGTGCTTTGCAAGAATGGTTGAGTGCATTTCGGACGAACGCCTGTAGAAACGGGAACGACCACGCAGGTGCCTGGCAGCTCAAGGCGTCGTCACCCACGGCGCGAGGAAGCCAACAACGAAGCGCGCTGGGCGGACACCGAACAGCCAGGCTCAAAATGGGAGCGCCGGCCCCCAGTGTGCGCTGTGCGCCTGCGCCGTGCGTGCGCGCGCACTCGCGCACTCGCTCCCCGAGCCGCGCACCCTGGCGCTCGCGAAAGCTCGCGGTCGCGTTGCTCCTAAGCGCGCGCAAGCGGTCCTCGGCCGCTCCGGGTACCTAAGGGACGCGCGGCCGGCGGCGGCCGGCGCTGCATCCCCCCACCTTGGAGCGGGGCGCCGAGGTCTGAGGTGAGCTCTGACGCGTGCGTTCCCCCGGACCGGCTGGGCGGGAAAGGAAGCGGTGAGTGTGGAGAATGAACCGCCGCCGCCGCGGCTGCCTGCCGCTTCGCCTAACCCTGCGCGGGGGAGCCGCCGCCAGCGGCGGAGGCAGTAGGCACCTCCTCCTCAGGGATCGTTCTTTTCGTCGCGGCCAAAACAAAAGCCTTGGGCGCTGGGCTGTGGCGGGTGTCTGAGGGGCTTCTCGGGAGCGGGCCCGGGCCCCAGGTGGGGGGCTTCGGGGGTCGGGGCCGCCGAGTTTGGGGCTGGGAGCTAAGGTGGGGAGGTGCCCTGGGAGACGGTTAACCCCGTCGGTCCTGAGCCTGCGCTGGGCAACCTGTGCGAGTGTGGCCCGCCGCGTCCTCCTCCCTCGCGACCCAGACCCTGCGTGGGGCGGGCAGGGGCCCGGCCCGAGCCGCTCCTGCGCCCGGCGCCGCGGGGGCGTCAGTGGAAGGACAATGCACCCGGGGCTCCCGCGCCGCCCGCACTCGGGCAGCCCCAGACGTGCGGCGAGAGTCGCCCCTGGCCGGGACCCGTTTTGGCACCGGGCCGACCTTTCCCGTCCGGTGCCCAAAAGTTGTCCCCTCCAGCTCGTCCGTTTGCAAAGTCTGTTGCTGCGTCCCCTGTGCCTGCTCCGGCTGCCCCCTATATGGTGGCCGTGTTTCCCACGGGGTGGGTTTCGTTGGATCAGCAATAGATGGCCCCTGAAATAAAGGCGCTGTTCTGAGATCAGGCAAGGTTAACTCGTCTTGTGTCGTTTGAAGAAATGTAAACATCTTCCTGGAGGCTCTCTGCATCTTGGGAGTCTTAGAGTTAGGTGCCTCTCCTCTAAGAGAAAGATGGCTTTTTTTTTTTTTTAATAGACAAAAGTGTATGCCATTAATTTAGGCAGAGCAGTGGACTTAAAGTTGAAAGATACCTATCCCATGAAAGAGGTACAGTTTTATTGCTCAGTGTGAAATGAAAATTTCAATTTTGGTTCCCTTTTCAATTTTGATAGATGGAGCAGCAGAGCAGACCAGCCACATCAGCAAGTGCGCTGTAAAAGAATTCAAACAAAATCATGTTTTAGAAAAGTAGTTTTGCTAGACCTGGAATATTTATTAATGGGAATTGAGTTACTCTGCAAAGCCAGTAACATAAGAGCAAGGAAACAAAGACCTGACTGACATTGAGGATGTAACCACCCTCCCTCCTCAGCTTTCTTTTAGCCTTCGGTGGTTTGCTGGTAGCTGGGTTTTTGTTTTGTTTTGTATTAGGGGCTGGAAAAGGAACAGATAAATCCTTAGTTCTGTTGTGAAGAAGCAGTTACTCTGAAGATAACAGGATCTTTACTTTTAAACAAATCAGCAGTATCTCCCACCCCACCCGCAAGAAAAAACCCAAAACACATTTACTTGAGCTAATAAATCACGATATAAAGATAAACAGATTCAGAATAAGGGAGCCTAGGAAAGATGTGTACAAGCATCACTGGGTGGGTTTCGAGGGGTAGAGCCTGGGAGATCAGGCAGTCCTGGGAAGGATAGAGCTGAAGAGAGCATGTAATTAACAGGCAGCCCTTTCTTCTCTTATCATGTTGCCCCATGTGAGTATTCACCTCCCAAATGCTTTGAAACTATTAGGGAAATAAATTGTTGATAAAACCTACCATTTTATCCTGTCTTTCCTCCTCCTTTTTTTCCTTATCTGCTACTAATATTCTCCATCTTCATCTCTCTTCTAAATCTGTAATGGTGTCCCATTAATAAAAGGACAAGAAAGGGCTAGGCTTTTTTTTTTTTTTTTTTTTTAAGGCATTCCTCATCTTAGCTACTATATTTCGTTGAGCTTTATTTGTACTTTGAGCATGTAGGTGGATTTTTCTTAGGAGTTTCATAATTGAGATATTTGAAGTAGAGAGAGTTGAAGGGAATTTAATAGCAAAGTGCACATTCTTTCTTTGTGTAGTATAATGTGAAAGCTTTATCACTGAAGGAAACTGGAGTGTTTTTGTTCACAATAAGTTGTCTGTTTCCCACTTGACCTAAGGAAAAGCTATCTACCCAACTTACATTTCATATTAGTTTGTTAGTAAAATGGTAACATTTTAGACTGCAAAACTTGTAAGCATATTAGTTGGTTAATGTTAGGCTGCCATTGACTTTATCTTCATAAGGAGACAGGTGATAGGAGACAGTTCTCAATGCATCTTTACCTTCTTTCACAAAGGAGAGAGATTTTGGCCCCAGAGTTTTTTGTCCTACCCCTCATCTCTCCCCCAGACTCTGGAAGTATGTCTGCTTAAAAGCCACAGCAGTGCACAAAAAGACAAAGATTTCAGAAATACTTGCTGGAGACATTATCCATTGCAGGTTGAGGGAAAATATTTGTAGCAGGGTCTGGAGGAAAGAAATGAAGTTTTCAGTAGTAATATCTCTCTAAGGTTAGGAATACATATCTGAAGAGTAACAGCTATTCACTGGCTAGGTAAGAGTTTTAACTATTGTATCAAATATGAATTTTCTCTTTGCTTTCTAATTCATCATGTAAGAACTATAGACAATTTGGTGGATATAAAGAATACTTTGCAAAGGAAGTTTGAGATGAGTATAACTGGACCAGGGGGTTTAAAAAAGTAAATTCTGGTTCTTGGATTTTATCTCACTGAAATAATTCTGTAGTCAAAGCATACAGACCATACAACCATGTTAGGGGGAAGAAGCAGAGCCTTGATATTTTTTCATGAGTAGATTTTAATTGGAAAGGGAAGCCTGGTTGGAATTCCAGCTTCTTTTTTTAAGTCATCTTCTATCTTTTAACTTAGTTTTATTTTCAAGTTAATTTTGAAAATCTTCTGTTTTCTTTAGTCTTAGTAATTTGTAAATTGGACTGAATTTTGATGCCTACCATTCACTTAAATTTTGAACATAATATCTGTTTTGTTTTTTTAAGCCTTATCAGTCAACACTCTGAAGGATTAGATTATTTATTATAATTAGTAGATGATTAGATGGGCTTTAAAAATTAGAGAGGTGAAGTAGGGAAGGTAAGAAAAGAGATATATGTACTTTGAGATTAATAGAAGTTTAAGACCTATGAATTAAATATGAAGCTATATAAAGTTCCTTCTGGTAACTAAGAGGTAATATTCTGAGAATGAATTTATTCTGTAAACAAGATATGAGAAACAAAAGACCAAACATCATTTGTTCTTTAGGAATCGTAACACTCGAGCAGTGAATATACTCTGCATATTTTGTCTAAAAGTAATTTCCTAGAGAGAAGAAACAGTTGTTTAGAGGTAGTCATTGTTAATCCTTGCAATGTATTCTTGGGAAGAGGAGTCAGTCTGAAAGACAAAGAGTATCCCTTTTCTTCCCAACCTAGCCACTGTGTAGTCCAGCATTTACTTTGAGACAAACCTTTAGATGTATTTCTGAATTGGAAATATGTAACCTGCATTTATACATTTCCAAGAATTTTAAATTAAACAGAGAATGATGAAATGGATACTTTTCTATAAAGAAAATGTTAGAATAGTTACTCATCATAATCTTTTGTTTCGGGGCCCTCTTGACAAGTCCTTAGTGTCTACTTTTCTCATTGTTTCTTCTGGAATTCAGCCTGCTTTCCTCATTTCAGTTGCTACCTCCTGCTTTCCCAGCTGAATTATTTGAGCATGACTTTGTAACCAGCTTAGGAAGACAGTCTTCCGAAGTTACATCTCCCCCCATTATTGCTGTCCTTTTGGACAAATACTCAGCTGATTTTATTTTAAGGGCTTTTGCTTTTTATCACCAGAAGAGTGATATATAACAGTTGGGGATATCGGAGTCCTGGTGTTATAATTCATAAAAATGGAAATGTGTAAACTTAAAAGTATCTAGGCCTTTTTGTTTTCTGATGGAATGTTAACCAAGTGACTTAACCAATTGTGTCCCATCATCCTACATATAGGACTCCTATAGACTTAAATTGGGCAATAAATATAGCACCGATGGTCACTTTGAAACATTATGTCCTTGAAATATTTGCAGAATTGAAAACTTGGAAGTTAATGGGTTAATCTGAAGTCATTTTCCAAATGTTTTGTATTGTTCTATGAAGAAGTGAATTGCCTCTTCTTGCACAGATAATGCATGAAGAGTTGTTGCCATAGCATTCACACTGTGCTGGCCCCTAATCCCTGAAGTTGTTCACTATACTTATGTTCACCCAGTAGGTCTCATTCAGTTGAAATACTGTATGGTCTTACAGTAAAACATATGATAGTATCAGCAAGAATGCCAAAAACACTAGTTCATCCTTAATGACTTGCTGTATTTTGGCAGAATTTCTTTAGGTCCAGATTCTTGTTGATGCCCTGCAGCTCTGGAGCTTTACCATAGAGCTTTTCCGCAGATGATCTTCCCTTAGGAAAAATGACACAGTCACATGAGCCTGGAAAAGCAGATATTATGTTACAGAAGAGTGATTGGGGATATATACTAAAAGTTTCTCAAAATGTGTGTAACATTTGATTGAGTTTTAGGGGATTTGATTTTTTTTTTTTTTTTTTTTTCAGTGTTGAAAAGTCAGTTTTTGGGTCCAGCACTGTGGCGTAGCAGGTAAAGCCTCCACCTGCATCCCATATGGGTGCCAGTTCAAGTCCTGGCTGCTCCACTTCCGATCCAGCTCTCTGCTATGGCCTGGGAAAACAGTGGAAGGTGGCCCAAGTCCTTGGGCCCCTGCACCCACGTGGGAGACCTGGAAGAAGCTCCTGGCTCCTGGCTGCGGATTGGCACAGCTCCGGCCGTTGTGGCCATCTGGGGAGTGAACCAGTGGATGGAAGACCTCTCTCTCTCACTCTCTGTCCCTGCCTCTCTGTAACTATTCCTTTCAAATGGATAAATAAATAAATCTTAAAAAAAAAAAAAAAAAAAAAAAAAAAGCTCTGGGCAATAAAGTCCTCAAGTGAGAGAGAAACAATAGGGGAAAAAAAAGTCAACTTTTAACTCCTACTAAATTGATCACTTTTTTCTTGTTACTGCCTACAGTAAGGCATTAGTGTGCTTTTCTGCTTGTTGCTTAATTAGTAGCTATAAACCAGTCATTTAGTATTTATTCTATTTATTTATTTATTTATTTTTTAATTTTTTTTGACAGGCAGAGTGGACAGAGAGAGAGAGACAGAGAGAAAGGTCTTCCTTTTGCCGTTGGTTCACCCTCCAATGGCCGCCGCGGCCGGCGCGCTGCGGCCGGCGCACCACGTTGATCCAATAGCAGGAGCCAGGAGGCAGGTGCTTTTCCTGGTCTCCCATGGGGTACAGGGCCCAAGCACCTGGGCCATCCTCCACTGCACTCCCTGGCCACAGCAGAGAGCTGGCCTGGAAGAGGGGCAACCGGGACAGAATCCGGCGCCCCAACTGGAACTAGAACCCAGTGTGCCGGCTCCGCTAGGCAGAGGATTAGCCTAGTGAGCTGCGGCGCCGGCCTTAGTATTTATTCTATTTTTTTAAAGATTTATTTATGTATTAGAGAGGCAAAGAGAGGGAGAGAGGTCTTCCATTCACTGATTCACTCTCCAGATGGCCACAACAGCCAGAGCTGCGCCAATCCAAAGGCAGGAGCAAGAAGCTTCTTCCAGGTTTCCCATGTGGGTACAGGGCCCCTAGGAATTGGGCCGTCTTCTGCTTTCCCAGGCCATAGCAGAGAGCTGGATCAGAAGTAGAGTAGCTGGAACTTGAACCGGCGCCCATATGAGATGCTGATGCTGCAGGCGGAGGCTTTACCCACTCTGCCACAGTGCCAGCCCCTAGTGTTTATTCTTGTCATCTAGTCAGTACACATCTACAGATTTAGTAGTTAATTTTCCATATACAAAATAATGGGGACTGGGCTGTGGCGTAGCGGGTGGGGCCGCCGCTTGTGCTGGCATCCCGTATGGGTGCTGGTTTGGGTCCCAGCTGCTCCACTTCCGATCCAGCTCTCTGCTGTGGCCTGGGAAAGCAGTGGAAGATGACCCAAGTCCCTTGGACCTCTACACCCATGTGGGAGACCCTGGGGAAGTTCCTGGCTCCTGGCATTGGATCAGCCTAGTTCTGGCTGTTGCAGCCAATTGGGGATTGAACCAGCGGATAGAAGACATTCTTTCTCTCTCTTTCTCTCTTTCTTTCTTTCTCTCTGCCTCTCCTCTCTCTGTGTAACTCTGACTTTCAAATAAAATTAAAAAAAAATAATAATGTAAGTTTTCATAAAATTCCATACAGCATTTATAATATTTTATCTTTAAAAAAATTGAAAGTTTTATTATATTCTATGTATATCATTTTTTTTTTCAGAAAAAAATGGGAATACAAGATGCATGTTCTATAAACTTTTTTTTTAAGATTTATTCATTTGAAAGGCAGAATTAGAGAGATCTTCTATCTGCTGGATCATTCTCCAGCCAAGGCTGAGGAGCTTCATCTGGGTTTCCCACATGGGTAGCAGGGGCTCAAACACTTGGTCTTCCTCCACTGGTTTTGCCAGGCCATTAACAGGGAGCTGGATCAGAAATGGGGATGCCAGCATCACAGGTGGCTGCTTTACTTGCTGTGCCACAATGTGGGCCCCTATAAACTTTTTTAATTTAATTTTTTTACTAATTGTATTGTTATTGTCTTATCCTGTCAATAAATATAGGCCCCTGTTCATTATTCTTAGTGACTATATGTAATATTCCACTATGTAGCTGTACTGTAGTTTATTTTACCAGACCCTTATTGTAGACTTTTAGATTGTTTCCAGTTTTTATTTGTTTATTTGAAAAGCAGAGAGACAGTGAGAGAGAGATTGTCCAGTTCACTTCCCAAACGCCCACAACAGCCAAGGTTGGGCCAGGCCAAAGCTAGGAGCCAGGAACTCCATCCTGGGCTCTCACATGGGAAGCAAGCGCAGGAGTACTGGAGCATCATCCCCTGCCTTGCTAGGCACATTAGCATAGAGCTGGATCTAAGCGAGGATCCAGGACTCCAACTAGTGGCTCTGTTGAGGTGTCTTAGCCCAGTTTTTTATTTTTACAAATGTTATACTGATAGTTTCGTTATGAATCATATGTCTTAAGATTTGCTGGATCTAATTGTACATATTTTAAGGGCTTTTGTTATAAGTAGCCATTTTTATTTTTATTTTTTTTTTATTTTTATTTTTTGACAGGCAGAGTGGAGAGTGAGAGAGAGAGACAGAGAGAAAGGTCTTCCTTTGCCGTTGGTTCACCCTCCAATGGCCGCCGCGGCCGGCGCGCTGCGGCCGGCGCACCACGCTGATCCGATGGCAGGAGCCAGGAGCCAGGTGCTTCTCCTGGTCTCCCATGGGGTACAGGGCCCAAGCACCTGGGCCATCCTCCACTGCACTCCCTGGCCACAGCAGAGAGCTGGCCTGGAAGAGGGGCAACCGGGACAGAATCCGGCGCCCCAACCGGGACTAGAACCCGGTGTGCCGGCTCCGCTAGGCGGAGGATTAGCCTAGTGAGCCGCGGCGCCGGCCGCCATTTTTTAAAAAGTATAATCTTTCACATTCCCACCCAAAGTATTTGAAAATGTTGATTATATTCTTTTTCCCACACCCTTTCCTGTGCTGTTTTTCATATTATTTTTGCCCATTAATTGGTAAATATGTTATTTCATATTTATACTTACTGTTAATAGTAAAGGTAAATATCTTCTCATGTGTTTACTGTCTATTTGTATTCATTTTGTGAACTTTTGTCCTTTCCCCATTTTTCTGTTAAAGATATTCTTTATCTGCTATTTTTTTTTTAAATTATTTCATTGTGTAATTATGTATAAGTACATATTTACTCTTTTTAATTATCCTGCTTTAGGATAGCATTTCTCAGACCTGACTTACATAGTACTTGTAACCTGAGGTACTCATAAGAATGCATGTCAGCCGGCGCCGCGGCTCACTAGGCTAATCCTCCACCTAGCGGCGCCGGCACACCGGGTTCTAGTCCTGGTCGGGGTGCCGGATTCTGTCCCGGTTGCCCATCTTCCAGGCCAGCTCTCTGCTATGGCCCAAGTGCTTGGGCCCTGTACCCCATGGGAGACCAGGAGAAACACATGGCTCCTGCCTTCGGATCAGCGCGGTGTGCCGGCCGCAGCGGCCATTGGAGGGTGAACCAACGGCAAAGGAAGACCTTTCTCTCTGTCTCTCTCTCTCACTGTCCACTCTGCCTGTAAAAAAAAAAAAAAAAAGGCATGTCATTCTTCAGGATTCAGATTTTAAAGACCTGTGTGGGGGGATTCATGGATCTGCTATACTTTAAAATTAGAGAAGTGCTGTTTTAGGAGATATGAAATTCCTTAAGATCTTTGCTTTGCCTTTTTATTTTTTAATTTCACTGAATCCCACCATTGTTTTCGTTTGTTTTTTAAGATTTATTTATTTATTTGAAAGTCAGAGAAAGGGAAAGATGGACAGAGTGAAAGATGGCCTCAAAAGCTCGGGTGGTATCAAGCCAAAGCCAGGAGCCAGGAGCTCCATCTGGGCCTCCCTTGTGGGTGGCAGGGGCTCAAACACTTGGGCCATTCTCTGCTGCTTTTCCCAGACCATTATTAGCAGGGAGCTGTACTAGAAGGGGAGCAATCAGGACACAAACTGGTACCCATCTGGGATCCTGGCTTCACAGGTGGCAGCTTTACCAACTATACCACAATGCCAGCCCTGTTTTTTTTCCCTTTTAATCATAAATTACAGTTTTGCCATTTTAAGATTAGTCTTTCTACATCTTGACAAATTTTACAAAAGCTTTTGGTATATAGTAATTTGGATTATGCAGTATAAAGAAGCACCTTTATCTTAGATTGTTGGAAGCTTCTGTTGCAGATAAGTCAAAAGGAATAATTGAGAGAAAATCAGGTAAAATAGATGGAGTAAGCAGGAGTATAAGGGGGAAATTTTATCAGTTTATTTTTTAATTTATTTATTATCCTTTCAAGTTGCATTTATTTTGTTCTGAATTTATTCCTGAGCCACAAGTTTTTGTGTCTTCAGTTTCTTCTGGGATATCTTTTCCGTTTTTGCCACCACCTCTTCTGATTTAGAAACAATTTGTTATTCCTTTTCAATGAGGATCATCTTAAGATAAAATTGAGAGCTCTTGTATGGGTTCATCTGACTGTAAGTTTTGTAGGTACAGTGGCACATTTGGGTGCTTTGTACACCTGGATATGTTCAATGGTAAGAGAATCTTCACCCAGACTTTTAAGTTCAACGTCACCATCTACATTTTTAAGCATGTACAACAACCACCAGCCCTGTGTCTAGCCCCACTGTTTGGCCTGGACACACCTACTGACTCTACCATTTTATTTTATTTTTTTAAGGTTTACTTTTTTTTTTTTTTTAAGATTTATTTATTTGAAAGACAGAGTTACAGAGAGAGATAGAGACAGAGAGAGGGGTCTTCCTTCTGTTGGTTCACTCCCCAGATGGCCACAACAGCCAGAGCTGCACCAGTCCGAAGCCAAGAGCCAAGAGTTTCTTCCAGGTCTCCCAGGTGGGTTCAGGAGCCCAAGGACTTGGCCATTTTCTACTGCTATCCCAGGCCATAGCAAAGAGCTGGATTGTGGACTCGAACGGGCACTCATATGGGATGCTAGCACTTCAGGCCTGGGCTTTAAACCGCTGTGCCACAGTGCTGGCCCCAAACTACTCTTTTAACAACAGAATGGTACACACACTGCTGCTGCGGCTTTTCTTTTCTTTTCTTTTTTTTTTTTTTTTTTTTTTTTAAGATTTATTTATTTATTTGACTGTCAGGGTGTTAACACAGAGGAAGAGACAGAGAGAGAGATCTTCCATCTGCTGATGCACTCACCAGATGGCCACAACAGCCAGCACTGGGCCAGGCGGAAGCCAAGAGCTTCTTCCAGGTCTCCCACATGAGTGCAAGGGTCCAAGGACTTATACCATCTTCCACTGCTTTTCAGGCCATTAGCAGGGTGCTGTATCAGAAGTGCAGCAGCCAGGACTTGAACCAGCACCCACATGGGATGCCGGTTCTGCAGGTGGAGGCTTTACCTACTAAGCCGCAGCACTGGGCCCCACATTGTTTCTTTTTCTTTTTTAAGATTTATTATTTAAGATTATTTATTTATTTGAAAGAGTTACACAGATTGAGAAGGAGAGGCAGAGAGAGAGAGAGGGAGGGAGGGAGAGAGAGAGAGAGGTCTTTCAAATGCTGGTTCACTCCCCAGTTGGCCACAACAGCTGGAGCTGTGCTGATCCGGAGCCAGGAGCTTCTTCTGGGTTTCCCACATGGGTTGAGGGGCGCTTGAGCCGTCTTCTGCTGCTTTCCCAGGCCATAGCAGAGAATTGCATTGGAAATGGAGCAGCTGGGTCTCGAACAGGTGCCCATATGGGATGCCATTACTGCAGGTGGTGGCCTTACCCACTATGCCACAGCGACGACCGCCTACATTGCTTCTTTAATGTCACATCTTTTGAATACTTAATGGCTTTGCATTTATGCAAAGCCTTGATGGCCTGGGAAGTTTCTCAAGTGCTCATAAAGTGAACACGAAGATTTACATTATTCTATGGGGTTTTCTGGGTCAAGTGAGTGGTGAACCGTTTTCACAGATCACCTGAGACCGCTTACAGGAAGAGGAAGAGGCCTTATCAAGTTTTAAAACCCAGTAATGTATTGCTCAGGTATTTCCTCAAAATTTTTTTTGACAGGCAGAGTGGACAGTGAGAGAGAGAGACAGAGAGAAAGGTCTTCCTTTGCCGTTGGTTCACCCTCCAATGGCCGCCGCGGCCAGCGTGCTACGGCCGGCGCACCACGCTGATCCAAAGGCAGGAGCCAGGTGCTTCTCCTGGTCTCCCATGTGGTGCAGGGCCCAAGCACTTGGGCCATCCTCCACTGCACTCCCTGGCCACAGCAGAGAGCTGGCCTGGAAGAGGGGCAACCGGGACAGAATCCGGCGCCCCAACCGGGACTAGAACCCGGTGTGCCGGCGCCGCTAGGCAGAGGATTTGCCTGTTGTGCCGCGGCGCCGGCCCTTCCTCAAACTTTTTATGATGGTCTTCTTTGAGCCCTAAGTTTGAAACCTATAAGTGCTTTAACAGATTAGTCTAAATGAAATTTTTGGAATTCTTGGTATCATTAAATACATATTCAGTAGGGAGCAGTATACCCTTTAATTATTTTAGTTGCAAGCAGATGAACATGCTGTATAAGCAGTAAACTACAAAGACTGAACTTACATGGATATTTTAACACTATAATCAAATAAAGCTTTCAACAGTTACTTAACACACATTTAATGATAGGCATAATGATTACCATACTACATGGTAGTTAAGCTTAAATAGGTTTTTAACTATGTTTGATATCGATTTCTGTAACTAGTCCTCAACATTTCTGGGGCTAACCTGAAGGAGAAAAACCTACGACAGACCAAGCTACAGCTGGTGCTGTAGTGTAGTAGGCTAAGTCTCTGCATGGGTTGCCAGCATCACATATGGCTGCTGGTTCGTTTCCTGGCTGCTCCTCTTCCAATTCAGCTCTCTGTTATGACCTGAGAAAGCAGTAGAAGATGGCCCAGGTGCTTGGCCCCCTGTACTCAAGTGGGAGATTCAGGAGAAGCTCCTGAGTTCAGATCAGCTTAGCTCTGGCCTTTGTGGCCATCTGGGGAGTGAACCAGTGGATGGAAGACCTCTCTGTCTGTCTCTCTGTCTCTCTCTCTCGCTCTGTAATTCTACCTCCTAAATAAATAAGTAAAAATGTGTAAAACAACAAAAAATCTCTTGTGGAGAAAATAAGCTTTTGAGCCAACATTGCTCATAAACTTAATATTCCTAATTCTGGACTTCCATTTTTCCTTCCATTCAAGACTGTCTACTAGAGGGAGAAATTGGGAAAATTTGGCCAGGTTTTACTTTTTCTAAATAGTTGTCTGCCTGTAACTGAAGCTTGAGATGCAGAGGTCCCAATCATTGGTAATTAGTTCATGAATGACAGTTTCTTTCCCTGCTTAAGCCAAACCAGGTCTCAAGGTCTAAGCTGACTCTGGTGCTAGTATTTGAGTTGTCCTGTTAATCTGGATCTCTTAGAGTTTCTGGAGCTGAATTTCTTATCTTTTGCCAACCTAAGCTCTTCACAAAAGACACAAGAATATCAAGTACATATGGAACAAAATGAAATAAAAGCAAAGCTAATGCCATTCCTAAAGCAAATCAAACGGTGATAGGTTAGAATATGCTTTCTGTATACCAGACCTGCCATTTATTCTGCACATAGCATATGAGCCCCGATCTGAAACTCAATGAAATTAGCTGAGAATCATTCCTATTCCTGTTATGACTTTGTAGGGATGTTTTTGATTATCTCTGCAGCATGGCTATGTGTAATGGCCATTTGTTAGTGAAATGTTTCTAATTCAAGGGCTGTGTCTATGGTATTAAATTTTTTGCATTTCTAAAATGATGATGTAATGTTAGAATAAAAATCCTGGGCCAGTGCCATGGCTCCCTAGGCTAATCCTCTGCCTGCGGTGCCGGCACCCCAAGTTCTAGTCCCGTTGCTCCTCTTCCAGTCCAGCTCTCTGCTGTGGCCCGGGAGGGCAATGGAGGATGACCCAGGTGCTTGGGTCCCTGCACCCGTATGGGAGACCAGGAGGAAGCACCTGGCTTCTGGCTTCGGATCAGTGCAGCACTGGCCGTAGTGGCCATTAGGGGATTGAACCAACGGAAGGAAGACCTTTCTCTCTGTCTCTCTCACTGTCTATAACTCTTTGTCTCTCTCTCTTTCTCTCACTGTCTAACTCTGCCTGTCAAAAAAAAAAATAAAATAAAATAAAAATCCTGATATACTTTCAGAACTTTGTCAGTTCCGGTATTGGTTGGTAAAGATACGATTTGTAATCCTATAATAAAAATACTTAATGTTTGATATACCACTTCACTATTTATAAAGTAATTTTGAATATATTATCTCATAGCTCACTCATACATCATCCCTGTAAAAGGTAGTACTGGAATAATTCTTCAGAATAAAAATTCTGGGTTTAGAAAAGTAAAGTGATATATGCTTATAGTCACACAGCTAGTTGTAAGAGGCTTGAATCTAACTTTTTTGGCAGATGCTTTCTGCCAAATCAACTAATGTTGATTACAGTGTTAATGATTAAAATGCATACCATATGTTTTAAGTGTAATATTTTAGGTTATAATAAATATTTAAATAAATTTTAGGACAAAAGTCCGTTCAGAATGGGCCAGTTGTATTTTGTGACTAATGAAAAACTGTCACCATAGACAAGATATTAAGCCATGCATTATATTAGAAACTGGGGAAAGAAAATTAAATTTGCCTTTAAATGCTAGTTAAGTGGGGCTGGAAGGCTCCAAACATAAAGAATTAGAAATGCTAATTACCTGATTTAATCAGTTCACACTGTATACATTGTTGAAGTATTCTGTACCCTATAAATGTATAATTATTACATGTTAATCAAAATTTTTAATGCTGTTTAAGGACTATTTTAGTATATATAATATAAATTATAAGCAGAAAAGCTACATTGTATCTTTATGGTATATCCATGTATTTTATGTTTTAGATCAGTGTGATATTTCTTATCCAAAGGTCTTGATGCTTATTTCACAGTATTTTGAGAGGATATCACTAATTTCTCCCATTTTTTAAAAATAATTTTTTCAGATATTCTACTAAAAGGAAGAAATATTCTACTAAAAGGAATAAATAGCTCTTCTCCTAAGATGGAATCTGTGGTGTGGGAATGTGGCTGATCAACTTGATTTATTGGTCATATGTGCCCTATGTAATAAAATGGAAAGAAGAGACAAGATGATGTCACTTTCCCATATTGTGAAACCAAAACAAATGCCTTTTGTGAGACCAAGCTAACAAACCTCTGACAGTGCAAGAGTATTTAACTGTTGAAGAACTTTACAATAAGATATTAGAAGAAGTACTTTCAAGCCGAGACCTGCAGGTGTACACAGATCTAAAATTCAGATTGAGTAGGCTGATCATCCGAAATCTCATTCAGATCCAGGAAGGATGGCAATGAGTTGGATTCTCTTCTCTCTTTGGCCCTTGACCATGTTTGTGGGGCCTGTAAATGGGCACAGTTTGTTTTCTTGTGAACCTATTACCTTGAGGATGTGCCAAGATTTGCCTTATAATACCACCTTCATGCCTAATCTTCTGAATCATTATGACCAACAAACGGCAGCTTTAGCAATGGAGGTAAGACTTGATCTCTTCTTTGACATATTTTCCAAAATGACTGGTATTTTACCCTATCAATTGTTCTAATGAATGTGTTTGATAAGGGAAAAATATGCTATTTTAATTGTATCTTATGCATTAAAAATTTACATATTTTGGTTCAGACTCTAATGGATTGAGGAATTCATGTTTGGAGAAAGCTATACTTTTTTTTTTTTTTTTTTTTTTACAGGCAGAGTGGACAGTGAGAGAGAGAGAGACAGAGAGAAAGGTCTTCCTTTACCGTTGGTTCACCCTCCAATGGCTGCTGTGGCTGGCGCGCTGTGTCCGGCGCACCATGCTGATCCAAAGGCAGGAGCCAGGTGCTTCTCCTGGTCTCCCATGGGGTGCAGGGCCCAAGCACTTGGGCCATCCTCCACTGCCTTCCCAGGCCACAGCAGAGAGCTGGCCTGGAAGAGGGGCAACCGGGGCAGAATCCGGCGCCCCGACCAGGACTAGAACCCAGTGTGCCAGCGTCGCAAGGCGGAGGATTAGCCTAGTGAGCCGTGGCGCCGGCCCACTTTTTTTTAGACATTGTACGTTTACAAAGAAATTTCAAACTCTGTAATATAGAAGACATTCAGAAGTTTAAAATTGGCCAAGTTATTATATGATTATACTTCTTCTGTTATTTAGCTAATAAAATACTTCAGATAAAGAGCAGAATATAATATGATTCACAATTCACTGACTAAATTTTGAAAATAATGTGATTCTTAAAAATAAGTTCTTCAACCATTAGGCTATGGTATTTGAATTCTTTTAAATACTTAAGATGACCAAGTACTTCTTGGTCATGCTTTGTTCATATCAACTGAAGAATAACTACCAAGAAATGGAAAACTTCTGTTATGTGAATTATTTGTGCCTGGCCTCTCAGAATTTTATGAAAATTTCTTGCCTTATTTGAATTTTTCTAATGGTAATTCTTTCTTTAGATATTTCTTTATGATTTTATTTAAGTAACTATGACAAGCCAATGTTTATAGTAAATAGTAAGTTTAAATATTGTCCATAATGGTTTTAGAATTTTGGACAAGAACATATTTACTGGGTAAGAATCGGAAGGCAGAAGCAGTGGTTGTAAGAAGCATGCATTTCCGCCGGCACCGCAGCTCACTAGGCTAATCCTCCGCCTGCGGCACCGGTACTCTGGGTTCTAGTCCCGGTCGGGGCACCGGATTCTGTCCTGGTTGCTCCTCTTCCAGTCCAGCTCTCTGCTGTGGCCTGGGAAGGCAGTGGAGGATGGCCCAAGTGCTTGGGCCCTGCACCCAAATGGGAGACCAGGAGGTAGCACCTGGCTCCTGACTTTGGATGGGCGCTGCGCACCGGCTGTAGCAGCCATTTGGGGGGTGAACCAATGGAAGAAAGACATTTCTCTCTGTTTCTCTCACTGTCTAACTCTGCCTGTCAAAAAAACATGCATTTGAGGGTTGAACAACCTGGGCTTCAATTCCAGCTGTACCAGTAGCCATATACTTTGGGAAAGTTATATGGGCTTTTTCACCATAGTCTCTTTGCTTATATAATAGAGCTAGTAATAATCACACAGGCTTCAAAACACAAGTTCAAATACACAAGTTCAAAATGAAAACACATGTGTATGTGCTTGACACGTGGTAAGTATCCTATAAGTGATAGCTTTTGCCGTTAATCCACATTCTCATCAGTTTAACTTCATGATATAATAGAATGTTTTGTACTTTAATAAATTTTTATAGTGCTTTCAGAAAATGGAAGCATACATGTTTTTGAATGCTTTTTTAAAAATTTATTTATTATATGAAAGGCAGAGTTACAGAGAGGCAGAGACAGAGAGAGAGAGAGAGAGAGAGAGAGGCCTTCCATCCACTGGTTCATTCCCCAGATGGCTGCAACTGCTGGAGCTGCACCAATCCGAAGCCAGGAGCCAGGAATTTCTTCCAGGTCTCCCTTGCAGGTGCAGGGGCCCAAGGACTTAGACCGTCTTCTGTTTTTCCAAACCATACCAGTGAGCTGGATCAGAAGGGGAACAGTCAGCCAGGATTCAAACTGGCACCCATATGGGATGCTGGCACTGTAGGTGGTGGCTTTACCTGCTACACCACAGTGCTGGCCCCTTAGGATGCTTTTTTGAGAATAAAAGTTAAAGTTTAATTACTTTGAGGTAGAAAAACAAATCTAGGAGATATGTAGAAGATGATTATACATATGTTTTGAAATGTTGGGGGTGCATCTTACATATAACAAGTATCTGAAAATGAGATAGAGGTTGAACAAAACATTTTCTGCTCTGCCTTTAACTATAGAAGGTCTAAATGGTAAAGAGAGAAATTTAGTATAGATTTATTAGGTTACATGAAAATGAGAATTGGTTTAATATAGTGAGTTGTTTTAGATATAATAGCTTTTGTTACATACTAAAGTTACTTTCTTACCAAAAAGTTGAACTAGAAATATAATTATTTCTATTATTGTAAGGCATAATTTCTTTAGAAAACAAATAGGGTTTTAAGAAATTAGTCCTGCCGGCGCCGCGGCTCACTAGGCTAATCCTCCGCCTAGCGGCGTCGGCACACCGGGTTCTAGTCCCGGTTGGGGCGCCGGATTCTGTCCCAGTTGCCCCTCTTCCAGGCCAGCTCTCTGCTGTGGCCAGGGAGTGCAGTGGAGGATGGCCCAGGTGCTTGGGCCCTGCACCCCATGGGAGACCAGGAGAAGCACCTGGCTCCTGGCTCCTGCCATCGGATCAGCGCGGTGCGCCGGCCGCAGCGCGCCGGCCGCGGCGGCCATTGGAGGGTGAACCAACGGCAAAGGAAGACCTTTCTCTCTGTCTCTCTCTCTCACTGTCCACTCTGCCTGTCAAAAAAAAAAAAAAAGAAAAAGAAAAAAAAAAAAAAAAGAAATTAGTCCTAAAGATATTTGTACTGACTTGGGTTCAACCTTTTAGTGTGCCTTGTAGTAAGTGGGTTTAAGAGTATGGACAGGGGCCAGCATTGTGGTGCAGGGGGTTAAGCTGTTGCCTGAGTCCTCGCTGTTGCACTTTCAATCCAGTTCCCTGTCAGTGCACCTGGGAAAACAGTAGAAAATGGTCCATGTCCTTGGGCCCCTGGACCCACATGGAGGACCTTGAAGGAGTTCTAGGCTCTTGGCTTCAGCCTGGCCCGGCCTGGGCCATTGTGGCCATTAGGGAATGAACCTGTCGATGGAAGCTCTCTCTGTTCTCCCTCTCTCTGCATCACTATGCCTTTCAAATAAATAAATAAATCTTTAAAACAAAACAAAAAAACTTTGGTCAAATTAGTTAACATTCCTCAACCTTTTTTCCTTTATTTGTGAAAAGACAATAATAATTAAAATACCTCAAAGGACAGTTAAGAGCCTTAATAATTTAACTTGCATAATGGATAGCACAGAGTAGCTGAGGTACAGATGTTAATTTTATTTCAAATTCTGCTTCTAAATTATCTAGAGAGAAGTAGTAGTAAGATGATATATTTGCTGCAAATGAACTTATATTATGAACATTGGCATTCCTTATGGTAGCATGATAGACTCTCTCTGGCCTCTTATCAACCCCAAGTATTTGTTGGAATCTTTAGGGAGATTCTAGGAAGATTATGTGGAAAATAGTTTATAGGAGAAGGTACTAGTGATTTATTGTAATGTTGAGAATAGTTGGCTGTTCCATGGTTGTCATATCAAGACAGTGAGGCCACTGAAGAATCATCAGACACAGTTTGAGAGTGTAAAGTTTTTGTAATAACAAAGGACATGGAAAATCATTAGGTGACATAACATGCTCATAGCTGCTGATGACACCTCTACTTCTGTGCTTCTATCCTTCTACTCATCTAGGAACTTTGAATACATGTCTGCCAGTTTTTACTGGGAAGCAGTAATTGGAATAGACAACCCTAGCACATTCTGGAGTGTTCACTGTGAGACTAGCTGAATTGAAAGATGATTCCCTAGATGTAGTATCTTCTGTAGGGTCCATATCTGTACTGATATTTGTTTAGTCAAAATGAGTACTTGAAACAGAATGGTATATGACAGTAAGCTAGAGATGCCAAAGATGAGAGAAGTTAAAAATCTGGACTACTTTATTTATATTTATATTTTTTTAGAAAGCTTTTATTTAATAAATATAAATTTCATAGGTACAGCTTTTGGATTATAGTGGTTCTTCCCCCCATACCTGCCCTCCTACCCCCACTTCTGTCCCACTTCCTACTCCCTTTCCCATCCCATTCTTCATTAAGATTCATTTTTAATTATCTTTATATACAGAAGATCAACTCTATATGAAGTAAAGATTTCAACAGTTTGCACCCACAGACAAAGTATAAAGTACTGTTTGAAGACTAGTTTTACCAATAATTCTCATAGTAAAACTCATTAAGGACAGAGGTCTTACATGGGGAGCAAGTACACAGTGACTCCTGTTGTTGATTTAACAATTGACACTCTTATTTATGATGTCAGTGATCACCCGAGGCTCTTGTCATGAGCTACCAAGGCCATGGAAGCCTTTTGAGTCCACAAACTCCAACATATATAGACAGAAGCATAATCAAAGTGGACGTTCTCTCCTCCCTTCAAAGAAAGGTACCTCCTTTGGTGGTCCCTTCTTCCCACGGGGATCTCACTCACAGAGATCTTTCCTGTAGGTCATTTTTTGCCACAGTATCTTGGCTTTTCATGCCTGAATTGCTCTCATTGGATTTTTAGCCAGATCCAAATGCCTTAAGGGCTGATTCTGAGGCCAGAGTGCTGTTTAGAGTGTTCATTCTATGAGGCTGCTATGTGGCCTGCTTCCCATGTTGGCTCATTCTCTCCTTTTTAATTCTATCTATTATTATTAGCAGACAATTGTGGACTATTTTATTAATTTTCATTTTTCTTGAACGATCAAGATCTTTTGTTGCTTGATTCACTCCCTAAATGTCCACAATGTTTAGGGGTGGGCCAAGCCAACACAAGAAGTCTGAAACTCAGTCTGGATCTCCCACTACTTGAGCTATCAACTAACTACTGCCTCCCAGGGTGTACATTTGGCAAGAGGCTGGAATTGGAAATGGAGCAGGGACTCAAACCCAGGTACCTCTTTCTGGGATGCGGGTGTTTCAAGCTGCATCTTAATTGTAGCACCAAATACCTATCTCAGCCATTTTATAATTTTTTAAAAAATTTATTTATTTGAAAGATTTACAGAGAAAGAGAGGAGAGACAGACAGAGATCTTCCATCCTCTGGTTCACTCCTCAAATGACCATAATGGTTGGGCTGGGGCAGGTGGAGGCCAGGAACCAAGAGCCTCTTCCTGGTCTCCCACATTGTTTCCCACAAGCTACTTTCCCAGGCACATTAGCAGGGAGCTGGATCAGAAGTGGATCAGCCAGGACTGGCACCTATGAGGCTTAACTTGTACCACAACTCTGACCCCCTCCCTGCAGGTTATTTTAAATTTGATTATTCATAATTAAAAAGTTGGATATTCTCTCATATATAGAGGATTCCTGTTAAGTCCTTTCATTGGCAGTGGGACGTGTTTGAATAAATGGGCTAAGTGTCAACCCATTAAGCTGAAAAAGAAAAGAAAGTCCTTGTTACTATCTTTACTTTTCTATCCCTACTTTGCAAAACATGCATATCTATCTATACACAAACTCACATGCTAAATTTTTCCAAGTTTTCAACTTGATGTTTCTGTTTTCAATGAGTATGATTGACTTTGGATAGGGGGGGAAATTTCTCATTTCTGAGGCTTTTAAGAATTATTTATTAGAGAGAATGAGAGTGAGTTCTCTTCCACTGGTTCACTCCAAGTTCCCATGATGGCTGGCCAAGTCTGGAGCCAGGCCAAAGTCAGGAACTTGTGCCAGGAACTCATCCAAGTCTCCCAAGTTGGTGACAGTAACCCAATTACTTGAGCTGCTATCACTGCTTTCTAGGGTCTGCTTTATCAGGAAGCTGCAGTCAGAAGCTGGAAGCAGATTTTGAACTGGGTTACTCTGATACAGGATGTGGGATTCTTAATAGATTAAATGCCTGTCTCATGTTTCTGAATTTTCCACACCATTTTGAGCTCAGTTGGAAACTTTCCAACGAGGAGTGATAATCAATAAGTTGTGAGTAAGAACCACATATTATCAGATATTTATGACTCTAGTAATAAAAGAGATCTTGGCAAGTACTTGAGGCATCACCTGCTGTCTCCGTGGATGTGCATTAGCAGGAAGCTGGAATTGGGAATGGGAACCATGAATCAAAACCCCCATACTCTGATGTGAGATGCAGATGCACCAAATGGCTGTCTCCTTTATTTGCTGTACGCATGCAATATAGAGACTTGATTAAATTCAAGCTTAATTTGGGGTGGGGACCATGGACTATGCTTCATAGGTCGTGTAACATACTTCCATTTGGAGGCATATAATATCTGATTATTAATTTTGCTTGTAATGTTAGCAGGCATGGATCATTTCCTAGACAACACTTTTATTAGGGGTTTGCAAAATGATAGTATTCTATCATTCTTTAGCTAGAATTTCTTGTGAACAGAAGCATCCTCTCATCGACTTTTGGTTTACTCTCATGTACATTGATACTCATATAGAAAGGACAGAATATAGGGCAGGCATTTGGCACAGCAGTTAAGACATTGCTTGGGACTCCTGCATCCTATATCAGAGTGCCTGGTTTGAGTTCTGGATGCTCTGTTTCCTACCCATCTAACCCCTAATACACATCCTGGAAGGCAGCAGATTGTGACCCAACTACTTAGGTTCCTGACAGCGACAAAGGAAACCCAGATTGACTTTTGGGCTCCTGGTTTTGGCCTGGCCCAGCCCAGTTGTAGGCATTTGTGGAATGAACCGAACAATGAAAAAATCTGGGGCTGGCGCTGTGGCATAGCTGATAAAGCTGTCACCTGCAGTGCCAGCATCCAGTATGGGCACCAGTTCAAGTCCTGGCTGCTCCACTTCCAATCCAGCTCTCTACAGTATACAGTAGCCTGGGAAAGCGGTAGAAGATGGCCCAAGTCCTTGGGTTCCTGCACCCACGTGGGAGACCTGGAAGAAGCTCCTGGCTTCGGATCGGCGCAGCTCAGCGATTGGCAGCCAACTGGGGAGTGAACCAGCCGATGGAAGACCTCTCTCCCTCTTTCTGCCTCTGCCTCTAATTCCACCTTTCAAATAAATAAATTTTTAAAAATAAAGGAGTGGAAAAATTTCCCTCTTCCCCTCTACCTTTCAAATGAAAGTAAATGAAATTTTTTAAAAGTAATTTCTCATTCTACTTTATTAATGCTTAGAATAATGTATTTTTTTTATCTTTTATTTAATGAATATAAATTTCCAAAATACGACTTATGGATTACAATGGCTTCCCCCCGATACTGTCCCTCCCACCCACAACCCTCCCCTTTCCCACTCCCTCTCCCCTTCCATTCACATCAAGATTCATTTTCGATTATCTTAATATACAGAAGATCAGCTTAGTATACATAGAATAATGTATTGATACCCAAGCATCTTCCAAAGGCAGCCAGTGACTTTAAAGTTTTGTTCTGAACCCAGATTTCTTATGTATTTGCTGTGTTTTTAATCTGTTGCAGTTATTATTCTTACTGGTGCTCAAAATGTTCCATTTTTTATAGTGAGAACCTTTGCATGGTAGTTTCTGATTATTTTTTATCTACTTCGTAAAATTCTGCCTTAAACCTTGAATCATCAGTTTCTTTAGTTTCTTGTAGTTCAAAATGATGCTTAGAGATAACTCTCTGGGAGCTAAGAGTGTTGATACCAGATTAGTCATTTTTAGACCTTTTTGTGGACAGAGCTAGAAAAAAATTTTAGGCCGGCGCCGCAGCTCAATAGGCTAATCTTCTGCCTGCGGTGCCAGCACCCCAGGTTCTATTCCCAGTCGGGGCGCCGGTTCTGTCCCGGTTGCCCCTCTTCCAGGCCAGCTCTCTGCTGTGGCCCGGAAAGGCAGTGGAGGATGGCCCAAGTGCTTGGGGCCCTGCACCCCATGTGAGACCAGGAGAAGCACCTGGCTCCTGCTATTGGATCAGCGTGGTGCGGTGGCCGCAGCGGCCATTGTGGGGTGAACCAACGGCAAAAGGAAGACCTTTCTCTCTGTCTGTCTCTCTCTCACTGTCTAACTCTGCCTGTCAAAAAATAAAATAAAATAAAATAAAAATTTAATAGAAAACCTATCCTGGGTTTATAGTGATATACTCAACTTAAAAAATATTGCTGAGTTTTTATTAACATATTTAGATTTATTTTTGTTTCTTTTTCCCTCAAAATTATTATTTGCTATATAAAATACAAAATAACCTTAAAATTGTGATATGAATGAAGATTACAACATGAACTAAAAATTTTTTTTTCATCACACAAAGTATAATCTGTAAATGGAAAACTATAATCTGCAATATAGATTTTATATGTATTTAGAAAACTATAATCTACAAATCTGGAAAGAAAAAAATGATGTGGTTTGACATTGAAAGAATTTTGAATTTTTGATTTTTCTAAAAGATTTATTTATTTTGAAAGAGTTATAGAGAGTGAGAGGCAGAGAGAGGGATCTTCTGTTTGCTGGTACAGTCCCCAGATGACTCACAGTCAGGGCTGAGCAAGGCTGAAGCCAGGAGCTAGGAGCTTTTTCCAAGTCTCCCATGTGGGTGGCAGGGGCCCAAGCACTTGGGCTATATTCCTCTGCTTTCCAAGGCACATCAGCAGGGAGTTGGATTGGAAGTGGGGCAGCCAAAACTTGAACTGATGCTCATGTGGAATGCTGGTGTTGCAGGTAGTAGTTTAACCCACCATGGTATGATACCAGTCTCAGCCATTTCTTATTTTTTTAAATATGTATTTATTCATTTTTCATATACTTGAAAGGGGCCAGCATTGTGGCATAGTAGGTTAAGCTGCCAGCTGCATCACCAGTGTCCCACATGGGCTCTGGTTTGAGACCTGGCTGCTCCACATCCAATCCAACTCCCTGCTAATGCGCCTGGGAAAGTAATAGAAGGTGGCCCATGTGCTTGGGCCTTTACATCCATGTGCGAGACCAGGAAGAAGCTCTGGGCTCCTGGCTTCTGTATGGCACAGCCCCAGCCTTTGCAGCCATCTGGGGAGTGAAACAGTGGATGGAAGATCTCTCTCTCTCTCTATCTTCCTCTTTCTCTGTAACTCTGCCTTTCAAATAAATAAGAAAGTAAATCTTTTTTTTTTTTTTTTTAAAGAAAAAAAGATCTTTCATCCACTGGTTCACTCCCCAGATGCCTGCAACAGCTAGTATTGGGCCAGACTGAAGCCATTTGAATCTCCCACGTATGTGACAGGGGCCCAGGCACTTGAGCCGTAGTCTGTTGCCTCTCAGGACACATTAGCAAGAAACTGGATTAGATGCAAAGCAGGTGGGCTCAGATCAACACTCTAATTTGGGATGCTGCTGTCCCACATGGTGGCTTTACCCACTGTGCCACAACTCCTCCTATAGCTACATTTTACTCCATTGGTTTTGGTAGATATTTCTTCATTCATTCTTCAATTCATGGACATCTGGGTTGTTTCCTGTCTTTTGCTATTAAAAATAGTGTTCCAGCTGTATTTTCATATTTTTAATAGCAACCCATAGGTTCCTAGAAGCGCAAATGTATGTATTGCTTTCTTAATATTGCCAAACTACTGTATAAAGGTTGTGCCATTTTGCATTCTCAGTAGCATTGTAGGAGAGCACCTGTTTCTTCACAGCTTTACTAACAGAATAGATTATGTTTTTTGTTTTAAACCAGAAAAGTAAAAAATTGGTGTATCAGTGATCTTCATCACCTACTTACAGAGGCAAACTCCAAACTCCTTCATAACTGTTGATATGTAGGGGTTCATTATATGAGAATACTTCAGAAAGTTCCCTGTGGTAATGCAAAGTATGAAAGGATTATGCATGGACTTCAAGATTTTTTTTCCACCTGTCCTTCAATTGCATTTTTCCACGTACTTTTTGAACTCATTTCATGCTTTTGGTGAGAGTAGAACAGTTGGAGGCAGAATAATTCAAGCCCAAGTTTTGTTACTTATCTGTGTGACGGTGACAAAGTTATAATCACTTTATGCCATTGTTATAGTGGAATTGGTTACAAGGAACAAATCAGGGATGTAAAAATTGCCTTTTTTTTTTAAGATTTATTTATTTATTTATTTATTTGAAAGGCAGAGTTACAGAGAGGCGGAGGCAGAGAGACAGAGACAGAAAGAGAGAGAGAGGTCTTCCATCTGCTGGTTCACTCCCCAGATGGCCACAATGACTGGAGCTGCACCAATCCGAAGCCAGGAGTCTTCTGGATCTCCCACATGGTGCAGGGGTCCAAGGACTTGAGCCATCTTCTGCTGCTTTCCCAGGCCATAGCAGAGAGCTGGATCCAGAGTAGAGCAACCGGGACTTGAACCAGCACCCATATGGGATGCCAGCCCTGCAGGTGGCAGCTTTACCCACTACACCATAGCGCCAGCCCTGAAAATTGCTTTTTAAAATATCATCGCCGGCCGGTGCCGCGGCTCACTAGGCTAATCCTCCGCCTGCGGCGCCGGCACACCGGGTTCTAGTCCCGGTCGGAGCACCGGATTCTGTCCCAGTTGCTCCTCTTCCAGGCCAGCTCTCTGCTATGGCCCGGGAAGGCAGTGGAGGATGGCCCAAGTGCTTGGACCCTGCACCCCATGGGAGACCAGGAGAAGTACCTGGCTCCTGCCATCGGATCAGCGTGGTGCGCCGGCCTCGGCGGCCATTGGAGGGTGAACCAACGGCAAAAAGGAAGACCTTTCTCTCTGTCTCTCTCTCTCACTGTCCACTCTGCCTGTCAAAAAAAAAAAAAAAAAAAAAAAAATATCATCGCCAACCCTTGGCCAGAAGATCAAATCCAAAGCATGATAGACATTTACAAATTGGCTCTTATGTACTCTCAGAGTCCATGTACTTTGAGGAGCTCTGTCCTTCACAGTTGCACAAGAACTTAGCATTTGTTGAACGTACCAAGTCTTTGCAGTGCAATCTACCTAGAAAGCTTTTCTGGTATCCGTTTTGGTGAAAATCTTACTCAACTTTCAAGGGTTGGCTTGGATGTTACATCTTTGTGAAACTTGGAATGTCCTGAAGTTAGTGATTGTCTCCTCCATACTTACCAGTATGTTCTGTTTGTACCTCTATTTTAATGTATAGGTTGTTATGTTGGAATTATTGACCTTTTTTCCTCCTAGAATTTTAACTCCTTGAAACAGAGCTTGTTGTGTATACCTAGTATCTAACAGAGCCTCACACATAGTAACTGCTAAATAAATTTTTGAAGTAATTAATGAACTTAATAAACTGTAAATCTCAGAGTTGGTGGTAATCATGATTATGGTGGTGGTGCTATGCCTAAGCTCTTAATCTTCTGGAGTTGTAATGTGCTTGGTGGGGATGATGATAGTAATTCAGTCTCAGGATTACCGTGTAACCTGTGAACACTAGCATTTTACTTTGCTTTTTTTTTTATCAAAGTGACTTGAAGCTTTCAATGTTACATATTTGCATCTGTAAGTGGTGTGATTAAAAAAAAAAAGAATGAAATAACAATTCTCCCATCTCTAGGCCTGCTTATGTCTGAATTTTCTCCATCTTTGCCTATCAGTGTCTTGTTACACGTGATCCACTGTTAAGTTTAAAAAGATAGGGGAAAGTAGATAACAAAACATGTGTGTAAAACATCCTGGTTTTATGGAAAAAAGTGTGAGTGTTCATGCAGAGTAAGTGATTTGGTAGGATTTTCACCAAGGCTAACTAGTTATTCCTTAATTAGTTTATTTGTATAGTCTTCTATGTTCTCCATCTAATGTTTATATTGTCTCATTTTTCTGGAAGAAACATGTTATGCATTTAAAATAAGTAAATTTAAAGAAGCTCTATGTTTTAAAATTTCAGCTGTCCTTTTTTATCCAGCTCCCAGTGCAGATCCTAAGGCTTAGTATTTATTAAATATATTTTGATTGAATGACTACAACTTAAAGAATAAGTTGGTAAAGTTTCCACAAAAAAGGGTGTTCAAAGAGAAGGATGTGGATGGCATCAGGGAAGGCTCAAGTTGCGGGTGGTATTTGAATGGACCTTGAAAGACAGATAGGGTTTTGTTGTTTTAATTTAAGAGAAGAGTATAACATGTAAACAATAATTATTAATGTATTATGGGTAGCCTTTTAAGAAAAATGAAATTTATTATATTTATACTTAGAATTCATGATTTCTGTCTTTAGAATATATGTTATCCAGCAGATTTACTTACCTTACTTTTTATTTAGGTTAATATTAATAAAGTGGCTTTCCCTAAATAAACAACATTCTTGTGAAGTGGTTTGAGAAGGCTGTTGTTTGGGGAAACCAGCCAGGAATTAAGACACTTCTAAATTGAAAAATGTACATACACATTGTGGAGAATTAATTGTATTTAGTCATTTCTGACTTTAGAAATTTTTGAAATTTTAATTTTATATAGTAGAATTTCATTTGAAAAGTTTTATCTCTTGAGACAGACCATAATTTAGAACTGTCCATGATATTGAAAGCATTAAAGAATTTACTTCCTGAAGAAAAGTCAAATTTGTGGACTACTCTGGGAACTCCAGTTTAATTTGTAAAGATAAATATGCTCCTGTGACAATGGCAGGTTTCTGTAAACCAACTCACTGAAAGTCTGTCATATGTTATGGGGCATTTTTTAAAATTAAGATTTGTAAAAGAAAATAAATCTGTGGATTTAAATGTGTTATTGCAAACCTAAAGACCTTTTAAAGTTTTGGACCTATTCTCATTAGAAATTTTATTACAAAAATAGTTTTTAAAAGGTCTCATTTTTAATCACTTAAAATTCTTCTAAAAAGTTGTTTTTGAATAATTTCTTATTTGAACTTGGATCTGAGATAGCTATGGATACTGTTTTTGAATTTTTGAGACCATTCTGCATTTAGTTTCACATTTAATGAATATAGTCATAATATTCCCAAACTCAGTAGGTGCAGTTTCTATGGTTACCAGATCCTTTGTAGAGGCACAAAAGTTGGAATTCTGATTCTCTTGAGTCAAATTTTGGCCTTTGACTCTGTCCCCCTTTCACACCCCTGGCTAAGCTTGGGCTGTTGCTGCGCTTGAAGGCTTGTCAGCTAGCAGGTTCCTATGGTAACAGGAATGGAAATTTGAAAGAAGCCAGGGAATGAGAGCACAAAGGCTTGGTTGATTTGAATTTGAACAAAGAATGGAAGGTTCCATGTAGTGCACCTTTGTTGCAGAAACCAGAAATTTAATTTTAGAAAGTTACTTTCTAGTTTGTAAACTTCCTACCCTGGTCTTGATTTTGTGAACAAAAGTTTTAATGTTTAGGGAAGTACTAACAGTCTTTTAAAATTCAATCAGCTAAAGCTCCTTTTTTCTGCTTCATAGATCTTTAATAGTATCCCTTATGTTATATAGTCTCAACTTTTCAGTTTTTAGGCTCTCTGATTTAATTCTGATTTTGCTGAGATTAAAAAATTGTTAAGATTAAAATCAAAGCAGTTTACATTGTTTTTGTCTAACTTTGTTGAGAAGTGATGTGTATGTATGTACAATAAACTGCACAGGGCTAAAGTATTCAGTTGATGACAGATCTTGTGACACCATCACCACACAATTGAAATGTAAAATATTTCCATCATCTCAACAGCTTCTTTGTGTCCCTTTGTAGTTCACACCTCTCTCCTCCTTGTGCCAAATGACCACTCATCTAGCATTATGGATTACTCTTAATTTTCTTGAGTTTTATGTAAATAGAATAATAATGTACACTTTTAGATCTCTGGATTCTTTCACTCAGCATGATTTTGAGAAAAAAATCCATGTTTGTTTCACTTTTTGAAAATGTCATTTCAGGTCACCTTGTTACAGAAGAAGAGTCTGAAGCTTAGAGGTTAGGTAAAACAAATTGGTTAAGTGCAAGGGTCTGCGTAAGAATGCCAGTGTTTGCTTCCTGGGTCTATCTTTGTAGTTGTATCATCTTCGGTAGGTTACTTAGCTTTTTATGTCTCATTTTCTTCCCAAGTGTATAAAGTAGAATAAATAATAACAGTACCTACCTTACGGAATTGTGAGAGTTAAGTGAGATAATGTGGGTAAAACACTTCGAACATGCCTGATATATAGTGTCAGTAAATGCTGGTTTAGAACAAGGCACTTCTATAACTAGTAAGTAGTACAAACATGGAATTTTATGCTGATTGCAAGCTGCACAATATAGTTACTAAAATAAATTTTGTAATTCATGATGGGGCTTACAGATGGAGGTTTTATTAACATATTTGCATACAGAATCTGATTGTTTGATACTTTATATTTTGTTTATAATATTACCAAACAAATTTGAAACTTAAGGTTTACATGAGCATCTCTGAATGATGTATAAACATACCAACATGTAGTGCTATACATTTTTTAACTTTAAAATAATTATAAGTTCACAAGAAGTTAGAAACATTTTACAGAAAAATTCCGTATACCTTTTACCTATTTCCCTCTTATTATCTTACATAGCTATAATATTATATCAAAACCATAAAAAGAAACATGGGCTTCACCTACAAACCTTATATTTCACCAGTTTTTTATGTAATTCATTTGTGTATGCATGTAGTTATATGTGTGAGTATGTATATTTATGTGTAGTCCTTGTGATTTTATCACCTGTGTAGAGCTGTTGGCCGGCGCCGTGGCTCACTAGGCTAATCCTCCACCTGTGGCGCCGGGACTCTGGGTTCTAGCCCCGGTTGGGGTGCCGGATTCTGTCCCGGTTGCTCCTCTTCCAGTCCAGCTCTCTGCTGTGGCCCGGGAGTGCAGTGGAGGAGTACTTGGGCCCTGCACCTGCATGGGAGACCAGAAGCACCTGGCTCCTGGCTTTGGATCAGCGTGGTGCGCTGGCCGCAGTGGCCACTGCGGGGGGGGGGGGGGGGCGGGAGGGCAAAGTTTTAAAGTTTCTAATATAAATTTGTAGGGAAATATATGGTGTCAGGTTTTACTATGAACTGCCAACCTTACCTTACCCAGCCAGAAACCTTTGTATTTAATATGGTGTGAAAGACATTCCTCATTTAGACAACGAGGGTTCTTATTCAACCTGTCAATCAAAAAGATTACTCTTACCTTGCTTTACAAACAAGTACTCTTTAATTAGTGAAAAAAAAAAAAACAACAAATTCAAGCCTTATGTAATGCTTATTGCCCTTCCTTGCAGGTCTAAGTGCTAGACATAGTAACTGTGGCAACTATTTCTCATTGATGTTCCAAAAGGTGAAGAGGTCCTTCCTGCTAGACTTTCTTCAATATTTCAGTTGTAATAAGCAGATTTAACTAGCTTTGGAAAGTTGCTCACTATCATCATAGTATCTTATGCCTCCACTCTGTAGTTGAAGCTCTTGCTGCTGCCTTGTCATTCTTTATTTATGCTGACTTGTCCATACTCAGATGGCTGCTGAAGTCCTGTCTTAGGGAGTTTCCTTTGATCCACACTGTGCTTAAAGAGTACATCTTAGGTCCTTTAAAGCTAGTTAAATTGTTCTCCTTATGGATTACTTTTCCACATTGTTTGCAAGAGCTAAGCTAATACAACTTATAAACAGGTCACATACACAGACTTCACCTGCTTATATTGCAAACAACTTACTGAAAATATTTTTACTTTTAAACTAGTTCCAGGACATAGAAAGTTGGTTAATAGTAAAATTAGGGGCTGGTGCCATGGCTCACTTGGTTATTCCTCGGCCTGCAGCGCTGGCATCCTATATGGGAAGGTTCTAGTCCCGGTTGCTCCTCTAGTCCTGGTTGCTCCTCTTCCAGTCCAGCTCTCTGCTGTGGCCCAGGAAGGCAGTAGATGATGGCCCAAGTGCTTGGGCCCTGCACCCGAATGGGAGACCAGGAGGAAGCACCTGGCTCCTTGCTTCAGATCAGCGCAGTGTGCTGGCCATGGCGGCCATTTTGGTGGTAGAACCGACGGAAAAAGGAAGACCTTTCTCTCTGTTTTTCTCTCTCACTGTCTAACTCTATCTGTCAAATTAAAAAAAAAAAAAAATAGTACAATTAACCTCATATGCCATTAAAGGATACTGTCAAGGTTGTGTCAGTTTTACAAATATAAAGCAGGAAATGTCAGTTTCCCCCATTTTCAACCTTTATTGTATGGATAAAAGAGGTTGAGACAATTTAGCTCGATATTAATAAAATGTTTCCCAAGCATTATTTTGACCAGGTACCCAAGTTTATGAACATTGACAGTGTCCATTTATATAGCCACACTTGAAGTTATTAAGGACTTAAACCATTTTCTAATATTAGCCTTATTTTTCTCCACTACTTATTCACATATTCCCATTAACAAATGGGATGTTGTGTGTTATATTTATTGGTCTGAGTGTTTCCAGAAAACTGCATTATCTGTGGAGACTGATTTCCATGCTGGCATTAAAAGCACCTGGATATTAATGCACAGAGGTGCAGAGTTAGAGCAACAAGAGAGCATATTCAAACACCAGTACACCCCATTTCCCTTTTTATTGCTTTTTTTTGCTTAGTACTTCTTAAAACAAACAAAAAAATCTTGAATTCAATGTTCAACTGCCAAAGAAAGAGTAACAGCAGGGCACATTCTTAGTGCTTGAGTGAAATTCTAAGCACTAGCTGGTGCAAAACAGTAGACATTGTTTTTTTTTATATATGATCTTATCTAAAACTCTTCTCAACAGTCTTCCAAACAGAGAACCAACACCAACATTATTTAGGTGAAAACATATACAAGATGACACAGTGTATTATTTGGGAACTCCCTTTTTGGGAAGGGATGGTGATAGTGGGTGCTTTCCCACTCCTACCTTAAAAACCATTCTTAAACACTCCAAAGTACAGGACTACTAAGCTTGTAATAAAATTCATGTATTATTGAACCTTTAACTGGCTGGCGTGCATTCCTGTTTGTACCCTATACATTTTGCTGGGTGAAACCAAGGAAAATACAATCTAAGTATATTTGTCTAAAATAACCTACTGTAGCAGAAATGTAGCATAGTGGCTTAGTACAAGCTTCTCTTCTTGGAGTCTTCCATAACTTCTGTGGTTTCAGTGTTGCCATACTTCTCAAAGTTGTCTCTCAAATTATATTTCTCTGTATCTTTAACACCACCAACAAAATCTTCTTCACTGTTAGATGGGCACCAGGCTTTACCGAATCCTCTCTAGAAACAGCTCTGGTACCACAATACGTCCATCAATCTTGTGTGGTCGAGCACACGTGCCTGTATCCACTCCTTCAACACAAGATTAAGTCACAAAACCAAAGCCCGTGGAACATTTCGTTTGGGGGGTCTCTCATTACCACACAATCTATGAGTGTGCCCCATTTCTCAAAATGTTCTCTCAAGCTATCATCTGTAGTTTCCAAGCTCAGACCACCAATAAACAGTTTGCTCAACTGCTCTGGTTCCTTTGGATCATGGCCCTCCATTTTGAGAGCAGACTTGCATCTTCCAACTCGAGTTCAACATGGAACTGAGAGCATAAAAAAATTTTTTAAAGGTTTATTTATTTATTTGAAGACAGAGAGAGAGAGTTAGAAGTCTTCCATCCACTGGTTCACTCCCCAGATGGTTGCATTTGCTGGAGTTGAGCCAATCCGAAGCCAGGAGCCAGGAGCTTCTTCTGGGTCTCCCATGTGGGTGCAGGGACCTGAGACTTGGACCATCTTCTGCTTTCCCAGATCGTAGCAGAGAGCTGCATTGGAACTGGAGCAGCCGGGACTTGAACCGGCACCCATTTGGGATGCTGGCACTACAGGCAGCAGCTTTACCTGCTACACCACAGTGCTGGCCCCATAGAATTGTTTTTGTGATGTCCTTTTCTGTTAGTTTTTTTTTGTTTGTTTGTTTGTTTGAAGATATTTATTTACTTGAAAGGCAGAGTTACAGAGAGGCATAGGCAAAGAGAGGTCTTCTATCCCTGATTCACTCCCTGAATGGCCGCAATGGCTATGGCTGAGCCAGGCCAAAACCAGGAGCCAGGAGCTTCTTGTGGGTCTCCCATGTGGGTGCAGGGACCCAAGCACTTGGGTCATCTTCTGCTGCTTTCCCAAGGCACATTAACAGGTAGCTGGATAGGACATGAACTGGCACCCATATGGAATGCAAACCCTACACCAGGTAGCTTAACCCACTGCAGCACAGGGCTGATCCTTTTAGATTATTTTAGATTGTCTTTCTAACAGTCATAGTTAGTCTGTTTGGTCCAATCAGAAGGAGAACAACTCAGCTAGTTAAACAATGGAAATATAATGTAAAGAATTATTAAACTATTACAGGAAAAAAACCCCTCTAAGATATGCAGAGAAATCTGTAGGATGTTCTAGTATTGGGAACAAACTTGGAAAGGGTCTTCCAGCCCCAAGGATTAAATCTTATAGCAGAAGATACGGTTGTAGCTCACTGGGTAGAATGGAAGCTCACTTTGTTGCCAGGGCTATAGCTGGTCCACAGTTGCCAGGCTTGCAGATAGCGACCCTTGAAGGCATAGAAGGTGTGGGGCAATTGGTAGTGGTCGAAAACAGGGGTTAGTGCTTTTCTGTAGGCAGTAGATCTAGAGTATGCAGTGTCTGTGTTGAGAGAGCAAAGGAAATGTCACCAGGCTGGTTTGGGACTATGGCAGAACACCGTGGATATCCTCACATTTGCACTGCTGACTGGTTGCGGCAGCATAAGCAGCAGTATTCTTCCTACACTATCGAGAAATGTTGACATCATGCTCATAATGCCCTTCTTCATGGAATGTTCTTCCAACCCTGAGAAAATTTAACATCATGCTCATTATGGAGAACTGGTGAAAGGAGTCTTATCCATGATCACAGAGAAGATAGTCGAGTGTTAATTTGGAGTGGAGGAGTAAAAACTTATCTTGTCACATGTCATTAGTGCACCTTTTGTTTCAATCCTTAAATCTTTCATCTCTTATACATCCTTTCTAATATTTCCATTTCATACCTTTTTCTGTTCCTACTGCACTGGCTAGGACTGTGGATACACTGTTAAATAGAGTTGTGATATTAGGTAATCTTGCTGTGTCCTTGATCTCAGGGAGAAACTTTCAGTAATTTATCACCAAGTAAGAGGGTTGCTATATGTACTTTCTATAGGATTGAAGATAGTTCCTTCCTTTTCATAATGATTGGATATAGAATTTTATCAGGGAGCCGGTGCTGTGGCTCACTTGGTTAATCCTCTGCCTGCAGCACCAGCATCCCATATGGGTACCTGATTGCTCCTCTTCCAGTCCAGCTCTCTGCTATGGCCCAGGAAGATAGTGGAAGATGGCCCAGGTGCTTGGGCCCCTGTACCCACATGGGAGACCAGGAGGAAGCACCTGGCTCCTGGCTTTGGATCGGCGCAGCGCGCCAGCTGTATCAGCCATTTGGGGGGTGAACCAATGGAGGGAAGACCTTTCTCTCTGTCTCTCTCTTTCACTAACTCTGCCTGTCAAAAAAAAAATTTTTATCAGATGCATTTATTGCATCGTTGTATTTATCATATTTGTGTATTTTCTCCTAATGCTATCAAATATTAACTATCATATATCCTTGTGAAAAAAATTCATTTGGTTTGATGTGTATTTTTTAAAAATATATTGCTGGGGGGCCAGTGCTTTCGCGCAGAGAGTTAATGCCTTAGGTCTAAAGCAAGCTACAGAAGCAGAGAAAAAGAGACAGACACAGAGAGAGGGAGCTCTTCCATCCGCTGGTTTACTCCCCAAATGCCGGCAGTGGGCAGGACTGGAAACTTAATCCAGGCTTTCCACATGGGTGGCAGGAACCCAGTTTCTTGAGCCATCACTTCTGTCTCCCAGGGTTTGTAACAGCAAGAATCTGGAGTCTAGAGCAGAATTGAGTATCAAACTCAGGACCTCTAATATGGGATGTGGGCATCTTCACTGGGATCTAAACCAGTAGGCCAAATGCCCACCCTCCTTTAACTTTTAACCTGTGTATGTCCTTATATTGAAAGCATGTATTCTTTGACAGTATTGTTTTTCTGTTTCTCTGTTTTAGTCTTTTACTCAATTTTCACTTCATTTACATTTAATGTAATTAGTGATATCCTTGGATTTGATTTTTTTTATTGTTGTTTAATTTGAGAGGTAGAGTTACAGGCAGTGAGAAGGAGAGACAGAAAGGTCTTCCATCCATTAGTTCACTCCCCAAATGGCTGCAACTGCTGGAGCTGGGGTGATCTGAAGCCAGGGCTATTTGATTTTATCAAACCAATCTTTTTTTTTTCTCCTATCTTGCATTCTTTTTTTTTTTTTTTTTTTTTTTTTTAACAGGCAGAGTGGACATTGAGAGAGAGAAACAGAGAGAAAAGTCTTCCTTTGCCGTTGGTTCACCCTCCAATGGCCGCCGCGGCCGGCGCACTGCGGCCGGCGCACCGCGCTGATCCGATGGCAGGAGCCAGGAGCCAGGTGCTTTTCCTGGTCTCCCATGGGGTGCAGGGCCCAAGCACCTGGGCCATCCTCCACTGCACTCCCTGGCCACAGCAGAGAGCTGGCCTGGAAGAGGGGCAACTGGGACAAAATCCGGCGCCCCAACCGGGACTAGAACCCGGTATGCCAGCGCCGCTAGGCGGAGGATTAGCCTAGTGAGCCGCGGCGCCAGCCTTGCATTCTTTTTTTTAAAGACTTATTTATTTACTTGAAAGGCAGAGTTACAGAGAGGCAGAGGCAGAGAGATTTTCCATCTGCTGGTTCACTCCTCAAATGACCACAACAGCTAGAACTGAGCTGATCTGAAGCCAGGAGCAAGGAGCTGCTTCTGGGTCTCCTACTTGGGTGCAGGGGCCCAAGTACTTGGGCCATCTTCTGTCGCCTTCCCAGGCCATAGCAGAAAGCTGGATCAGAGGTGTAGCAACCAGGTCTCGAACCTGTGCACATACAGGATGCCAGGACTATGCCACAGTGCTGGCCCCCTTGTATTCTTTTATATTATTGTTTCCTTCTCTATTGCCTTGAGTTGTGCATTCTTTTATTGCTCACCTTAAAAATTATGATATGTACCGTTGACATTCTAATAAATATAATTACTTCAACAACCCTTATTCCACTGTCCCTCCATCTTTTCCATTTTGTTACTATACATATTGTTTGAGATTTTTCTGTTAGCACAAAGAGTGTTCAATTATATTTTTCCAGATATTCATCCTTTTGAGTTTTTATCTTAGATAATTTTCTTTCTGTCTGAAGAACTTTCAAGCATTTATTTTAGTGCAGGTTTACTGATGACTAATTCTTCTGTTTTTAATCTATCTAAAAATGTCTTTTCCTTCATTTGTGAAGAATGTTTTAACTAAATATGGCATTGTACATTGACAGTTATTTTCTCTTAACTCTTTAAGGCATTCCATTTTCTGGTTTCCTAGTCAGCTGTGAATATTATTGTTGCTACTCTAATGTGCCTTTTCTGCTGATTGCCTTTAAGATAGTTTTCTTTGGTTTTCAACAATTTAAATAAGAAAAGTCAATGTATGGTTTTCTTGTATTTATCCTTAGTATTTGTGGAACTTCTTGAATCTGTGTGTAGTCATCTTTAATCAGTTTTAGAAAATTCTCAATCATCACCTTTCTATATATTGCCTCTGTTCTATTTTCTCTGAGTTCCCCTTTTGAGATTGTAATTTTTCATGTTAGACCTTTTTATATGTATTACACATCTCTCATGTTCCTTTGTTCTTTTCTGTTTTATTTGCATTTTTTTTGGCTTATGAACTTGTGTTTGAACGTTTTCAATTACTTTGTTTCCATTTTGCAAGCCCCATTTTCTGATAACATATAATGAGTTCTTTCAGTAATTACACATTTTAGCAATAGAATTTCCATTTGATTTCCCTTAAAATAGACTGTAATTTTCTGGGGAAATTTTTCATCTTTATTTTCTTGAGTGTATTAGTCATGGTTATAAACATTCTTATCTTTTCATACGAATATCTGGATCATCTAAATGTTTTTTTCCCTTAGTTTCCTATCATACATCTCTGTCTCTTGGAATGCTTATCAATTTTTTATTGGATATTAGGCATTATAAAGTATTAGTGAGGTTCCAGATGATGTTATATTACTCTAGAAAGTGTTCATTTTTTTTTCCTGCTTGGCAGATAAATGAGGGAAGGTCACCTTAATTCAATTAGGGACTATCCTGAGTTGAGGTTGAGTTGCAGTGTTGATAGACCTCTGCCTCCTCTGATTTGATCTGACTGCTAGAATGTAGTCATTCAGATCTTCCAGATAAAAGTTGAGTGCTCCTATGTTCAAGGCATATATCATGTGGCAGGGCCTGAACTCTAATTCATGTTTCTCTCTCTTGAGACTGCCAGAATCTCTGCTGTGCTTCCCCCTTTTTTTTTTTTTTTTTTGACAGGCAGAGTGGACAGTGAGAGAGAGAGACAGAGAGAAAGGTCTTCCTTTTTGCTGTTGGTTCACCCTCCAATGGCTGCCACGGCCGGCGCGCTGTGGCCGGCGCACCACGCTGATCCAATAGCAGGAGCCAGGTGCTTCTCCTGGTCTCCCATGGGGTGCAGGGCCCAAGCACTTGGGCCATCCTCCACTGCACTCCCTGGCCACAGCAGAGAGCTGGCCTGGAAGAGGGGCAACTGGGACAGAATCCGGCGCCCCGACCAGGACTAGAACCCGGTATGCCGGCGCCGCAAGGCGGAGGATTAGCCTAGTGAGCCGCGGCACTGGCCTCTGCTGTGCTTCTAAGCTTCGTAGCATCTGCCCTGTGCAGTCTCTGAAGTTTCAAATATCCTCAGGAGAGAACTGGTTGTATGTCAGGCTTGATCCTTCACACTGCCCCTGGTTACCTAGATCTCATTCCTTTCATTGCATTTTGTCTCCATACCCTCTCAAGACCACCAAAAACTCTACTCATTTCTTAGTTCTTTAGCACCAGCCTGGGCAAAGCTTGATTTTCAGTCTCTGGCCTTATATACGCACGTTCAACAAATGCCTCCGTGGAAAAAGTGGCTGCACTTATCAGGCCACCTGAAAGTTTTAAAGTTCTTCTGCATCAGCAGTTCTCCAATAGCTTTAGGTAGGTAACTCAAAAACTTTTTCCTTCTTTTAAAGTAGTTTTTGATAGAAGCATTGGCTTACCACAAAGTATTCCATCATATTTGGAAATGATAGTCACATACAGTTTATTATTATGAATCAGTTATCAAGTTCATTTAAAATTCTTTGACTTCAGTTTCTGTGTCCCTTGATTCTCTGCATTATGTATAGGAGGCTTATAGACAACATCCATTAATGTAGAAGGAAATTGTGGGGACCTTGCTATAGCAAGGAAGTCTAACTATTCTGATATTCTCTCGTCTTGAGTCACATCTTTATATAGACTTAAACAGTGTTAAAAGAAGAAAGAAATAAATTATTGCTTAATAGAAAGTCTTGGTAATGAAAATATCTGTAACTAGTTCAAAATAATCATTGACTGTTACATAAACAAGTAGAAAAATATTCGGTAGTTAATTTTGAACTGTTCCTGCTGTTAAAATGATTATGTTTGGAGCTACAATTTTTCCGTTTGTATCCTTTTTTTTTTTAAAGATTTATTTATTTACCTGAAAGAGTTATAGAGAGAGGAGAGAAAGAGAGAAAGAGAGAGGGAGGGAAGGAGGTCGGTCTTCCATCTGCTGGTTCACTCCCAACTTGGCCGCAACGGCCGGAGCTGTGCCTATCTGAAGCCAGGAGCCAGGAGCTTCTTCCGGGTCTACCAAGTGGGTGCAGGGGCTCAAGGACTTGGGCCATCTTCTACTGCTTTCCCAGGCCATAGCAGAGAGCTGGATTGAAAATGGAGGAGCCAGGACTCACACCAGCACCCACATAGGGATGCTGGCACTAGGATGACGGCCCTACCCACTACACCACAGTGCCGGCCTCTGTTTTTATCCTTAATATCACATATTATATCAGCTTATAGTCTTAGCTCCATTTGTAGCTTGTAATTTCAATGCTTAAAGAACTGTTTTTTAAAATTTTTAAATGTAAAAAGAACAAATTTGAGCCAAAGATGAGACCCTTCCTTACCCTCAACTCCAAAATATAACCACTTGTTCCTCTCTCTCTCTCTCTCTCTCTCTTCTCCTTTTACTGCTTCTGTCTTCTGTTGATACATGATAATTGAAGAAAATATAGAAATTGACATACATAAGAACAAAATTCTTTATCACACCACCAGTCAGTAATCACTCTTGAGCATTTTGGTGCTTATCTTTTGAGGTATTTATATTTCTTTATAAAATGGATAGTATTATGGAACTGATATTGCACAGTGGGTTAAGCTGCTGCTTGTTACAGTGGCATTCCATGTTGGATCCCACCTGCTCAACTTCTGATCCAGCTCTTTGCTAATGTGCCTATGAAGGCAATGGAAGATCGCCCAACTAGTTGGGCCTCTGTCACCCTTGTAGGAGATGGAGACGGATTTCCTGGCTCCTGGTCCCAAAAGTGGCTCTTATGACCATTTGGCGAGTAGACCAGTGGACAGAAGATATCTCTCTCTCTGTGTCTTCTCTCCCCTCTGCCCATCACTCTGCCTTTCAAATAAATAAATACATTTTAAAAATACGTAGAAATGAGGACCAGTGTTGTGGCGTGATAGATCAAGCCACCGCCTGTGATGCTGGCATCATATATGGGCACCAGTTCAAGACCAGGATGCTCCACTTCTGATCGAGCATCCTTCTGATGTGCCTGGGAAGGCAGAGGAAGGTGACCCAAGTCCCTGGGCCCCAGCATCCATATGAGAGATCCAGAAGAAGCTCCTGGCCCCTGGCTTCTGGCTTCAGCCTGGGCCAACTCCGGCCACTGTGGCCATTTGGGGAGTGAACCAGCGGATGCAAGATTTTTCTTTGTCTTTCCCTCTCTCTGTGACTCTGGCTTTCAAATACATAAAAATAGATCTTAGGCCAGCGCCGTGGCTTAATAGGCTAATCCTCCGCCTGCGGCACTGGCACACCGGGTTCTAGTCCCGGTGGGGGCGCTGGATTCTGTCCTGGTTGCTCCTCTTCCTGTCCAGCTTTCTGCTGTGGCCCTGGAGTGCAGTGGAGGATAGCCCAAGTGCTTGGGCCCTGCACCCGCATGGGAGACCAGGAGAAGCACCTGGCTCCTGGCTTTGGATCAGTGCAGTGCGCCGGCCGTAGCGGCCATTGTGGGGTGAACTAACGGAAAAGGAAGACCTTTCTCTCTGTCTCTCTCTCTCTTTCCACTCTGCCTGTCAAAAAAAAAAAAAATAGATCTTTAAAAAATATATAAATGGATTATATTATTATTAGTGGTACTCAGGCCTGCCTCCTTATTAATATTACCTGTAACACTTAAAATGTAAATATAGATTATGGTCTGTATCTTATACATAGCCAAATCAAAATCACCAGGGATAGAGCTAAGAAAGTTTTATTTTAAAAAATGAATACTCGCGCCGGCCGTGGCGGCCATTGGAGGGTGAACCAACGGCAAAGGAAGACCTTTCTCTGTCTCTCTCACTGTCCACTCTGCCTGTCAAAAAAATAAAAAATAAAATAAAAAATAAAAAAAATACTACTGGGGCTGGTGCTGTGGCACAGCGGGTCAATGCCCTGGCCTGAAGCACTGGCATCCCAGATGGGCGCCAGTTCAAGACCCAGCTGCTCCACTTCCGATCTAGCTCTCTGCTATGGCCTGGGAAAGAAGTAAAAGATGGCCCAAGTCCTTGGGCCCCTGCACCCACGTGGGAGACCTGGAGGAAGCTCCTGGCTCCTGGCTTCGGATCGGCACAGCTCGAGCAGTTGCGGCCATCTGGGGAGTGAACCATCGGATAGAAGTCCTCCCTCTCTCTTCTCTCTCCTCTCTCTGTATAACTCTTTCAAATAAACAAATAAATCTTTAAAAATAAATAAATAAATACTCCTCTTAAGAAGTGTTTAATAACCTTCAGAGACTTTTTAAGATGAATGTTGCAATGTAGAAAGTTTTTAGCCTTTATTTAGCTCTTTATCTAATTATTCAATTTTAACTTTTCCCCAGCCATTCCATCCTATGGTGAATCTGGATTGTTCTCGAGATTTCCGACCATTTCTTTGTGCACTCTATGCTCCTATTTGTATGGAATATGGACGTGTCACACTTCCCTGCCGAAGACTGTGCCAGCGGGCTTACAGTGAATGTTCAAAGCTCATGGAGATGTTTGGTGTTCCTTGGCCTGAAGATATGGAATGCAGTAGGTGCGAAAATCATAGATTTTCACTGATTATTTCCTATGTTACAGTATGTTTGCAATTGCTTGTCTTTGTTTATTTTGTTAGCCTTTTTTTGAAGTATGTGTATTCATTATTAATTTTGAATAACAGTTTCAAAACCTAAGAATGATTTCCTTAGGAATTTGGAAGCACTGAATGAAAAAGGTAAAAAAAGAAAATATTTCTGTGAAGAAATTTTTAGAGGAATTAAATTAAGAAATATGTAATCTGGCCGGTGCCGCGGCTCACTTGGCTAATCCTCCGCCTGCGGCACCAGCACCCCAGGTTCTAGTCCTGGCTGGGGCACCAGATTCTGTCCCGGTTGTTTCTCTTCCAGTCCAGCTCTCTGCTGTGGCCCGGGAGGGCAGTGGAGGATGGCCCAAGTCCTTGGGCCCTGTACCCGCATGGGAGACCAGGAGGAAGCACCTGGCTCCTGGCTTTGGATCAGCACAGTGCACCGGCCACAGCGTGCTGGCTGCAGTGGCCATTTTGGGGGTAAACCAACGGAAAAAGGAAGACCTTTCTCTCTGTCTCTCTGTCTCTCTTTCTCTCTCACTGTCTAACTCTGCCTGACAAAAAAAGAATACATAATCAGGAATTCAGTTGATTTTTCTCTCTTTGAAACATTTTTTTGAGGACTGGCTACTTGTGACATTGGCATCCCATATCTGAGTGCCGGTTTGAGTCCTAGCTCCTTCCCTTCGATCTACCTGCCTGTTATTGTGCCTGGGAAAACAGTGAAGCATGGCCCTTGCTACCCACATGGAAGACCCAGATGGAGTTTCTGACTCCTGGCTTCAGCTTGACCCAACCCTGGCTGTCTCAGCCATTTGGGAAGTGAGCCCAATGGAAGATCCATTACTCTGTGACTCTTCCTGTCTCTCTGTCACTCTGCCTTTCAAATAAATAAATATTTAAAAAGACAATAAGAATTTTTTTCTGGTTGTAAAAGTAATGCAGTTTGGTCAAAATTAGAAAATAATCATTTATTTCCTGATAATTGTAGTTTAAATACCTTTATGATATAGATATGTTAATGATTAAGGTATTTCTATTTTTTTCTGTCATAAAGTAACACATCAAATCCAGAAAATGTCATGTGCTTTTCAAATTATATTCAACTATATGTATTTTCTTAAAATTTGAGGATTTGTTTATTAGACATCTTTATACTTTTGTATAAACATTAGTAACATACTACACATGCACTTATCATATGGTGGGCTTTTTTGTATTCTCCAATATTTCAAGGATAAATAATAAAAAAGTGAGTATCCCTGTACCTATAATTATCTAGCTTTGTCCAGTTTTTTTTTTTTTTTTTAAGATTTATTTATTTATTTGAAAGAATTACAGAGAGGCAGAGAGAGAGAGAGAAAGAGAGAGAGGTCTTCTGTCTGCTGATTTACTCCCCAGATGGCCGCAATTGCTGGAGCTGTGCCAATCTGAAGCCAAGAGCCAGGAGCTTCCTCCAGGTCTCCCATATGGGTGCTGAAGGACTTGAGCCATCCTCTGCTGCTTTCCCAGGCCATAGCAGAGAGCTGGATCTGAAGTGGAGCAGCCAGAACTAGAACCGGCGCCCATATGGGATGCTAGCACTGCAGACGGCTGCTTTACCTGCTACACCACAGCACCAGCCCCTAGCTTTGTCCAGTTTTAATATTTTTTAATGTTTGCTTTAGACTTTATTATAAGAAATAACACAATGCAGCTAGAACTGAAAGCTCGTCTTTGATCTCATCTTGATCCTAGTCCCTTCTTTCTTCCCTGGGGTGAGGTAATCGTATGATGAATTTGTTGTTAACCATTTTCATGGTTTCTTTTTCTTACTTTGTTTTTATTTATTTATTTATTTATTTGACAGATAGAATTAGACAGTGAGAGAGAGAGAGAGAGAGAAAGGTCTTCCCTCACCTTAGTTCACCCCCTAAATGGCCGCCATGGCCGGAGCTACGCCAATCTGAGGCCAGGAGCCAGAAGCTTCTTCCTGGTCTCCCATGCGGGTGCAGGGCCCAAGCACTTGGGCCATCCTCCACTGCCTTCCCAGGCCACAGCAGAGAGCTGGACTGGAAGAGGAGCAACCGGCACTAGAACCCGGTGCTCATATGGGATGCTGGCACTGCAGGCGGAGGATTAACCAAGTGAGCCATGGCGCCAGTCCAATTTGTTTATTTGAAAGGCAGAGAGAGAGAACTACTGTCTGCTGGTTTATTACCCACACATGCCCATATTTGGCCAGTCTTGGGAACTAAATCCTTGTCTCCCACATTGGTGGCAGGAACCCAATGATTTAAGCCATCACCACTGCTTCCCAGGGTCTGGGAATAGTGGGAAGGTGGAGTTAGGAGCCAGAGCTAGGTATTGAAACCAGGCAGGGGCTGGCGCTGTAGCGTATGGGTAAAGCCGCCGCCTGCAGCGCCAGCATCCCATATGGGTCCTGGCAGCTCCACTTCCAATCCAGCTCTCTGCTATGGCCTGGGAAAGCAGTAGAAGATGGCACAAGTCCTTGGGCCCCTGCACCCACGTAGGAGACCTGAATCTAAATATATAGCCTTGATATCTCCTTGCTAAGCTCTAAACCTGCATATCCAGCTGTCAGTAGGAATCTTAGCATGAATTTGTCTAAAATACTTCAATTTCAGCATATATAAAATTGATTTTATTCCTTTTCTCATTGTTATATTCCTTGGTTGTCGTCTTCTGATCCTCCTTCACTGACCCCAACATCCACATCCAATCAGTTATAAATTCTCTTGTTTTTAATCTAACTTTATATGTGTCTTAGTCTCTGCCTTATCTGGTTTTATTTATTTATTATGACATTTATTTATTTAACTTGTTCTGGCCCAGCTGATATCGCTACCCTCATTTTTATACAGTTCAAGTCTGTCTTCTACACAGCTCCTAGTTAGCTTTTATTTATTTGGGTTAATGTTATATGAATGTATTAATTTAACATTCATTCGTTCAACAAATTTTAATTGAATGCCTTTGGCTTGCTAGGTGCTATTCTAGATAAGCAATATTTAGCTCTTATGGAGCTAAAATTTTAGTGGTAACAAGTGGTGGGAGATAAGAACTATAGAGATAATGTCAAATAGTAATGGGTGCTGCTGAGAAAGAATAGGGTTAGGTGATAGTGATACCATAGTGGAGATCAGATAAACTATTTTCTAGAGTTGTTGGGGAAGTCGTTTTTGGTAAGGAGGCTTTGGACTAGGGATCTCAATGAATTGAGGGAATAAATGATATGAACATCTAGGGAAGAGTGATTTAGGCAGAGGAAACAGCAGCATATGCAGAGGCTCTGAAGACGAGGCATGCAGGGTGAATTGAAAGAACTGGGGATTGGCATCCTGGTATAGCTGGTTAAGCTGCTGCCTGTGATGCCGGCGTTCCATATGAGTACTTGTTCAAGTCTCAGCTGCTCCACTTCCCATCTACCTCCCTGCTAATGCTTGCGGGAAAGCAGCTCCAGATGGCATAAGTGCTTAGACCCCCTCCTGCCACGTGGGGTTCTGGGCTCCTGGCTTCTACCTGGCCAACCCCAGCTGATGTGGCCATTTGGGGAATGAATCGGCAGGTAGAATATCTCCCCCCACAACTCTGCCTGTCAATTAATAAATAAATATTAAAAAAAAAGAAAAAACTGGAGACCAAGTGAATGAGACAGAATGGAAGGAAATAAGATCAGAAAAACACTGGGACTAGAGTCCATGTGGCACTGGTAGAATTTGGATTTGCCCCTGAATCAGATGGGAAGCCAGTTGAAAGGGTTCTAAGCAGAAGAGGCATGATTGTGAATACAGTGGTATCATGTCTGCGGAAGACCACACTGGCTGTGGAAATGGATGTCAGTTTGAGGCTCCCCAGAAATCCAGGTAGTGATGGCTCAGACTAGGCAGTAGCACTGGAAGAAATGCTAAGTGGTCAGATTCTGTATATATCACAGAATAGAATGACAAGAATTGCTGGTAGATTAGGAGTATAGACGAGAGAGAAGGGACTTCAAGGAAGAACCCCAGGATGTTTGGCCTGACAACTACTCATGGGGGTAGGGAAACCTGAGGAGCGGTAATCAAGCATTTGGTTTTAGAAAGGTTAATGATTGAGTTGCCTATTAGACATTCAGGTGTGCATGTTGAGTTGACAATTGGGTATACAAATGTACCCTAAGAAAATATATAATATTAGTTTGCATGGTTTCAAATTTTGTATCAGTGTTCACACACACACACACACACACACACATTTCTGCAACATGCTTAACTTCTCCACCCGCATCTCCTGTCACAAGTCTTGTGCACTTTATGTTCCAGTCATATTAAACATTCACTGTTTAAACTAAGCCTTTGTTTGAATTTGCTTGCTAGAATACTCACTGACATATTGCTAATACTGATTCAAAATCTTGTGTTGAGGAACTCATTCTATGAAGTATTTTATAACCACTTCCCCGCTATTCATCCTTTTCTTTATCGTTTTTTGCCCCTTACACAGATCTTAATTACTTCCTGTATCACACTGCTGTATTTTATGTAGTGTCTGCAAGTTTGTGTTTTCTTCTAGACTCAGAGATAGAGATCCTATTTTTTTGTTTTTAACTCCTAGTATATTGCAGGATCCCAATAAATACTTGAATTCACTAAGTTTCTGTCATTGGCTTTATAATTCTAAATACTGTAAAGAAAATGATTTGTATTAGAAAATTAAAAAATTGAAGATACTGGTCAACTACAGCATAAGATTGTGTGTGTATTTGGCAAACATAATATCAATGATAGTTTCTTGGAATTTGATGTAGTTAGTGGGAGTTTGAAGCCTTAAAAACTGTTATTGGCAAGAAAACTGAAGATGAAGGGTCTTCACAAGAATGATACCCTTAGTCTGCAACACAACCTTCTTTTCTTTATCCTGAGGCTGCTATACCTTCTTAAGACTGTATTGTGTTTCTTTAGGAGTTTGTTAAAATACAAATTGCTGGACCTTAACAACAAACATTCTGAAATGTAATTTGTAGTGATAGGGACCAAGAATTTACATTTTGAAAAATATCCTCAATTTTTTCTTATGTACATCAAAATTTAGAATAAATGAATTAAAGAATATAAGGTTTGAAGAGAAATCAGGAATGATAGCAAAGAACTAGCTGATATTAGCAGTCTTTTTTTTTTTAAGATTTATATATTTATTCAAAAGGCAGAGTTACAGAGAGGCAGAGGTAGAGAGAGGGAGGTCTTCCATCTGCTGGTTCACTCCCCAGATGGCCTCAACGGCCAGAGCTGCGCCAATCCGAAGCCAGGAGCCAGGAGCTTCTTCCAGGTCTCCCATGTGCGTGCAGGGGCCCAATGGCTTGGGCCACCTTCTACTGATTTCCCAGGCCATAACAGAGCACTGAATTGGAAGTGGAGCAGCCAGGACTCAAACTGGCGTCCATATGGGATGCTGGCGCTGCAGGCGGCAGCTTTACCCACTATGCCACAGTGCCGGCCCCTATTAGCAGTCTTAAAGACCTTTAATAACCAATTGGATAAGCAGAATGTGAAATGGGAAGACAAGCTCTAAAAATCTAGCCACTCGTTGGAGTATTTAATGCTAATCTAACTCAGAACACTTTGAACCATGTGTTTAGGGAAAGGTTTTTTTTTTAATCTCTTATGCTTTAATCACTTCTATTTGAGTGTAGGCTAAATTCAGGACTACGTTACAGTTTAAAAGGTTAGCGAAAAAAGAGTAACTTTTAGCTACTGTTCTGTTGGAGCTATATAGTTGTACCTATATATTTTCATACAATGAAGTTTTACTCTAAACAGTATGTCCTTAATATTCTTTATATACTGTTATTAATTGATGACTATGCTTTACTAGTTTAATGAAGAATACTATTTTTGAAGGCAAAGCAAAATTGCATATAAAGGAATGTTTTTCTCCCAGCTATTGGAAATTTAGTTATAGGGTACATATATAAGATACCACCATTTACTTTTTTCTTGCTTATTGTAGTTGCCCTCCAAGGACATAGGAAAGATAGATCTTGGGTGCTAAATTCAGAAATCTAAGTTGTTATGTGGTAATAGATTTCTCCATAAGTAAAAATGGCTTTCATCTTGTGTTTTTTAGGTTCCCAGATTGTGATGAGCCGTATCCTCGACTTGTGGATCTGAATTTAGTTGGAGATCCAACTGAAGGAGCCCCAGTGGCAGTGCAGAGGGACTATGGTTTTTGGTGTCCCCGAGAATTGAAAATTGATCCTGATCTTGGTTATTCATTTTTGCACGTGCGTGATTGTTCACCTCCTTGTCCAAATATGTATTTTAGGAGAGAAGAACTGTCATTTGCTCGCTATTTCATAGGACTGATTTCAATCATTTGCCTTTCTGCCACGTTGTTTACTTTTTTAACTTTTTTGATTGATGTCACAAGATTCCGTTATCCTGAAAGGCCTATTATATTTTATGCAGTCTGCTATATGATGGTATCTTTAATTTTCTTCATTGGGTTTTTGCTTGAAGACCGAGTAGCCTGCAACGCATCTAGCCCTGCGCAATATAAAGCTTCTACAGTGACACAAGGATCTCATAATAAAGCCTGTACCATGCTTTTTATGGTACTTTATTTTTTCACCATGGCTGGAAGTGTATGGTGGGTAATTCTTACCATCACATGGTTTCTAGCAGCTGTGCCAAAGTGGGGTAGTGAAGCTATTGAGAAGAAAGCATTGCTATTTCACGCCAGTGCATGGGGCATCCCTGGAACTCTAACTATCATCCTTTTAGCGATGAATAAAATTGAAGGTGACAACATTAGTGGCGTGTGTTTTGTTGGCCTCTACGATGTTGACGCATTGAGATACTTTGTTCTTGCTCCCCTCTGCCTATATGTGGTAGTTGGGGTTTCACTCTTGTTAGCTGGCATTATATCCCTAAACAGAGTTCGAATTGAGATTCCATTAGAAAAGGAGAACCAAGATAAATTAGTGAAGTTTATGATCCGGATTGGTGTTTTCAGCATTCTTTATCTCGTACCACTCTTGGTTGTAATTGGATGCTACTTTTACGAACAAGCCTACCGTGGCATCTGGGAAACAACATGGATACAAGAACGCTGCAGAGAATATCACATTCCATGCCCATATCAGGTAAGGCAAACTTTGTTATAAATTTCAGAATGTGAAAAGAAGGTATATTACTATATAGAGTTAATGTTAGCTGTTTGTAAACAATTTCTCATCAACTTGTACATTAAAGTTTTAAAGTGAAAATAACTGACAAATATATTGTAGTAAGCATTAATAGACATGTTTATGTGGACATCTTTATTTTAAAATATGACTTACAAATCTAAGCTATGGACTTTTAATTAGTTTGCTTCTGTTACAACAAAATAGTTGTTTGTTGATTCTTTAGAAGTCCAAATTTGTAGGAGAGAATCGCTTTACCAACTCTGACAAAAAGGCACTATCGTTTGCTGGAAGTTCTACTGATGGCCACATTAGGAGTTGTTTTAAGAGTTTTGCAAAGATACTAGAACACAATTATACAAAATTCTTAATGGTCTTGGGTTTCTTTGCCTACTGAATATTTTGGAATTCACCTTTGAATTTAAAGAGTTCAAAGCTTCTCTTAGTCATAGAATCATAGGATTTTAGATTTAGAAGGGACTTTAGAGGTAATTTATTCAGGTTCTCTCTATAATATAGAGTTCTTAAATGTGTATATGATTTGAAGTTTAGAGGTACTAAGTGACTGTGTCCCTACATAGTAAGTATCCAGCTGGAATTGAATGTTAGGAGGGAAATCAAGGAAAGTAACTCAGCAGAACTGATGCTAAAATTTTTTTCTCCCATCTTAAATCCTTCTCACAGACCTCTACCCCTAGGTGTTGCCATCTCTCCTTCCTTTTAAAACAAGTTTTCTTTATTTTTTATAAATAATTAAGATTTTTTTTATTTATTTGAGAAGTACAGCTACAGACAGAGAGAGGTAAAGACAGAGGAAAAGATCATCCATCTGCTGGTTCACTCCCCAAATGGCCACAGTGCCCCCTCTGAAGCCAGGAGCAAGGAGCTTCTTCCAGATCTCCAATGTGGGTGCAGGCACCAAAGCACTTGGGCCATCTTCTACTGCTTTCCCAGGCCTTAGGCAGAAAGCTGGATCAGAAAAGGAGCAGCCAGGACACGAGCTGGCACTCATATGTGATGCCAGCATCACAGGCAGAGGCTTAGCATTCTAAGGGCAGCGCTGTGGCACAGTGATGCAGTTGGTTAAGTCTCCGCCTGCGGCATGGGCATCCCATTAGGGCACCAGTTCTAGTCCCAGCTGCTCCTCTTCCAGTCCAGCTCTCTGCTATGGCCTGAGAAAGCAGTGGAAGATGCCCCAGGTGCTTGGGCACCTGCACTCTTGTGGGAGACCCAGAAGAAGCTCCTGGCTCCTGGCTTCCAGTCAGCGCAGCTCCAGCCCTTGGCGGCCATGTGGGGAGTGAACCAGCAGATGGAAGACCTTTGTGTGTCTCCCTCTCACTGTCTGTAACTCTGCCTCTCAAATAAATAAATAAGAAAGAAAGCTTTTTTTTTTTAAAGGTATGCTAATTTAGTGTCTCCTGTTCATCATGTTCCAGATTTCCTGTTTTAAAATACACCACCCTTCTGTTCCCCTAATACTTCTAAATACCTTTATTAAAGTGCTTGTATTTTAAAGGTAACTTTTGTTTACTTGTCCCTTTCCCCTACTAGACCATGAATGCTTCACAAGCAAGAACTTTTTTATTTTTTAAATACATACTCTGTAGGTTGATGGATGATGGCAATAAGAATGTGAGAGTATAGATTGAGACGGAGGGACATTTTGAAGAAATTATAACAGTGTTACTGGGTACAAGGAGTCTGGAGCTGGCACATAGTTAGTGCTCATAAATATATTTGATAACCAAGAATGCTAATTTGCTTTTTATTTTGAAGTGTAACTAGCTCTACATAAAGAATTCTTAAATTACCATCATGTAATTATTAGAACTGCTTGATTTTTTAAAAAAATAAGTGAACTCATAATTTAGAGATCAGAAAAAAATGAATAATTGAATTCTACATTTCTTATCAATTTGCTAGCTAAAAACTTTAAATGTGAATTTTTAGGCCTGAAGGTAAGTTAGCAAATTTTACCTCAAATAAGAAAGGAAGAGATGGTTTAATTACATCATATGCTTTTCCATATAAGCTTTCTAGGATTCCAAATACATATTATTTTAGGGCAATTGAAAAAATAATATTTGACTCTAAAATAATTGTCTTTAAAACTACCAAATCTCAAACAGGTAAATTAAAGTAGTTGAAAAGCTGCTCTTTTCAAGACTTTCCTAGAATTTTTTTAAAAGTTGTTATTTTATTTATTTGAAAGATTTTGCATCCTCTGGTTCACTCCCCAAATGCCTGTAGCAGCAATGGCTGGGCCAGGAAGATGCCAGGAGCCAAAAACTCCATCCAGATCTCACAGACAGGTGCCAGAGACCCTAGGCCCTGAACCATCTGCTGCCTGTTGGGGTGTGCATTAGCAGGAAGGTGGATCAGAAGTGCAGCCAGGGCTCAAATCAAGCACTCTGATATGGGATGAAGTATCCCAGGTGTAGGCTTAGCCAGCTATGGTACAGTACCTCCCCAAGGTCTGATTCTTGAGCATCCTCAGAACCTGGTTCAACTAAGAGACAGGAGATATTTCTTACAGGGCTGTAGAAGATAGGGGGTTCCATCAAATTCACTCCTTCCTGGTCTTCAACTAATTGCCTATATCTACCAAAAGTTCATCAGCCCAAGAAGACAACTTGACAAGGGGAATGCTCCTTATGCTCCTTATAATAAAACGTGGACAAGATGAAGAATAGGTTGTTGGTAGAGTAAGACACTAAGTTTTACAAATCATTGGTAAAGTTAATTAGAACCTAAATTATTTAACTTTCCTCATTATCATTAGCCTTTCTAAATTTAGAAGAAATAATAATCTGTTTGGAAAGAAATGAGATTATTTGCAAAATATTTGAAATGTGAGGTCTGTATTGATTTCCTTCAATGATTAAAAGAAAACTTGGGAATTGAAATCCCAGCTTATACCTATTTTCCACAGGGTTACAACTAAATTGATGGGCCAAGGATAGGAGAATATAAATTTAGAGAAGACAGTAAGAGGAAGAGAGATACAAATGTAGTTAAAGGAGTGAATTACTAACCAGCTGTCTATTCACTCAACTTAGTGCAGCTTTAGTAGCATTGTCTCCCTGAGAGGAATAAAGTGTATTGTAATTACAGAAACCTTGACCTCTTTCTTATTCTTCTTTCTTTATTTTATTTGAGAATCAGAGAGACACAGAGAGCTCCCATTGCTAATTCACTCCCCTAAAACCCCCAAAAGCAGGGCCTGAGCCAAACCATAGTGGGGAGCTGGGAATGCAATCCAGATCTCCAGAGTGGGTGGGTGGGTGACCATTTCCTAGGGTGTGCAATAGCAGGAACCAGCCGGGGAGGCTGTACTCAAACCCAGGTCCTGGGATGTGAGAAGTGGGCCTCCTAGCTGGTACCTTAACTAGGCCAAATGTACACTCCATCTTTCTTTGTCCTTTCAAGAGGTATTAAGTTTCTAACATACAGATAATATATAAAAGACAAAACAATGAACAGCACTGGATCTGCTGCCCACTTAATAAATAACACATGGGATCGACATTGTGGCTTACGAGGCTGACATTGTGGCTTACGGGGTTAAGCCACTGCCTGTGATACTGGCATCCTGTATGGACCTGATTCGAGTCCTGGCTACCACACTTCCCATCCAGCTCCCTGTTAATGTGCTTGGGAGAGCAGCAGAGGATGGCCCAAGTATTTGGGCCCCTGCACCTTCATGGGAGACCTGAAAGAAACTCCTTTCTCCTGGCTTCTGCCTGACCTAGCCCTGGCCGTTGCAGGCATTTGGGGAGTGAGCCAGCAGATGGAAGATTTATCTTTCTGTCTTTTCTCTCTCTCTCTCTGTCTTTCTCTCTCTATCTCTCTACTCTGCCTTTCAAATAAAACAAAAAACTAGATCTTAGGCTTACAATGTTAAGGAAGGTTGAAAAATTAAAAAAATAAATAAATAATACACTAACAGGACACTATGGATAACTCTCCCTGACCTTATCTCTCTTCTAAACCATCATTATCCAGAATTTGGTGTTTTTGCTTATTTATTTTACATTTATATGTGTATACAATTTTTCATAAGCAATTATATGGTATTTCAGTTTCAGTATTTAAAATTTTATAATGTCTACACAGTACATATTTTTCATCAGCTTTAGTTATTCATGATGTTTGTGGTATTTGTGGTGATATGTGCAAAGGGATTCATTTTCTTTTTTGCTGTTCAGCATTCTAATGTGTGATGATATCACATTTGTTTGTTCTCCCTTAATGGATATTTAGGTGGTTCTTCATAATTCCTCTATTATAAATAATGCTGGCATGATTATTATTGTGCAGCCATGTGAATTTCTCTGGAATATATAACTAATAATCTGAATCTTTCCCTTTACTAAATGTCTCCAATTGCTTTCCAAAATGGTTGTACCAATTTATAATCACATTTGAAAGTACAGAGAATTCTCATTTCACATATTCATCATCACTTGATATTTTAATTTTTGCCAATCTTCTGGAAATCATCATTGCTGTTTTAATTTGTATTTCTGTGATTAATAGTGAGATTGAACTATTTAAGTTTATCATATATTCAGATTTCCTCTTTTGTGAATTGCTTATTTATACACAGACATTCTGGATTATAATTCTTGTCAGTTTTATATCATTTAACTTGCCTTTTCACTTCTTTATCTATTAATAAATAGGTTAAATTTTAATGTTATTATCCTTTTTCTTTTAAATCATCTCTTATTTATCGACTTGTCCATCCTTTCTCCACTGATATGTAATGCTGTTTCTATCATATATTGAATCTCAATCAATACGTGAAACTTTTATCAGTCTTTCAGTTCACAATCTCTTTTCCTTGCCCTGTATTGTCTTAATTATTATAGTGTCATAACAGATGTTTATATCTGATAGGGTAAGTGTATGACCTTCCAGAACACAATAAAAGTCAAGGCTGACATAACAGTGCAGTGTAATTTAAAAGTACACAGAAGTTGGAATCTTTTGACCTGCATTCAAGAACTGTTATCACTTATCAGCTGTGTGACATTCTTTGCATAAACTTAATCTACAGTTCATTTTTATTTGTTTTGTTTTAAGATTTATTTATTTATTTGGAAAGGTAGAGTTATGGAGAGAGAGAGAGAGAGGGAGAGAAAGAGAAAAGGTCTTCCATCCCCAAATGGCTGCAATGGCCAGAGCTGGGCTAATCCAAAGCCAGGAGCCAGATAGAGTTAGACAGTGAGAGAGAGAGAGAGACAGAGAGAAAGGTCTTCCTTCCATTGGTTCACTCCCCAAATGGCTGCTATGGCCGGAGATATGCCGATCCGAAGCCAGGAGCCAGGTGCTTCTTCCTGGTCTCCCACGCGGGTGCAGGCACCCAAGCACTTGGGCCATCCTCCACTGCCTTCCCAGGCCATAGCAGAGAGCTGGACTGGAAGAGGAGCAACCAGGACTAGAATCCGGTGCCCATATGGGATGCCAGCACCGCAGGTGGAGGATTAACCAAGTGAGCCACGGCACTGCCTCCCCCCCCCAAAAAAAGACCCTTTTCCACCCCTGTCTAAATTTTTTTTGTAATTTTTTCACTTTAATTATAAAGAATTTAAACCCCTTAGTCTTTGGTGGATTACAGATCTAGGTAGGTAAAATGTGGGCAAATATTTTCCATATAATGGTGAATTTAGTTATTTTGTAATTCTGTTGATTAAAATTGGAGTGGTTTGAGGAAGACCAGTTGTTCAGAAGATAGTGTGGTCTGTTTAAGCAGGTTGTTCTGAAACAAGGATACTAAGCATGATATAGTATGGAGCTTACTGTAGGTGCTGATGTTCCTCTCTGGGATTCTGCTTTATTTCCTCGATAACAGAACAAGGAAATATATGTTTTTCAGTTGTTAGAGTGCTATAATATCAAGAGGAATATAGTGTTTTCAGAGACATTTAAAAAGTCTTTCATTTGCCCATTTAATTTTATGAAGAGCTCAAATATTTATTTTTTCTTTAAAATCCATAAACAATACATTAAAGGGCTGCTTTGATATAAAAGTGTCATAGTCTTTTTATTTAAATATTTTTCTTAAGTGAGCTTTGTCTTTCTAACTAGTCTATATATTCTGTTTTACATACTACTACCTCAGTATTTTTATGTTCTTGGTGTGATTTATAACCAGATAATAATGCATTCTTTTTCTCCTTTCTTCATTTATAAGGGAAACTCCTTCGTTTATGGCAATAGTTTGGCTGTTCTTCCCCAGTGTCTGGTATTCAAGTGACTGAATTAATTAGCTAGCTGTGTGACCTTGAGCAAATCAATTCATTTCCCTAGACTTGATTTCACATCAATAAAACAAAGAAGTTAGATTGTATCTGTTAGATTGCAGATGATCAGTATCTAGAATTGAAGACAACTTCAAAGTCATAAGTTTAAGACATGTAGTTGAAAAGTGATTTGACCCAGGTCTCATTGCTCAGGTCATTTCTCTTTGTACCTCATAATACCTCTAGTTCAGTCTCCCTCTGTTCTTTGATTGCAGTTTTTCTAGTTTAAATTTTTAACTTGTTGGCTTTCCTTTTCATCATATTGTATATGTAAGTTACCTTTTTACAAACAACTTTTCTTGAGTCAGTCCTTGTGTTCTCACCATTCATTGTATATAGGTAGATATAATTTAAAATTTGCTTTTCAGCTGCCCCATTTTTTCCCCTTGCTTCACCCATATTTATAGGAATTTTCTATTTTTTGTGAGCCAAAAGTATATAATTATGTTTTACATATACGTGTTACTTATTATGATATAATTTTAGACCATGGAAAAGGAAAGTAATTTCTATAACAAAATTAGACATAATAAAAACTAGTGTCTAATTCCCTTAGAAAGTTTTATAGATTAATGGGCTCATAGGCTACTGGGATAAACCCAGTAGCATCTATCTGTTCCAACTCCTTAGAATGTGTCAGTTCAGAAAATGCCAAGGCCAGTAAAAACAGTTCTTTATTTCAGAATTTCCTTACTTTTAAGACTTCCCAAGCCTGTTTTCTAATTTTTCTTTATTTATTTGAGAGGCAGAGACAAACAGCTCCCTTCTGCTGGTTCACTGATGGTTCCCCAGATGCCCAGAACAGTCCCTGGCTGGGACCAAAGCTAGGATCTAGGAACTTAGTCCAGGTTTCCCATGTGGGTGGCAGGAACCCAGTTGCTTAAGCCCCATTGCTGCCTCCCAGTGTCCACATTAGCAGGAAGCTGAAGTTACTTGTGGAGGCAGATATTGAAGATAGGCACTCAAATATGGAATGTGGCATCTTAGTTACGAGGTTAAACACTAGCCCCCCCAAACCTTTAATATTTAAATGTATAATCCCTGTAAAGGAGAGATTTATAATATCCAAATTTTATTTGCCATAGAATATCTTATTACAGATTAACTTTTAGTATCTTCTGGGACATTTTTGAGCATTTATTGAGTATCAAGCACAGTTCTACACACTTTACATATTTTAACCCATTTTATATATTGCATACATTGATTCTTAATATTATGTGAAAATCTGCCTCTAAGAAGTAATATGCCATATCAGAGACTATGTATTAGAGAGTGCAAGAAGGCAAGATTCTAAAGCATAGTGATGGGGCCAGCGCTGTGGTGTGGCAGCACCAGCAGCACCAGCATCCCATATGGGTACTGGTTTAAGTACCGTCTGTTCCACTTCTGATCCAGCTCTCTGCAGTGACCTGGGAAAACAGTAGAAGATGGCCCAAGTCCTCGGGCCCCTGTACCCAAGTGGGAGACTAGGAAGAAGCTCCTGACTCCTGGCTTTAGATCGGCTCAGCTCTGGCTGTTACAGCCATTTGAGGGGTGAACCAGATCACAGAAGATTTCTATCTCCTTCTCTCTCTCCCTCTCTGTAACTCAGCCTTTCAAATAAAATAAATAAATATATTTGTATATTATATATTGAATATTTTTATATTGCATATTTATATATTGTATGTTTATATACTATTTATATATAATATAATGTATATTCTATATAATATATAGAGAATATACATTTATATATATATTTTTAAAACATACTGATGTAAACGTGGGAACCCCTCCCCCCAGTCGTTATAACAACGGTTTTTTCTATGTATTTCTATGTATTTTTCTAGAGATTTTGGTTCCATATGGTTGCTTCTCTTCAAAGAGATGCACACGTGCACACAAACACACACACTTTCTTTCTTTCTTTTTTTCTTTCTTTCTTTCTTTCTTTCTTTTTTTTTTTTTTTTTTTTTTTTTTTGACAGGCAGAGTGGACAGTGAGAGAGAGAGAGACAGAGAGAAAAGGTCTTCCTTTGCCTTTGGTTCACCCTTCAATGGCCGCTGCGGCCGGCGCATTGTGCTGATCCAAAGCCAGGTGCTTCTCCTGGTCTCCCATGCGGGTGCAGGACCCAAGCACTTGGACCATCCTCCACTGCACGCCCGGGCCATAGCAGAGAGCTGGCCTGGAAGAGGGGCAACCGAGACAGAATCCAATGTCCTGACCGGGACTAGAACCTGGTGTGCCGGCGCTGCAGGCGGAGGATTAACCTAGTGAGCTGCGGCACTGGCCACACACACACACACACACACTTTCACATACACAGAGCCTCCAGCAATTATGCCCAACTCATTCTCCCGTTTTTTCCCTTTCTTTGAATTGGGATAACCTGTGGCTTGTTTTTTTTTGGGGGGGGGGGGGCTGGCATTGTAGTATAGCAGGTAAAGCTGCCACCTTCAACACTGGCATCACATATGGTGCTGGTTTGTGTCCCAGCTGTTTCACTTCTGAGCCAGCTTGCTGCTAATGGCCTGGGAAAAACAATTGAGGATGGCCCAAGTATTTGGACCCCTGCCACCCATGTGGGAGACACAGATGGAGCTTCTGGCTGCTAGCTTTGATCTGGCCCAACCCTGGCCATTGCAGCCATTTGAGGAGTAGAGAAAAATATTATTTATTATTTATTCATTTACTTGAAAGTCAGAATTAGAGAGAGAGATAGCTTTAATCCACTGGTTCACTCCCCTAGGTGGTCACAACAACTGGGACTGGACAAGGCTGAAGCTAGGAGCTTCCTCCAGGCCTTTCACATGGGTGGCAGGGGCCCAAGGGGCCATCTTCTGCTGCTTTCCCAGGACCATTAGCAGGGAGCTGGATTAAAAGTGGTGCACCTGCGACTCCAGCTGGTACTCATGTGAGATGCTATTGTCATAGAAGACTTAACCCACTGCACCACAATGATGGCCCCTGTGACTTGTTTATGATTGGTATAATACAGCAGAAATTTTTTCCCTTAGATTTACTTATTTATTTGAGAGGTGGAAATAGAGAGATAGAGTTTCTATCTGCTGGCTCACATCCCAAATGGCTGCAACAGCTGGGCCAGACAAGCTGATCCGAAGCCAGGTTCCAGGAGCTTCTTCCGGGTCCCCAATGTGGGTGCAGGGACCCAAGTACTTGGGCCATGTTCTGCTTTCCCAGGCACATTATCAGGGAGCTGGATCAGAAGTGGAGCAACCAGTGCCCATATGGGATGCCAGCACTGCAGGTGGAGGCTTAACCTCTACCACACAGCATTGGTCCCAGAAGAAGTGGTTCTATAAGACCCTGAGGCTATGACATAGAAGTCTGGGAGCTTTTTCCAGATTCCCTTGGAACACTGGGAGAAGCTGGCCTGTAGTAAGAAGTCAAGACTACCCTGAGACCTCAGAATAGGTGGAAGCCAAGCTAGTCATAAGCTTTGTGGAAAGGCTCATGAAGGGAGAGAAGCAGAAAGAGGGAAATTTTGAGAAGATCCGTCTCAGAGAGAGGAAGATATCTCAGCAAGCCTCCTACCTTTTCCAGCCATTCTAGCTGAGTTTCAGAAATTGGCATGAAAAAAATATGTCTGGCTCAGTCTAACATTCAGATGATTCTGGCCCTCACTGTCTTCAGATAGCTTTATGTGAGAGTCCAAGTTTGAATCACCAGGTTGAGCCCTGTTGGTTCACAGAACTCTGAACGATAATAATAAATTCTTATTTTAAGCCATTAAGTTTTCCTGCAGTTTCTTACACAGCAAGAGATAGCCAAAGCAATGCATAAAGTCATTTAATACAGTCATGTACCACATAATGGCATTTTAGTCAATAATGAACTGCATCTGCAGCAGTGGTCCTGTAAGATCCCAACAGAACAGAAAATTTCCTGTCACCTAGTGACTTCATAACATCGTAGTACAGCACATTACATGTTTGTGGTGATGCTGGTGTAGACAAAACTTCGCTGCCACTTGTACGAAACTATAGCACACACACACATGTACAGTACATAATAATTTATGATAACTACATTGCTGTTTTACTTCTAGTTATTTTAGAATGTACCTCTTCTGCTTATGAAAACAAAGTGTGGTTTGTTACACAACAGCAGCTTTATACATCTTATGTTTACCACATCTCTTGATTGCATCATTTTCTCTTGTGCTTCATTTAGTCTCATGTTGTTCATCATGACCCCTAAGAATTCACTGCTGTTGACAGTAAGAGGGTATGTTTAGTGATTGACTTGGAAATGAAATTAAAATACAAGGTCTATGAAGGTAGAAAATCAGTGATGATTATTTAGTCTGGTATGTCCCATGCCACCATAGCTACAATCTTGAAGAATAAGAACAAAGTGATGATGTTAAAATGTGGTTAATATATAAATGTTTTTTAAAAAGAACAAAGTGATGGAAGCAGTTAAAGGATCTACTTTATTGAAGGCAACAGGACTAATAAGGATTCAAGAAGGATCAATATCAGATATGGAGAAACATCTAACAATTTGGATTGAAGACCAGACACAGAAGCATATCTCTCTGTCTACCATGATGATCATAGCCAAAGCAAAGTTTGTGGTGTTGAAAGAAAAGCTGGAACTGACTAGGACATTGAATTTACTGCTATCTCTGGGTAGTTTAAACAGATCAAGGATCATTATTCATTACATAATGTGAAAGTGAGTGGTGAGTCTGTAAGTACTGATGTAAAAAGATATTTATCTAATTATTTGAAAGGCAGAGTTATGGAGAGAGAGGCAGAGAGAGATCTTCCATCCACTGGTTCACTCTCCAAGTGGCTGCCAATGGCAGCGGCTGGGCCAGGCCAAAGCCAGGAGCCTGGAACTTCGTCCTAGTCTCCCATGTAGGTGCAAGGGCCCGAGAACATGGACCATCTTCTGCTGCTTTTCCAGGTGCATTAGCAGGGAGTTGCATCAGAAGTGGATCAGCTGGGACTTGAACCAGCACTAATATGAGATGCCAGCATTGCTGGCCACAGCTTAACCCACTGTGCCACAGCACCAGGCCCAGGAGTTTTGGAAGGAGGCCAAGGTAATGCCAGGTTTCAGTGGTTTTTTTTATTTTATTATTTTATTTTATTTTATTTTATTTTTATTTTTTATTTTTTTGACAGGCAGAGTGGACAGTGAGAGAGAGAGACAGAGAGAAAGGTCTTCCTTTGCCGTTGGTTCACCCTCCAATGGCCGCCGCGGCCAGCGCGCTGCGGCCGGCGCACCGCACTGATCCGATGGCAGGAGCCAGGAGCCAGGTGCTTTTCCTGGTCTCCCATGGGGTGCAGGGCCCAAGCACCTGGGCCATCCTCCACTGCACTCCCGGGCCACAGCAGAGGGCTGGCCTGGAAGAGGGGCAACCGGGACAGAATCCGGCGCCCCAACCGGGACTAGAACCCGGTGTGCCGGCGCCGCAAGGTGGAGGATTAGCCTAGTGAGCCGCTCCCATGTAGGTGCAAGGGCCCAAGAACATGGACCATCTTCTGCTGCTTTTCCAGGTGCATTAGCAGGGAGTTGCATCAGAAGTGGATCAGCTGGGACTTGAACCAGCACTAATATGAGATGCCAGCATTGCTGGCCACAGCTTAACCCACTGTGCCACAGCACCAGGCCCAGGAGTTTTGGAAGGAGGCCAAGGTAATGCCAGGTTTCAGTGTTTTTAATGATCATAGTCTTAGGATCAGTGCAGTGTTGATCCCTTAGGATCACAGATTTGATTCAGTGCAGTGTTGCAGGGTATAAACTGAAACCTTTGGTGGTCTGACAGTGAGGAGGCCAGGGCACATAAAGCCAGTATACTGCAGGAGCAATAAAAAGTCTTCCATGACCCAGCTTCTCTTCAGGATAGCCTCTGAATTACTCTGCCAGTGAGTTGAAGAAGTACTGTTTGTAGGATAACATACCTTTCAATATTCAGCTTATTATTGATAATGCTTCTACACATCCTTTAAAATTTATTTTTTTCTCATTTTTTAGTGTTGTTTTTTTTTTTTTTTTCATTTTATTCATGGTATACAAATTTCATGTATTTCATGTATACAGATTTAGGAACATAGTGATGTTTCCAACCCTACTTTGCCTCCTGCCCACATTCTCTTGCTTCTTCCTCCTTCCTCTCCTATTCCCTCTTTTAATTTATATAATGGTTTACTTTATACTCATAAGATTAACTCCATAGTAAATAAAGAGTTCAACAAATAATAAGGAAAAAAAAAAACTTTTCCTCAGCAGTAGAGAAAAGGGCCGTAAACAATGGTCGAAGCTCAAAATGTCAATTTTACTTCTATACATTGCATTTTTTGGTACTTTGTTAGTTACCACAGATTAGGGAAAATATGGTATTTGTCTTTTTGGGACTGATTTCACTAAGTATAATGGTTTCCATTTGTATCCATTTTGTTGCAAAAGAAAAGATTTCATTCTTTTTCACAGCTGTGTAGTATTTCACAATGTATATATGTCATAATTTCTTTATCCAGTCTTCATTTGCCAGACATATGGGTTGGTTGATTCTATATCTTAGCTATTGTGCATTGAGCTGCAATAAACATGGGGGTACAGATAACTCTTTCATATGCAAATTTCATTTCCCTGGAGTAAATTCCCAGGAATGGGATGGCTGGATCATATGGTATATCTGTTTTCAGCTTTTTGAGATATTTCTATACTCTCTTCCACAATGGCTGTACTAGTTTTCATTCTCACCAACAGTGGATTAGGGTACCCTTTTCCCCACATCCTCACCACTATTTATTGTTTGATGATTTCTGTATGAAAGCCATTCTGATGGGTGAGGTGAAACCTCATTGTGGTTTTGATTTGCATTTCCCTGACATGTGTTTGTTGGCCATTTGAATTTCCTCTCTTGAAAAATGTCTGTTAAAGTCCTTTGCTCATTTCTTAACTGCATTGTTTGTTTTGTTGTTGTTGAGTTTATTGAGCTCTTTGTAGATTCTGGATATTAATCCTTTATCGGTCTCATAGTTTGCAAATATTTTCTCTCATTCCATCAGTTGCCTTTTCACTTTGCTGAGTGTTTGTTTTGCAGTGCAGAAGCTTCTCAGCTTGATGTACTCCCATTTGTCAATTTTGGCTTTGATTGCTTGTGCTTCTGAGATCTTTCCCAGGAAGTCTTTGTCTATGCCAATATGTTGCAGTTCTCCTCTAGCTATTTGATCATATCAGGCATGGGATTTAAATCCTTGATTTTTGTATAAGGTGTAAGGTAGCGGTCTTGTTTCATAACTTCTGCATGTGGAGATCCAATTTCCCCTGTACCATTTGTTGAAGAGACTGTCCTTTCTCCAGAAATTGATTTTAGTTCCTTTGTCCAAGAATAGTTGGTTGTAGATGGGTGGATTGATTTCTGGAGTTCCTATTCTGTTGCATTGTTTTACACATCTGTTTTTGTGCCAGTACGAGGCTGTTTTGATGATAACTGCCCTGTAGTATGTCTTGAAATCTGGTGTTGTGATGCCTCTGGCTTAGTTTTTGTTGTCTAGTATTGCTTTAGCTATTTGGGATCTCGTGTTTCCATATAAATTTTAGCAGCGTTTTTTGTAGATCTGAGAAGAATGTCACTGGAATTTGATTGGGATTGTACTGAATCTGTAAATGGCTTTCAGTGTCATGGGCATTTTGATGATATTAATTATTCCAGTCCATGAATATGGATGATTTTTCTTTCTTTTTTCTTTTTCTTTTTTTTTTTTTTAATGTGCATGTCTTCTCTTTCTTAAAGTTTTGTAGTTTTCATCATAAGATCATTCACTGCCTTGGTTAAATCTATTCCGAGGTACTTAATTTTTTTCTGTAGCTGTTATGAATGGGACTGATCTTAAAAGTTCTTTCTGAGCTATGGCATTGTCTGTGTATACAAATGCTGTTGAGTTTTGTGTGTTAATTTTATATCCTGCCACTTTACCAAACTCTTATTAGATCCAATAGTCTCTTAGTGGAGTCTTTTGGTTCCCCTATGTATAGAATTGTGTCATCTGCAAATAGGGATAATTTGACTTCCTCCTTTCCAATTTATATCCATTTGCCTAATGGCTCTGACTAAAATTTCCAGGACTATATTGAATAGTAGTGGTGAAAGTTGGCATTCTTGTCTGGTTCTGGATCTTAGTGAAAATGCTTCCAACTTTTCCCCATTTAATAACATGCTGGCTGTGGGTTTGTCATTAATTACCTTGACTTTGTAGAGGAATGTTCCTTCTATACTCAGTTTGATTAAGGTTAAAATTTTTTTTGAGAGGGGCTGGCATCATGGCATAGCAGGTAAAGTTGCTACCTGGGACACCAGCATCCCATATGGGCACTGGTTGAGTCCCAGCTACTCCACTTCTGGTCCTGCCCCATGCTGGTTCACCTGGGAATGCATCAGAGGATGGCCCAAATGCTGGGGCCTCTGCACCTGTGTGGGAGACCTGGAAGAAACTCCTGGCTCCTGGCTTGGCCTGGCCTAGCCCTGGACATTGCAGCCATCTGGGGCATGAACCAGCAGATGGAGGATCTCTCTCTCCCCCTCTCCCTCCCTCCCTCCCTCCCTCTCTAACTCTACCTTTTAAGTAAATAAATCTTTATAAAAAATTATTTAAAAGACATCCGCTGGTCCACTCCCCTATGTGCCCACAACTGCCAGGAATGGGCTGGGTTAAATCCAGGAACCAGGAACTCAGTCTAGGACCCTGACATGGGTGGTAGGAACCCAGTTACTTAGGCCATCACCCCTGCCTTCGAGGATCTGTGTTGTCAGAAAGTTGCAGTCTGGAACTGGAGCCAGATATCAAACCCAGGCATTCGGATGTGGGACACAGATGTCCTAACTGTTTCTTAACCTCCAGGCCCCATGTCTTTATGCCAACAGCACAATGGTATTTCTCCTTGAAAACATCACCTCTTTGATCTATCCAGTGGATGAGGGAGTTATAGAAGACCAACTACCTGAGGAGAATCTTTGCCCAGGTCATTGTTGGAACTGAGAACAATACTGAGAAGACATTGATGCAATTATGGAAGGATTACAACATCTATGACTGCATCAAGAACCTTGTTTGGGCTTGTAGGAGTTCACCAAGTGAATTCCAAGATGCCATTTGGCATCTAGAAGAAGCTCAAGCAATTCGTGACTTTGAGAGGATTCAAAGTAAAAAAAAAAAAAAAAAAAAAAAAAGTTTTAATAGAATAAAAGCTTATAAAGATATAAAGAAAATATTTTATAGAGTAACACAATGTGTGTTTTAAGCTATATTATTACAAAAGTCACAGAGTTTAAAAAATGCAAAAGTATAGAAAGTTATGCTAAGCTAAGGTTAACTTATTGAAGAAAGAAAATATTTTTTCTGAGCTTAGTGTAGCCTAAGTGTACTGTTCATAAAGTCTACAGTAGTGTATGGTAACGTCCTAGGTCTTCACATTCACTGTCCACTTGCTCAGTGACTCACTCAGAGCAACTTCCAGTCTTGCAAGCTTCATTCATGGTAAGTGCTGCCTACAGGGGTACCATTTTTATCTAATATAGCATATATTTATTGTACCTTTTCTATGTTTACCTACACAAAAACTGTTGTGTTACAGTTGCCTACATTATTTGCCACAGTAACTGCTGTACCAGTTTGTAGCCTAGGAACAATAAGTTATACCATATAACCTGTGTGTAAAGTAGGCTATACCACATAGGTTTGTGTAAATACACTCCATGATCACACAACAAAATCACCTAACAATGCAGTTATCCTGTCATTAAGTGACACATGACAATGTGTTTTTTTGTTTGTTTGTTTGTCTTTTTTTTTTTTTTTTTTTTTTTTTGACAGGCAGAGTAGACAGAGAGACCGAGAGAAAGGTCTTCCTTTGCTGTTGGTTCACCCTCCAATGGCCGCCGCCGCTGGTGCGCTGCGGCCGGTGCGCTGCGGCCGGCACACCGCGCTGATCCGATGGCAGGAGCCAGGTACTTATCCTGGTCTCCCTTGAGGTGCAGGGCCCAAGTACTTGGGCCATCCTCCACTGCACTCCCAGGCCACAGCAGAGAGCTGGCTTGGAAGAGGGGCAACCAGGACAGAGTCCAGCACCCCGACTGGGACTAGAACCCGGTGTGCCGGCGCCGCAAGGTGGAGGATTAGCCTAGTGAGCCGCGGCACCAGCCTCCTCATATTTCTTAAAAAGGAATTTTAAGATCTGGCTAAAATTTTGGATCTGGCTAAAAAGCCCATGAGAGCAATTCAGGCATGGAAAGCCAAGACACTGTGGGAAAAAATGACAGGAAAAAAATACAGGAAAGATCTGTGTGAGTGAGATCCCAGTGGAAAGAAGGGCATCAAAGAAGGAGGTACCTTTCTCTGAAGGGAGGAGAGAACTTCCACTTTGCTTATGGCTTTGTCTAAATAACGTCAGAGTTTGTGGACTTAAGAGGCTTCCATAGCCTTGGCAGCTCATGACAAGAGCCTCAGGTGATCACCAACGTTGTAAATAAGAGTGTCAATTGCTAAATCAACAACAGGAGTCACTGTGCACTTACTCCCCATATAGGATCTCTGTCCTTAATGTGTTGTACTATGAGAATTAACAGTAAAACTAGTCTTCAAACAGTACTTTATACTTTGTGTGTCTGTGGGTGCAAACTGTTGAAGTATTTACTTAGTATAGAGTTGATCATCTGTATATAAAGATAATTAAAAATGAATCTTAATAAAGAATGGGATGGGAGAGGAAGTAGGAGGTGGGATGGTTTGGGGGTGGGAGGGTAGGTATTGGGGGGAAGAACCACAATAATCCAAAAGTTGTACTTATGAAGTTTATATTTACCAAATAAAAGCTTTCTATAAAAAAGTAAAAGGAAAAAATATTAAAATTAGAACATTGTAGAGCAAAGAAAATAAATGTGTGGGGCAATTAAAAAAAATGGAATTGCTTGATCAAGCTGATTGCACATTTAAATTTTTGTGTTCCAAATGTTCCAAGACTATAGACCAGTAAAATAATATCAATTTATACTGCCTTTCAACAGTGAAAGTGTTTCCTGGTATCCCTAGAAGCACTTGTTTTTATGTTTGGAATGTTCATGCTTGGAAAATAATTAAATCGTCTGTTTTTTCAGCCTTAAGAATTTTAAGTACATAATATATTCACATTAGTCAAAACCCAAAAGCTATAGAAGTATATAGAAAGGTCTTCCTTCTGTCCTTATTTATATTTTCCAATTCCCCAGTGGCCCTCCTCAAGGGGACCTTGGAATATTATAAGGAATTTGTATATCCTTTCAGATATGTGCATGTACAAATGAGGAATCTTCGAAAAAGTTTGTGGGAAGTGGAATTAAAACATGTCTGTTTCCATGCACAGTTTTTTCTTAGTATGCATTTTCACAAACTTTTTGAAGACCTTTTGTGTGCACAGATAGAAAAATCTTTATCTTTTAATTCTATTTTTCATGCACTTTTTAAAGTACCTTGGACAAGCAGGTATTTTCTTTTTCTCCCTCCTTTTTACTCAAATGCTAGCTATCGTATGCACTTTTCCCACCTTGCTTTTGTCATTTAGCAATATATCTTGGAGCTCAATACCTTAAAAAAAAGCACTTCCTCTGTACCTTGTTAGACCTTCATAATATTCCATTGACTGGATAAATCATATTGTTTTTAATATTTTACTATTGCAAACAATACTTACACATATATCATATATCATGTTACATATATCTAGCATAAATTTTAAAATAATTGCTTGGTCAAAGGGTATAATTTTAATAGATATTGCCAAATTGTCCTTTTTATAGGTTTATAAATTTACATTCCCATCCCTAATTGCTATTGTTTGGTCCCACCAAAGCTAATGTTGAAATGTAATCCCCATTGTGTGAAGCATTAAGAGGATAGAGACTTAATCTGACCCTGATATTTAGAGGTAGGACCTTTGGGAGGTAATTAAGGTTGAATGAGGCTGTAAGAGTGAAGCGCTAATCCTATGGGACTGTGGTTTCATAAGAAGAGTAGGAAAGCCATGAGTTAAGCTATGTGATGCCTTCCACATGTCTAACCCAGCAAGATGTCAGACAGATGCCTGACCTTGCCAGATATAACCACCCAACTTAATTTCCCAACCATTAGAACTGTGAGCCGATTAAACCTTTTTTCTTTCTAAAATACTGAGTCTAAAGTATTCAGTTATGGATGCAGAAAATGGACTAAGATACCAATATATGAAAGTATCCATTTCTCTACACAATACAGTATCAGACATTTGTTTCTTACTGATAGGTTAAGAAATAGAAGCTCCATGTAATTTTACTGAGTTGGGCTTTTTTATTTTTTTCTGAAAATGATCCATATCTTTTGCCCATTTTTCTCTGGGTTAAAGACTTCTATTTAATTAAGAGGGTTTTTTTATTTGGTTTGAAAGATTTATGGATTTATTTGAAAGACAGAGCTACAGAGACAGGAGAGACAGAGTAGTCTTGAACCGCTGAGGCTGAGCCAGGCTGAAGCCAGGACCCTGAAAATCCATCCAGTCTCCTATGTGAGTGGCAGGAGCCCAGATACTTGGGCCATCCTCCTGTGCTCATAGGGGGTGCTGACATCACGGTGAATGTTTAACCCATTGTGGCACAACACAAGCCCTTAATTATAAAAGTTCTTTATTCAGCAGCCAGTACAGTGGCATATGTAGCAGGCCTGAGGTGCCAGTATCCCTTATGGGTGCTAGTTCGAGTCCCAGCTGTTCCACTTTCCATCCAGCTCCCTGCTAATGTGCCTGGGAAAGCAGCAGAGGACAGCCCAAGTGCTTGGGCCCCTACACCCTTGTGGGAGACCTGAAAGAAAACTCCTGGTTCCTGGCATCAGACCGGCCCAACTCCAGCCATTGTGGCCATTTGGGGAATTGAACGGACCAGCTGATGGAAGCTTGCTCTCTCTCTCTCTCTCTGTTTCACTCTTTCTGTAACTCTGCCTTTCAATACATAAGTAAATATTTTTTTAAAAAGTTATTTCTTTATTATTGAGATGGACCTCTTTATATGATTTGCAACAATCTTATGGGAGTTCTTTTGTTGTCTTGGCCATTGTTAATGGAAGTTATGACCTTTTTTTTTTGCAGAAATGTGGAGTTTTGTGTAGTCACATTTATCTCTACTTTGGTGGCTTCTAGACTTTGTATCATTGTTAGAAAGTCACTTTTCTCATTCTGAGGGTATAAAATTTTTCAGCTAGAACCTTATAGTTTCCTTTTTTTTACTTTTCTTTTTTTTTTTTTTTTTTTTTTTTTCAGATTGGACAGTGAGAGAAAGACAGAGAGAATAGTCTTCCTTTTCTGTTGGTTCACCCTCCAAATGGCCTCTACGGCCAGAGCTGTGGCCCCGGGAAGGCAGTGGAGGAGGGCCAAGTGCTTGGGTGCCTGCACCCCCATGGGAGACCAGGAGGAAGCACCTGACTCCTGGCTTTGGACTGGAATAGCTCCAGCCATGGTGGACAATTAGGGGATGAGCCAACGGAATGAAGACCTTTCTGTCTGTCTCTCTCACTGTCTAACTCTGTCAAATAAAAAAAAAAAAGATACAGATTCTCATGGGTTTTGTCATTAAAATTAATACAATGCCAAAACTCCAACAAAATACCAACATTACTATATGGGAATCAGACAAAGTGATTCTAAAGTTTATATAGAAAAATAAGCAAGAATAAAAAGAGAAGAGAAGAGAAACATATCATTAAGCTATAATGATTAGAACTGTGTTGGGGCTGGCGCCGCAGCTCACTAGGCTAATCCTCCGCCTGCAGCGCTGGCACACCGGGTTCTAGTCCCGGTCGGGGCGCTGGATTCTGTCCCGGTTGCCCCTCTTCCAGGCCAGCTTTCTGCTGTGGCCCGGGAGTGCAGTGGAGGATGGCCCAAGTGCTTGGGCCCTGCACCCGCATGGGAGACCAGGAGAAGCACCTGGCTCTTGGCTTCGGATCATGCACCCGCATGGGAGACCAGGAGAAGCACCTGGCTCTTGGCTTTGGATCAGCGTGGTGCGCCGGCCGTGACAGCCATTTGGGGGGTGAACCAACGGAAAAAGGAAGACCTTTCTCTCTCTCACTGTTTAACTCTGCCTGTCCAAAAAAAACAAACCACAGACTGTGTTGTCTTAAATAACAAATTCATTTACTCATACTTCTGGAGGCTGGGAGTCCATAATGAAAGTACAGGTAGTATTGGTTTCCTCTGAAGTCTCTCTTCTTGGCTTGCAGATGGCTGCCCTCACATTCTCTGTACATGTATATCCCTGGTATCTGTCCAGATTTCCTCTTCTTATAATGTTGTGGAAGTAATTTTTTTTTGACAGGTAGAGTTAGAGAGAGAGACAGAGAGAAAGGTCTTCCTTTCTGTTGGTTTACCCCCTCAAATGGCCGCCAAGGCAGGCGCACTGCGCCGATCTGAAGCCAGGAGCTAGGTGCTTCTTTCTGGTCTCCAATGTGGGTGTAGGGCGCAAGCACTTGGGCCATCCTCCACTGCCTTCCCGGGCCACAACAGAGAGCTGGACTGGAAGAGGAGCAGCTGGGACAGAATCAAGCGCCCCAACTGGGACTAGAACCAGCGCCAAGATGGGATGCTGGCGCTGCAGGCGGATGATTAATCTAGTGAGCCATGGCGCCGGCCCCGGAAGTTATTTTTGTATTTTATTTTCTTCCTAGTCACCTTGCTTATGATTTATAGTAGTTTTTACTTTATTCCCTTAGTTTTTCCAGGTATACAATTGTCACTTAGAAATAATACCATGTTACCTCTCCTTTCTAATTTTTGTAAACATAATTTATTTCTTTTGTACAGTTTCCAACTGGATGGCGCTGTTGAAACATGATTAATTAGGAGGAATGGCCATAAATACTCTTCTTATATCCCAGTTTTAATGACAATAATTCTGGTGGCTTCTGGCTTTCCCATTAAACATGATCTTGACTTTTAGAATAAGATAAATATATTTTGTATACTGACATTATTTGAATTTTATTACAATGTTTGGAAAAAAAAGGCTGTTTAAATTTATCAAGGAACCAGCACCATGGTGTAGTGGGTTAACACCCTGGCCTGAAGCTCCGGCATCCCATATGGCTGTGCATTCTAGTCCCAGCCGCTTCTCTTCCAATCCAGCTCTCTGCTATGGCCTGAGATAGCAGTAGAAGATGGCCCAAGTCCTTGGGCACATGCAACCGCATGGGAGACCCGGAAGAAGTTCCTGGCTCCTGGCTTCGGATTGGCACAGCTCCGGCCATTGTGGCCAATAGGGGAGTGAACCAGTGGATGGAAGACCTCTCTGTCTCTACCTCTCTCTGTAACTCTGTCTTTCAAATAAATAAAATAAATCTTTTAAAAAAATAAAACAATAAAAATAAATTTATCAAAGGGTTTTTTTTTTGGTATTGACAAAGATGATCATGTTTTCCCTTTGATCCAATAATATATCAAATTTATAAATAAATTTACTATTGAGCCATCTTTTCATTCCTGTATTTGGTCCTAGTATATTGTTTTTTGTTTTTTAAAGATTTGTTTATTTATTTGAAAGGCAGAGTTATAGAGAGGCAGAGGCAAAGAGAGAGAGATAAAAAGAGTTCTTCCATCCACTGGTTCACTCCCCAAATGGCCACAATGGCCAGAGCTGGGTCCATCTAAAGCCAGGAACCAGGAGCTTCTTCTGGGTCTCCCATGTGGGTACAGGGGCCCAAGGACTTAGGTCATCTTCCACTGCTTTCCCAGGCCATAGCAGAGAGCTGGATTGGAAGAGGAGCAGCCTGGATGTGAACTGGCACCCATATGGGTTGCTGGCACCACAGGCTGTGGCCCCACCCACTACACCACAGCGCAGGCCCCGACATATATAGTTTTATTTCATGGACTCTGTTGTGTTAGTATAATTTTATGCCTGTTGTATATAAAGAATTTTGTTTTCTCTGTTTTAGGACACTTTGGAATTACATGTTTTTGTGGTTAATTAGAACTTTCCTATGAAACTTCTGGGTCTCAGGCTTTTTGGGAAAAAGTGACACTTTGACAGCTTTAACTCTTACGTGCTTAACTTTTCTATGTCCTCTTGAGTCAGTTTTGTTAAAACACATTCTCCTTTGTTTCCATTAATTTTCAAGTTTATCTGCATGGAATTGAGCAAAATAATCTTAAGGTTCTTTTAGTTTGGCTCTATTTGTGCTGTTTCTGTATTAACATTTCTTTATCTGTCTATAGCTATATCTTCATGGAGTTTTAATTTTAGTGGGGTAAACTATATACTTCTTAAAAGAAGTACAGCAAACTCAAATAGAACTACAATGATAAACAAAAAAGATATCCTTGAAAATATTCTAGGATGGGGAAGAAAAAAGTTCATGTGGCTGTATTAATGTTAGACAAAATACAGTTTCAGGTAACGAACATTGTTAAAGTGAGTAGCTCAAGCATTCTTTATTTTGAAAAAAATATTTATTTATTTATTTGAAAGAATTAGAAAAGGAGAGGCAAAGAGAAAGAGAGAGGTCTTCCATCCTCTGGTTCCCTCTCCAGTTGGCGTCAGTGGTTGGAGCTGTGCCAATGTGAAGCCAGAAGACAGGAGCTTCTTCTGGGCCTCCTACATGGGTACAGGGGCCCAAGGACTTGGGCCATCTTCTACTGCTTTCCCAGGCCATAGCAGAGAGCTCGATAGGAAGGGGAGCAGCTGGGACTCAAACTGGTGCCCATATGGGATGCCAGCACTGCAGGTAGCAATTTTACCCACTACGCCACAGTGCAGACCCCAAGCATTCTTAAACTTTCATACATCTAACAGACTTGAAAGTCAAAATTGATGGAATTAGAAAGAGAACTGACAAGTTTGTAGTCATGTGGTTGATCTTGGCATGTTTTTATTAAAATTGATAAGTAAATAGCCACGTATCAGTAGATTTGAACAAGACAAGTAATAAACTTTGTCTAATACATATAAAAATTTGGTGCTCAACAAATAGAGAGTATATATTATATTATAGCACAAAAAGAATACTTTAAAAAATTGATTATGTCCTGAATCATAGAAGTCTTCAGAATTTAAGGTAATAACTGCAGTCATATAGATAACACTGTGGACCAGAGTAATTAAGCTTGACCTGCAATACACAGAAACTTTTTTTAAAAACTTATCTGACAGGACCGATGCTGTGGTATAGCGGGTAAAGCCACTGCTTGCAGTACCGTCATCCCATATGGGTGCTGGTTCAAGCTCTGGCTCCTCCACTTCCAATCCAGCTCTCTGCTAATATGCCTGAGAAAGCAGTAGAGGGAGACCCAGAAGAAGCTCCTGGCTTCTGGCTTTGGATTGGCTCAGCTGTGGCTGTTGTGGCCATTTGGGAATGAACCAGCAGATGAAAGATCTCTGACTCTCCCTTTCTCTCTCTCCCTCTTTCAAATAAATAAATATTTTATTGAAAAAAGAAGTTCTTTTTATATATTTAGATGTCTTTGTTTCCTTTCTTGTAGGTTACTCAAATGAGTCGTCCAGACCTGATTCTCTTTCTGATGAAATACCTGATGGCTCTCATAGTTGGTATTCCCTCCATTTTTTGGGTTGGAAGCAAAAAGACATGTTTTGAATGGGCCAGTTTTTTCCATGGTCGTCGGAAAAAAGAGTAAGTTGTAATTATCACAATATTCACAAACCTCACCTTTATGTAAATTTTTTATTACTTATGTTAAAACCTTATGTATCACTTATGTTGAATTTAGAAGAGTATTGACACAAGATTATAGCCTTGCCAGAAACTGCCAGTTACAGTTGATACAGTAGCATGTCGTCATTAAAAAGTAAAAACTGGCCGGCGCCGCGGCTCACTAGGCTAATCCTCCGCCTTGCGGCACCGGCACACCAGGTTCTAGTCCGGGGTGCCGGATTCTGTCCCGGTTGCCCCTCTTCCAGGCCAGCTCTCTGCTATGGCCAGGAAGTGCAGTGGAGGATGGCCCAAGTGCTTGGGCCCTGCACCCACATGGGAGACCAGGATAAGTACCTGGCTCCTGCCATCGGAGCAGCGCGGTGCGCCGGCCACGGCGGCCATTTGAGGGTGAACCAACGGCAAAGGAAGACCTTCCTCTCTGTCTCTCTCTCTCACTGTCCACTCTGCCTGTCAAAAAAATAAATAAATAAATAAAATAAAAAAAAAAATAAAAACTTATTTTGAGAAAATAGCCAAGTACCACCAGGCATGAGGTCTGCTTCTGTAGTAATTCAGAATATTTGAAGGAGGACTAATCTTTATTAAAAAAAAAAAAAAAAAAGTCCTAATCATAGTGCTGGTTTTGGCACATCTGGTTAACCTATTGCCACCTGAGACCCTGGAATCCCATATGCATGACAGTGGAGACCCACAGGGAATTCTTGGCTCCTGGCTTTGGACTGACCTGGCCATTTGGGGAGTGAACTAGTGGATGGAAGAGCTCGCTCGCTCTCTCTCTCTCTCTCTCTGTCTCTCTCTCTGTCTACCTTTCCCTTTCTCTATAACTGCCTTTCAAATAAATAAATCTTTATAACAAAAATCATAATTCTAATTCTCTTAAAAATTTTTTTGAAAGGCAGAGACAGTGAGAGAAAGAAACACAGATAGAGACCTTCTGTCTGCTGATTCACCCCCCAGTGCCCACTATAGCCAGGTCTGGGCTAGGCTGAAGCCAGGAGCCTAGAGCTCAGTCCAGGTCTACTATATACATGGGTGGCAGGGACTCCAGTACTTAAGGCATCACCTGCTGCTTCCCAAAGTGTGGAAGCTGGAATCTGCAGCGGAGCCAGGACTTGAAGCTAGCCAGCTCCAGTATGGGACGTGGGCATCCCAAACAGCATCTTAACTGCTCTGCCAAATGCCTGAACTTTTCTTAAAATCAAAAACAAATTAATGTTTTTTATACATTCTTTCATAATCCTCCTGATACTGCTGCATATGTTGGTGTGGATTCTCAATTGTGTTTTTACAAACCAGGAAACTAAGACAAATAGATGTTAAGTTCTTGGCCAAAGTCACACAGGTATTTAATGTTAAGAGTTAAACTTCCAGGGGCCGGTGCTGTGGCGCAGCAGGTTAAAGCCCCAGCCTGCAGCGCCAGTATCCCATATAGGCACTGGTTTGAGTCCTGGCTGCTCCTCTTCCGATCCAGCTCTCTGCTATGGCCTGGGAAAGCAGTGGAAGATGGCCAAAAGTCCTTGGGCCCCTGCACCCACGTGGGAGACCTGGAGGAAGCTCCTGGCTCCTGGCTTCAGATCAGCTCAGCTCTGGCAGTCATCTGGGGAGTGAACCAGTGGAATGGAAGACCTCTCTCTCTCTCTAGAACTACCTCTGTACCTCTGTCTTTCAAATAAATAAAATAATTCTTTTAAAAAAATTAAAAATAAAAAAAAAGTTAAACTTCCAGGACTGGTGTTGTGGTGTAGTGGGTAAAGCTGCCTTCTGTGAGGCCAGCATTCCATATGGGTGCTGATTGATGTTTCTGCTACTCTGCTGCCAATCCAGCTTCCTGCTGATGTGACCAGGAATAGAAAATGGCCCAAGTGCTTGGGCCATGAGGGAAACCCAAAAGAAACTCTGGGCTCCTGGCTTCAGTCTGGCATGGCCCTGGCCATTGAGGCCATTTAGGGAGTGAACCAGTGAATGGAGGATCTCTCTCTGCATTTCCCTCCCTCTCTCTGTAACTATGCCTTCCAAATAAATAAAATAAATCTTTTAAAAAAAATTAAACTTCGATTTCTGATTTTTAATTGTTCTTCCAGTGTACCAAAAGTGATAAAGAAATGACCTGTTATTTTATTTGATATAGTAGATGCTAAAAGTTTTATAACCTGATTCCCTTTATTTTTTATCTAATTACAGCCTGGAGCTGTTGAAACAGTTAACCAAGAGTGGTAACAGGGTCAGCATCGTAGTGTAGTGGATAAAGCTGCCACTTGCAGCACCAGCATCCCATATGGGCACTGGTTTGAGTCCCAGCTGCTCCACTTCCAATCCAGCTCCCTGCTAATGTGCCCTGGAAAGCAGCAGAGGATAACCCAAGTGCTTGGGCCCCTGTACCCACATGAGAGACCCAGAAGAAGCTCCTGCCTCCTAGCTTTGGATCAGTCCAGCTCTGGCAGTTTCTGCCATTTGGGGAGTGACCCAGTGGATGGAAGATCGCTCTCTCTTTCTCTCTCTCTAACTCTGCCTTTCAAGTAAATTAAAAAAAAAATTTTTTTTTAAAGAGTGGTAGTAATAGATACTCTCTTAAAAAAAGATTTAATTTATTTGAAAGGCAGAATTACGGAGAGAAAGAGGGAGAGATAGAGAGAAAGAGGTCCTCCATCCATTGGTTCCTTTCCCAAATGGCCACAACAGCCAGGCCTGGGCCATGCCAAAGCCAGGAGCCAGAGTTTCATCTGGGGCCAAGAACTTGGGCAGTCCTCACTGCCTTCCTAGGTGGATTAGCAGGGAGCTGGATTGGAAGAGGAGTAGGGGGACACAAACCGGCACCCATATTAGATGCTGATGCTGCAGGTGGAGGCTTAACCCACTATGCCATAGCACAAGCCCTGATACTCTTTTTTTTTCCCACAGTTACCTTTTTTTTTTTTTTTAAGATTTATTTATTTTTTGAGAGTCAGAGTTACAGACAGAGAGAGAGATCTTTCATCTGCTTGTTGACTCCCCAAGTGGCTGCAGTGGCCAGAGCTTGGCCAATCCAAATCCAGGAGCCAGGAGCTTCTGCTGGGTTTCCCATGCAGGTACAGAGACCAAAACACTTGGGCCATCTTCCACCACTTTCCCAGGCCATCAGCAGGGAGCTGGATCAGAAGTAGAGCAGCCAGGACTTGAACCGGAGGCTTAACCTTCTACTGCCACTGGCGGAGGCTTAACCTACTACACCACAGCACTGGCTCCCAAATACTATTATATTCCTGATTTTAATGAAAATATTTTGGTGGCTTCTCGTGTCCCTATTAGCATAATGCTGGTTTTTGAATTGAGATAGATACATTTTGTCTCTTCACAGACTATTCCTCATCTATTTGTATATTATTATAGTTTTTAAAATCATGAATATTATTAAGAGCATCAAAGGAGACTGTATCTAAAAGGCCAAACAATTAATTCATTTTCCTCAATACTTCCACTTTACTACTCAAGATAACAGCAGCAATAATAAAATTTCTTTTGTAATTTGAGGATTTAGAATATACTTACTTCCTCAGGTTCTTTATGAATATATGATCTGATCTTGTTTAAGTTTTTTTTTTTTTTTTTAAGATTGATTTATTTATTTGAAAGGCAGAGTTGGAAAGATCTTCCATCCACTTGTTCACTCCCGAAATGGCCGCAATGGCTGGAGCTGAACCAATCTGAAGTCAGGAACCTGGAGCTTCTTTCAGGTCTCCCACGTGAGTGCAGGGGCCCAAGGACTTGGGCCATCTTCTACTGCTTTCCCAGGCCATAGCAGAGAGCTGGATCAGAAGTGGAACAGCCAGGACTCAAACCAGTGCCCATATGGGATGCCAGTACACAGGCAGCAGCTTTACCTGCTATGCCATAGCACCAGCCCCTAAGAATTTTTTGTTTCTTTTTTTTTTTTTTCAGGATTTATTTTTTATTTCTTTGAAAGGTAGAGTTACAGAGAAATAGGGGGAGAGAGAGAGAGAGAGAGAGAGAGAGAGAGAGAGATCGATCTTCCATTCACTGGTTCACTCTCCAAATGGCCGCAACAGCCAGGGTTAAGCCAGACCAAAACCAGGAGCCTCTTCCATATCTCCTACATAGGTGTAGGGGCCCAAGCACTTGGGCTGTCCTCTGCTGCTTTCTTATTAGCAGAGAGACGGATTCAAAGTGGAATAGCTGGAACTCGAACTGGTGCTCATATGGGATGCCAGCACTGCTGGCACTGTGCCACAGCACCAGCCCCAAGTGTTTTTTTTTTTTTTTTTAAGTGAAATTAGATATCTGATTTTTATCTTTAGAACAGGCATTTATCCTAGCAGTTAAGATTCCTGTGTCCCCTATCCAAGTACTTGGGTTTGATTCTTGACTCTGGCTCCTAACCCTAGCTTCCTTCCAGTGTAGAGCCTGGGAAGTAGAGAAGATGGTCTGAGTAATTGGGACTCCTCCACCCACATGGGAGACCTACACTGTATTCTCAGCTCCTGACTTCTGCCCAGCCCAGCCCCAGCCACTGGGGCATTTGAGTAGTAAATGAGCAAATACAGTTGTCTGTCTCTCAAATAAGTAAATAAAAATTTTTAAAAAAATTTAACTTTGATTCTCATGAGTCATATACTTACATAAAGTAAGACACTGATCTTATAGCCATTTAATTAGCTTTTATTAATTTAATTACTATTTTGTTCACTATCATTATCATATCGATATCCATATGTGAAACAGTAGAGAGACTTGCCTAAGATCACATATTTATTGATAAAGTTGGAATTAAAAATCATGATTTTCTTCTTTTTTTTTTTTTTTTTTTTTTTTTTTGACAGGCAGAGTGGACAGTGAGAGAGAGAGACACAGAGAGAAAGGTCTTCCTTTGCCGTTGGTTCACCCTCCAATGGCCGCCGCTGCAGCCGGCGCACCGCGCTGATCCTGGCAGGAGCCAGGAGCCAGGTGCTTTTCCTGGTCTCCCATGGGGTGCAGGGCCCAAGCACCTGGGCCATCCTCCACTGCACTCCCTGGCCATAGCAGAGAGCTGGCCTGGAAGAGGGGCAACCGGGACAGAATCCGGCGCCCCGACCGGGACTAGAACCCGGTGTGCCGGCGCCGCAAGGTGGAGGATTAGCCTATTGAGCCACGGCGCCGGCTTGATTTTCTTCTTCTAACACAGGCCTCTATCATTCCACTTTAGAAGACAGATTGATATGGAATTTTGTTATATTCTTTCAAGTGTTAACATTTTTATATGAGTCCCAAATTCCTATTTTGGAGTCATTAATTTCAGTAATAATATCAGTATTGCACAGAAGCTTTGTTTATTGGACTACAGAATTGTTTGTACCTTAAACTTACTATTTTGTTGTCTAGGATAGTGAATGAGAGCCGACAGGTCCTCCAGGAACCTGATTTTGCTCAGTCACTCCTGAGGGATCCAAATACTCCTATAATAAGGAAATCAAGAGGAACTTCCACTCAAGGAACATCCACACATGCTTCTTCAACTCAGTTGGCTATGGTGGATGATCAGAGAAGCAAAGCAGGGAGTGTCCACAGCAAAGTGAGCAGCTACCATGGCAGCCTCCACAGATCACGTGATGGCAGGTGAGTTTTGTTAGTAACTTGTTTTTTTTTTTTTTAAGATTTATTTATTTATTTGAAAGTCAGAGTTACACAGAGAAAGAAGAAGAGGCAGAGAGAGACAGAGGTCTTCCATTTGCTGGTTCACTCCCCAGTTGGCCTCAATGGCCAGAGCTGTGCTGATCCAAAGCCAAGAGCCTGGAGCTTCTTCCAGGTCTCCCACATGGGTGCAGGGGCCCAAGGACTTGGGCCATCTTCTGCTGCTTTCCCAGGCCATAGCAGAATGCTGGATGGGAAGTGGAGCATCCGGGTCTCGAGCCGGCGCCCATATGGGATGCTGGCACTGCTGGCAGCGGCTTTACTCATTACACTACAGCGCCAGCCCCAGTAACTTAAGTTTATTTCAGATGCTGAATTGTTATTATGCTTAAAAAATATGAGAACCAATTCTGAAATAGAAATTAAACATTATGAAGCCTTTTAAACTTTGCTAGGTAGAGTTGTCTAGATTATAGTCAGACCCAAGCCAGTTAGAGGAGTTTAGAATTTAGACTTCATGCAGTAAGTAATACAGAGCCATTGGAGGGGATTGCACAGGGAGAAGACAGCATGAATGTCATTATTTTAGTAAGATTAATGTAGCAAACAGTTACGTAATATCTACTGTGACTGGGCTAGGCTCTTGGAACACAAAGATGATTTAGGTTTTATCTTTGCTATTTTTTAAGATGTGTTTGTTTATTTGAAAGGCAGAGTTACAGAGAGGCAGAGGCAAAGGCAGGGAGTGTGGGCCTGGGGGAGTCTTCCACTCACTGATTCACTCCCCAAATGGCTGCAACAGCTGGAGCTGGGCTGATCTGAAGCCAGGAACCTGGAGCTTCTTCCGAGTCTCCCACGTGGGTGCAGGGGCCCAAGGACTTAGGCCATCTTCCACTGCTTTCCCAGGCCATAGCAGAGAGCTGGATCAGAAGTGGAGCAGCTGGGACTCAAACCAGAGCCCATATAGGATGTCGGCATGGCAGGCTGCAGCTTTACCTGCTACTCCACAGAGCCAACCCCTTGATATTTGCTCTTAATAAGCTCACAGTCTACACTATCTATTAAAGAATATACTATTATGGATAAAAACATGGGTAGAGGAGTCAGTGCTTTGGCCTAGCTAGTTAAGCCACCACTGGCCTTCTGTGTGGGCACTGATTTGATTCCTGGCTGCTCCACTTCTGATCTAGCTCCTTGCTAATGCGCCTGGGAAAGCAATGGAAAAAAATGGCCCAAATACCTGGGCCCCTGCACCAATGTTGGAGAACCTAGCTTCCGTCTGGCACAGCTCTGGCCATTGTAGCCATTTGGGGATGATGATCTCTCTCTCTCTCTCTTTTTCTCTCTCTCTCTCCTTTTCTTTCTATAACTCTACCTTTCAAGTAAATCTTTGAAAGATTATTTTTATTTTAAAAAAATAAGTATAGAATGATAAGCCTCAGCTTCATCATCTATAAAGTACAAATAACAGTACTTACTCTTTAGTAACATTGTAAAAATTAAATAAGATGGGGCCAGCATTGTGGCACAGCAGGTTAAGCTGCCAGCTGTGACACTGGCATCTCATGGGAGTGTGGGTTTGAATCCCAGCTGCTCCACTTCTCATCTAGCTCCCTGCTAATGCAGGTTGGGAGAGCAGCAGAAAATGTACTTGGACCCCTGCCATCCACATGGGAGACCTGAAAGGAGCTCCATGTTCCTGGCTTCAGCCTCGTCTAGCCCTGGCCATTGCAGCTATTTGGGGAGTGAACCACTGGATAGAAGATCTCTCTCTCCCTCTCTCTGTAACTGCCTTTCAAATAAATAAGTAAATCTTAAAAAAAAAAAAAAAAAAAAAAACTGATTCAGATAACATACCTAATTACTTGAGATAGTACCTATCTTAGTAAGTGCCTGATATTATCTTCTGTTTTTAGTTGTAAGTGAACAATCAAAGCAAAATGTAAGCACAATGGTATAGTTCAAAAGTTGATAAACTTCTATGAAGAGTCAGATTTTAGGCTTTATTAGTGACATGGTCTATGTTGCAACTATTCAGTTCTATAATACACCATGAAAGCAGTTAAGAGAGTATGTAGTCAAGTGGAAATGCCTGTGTTGCAATAAAACTTCATTTACAAAACCAGGAGCAGGCCACATTTGTCCATCAGACCATGTTTGCCATCCCTTGTTTACTAGATAGAGTAGTAGCATAGTAGAGGGAGTGATTAATTCTGGTATTGGTGGAGGTTGGGGTTTCAGTAAAGCTTCACAGAGAGAAGATCTGACTCTGGGTGTCTTTTTACATTTGAGAACTTAGACACTATAATTAGAAACTGCTTAAGAGTTTTGCAGTTGAGAAATGATAAAATCTTACAGGACAGTAATGGCATTGAGAAGAGAGGAAGAGTTGACATGAAAGATATTTAAAAGAAATGATAGGAGCAACTAGAAAAAAAATGCAACAAAAGATTTTTTTCTTCTAGATTTTGGAAACTGAAAGAATGAAAATTCTGATACTTAAAATCAGGAGCATTCTATTTATTTTAAAACATCTTTGTTTCTACAGCTGTTTTGTAACATACCAGTCTCAGTCTACTCTCTCTCTCATTTTTCTCCATGTCTCCTGGTGTGAAATATGATTTCTATATTTTCTTTTTTTTTTTTTTTTAATTTGACAGGCAGAGTTAGAGAGAGAGACAGAGAGAAAGGTCTTCCTTCCATTGGTTCACCCCCTAAATGGCCGCCACGGCCGGCACTTCGCCAATCCGAAGCCAGGAGCCAGGTGCTTCCTCCTGGTCTCCCATGCGGGTGCAGGGCCCAAGCACTTGGGCCATCCTCCACTGCCTTCCCAGGCCACAGCAGAGAGCTGGACTGGAAGAGGAGCAACTGGGACTAGAACCCGGTGCCCATATGGGATGCAGGCAACACAGGCAGAGGATTAGACAAGTGAGCCACGGCACCGGCCCCCATATATTTTCCTTTTTTTGACCCGCTGTTTTTTCTCTCTCTATTTGCTCTCTTTTGCCTTCTCTCTTGGTCATTCACCTTCATTTAAAAGGCAGCAATCTTTCTTAGATAGGTAGTATCTATTTCTTTTTCTTTTCCTTGCCAGATTTTTGAAATTAGTATTTTAATATTTCCTATGTACCTTTGTGGAACTTCATCCCATGTAGATCTACTTTTTTTCTCCTCCTTATCTATCTGAACTCTACATTCTGAATCACCAATGGCCTCCTTTTAATCACATTTAGATATCCTTTTTCCTTCCTGCCTTCATTCTTCCCACTTCGCACTTCAACATGAGAGCATTCTTCTAGTGCTAGGGGTACAGACATGGAAGACAGAAAAGTAAACAATTATAATACATTCTAAGAGGTATAATAAAAATATGAACAGGGTACTTTGGAATTCCAAAAAGTAATATCACATAACTCACATGGAAGGTTAGAGAAAACTTCACAAAAAAGATGACACTTCTACTTTGAATTGGATTCAGAAGAAACAGTTGGGAATTTAAGATACAGAAATGGCCTATGCAGAGGCAAGGAGGACAGGCAGAAGGTTATATACCTGGGTATGGCTACAACATTATAGATCGGGGCAATTTTAGGACATGAAATCAGGCTGAGGGGTTTGGGATTTTCCCTGAAAGCAGTGAGAAACTAGTGCAAGATTTTGGGCATTGGGGTGGGTAAAAGCAGATTTGTATTTTAGAAAAAATTACTTGGCAATAGCATAGGAAGGGAGATTGTAAGACCTGTTAGGAAGTTTCTAGAGTAATTTAGAAGTCCTAACTTAAGGTACTGATAAGGAGGGAGACCATCAGGGAATCTTTCACAAGTATTTTATTTTATTACAAAATTTAAAATTACTGTTTTTTATGAACACTGACATTTGATATTATTGATATTATTATATTATTGGTCTTGTGGTTTTCAGTGATGAATGAGCAGTTACTTATAGTACACATCCTATGTATGTGGCATTCTGTGTATAATAAAATATATACAAGAACAATGAAGTATAATTCTGTATTCTAGGAGCATATAACCTTATAGTAAAGATAGGTCATATACATATAAACCAATTAAGTATCCTGGTGCAGGATGGGATATGATTAAATCTGTGAGTTTTAGGATAGATGTTGTAGAATTTCAGGAAAGAGAAATATCAGATTGGTCCATAAAAATCTTAAATAAGATAAATAGGCTAAATGAACAATAAAAAATATACTCGGGTTGAGTGGAGAATTTCTGAGTGCAGTTAAAGGCTGGAGATTTCACTGTAATCAGTGTAACTGGAACTTAGATAAAGTTTATAAGCATCTGTATAAGATAATTGGTCATTAAAATTGTGAGATAGAGTCTCTTGAATCACAATTTTTTGTAAGATTTTATTTATTTACTTGAGAGGTAGAGTTACAGAGAGGGAGACACAGAAAGATCTTCCATCTGCTGATTCACTCCCCAAATGGCCACAACTGCCAGAGTTGAACTGATCAGGAACCAGGAGCGTCTTCCAGGTCTGCCATGCAGGTGCAGGGGCCCAAGCACGTGGACCATCTTCCACTGCTTTCTCAAGCCATCAGCAGAGAACTGGATTGGAAGAGGAACAGCCGGGACACAAACCAGTGTCCATATGGGATTCTGGCGCAAGTAGGGGCTTAACCTACTATACCACAGCACCAGCCCCAAATCACAATTTTTAAAAAAGAATAGATAAAAACTATGCCAGCACTGTGGCATAGTGAATTAAGCTGCCATCTACAGCACCAGCATCTCATATGGGCTCCACTTCCAATCCAGCTCCCTGCTAATTCACTTAGGAAAGCAGCAGAGGATGGCCCAAGTACTTGGGCCCCTGCACCCACGTGAGAGACCAGATAAGCTCCTCACTCCTGGCTTTGGCCTGGCCCAGCCCTGGCTGTTACAGCCATTTGGAGAGTGAAGCAGAGGATGGAAGATCTCTTTCTCTTGCATTCTCTCTCTCTCTCTCTTCTCTCTCTCTCTCTCTAACTCTGCCTTTCAAATAAATAAAATAAATCTTAAAAAAAAAAAAGAACAGGACCTTGATAAATGGTTGTGGTAATGATAATATTGGAAGAACAATGGCCATGTGATCCAGCGAAAGTGCTCATAGGTATATGAGTCTATAAAAGTATATTGTCGTGAAAACCAGAAAACAGGTTATGATGTCCTGTGATGGCTTTTTTTTTTTTACCTTTCTGCCTGATCAAGTCATACCCATTAACAGGGATGGGGAATGTCCAGCCCACAGGCCATATTAAGTCCCATGAAATCATTTGGTCTGGCCCAATGGCAGGTGGCACTTGGAATTCAGTAAATCTATGGCAGGCTAATTTTTAAGTTGATAATTTTTATATGGTTCACAAATGATATTGTCAATACCCAAATGGCTCTTGGCAGAAAAAAGGTCCCCTACCCTTACTTTAAAGTTGTGTAATTTCAGGGCCAGCACTGTGGCGCAGCAGGTTAACGCCCTGGCCTGAAGCGCCGGCATCCCATATGGGCACTGGTTCTAGTCCTGGCTGCTCCTCTTCTGATCCAGCTCTCTGCTATGGCCTGGGAAAGCAATAGAAGATGGCCCAAGTCATTGGGCCCCTGCACCCATGTGAGAGACCGTGTTAGACCCAGAAGAAGCTCCTGGCTACTGGCTTCAGATCGGCACAGCTCCGACCATTGCAGCCAATTGGGGAGTGAACCAGCAGATGGAAGACCTCTCTTTCTCTCTGCCTCTCTTCTCTCTGTGTAACTCTCTGACTTTTGAAGAAATAAGTAAAATCTTAAAAAAAAAATACTTTAAAAAAAAAAAAACAAAAAAGTTGTGTAATTCCAATTTCCATGGCAGTTAACTTTATCATTTTTAAGAATTATTTATTTGAAAGGCAGAGTTAGAGAGAGAGAGAGAATCTTCCATCTGCTGATTCATTCCCCAAATGGCTACAATGGCCAGGGCTGGGCCAGGAGCCAGGAGCATCCTCCTGGTCTCCCATGTGGGTTCAGGGGCCCAAGCACCTGTGCCGTCTTCTACTGCTTTTCCAGGCCATTAGCAGAGAGCTGGATGGGAAGAGGAGCAGCCAGGACAAGAACTGGCCCACATGGAATGCCGGCACTGCCAACAGCAGCCAACCTGCTGCAACACAGCACCAGACCCAAGTTGTAATCTATTTTCAGCATAGTTGTTTTTCCTCAGTTAAGCCTACAGCTTCTGGAGAATGAGAAAGAGGAGGTATAAATATCTGTATTCCTCCAAGGTATCTAGCACAGAGCCAGGTGAATCAGTCCATCAGCTAAATAATGAATTGAGAAATAATGTGGATACTTCCCAGAAATTCAGGGCCCAGATTGCTAAAAGTATTCTGTAATATGGGGTGTGAATACTTACTCTTTAGACAGCCTGCTAAAGGTATTCTGTAATATGGGGTGTGAAGACTTATTCTGTAGGACTCTGTCATACCCATAACTTTAGGGAAGAAGTGAGTGATTCTAAGACCACATTGAATCAAGACATCTGAACAAGAATTTCGTAATTCCAAAAGCCATATTATGAAGATTTCTTGTGCTTTAATCAGTTTTTACTTTGTGTGTGGACACTATCTTTTGGCCATCCTCTCATCAACTTGTGGTATCTTAGCTGTGGGATCACACACATACCCAATACTAACTTTGGTTCAGACTCCTTTATAGGTTATTATTGATCTCTGTGCTATGTAAGGTAAAATAGGCTTAGGTAAATACACCCACACATATATGTCAACTTCAAAGAATAAGTAATTGCTAGTTAGATGAGAGGGTGGGTACAAAAGGAAGTGAATTAGTAGGTTGGTAGAGTTTTGGGAATGAGTGATTAGGTCAGTAAGTAGGTAGCCTGCCAATGGAAAGTTTGAGAATGAATAATGAGATACTAGTGATATGGTAGTTAAGTATTTAGATTAATGGTAGCAAATACAAATAGTATGAAGAATCTAAAAGAATAAATAATCTTCATGTTTTTCTCATTTTGATTTTGGAATGCATGTTATCTTTTTCTAACAATAGTAGCAAATTTAACCATCCTAATTATTTTACCTAAGTTTACATTAAAATTAATGTACATTTTCATATTGTATATTAGAATCAATGGTCATAGTGGTTTTAATGTCAAGAGAAATAAATTGGTAATTTGTACATATAATTGAGATTAAGCAATGTAGTTAAATTTATTTTTCTATATAGTTAATTCCTAATTATCCATGGTTAGGTTGTTCATATTTTGGAATTTTTATAGCCATATTTGTCACTTAAATAATTAGATGTAACTATTTAGTGTAGTAATTTTTGTGAAAAACGTGTTCTTGAAGTCTTGCTTTTAGCTATTTTAGAAAATATCCAATGCATGTATTTTTTAAGTCTTATTTATTTGAGAGGCAGAGTGAGTGAGAGCAAGAGAGGTCCCATCTGCTGGTTCTCTCCCCAGTTGCCTGCAATAGCTATTACTGACCTTGAACCTGGGAGCCAGGAATTCAATCCAGGTCTTCCACATAGGTAGCAAGAGCTCAGTCACAACTCTGCTTCCCAGAGTCTGCATTAGCAGGAAGCTAGAGTCAGGAGCTGAAGCCGAGTGTCAAACCCAGATATTCCAGGATGGGGCACGTGGGTCTTAACCACTAGGTTAAACACCTGCCCCCATTCATATTTTAGAATAATTTATTTTTAAATTTTATGTCCTTACTGTAACCACTTATTTTGCTGTTTCATGTGCCATATTGTGAAGTCATAGAGATCTCTAAATGAACAGACAAATCATACTAGCAAACTGGGGAAAGTTGTCCACTTAGTTTTAGGGTAATAATAATTTTGGGGGCTGGCGTTTGTGGCATAGTTGGTTAAGCCTCCATGTGTCGTGCCAGCATCCCATATGGGCGCCAGTTCGTGTCCCAGCTGCTCCTCTTCCAATCCAGCTCTGTGTGTTGGCCTAGAAAAGCAGTGGAAGATGGTCTTTGTGCTTTGGCCATTGTACCCACATGGGAGACCCAGAAGAGGCTCCTGGCTCCTGGCTTCAGATCAGCCCAGCTCTGGCTGTTGTGGCCATTTGGGGAGTGAACCAACAAATAGAAGACCTCTCTCTCTCTCTCTTCCTCTCTCTGTCTGTAACTGACTTAAATAAGCCAGTCCCAAAATGGCAGATACCATGTTTTCCCTGATCTGGGGTGACTAATAGAGTACCTAAAATGTAATGTATTAGAGTGAAATGGATTTTTTTTTTTTTTTTTGACAGGCAGAGTGGACAGTGAGAGACAGAGAGACAGAGAGACAGAGAGAAAGGTCTTCCTTTGCCGTTGGTTCACCCTCCAATGGCCGCCGCGGCCGACGCGCTGCGGCCGGCACACCGCGCTGATCCGATGGCAGGAGCCAGGAGCCAGGTGCTTTTCCTGGTCTCCCATGGGGTGCAGGGCCCAAGAACCTGGGCCATCCTCCACTGCACTCCCTGGCCACAGCAGAGGGCTGGCCTGGAAGAGGGGCAACCGGGACAGAATCCGGTGCCCCGACCGGGACTAGAACCCGGTGTGCCGGCGCCGCTAGGCGGAGGATTAGCCTAGTGAGCCGCGGCGCCGGCCCGTGAAATGGATATTTTGAGACTTGAGGATTGTTTACAGCCCTTGTCTTTACTGTTGAGGAATAGTGTTTTTTTTCTTCATATTATTTGTTGAACTCTTAGTGTAGGGTTAATCTTATGAGTATAAAGTATGCTGAAAATAAATCTTTATAAAAATTAAGAGTGAGAACAGGAAAGGGAGGAGGAAGAAGGATTGGAGCATGCCCAGGAGGGAGGATAGGGTGGGATGTATCACTATGTTCCTAAATCTGAATATATGAAATATATGAAACTTGTATATCTTAAATAAAATTAAAAAATAAAAGTAATGTAGCCAAAAAATAATAATAATTCTTGAACTAAACTAGCAAACTCTTTCTGAAATGTTTTCATCTGCAAAAATCGTACAAAAAATTTGATCATTTGCCAAAACTTGCAGTACAAATTCAAAATTCTAGGTCTGAAATATGAAGTGTATTTTTTCTTTGAAATGTCTTTTAATAAATAATAATTACTCTTTTACCCATTAACCTGAGAATTTTTTTAGTATTTAAATATGTATACTGTCAGTCTTAAATTTTCTTTTGTTTTACTCAAACTGAAAACAAGACATTTTTAAAAATAATTTTTTAAAGATTTATTTTATTTGAAAATCAGAGTTACACAGAGAGAGAAGGAGAGGCAGAGAGAGAGAGAGAGAGGTCTTCTATCCTCTGGCTCACTCCCCAGTTGGCTACAACAGCCGGAGCTGTGCTGATCCAAAGATAGGAACCAGGATCTTCCTCTGGGTCTCCCAAGTGGGTGCAGGGGCCCAAGGACTTGGGCCATCAGCAAAAAGCTGGATCAGAAGTTGGAGTAGCCAGGACTCGAACTGGCACCCATATGGTATGCCGGCACTTCAGGCACTGGCTTTACTGGCTATGCCACAGCGTTGGCAGAGAGAGAAAAGTTTTACATCTGCTGGTTCATTCCCCAGTTGGCTGCAATCTGGAGCTGAGCTGATCAGGAGCCAGGAGCTTCTTCGGGTCTCCCAAGTGGGTGCAGGGGCCCAAGGACTTGGGCTATCTTCTACTGCTTTCCCAGGCCATAGCTGAGAGCTGGATTAGAAGTGGGACAGCCAGGACTTCAACCGGCACCAATAAGGGATGCCTGCACTGGAGGCGGTGGCTTTACCCATTACGCCACAGCGCTGGCCCCTAAAATAATTTTCAAAGATCATATAAATTTGTAAACTCTGAGACCTAATGAAAATATTTGACAAGCACATCTATGAAATTAAGTCACCTCAGCAGTATATAAATCTTTGAGGTCTTTAAATTTTGGGGTCAGCACTGTGGTGTAGTAGGTTAAGCCTCCGCTTGCAGCGCCGGTATCCCATAAGGACCCTTGTTCATGTCCCAGCTGCTCCTCTTCCAATCCAGCTCTTTGCTAATGGCCTGGGAAAGCAGTGGAAGATGGCCCAAGTGCCTGGGCTCCTGCATCCACATGGAAGATTCAGAAGAAGCTCCTGGCCCCTGGCTTCAGATCAGCCCATTTCTGGCCCTTGCTACCATTTGGTCAGTGAACCAGTGGATGGAAGATCTCTCTTTCAGTTTCTCCTTTATTCTATCTATAACTCTGCCTCTCAAATAAATAAATCTTTTTTAAAAAATCTTAAAATTTTATAAATGATCACACTGAGTATTGAAATTTATTCGGATTACCATGATGGAATGGCAGATGGATGTTTTTTGACAGGCAGTGGATCTTCAGCTGGTTGTGACTAGATTTTTGATGACTATTAAAAATCCTGCTATATTTATTTTTAGAAACATTACTTAAAACTTAGTATGTCAATGTTACACTAAGTTTCCTTTGAGCTTATTTTTCTAAATTAAATAATTTTTATAGAAGGGTATATATACAAAAGTATAAACAAAAAGTATCTTAGACAAATATTTCTTGAGGCATTAGAAATTAAAAGATAAATAAAATATGATTGTTATCCTGAAAGAGCTCACTATAAAGGCAGAAAGACTGATGAACAGCATATTAGCTTTATAAGGTAAAGACTGATTTTTAAAAAGTAACTGGTTTTCATGACTGGCAGCCTGGAGCTAGTGACCTCTCATTCCTCCTGACTAAGGATTCTTTGTAGCTATCCTTGCCTCTGATGGGGCTCAGTGAGTCAGAATTGCAACAAAAGGAAATTTAACAGCTCCCTCTGCTCCCTTTCAAGGTAAGTCCAGTGACAGGGGAGACTACTTGCAATAAGCAGTATATAAGCCCGGCTAACTAAAGTGAGTTTTGGGCTAGGGCTACAGAGAGTTTGCTTCAGCAGTAACATTCATACAGAATATAGAGTGTTATGGATATAACTTCCAAGTGTAAGTAGCTTCTATGAAAAAGACATACTCACAGCCTCAAGCCCTAATGAAAGCTAATTAAGATTTGCAGGTAGTTAATTCAGCTGTTAACTGACTATCTGGAAAGAAGCTGTCAGCACACACTGTCATTGTTGCTTGCCAATTCATTCACTTACTCTCAAGATTAATTTTTTATCTGATTTCAAGTTTCCTCTTCCTAGTTTTCTAGTAAAGTTTGCATTTGCTCTACTATTGACCATAACCAATCATGTAGAATCTAAGGGCCAACATCACATTTCTTCTGTTACTGTTCCTCCTCTCCCTGAAAGTTACTCGAAACTTACTTGAATGAAGGAAGTCTCCATACTTAGTGTAGCTGCAAAACGGTTTGTGTTATTTTACTTTAACTTTTGTCTTTTCATAGGGAATAGGACCTGAGTGGATCATCTCCTGTTTTTGTTAGCCATGTCAGTAATTCTACAGCATTAATAAAATCAATCTAAGTAATCAAGTTACTTTCTCATTATTCTTTTCCTAATCATTTCATTTAATAAGACATCTTCACAAAAAGTACGAGTGTCATTTTCTAGTATGTTCTGTTACCAACTCAAAATAAACTCTCCTGTATTAGGTACACTCCCTGCAGTTACAGAGGAATGGAGGAGAGACTACCTCATGGCAGCATGTCACGACTAACGGATCACTCCAGGCACAGCAGTTCTCATCGGCTCAATGAACAGTCACGACATAGCAGCATCAGAGACCTCAGTAACAATCCCATGACTCACATCACACATGGCACCAGCATGAATCGAGTGATTGAAGAAGATGGAACTAGTGCTTAATTTGTTTTGTCTAAGGTGGAAACTCGTGCTGTTAAAAAGCAGATTTTATTCTTTGCCTTTGCATGACTGACTGCTGAAACTCAGTTATTGTGATTTCAGTCAGGTGCAGATTGTGTCCATTGGAAAGGTAAATTTTGCTTTTTATATTGCATCAAACTTCAAACATCAAGGCCTCCAAAACACTTAGAATTATATAATCTCAAAAGTAATTCTTTCTAGGTTGTGAAGAGATAATAATTTGTCTGGTAAGCATTTTTATAAACCCACTTATTTTATATTTAGAAAAATCCTAAATGTGTGGTAACTGCTTTGTAGTGAACTTTCATATAATATGAACTAGTTGTGAGATAACATTCTGGTAGCTCTGTTAATAAAACAAAATTTCAGAATTGATGAAATTTTCTATGCAAGGCTTATTTCTCAGATGAATAGTAGGACTTTGTAGTTTTATTTCCAGTAAGTGAAAAAAAAAACTTTTTAAACTGTAGGAGACTTTGATAAATCAGCAAGTGTATTTTAGCTAATAGAATGTAAGTGCAACAGAAGAATCTGACTAGTCTGTGGAAGGTTATATCAAAATTCTATCAAAATAATCTTTACCCAGAGATATTCAGGATTTGAATTAGCAATGGAATAAAAGCAGAGGTGGGCATTTCCCCCCTATTATTGTGTTGTTTTTATTACATTTGTAAATATTGCTTTTACTGGCTGTATTTTTATAACTTAACCCATATGCATGGTATAAAAATTTTAATTTGTAACTATTTCTTCTCATGTAATAGTATTGATTCATAGAAAACTTCATCTGCTCTGTGGAGGCATCTGTTGAGATAAGCATCACACATTGTAAGGCTTTTTGTGGTAACTACAATTGCAAAATGTTTTTTCTGTATTCATTGTTGTATTTTTCTACAGTGAATTGTGACCTTGCCCAAACCACCAGACCCTGGTAGCCAGGCCCCCCTCCATAGTGAGCTGATTGTCTGCACTTGCACTGTCTCAGTAGCCAATAGACTACAGCTTTTGTCCCACATTCTTATTTTCAGTTTCTGGATCATTCTTGTTTTAGTTGATATATACATATAATCTAAGTCCAAAGTGATGATTAATTTGGTATTTGAAAATCATGTAGCAAAATGGAGCATGGTTAATCTCGCTATGAATATCTTTTCATCTTAAAAATATCAAGTCAGAAATGTTTAACATTTTATCTTGTAATGTTTAAGTAATTTACATATGAACTGTGAACTTTATAAGGTACAAAAGTAATCAAAGGGAAAGAAAAAGTGTGGAAAATGCTAGATGTGTTATGTAAAAAGATGTATTTAAACAAGTGGTCCTCAACCCTGACTACAGGTAAGAATCATTTGGAGAATTTCTCAGGCCCAACACTTTCCACTGCTCACTTAATAATTACTAATTTTTTGTTCTAAGACTTTCCAGGTGATTTTAATCTGCAGCCAGGCTTGAAACCAATTGTTTTAAATTAACTTGCCCCTGATAATCTGATGGTATCACCTTATATCACATGAAGATCTAGCTAGATTCAATGTTATGTTTTTGTATCATTGCCTAATATACAATTGTTTTCCATTTTATTGTCCATTATAAAATGCAGGATTCTGGGCTCAACTCCTAGAGATTCTTAACTCAAAGGTGGTATGATGTTAAAAACCTGTAGTTGTAAAAATACCACAGGTGGTTCTTGTGCAAGTAATCCAAGAATCACACTTTGAAAAAATAGTGTAGACTCTAGAGGCCTGGCTGTGCTGGATGCAAGTTTTTGACCTTTAACAAATCAGTCTCTCTGAACTTTTGTTCCCTTGTTTGTAAATGAGGATAAATGATTAAAAAACTTCTCTGCCTACCTCAAAAAGTTGTCAAATCAAGATCAAATGAAAAAAATCACGTGAAAGCTGTTTGAAAATGGTAAATCCGGCCGGCGCCGTGGCTCACTAGGCTAATCCTCCACCTGCGGTGCCGGCACCCCGGGTTCTAGTCCCGGTTGGGGCGCCGGATTCTGTCCCCGGTTGCTCCTCTTCCAGTCCAGCTCTCTGCTGTGGCCCGGGAAGGCAGTGGAGGATGGCCCAAGTACTTGGGCCCTGCACCCACATGGGAGACCAGGAGGAAGCACCTGGCTCCTGGCTTCGGATCAGTGCAGCGCACCAGCCTTAGCAGCCACTTGGGGGGTGAACCAACGGAAGGAAGACCTTTCTCTCTGACTCTCTCTCTCACTGTCTAACTCTGCCTGTCAAAAAAAAAAAAAAAAGAAAGAAAGAAAGAAATAAAATGGTAAATCCCTTATGAAATATAAGGGATTAAGAATATTGAGGATTTATTTGAGGACTACTGTAATATTTCTTGATATGTGTTTACTTTATGTGTACTTTCTCTCACCCTTTAAAACAAAAAAGATGGTGAAAAACAAGCTTTCATCAGGCAAGAGTCTTTTCTGACAGTAATTTGTTTGCATTTCATGTTTCTTTCAAAGCACATGGTCATATATCTTATTATGAGTTATTATTAATTCTTTAAAATATATTTAAACATTTGGCCCAAAGTGTTTTTTCCTCTGTCTTCATTGTCTTTCTCCTTGGATCTGGAGTTAGCATTCAAGACAAGCAAGATCTGAATTCCCTCATAGCTGATAATTAGTAAACCTTTTCTATGAAGGCCAAATTTACAATATAACAAGTAATTTATATATAAATCAATAATTCATGAAGCTTTGTCTGAGAATCCCTTCTGAGAACAGCATGAGAGAACCAAAACAAACATTCACAAACAAAAATACAAAGTTAAAATAAAAGGTGCCAGTTTGAGCTCGAAGATGCTGCCATCCATTGCCATCTGCATTAGATTACCAGCTGCCAAAGTGTTGCTTTTCTTGTACAAGAGGGCCAAGTATAGACAGTTAAGTGAACATTGCTGTGAAAATCTTAACTTTGTGCTTCCAGATTTTTATATATTTATTTGTATCTTCTCTATTAGACTAATTGTTTATGTGTGAATGACTGTATTGACCTTTGGGTTATTTTCAGGAACTATCTATATATTGCTCCACAAAATTTAATTAATAGTGTTGATCCATTGATTTCAGTAACAGAATTTAGTTCGAATCATGTTATTTATCAAACTAGTGCTCCAAATTGAAAACGTTTCCTTTTTGAAGAGACCATTGAAGAACTACAGCAAAAGCCTAAAGTGGCTTAAACTTACTTGAATAAGTCTGGACAGACTTTCTCACCATGTGTTTAATTTGTGTTATGACTGGCATGTGCTAATGTTTAGTGTTTTATTTGTTCACTTGACAACTGAGATAATAATAGTTCTCTCTAAAATGTTTTCATATTATCAAAAAGTTTTGAAAAATACTTTTATTTTGACAGTATTACTTTACTTAGTCATTAGGCAAAAGATGCAAGATAATATAAAGCTCAAAACAAGAGTTTCAAGGAACAGTTGATTAATAACTTAGCAACAACACAGGGCTGAGTACCTAGCAAGGTTTTCAATAAATACTTAAATTAATGAACAACTCATGTCACACAACTTACTTTTACAATAATAGTGAGTCTTACTTCAAAAAAATTTGGAAGATCTTAATATAAAGCTAAGTGAAATGAATAAGAAATAGATGTTATACTGAATGAAGCTTGTTTCTCTTAGAGTAACATTCTATATTACTGTTTTAATTAAAAAGATATACATACAAATATGCACCAACCTTTTTAATTATTTAAAAAGGTGAACATTGATTTTTAGAAGTGAGTAATCAATTCTCGTGCTAAATTAGGTATTTGTGTACCACTTGGGTGAATGAGTATTCAGGCAAGCTTTCCTTTTCTATTGCTTAAGAGTAGATTTATAACAATTCTAAGAATCTTTTCAAATTAGAAAAATCTACTACATTTTAACCTACCTCATAGTTTCTTCCTGATGATGCTGGAAATAACTGAGACTGTACCCTTCTTCATTTAGGCTCTATGCCCATGAAGTAAAAGGAAGAACTTAAGGTTTTGTTTTATGTTTTTGTTTTTGATAAGTGAGTGGATCACTGGCTAGAGCTTAAAAAATCATTAGTACACCAAAATTTTGTTTTGATTATATTTATATTGTGTTTTGACACATCAAAGGTACATTTATATATTATATTTGGATGACTTGTGTTATGCAAATTCCATTAGGCTTGGAATTCAAAGACCCCCTCTTTATGTCAACTGAACTGCTCATTTAATTTCTTTAATTCTCAATTTCTTCAGTGTAAAATTAGGATAAGATAATTTTTGGTCCCAACCTACTTCAGTGAAGATTATAAGGATCAAATGAAATAACAGGTATTATAGTACTCTAGAACCTATAAATTGCGCTACTGATATTACTTGGTTCTGTTAGAACTTGGGAGTTGCAGAAAACGAAGTTATCCTCCCTGGTATTTATTTTTTAGCAATAAGAACAAAATAGGAATTAGGCCAGTATTCATATGATACAATTAACCATTAAAAATGAGATTCTTTTTAAGAGTATATTCTATTAAGTTGTATGGGCTCTTTAATATTTATTATACTAGAAGATACTCTCAACTTATGTGAAGTTGAATTTGTAGCTAATGTCCAGTAGAAATTTGGGGATCTCCATTATATTTTTCCTTTCATATGGAATTACATAGGTACATTAACTTGACTTTTCTGAAATTTATACAAAACTGTAAAAAGGAATGTAGGCCCTATAACTTTCTTCCTTTGGAGGTTTTTCTGTAGCTAGTTCTGTGTGTTTGAGAACGAGTCTTGAGAAAGGGATTGTGGTACTTCACTGTTTCTCATGGCACAGAGCTTTATATTTTAAGTCATACTACAATGGGAATTGTTTGTATATATGTAGACGTAATTTTTAAAAACTTGTGTTAAAGAATAATTTTTCCCCATTCTTCACACACAAACACACAGATAGCATTTTTATAGAATCTAGATTTACAAGGGAACTCATGATTCTTTTGAACTTTTATGCTTTTTGATGACTGATGACAATAAGAAAAATGTTTACATTTAATTCAGCTATGTTCCATAGCAAGTGGATTATTTTATACTTTATTCTTACATAACTTTAATCTATTTTATTTGAAAAAGCTCGTGTTGGCATCTCTTCACAGTTTTTTTTTTCCCTTGGTTCTAGTTATGTGAATTTTGAGAAAAGCAAAGGAAGATTAAACATCCTTTACTTTTCAACTGACTGTAATCAGTCTCCCAAGTTTTTCTTTTTTTCTAATTTAATTTGAATTTTATACTTCTTTAATAAATTTATATAGGATTACGGTTTTCTCTCAGGTTCCAAATCTTCTAGGAAGATGTTAAACTCCTGTTACCTAGGACACCTGCATCCCATATTGGAGTGCCTGGGCTCAACTCATAGCCCAGGCTTCTGATTCCAGCTTCCTACCTGTGCAGACCCTGAGAGGCAGCAGGTTATGGATCAAATAATTGGTACCTGCCACTCACATGGGAGATGTGGATTGAGTTCCTGGCTCCCAGGTGCCTGAGGGCTTTAGGGGAGTAGACCAATAAGTAACTGGAATATCTAGCTATCTGTCTCTTTCTCCCTCCCCGCCACCCCCCCCCCGCAAATTAAAATTTTGTTGCCATAAGAGGAAATAATGTGTTCACTTATATGTTACTCAGAACCTAAACCAGTACATTATTTCCTGTAAGATAGAGTAGTTCAGCCTATTTGAATGCACTGAAAGGTCATTTCCTTAAGGTATGTTTCATATAATCACCTGTCTCAGGAAATCTATTATGTCTTTTCTTGGATATATTCATTGGTATGATAACATTGCTCATAATGGACTCTCATTTTATTGGCCACTGTGACCAGTTTTCCCTGACAGAAAACAAAATTTTGACCTTGTAATTATTCAAATTTTGAAGACCCACTTCCATTATTTTGCCAGTCACCATTTGCTAAAGTTAGTGTTTTTAGTTTTTTGTTTTTTTTTTTTTTATGCTTGTTATTTTGCATTTCCTGGAGTATGGTGAATTACTTTATTATGTAGCCTGTAAGGTTTTGGTTCTGTGTCAACTTGGTGTATATACTAACTTGCAAATAATTTCTTTATGTAGAGCATATTGACTTTTTAAAAAAATTGGAGCTTAATAGTTTATTTTCTAAATTGGCAGAGTTTTGTGATGATTAATAAAATGCATTATGTTATTTTAAAAATACAGGATTTTGAGTTAGGAATCCCGATTTCTAGTCTTGCCTCCTCTTCAGTGAGCTATGTAACTTTGGCAAGGCATTTTTTCCTCCTGGGGCTTCTGCTTACTCATCTGTAAAAAGAGGGATAGAATGGATTAGATTAGGTGCTGGGTCAAGTTCCACCCACCTCTGATTTTATTTTTTCTTGGTCATCTTACAATCATTACTTTGGGCTTATTTCAATTCTTGTCATACTTCTCATGAACTGTATTTTTCAAAGAACTTATACTATTAATGCAGTTTATATACATATTGGTAAGATTCAAATATGTTATTAACTTTTTCTTTTTCTTTTTCTTTTTTTTTTTTTTTTTTTTTTTTTTTGACAGGCAGAGTGGACAGTGAGAGAGAGAGACAGAGAGAAAGGTCTTCCTTTGCCGTTGGTTCACCCTCCAATGGCCGCCGCGGCCGGCGCGCTGCGGCCGGCGCACCGCGCTGATCCGATGGCAGGAGCCAGGAGCCAGGTGCTTTTCCTGGTCTCCCATGGGGTGCAGGGCCCAAGCACCTGGGCCATCCTCCACTGCACTCCCTGGCCACAGCAGAGGGCTGGCTTGGAAGAGGGACAACCGGGACAGAATCCGGCGCCCCGACCGGGACTAGAACCCGGTGTGCCAGCGCCGCTAGGCGGAGGATTAGCCTAGTGAGCCGCGGCGCCGGCCTTTTTTCTTTTTCAAAACATGACTGTTTATTTATTTGAAAGGCAGAGAGGGAGAAATTTCTCATTCATCCTCTCCCCAAAGTCCTACAATAGTTAGGGCTGGGCAAGGTCAAAGCCAAGAGCCAGGGTTTCAATCTGGGTGTCCCACAAGGTGACAGGGACCCAACTACTGGAGCTCTCACCTGCTGCCTCCTAGGGTGCATATTAGAAGGACGCTGGAGTTAGGAGAAGAGCCAGGACTTTAATGAATGCAGGTGTCTCAAGCAGTATCTTAACCTCTGTGCCAAACTCCTGTCCCTTAACTTTGTTTTCTAGTCTTTAAGTAAATGTAAAGGAGGAAAGTTATGTTACAGATAATAAAAATGAAGGAAAAGTTACAAATAGTGGACATAACTGTTTTTTAAGTGGGAAAAATCTTTTTAAACACCAACATAAGTACTTTAAGTTGATTTACAGAAAAGAATGAGACAAAGTTTTGTGGTCTTTGACCTCTAGTTAGCTAGTAAGCCTCAGTATTATACAAAATATATTCAAGATAAAAATCAGTGACCAAAGTGATTTTAACACTGGCTCGCGACTAACTTTAAAGCTGTCAGGTTTTACCAACATTAAAATAATTGTAAAATATAAAGGAAATTTCAGAAGAGTTGATTGAATTTTTTGTTTAACAATTCTGAAATTGCATTCTTAGATTCATTGAATTAGCACAGCACCTGATTGCCATAGGCAAGTGAATGCCCTGGTTTAAAATATTGTTAGAGATAAACATGGTTTTGAATTTTTTTCTTTCCATAATGTTTCCATGAAAGCTTCTTAATTATCTTAATTATCATCTAATAAAATGTAGAGATTCTATTAGTTCCAGCTTTCAGTTCTCTCAAAGATTAACAGTGTTCTTTGAGAATCAAGCCAAAGAGATCCTTGCTATTTGTAAAGATCATTGTCTTGGCCCTGTCTGCATTAGCTCCTAACAATCTCTTGGACAATATCTAGTTATTGGGTTTGGGGCCTGGTGGTTAGTGGAAAATTGAGTGGAAAGATGTATTCGTTTCTCATGTGATTTCTTTACCTACACTGTTTTTTTTTTTTTTTTTTTTTTTTTTTTTTTTTTTGGTCATTTCACTGGATCATGTAACTGCCGGCTTCTAGAAATCAAATTAGATGCCGAACTTTTCTCTTAGAGAAGCCTACACTATGAAAATGTTAATTTGATTGCCTATAAACAGAATAACAACACCACATTTATTTTCACTTTTCAGTCTGCAAGTTTTGGTTGTCACACTGGTTAAATTTGAATCAGATCTAACTTCATTGAATGTTTTCTTGATTTTGTTAATAGTATATTCTATAAAATAAGCCAAATAATCCTAAAGTTAATTTATATTTATCCACCCACCATTTTCCTTTTTCTCCTAACTACTCCTACCCTCAGCTTTGAAAAGGAAATCTGCAGATACCTTGTCTTAACCTTGCCCCAGATAAATTTTCCCTAAAGTAATCTTATCAATAGAAATATTTCTATAATTCTATATTTCTGAAACAAAATCAATGTACTAGTTCTTTGTATTTCACTGAAGTGAAAATGTACTTGAAAATGATGTATTTCCTTTATATATGAGCTTGAAAAATATAAAAAGGACTGTGCAGATCGGGAAGTGCTCACATCATAGGTGCCATTGTGATTAGGTGTGAGCTATCAGACTAAATCTGAATTACTTATCTTTCTGTAATACCTAGCTTCTTTAGAATTATCTCACTTCATATGTCTTTAATGCTAACTTAAAACAGTTTTTCTGCTTTTATTTTCAAATGCCAGATTCTTGCTTTGAGTTTTCTCATTGAAGTTTAAAATTATTTTATATGTGGATGTGTGACTCTGGTTCAGACATTTGCTTTGGCATGATAAAGATATTACTGCCATCATCCCTTTCTCCCAGCTCCTGAAGGGAGGTCTCATTTAACAACTCAAAAACTATTAAATTGTCTTGTCTTGTTATTTGAGAAAACTATGAAAGGAGTTTCTTCAAAATTAAAAGTTTTAGATTCACATTTCCCTGATGGCTAGTGATCCTGAGCATTTTTTCAAGTGTCTGTTGGCCATTTGAATTTCTTCTCTTGAAAAATGCCTGTTCAAGTCTTTTGCCCATTTCTTTAACTGGATTGTTTGTTTTGTTGTTGTTGAATTTCTTGAGCTTTTTTTAGATTCTGGATGTTAACCCTTTATCAGCTGCATAGTTTGCAAATATTTTCCCCCTTTCTGTCAGTTGCCTCTTCACTTTCTGAGTGTTTCTTTTGCAGTGCAGAAGCATCTCAGCTTGATGTAATCCCATTTATCAATTTTGGCTTTCACTTCCTGTGCCTCTAGGGTATTTTCCAAGAATTCTTTGCCTATGCCAATGTCTTGCAGGGTTTCTCCAATGTTCTCTAATAATTTGATGGTATTGGGTCATAGATTTAGGTCTTTGATCCATTTTGAGTAGATTTTTGTTTAAGGTCTAAGGTAGAGGTCTAGTTTCATAGTTCTGCATGCACAGATCTAGTTTCCCCAGCATCATTTGTTAAAGACTGTCCTTGCTCCAGGGATTGATTTTAGTTCCCTTGTCAAAGATAAGTTGATTGTAGGCACATGAGTTGATTTCTGGAGTTTCTATCTTGTTCCATTGGTCTATAGGTCTGTTTTTATGCCAGTACCAGGGTGTTTTGATTATAACTGCCCTGTAGTTTGTATTAAAATCAAGTATTGTGATGTCTCCAGCTTTGTTTTTGTTGTATAATATTGCTTTAGCTATTCAGGGTCTCTCGTATTTCCATATGAATTTTAGCATCTTTTTTTTATAGATCTGCAAAGAGTGTAATTGGTATTTTGACTGGGATCACACTGAATCTATAAATTGCTTTTGGTAGTATGTACATTGTGATGATGTTGATTCTGCCGATCCATGAACATGGGAGATTTTTCCATTTTTTAATGTCTTCTATTTCTTTCTTTAATGTTTTATAATTTTCATTGTAGAGATCTTTGGCTTCCTGGGTTAAATTTATTCCAATAATTTCTGTATTTTAATATGGTAGTGAATTTGGGATATTATACAAATGTGTCAATAATTAATTATAATTTCCTGTAATATGCAGTGCTCAAAGCTCATGTTTATTTAATCTAAGCTGTTTTTGAGTCTTGTCTTATTTTCAGAACTCATTAATTTCTCATCTGAGAAATGAGAAATTTTCTTATCAAACTATCTGAAGGTTTATGAAGGATACTCTGCAGGTAACCACAGATCTTTTCACAAAAAGCTTTTGTTTTGTCATTAAATGTCCTAGTTTTTTAAAAGACATGTTATCAAAATGACTTTAATAATCAAAGCAAATACCTTTTGAGAATCCATAAATTATGTAAGTCTTTTATTGTCTGTATAGTTTTTAAGTTTCTATAACTTGCAGTTCTGTCATATTAAAGGATTAGTCTGTAAATATTATTTAGAGGCAAAATAATTTTTTGCCCTTCATACCTAATAAAGACTCCAATTTTGCTAGCTATAGAATCTTAGGGTGAGATTTTGGCCTACTGGTTAAGACACTACTTGGGATACTTATATCTCTTACCAGTTTTTGGATTCTAGTCCCAGCCCCACTTGAGATTGTAGCTTCCTAGTGCAGGCCCTGAGAGGCAGCAGGTGATAGCTGAAGTAGTTGGGTCCCTGTCACCAATATGGGAGATTCACGGCCCCAGCTTTGACCAGGCCCAATCCCAGCTTTTGTGAGCATTTGGGGGAGTGAGTAGATAAGAGCTCTCTTATATGCCTTCTTTTCTCTCTCTCTCGCTCTCGCTCTCTCACTCTCTTGCTCTCTCAAATAAACTAAATAAATTTATGAATGCTATAAATACTTCTGTGTTACATAGTCAACACGTTTGCCATAAAATGCCATTTAAAGGTTTCTTTATATCTGTTTGAAATTATAAGAATAAAAATATGTAAATATAAAAATATGAGGTGCTTATGCAAGGATTTCTCAATTTTATGATCTAGAAAGTTGTGAATTATGTTGTTCCAAATTCAGACACCCCCTTATATAAATGATATTACTATGAATAATTTAGAAACATGTTAGCCAGCAAAAGCTAATCTAACACATTGTAGAATCACTCTGGGTATCTTAATGTTGTGTACATTTTTATAGTTGACAAAGCTTTGATCTATCAATAAGTGGTTGATATACTTCTTCCTAGGGGATGCTCATGAAACTCTGAGCCCTGCTTACGTCCATACTCTTCCCATCTGACCTATTCCTTAAATGCTACATTCTCCAAAATCTTATTAGCTGGCTTCTATTCCCCATCATCATTCTTTACAATACTTCCAAAATATGACCCATCTCAGTTGTTAAGAAAAAGGAAGTTTGCTTTAACCAGTTCATATTAAAGTGCTGGTGACCATATCACTTTTATCTCTCTTAAAGAGAAATCTGTGTTAAAAACACATTGCTGTTGGCACAGATTATCTCAATGAGTAGAATATTATTTTAAAACAGAAGTAAAAATAATATCATTTAATGTTGGTGGAACTGTTTTGAGGAAACAGAAATCGTGAAGTGACCTGATTTGAAAATATGTCCCTTTGCTCTGAAACCGTGTGAAGTCTCAGTGCTGTATGTCCTCAGTGACCTTCAGGAAGGGAGCTGACTGCCTGTGTTCATGGGTCTTATGAAGTCAAGGCTGCAGATGTGGGTTTTTTTTCTTTCAGTTCAAGAATGATATCCAGAGTGTCCTAGTTCTGTATCACCTGTAATTTTTAAAATCTATCAGTGTTTCTATGTTATTGTGTTCCACCTTACAGCAACATCTGTCTGTTCATTGATACGAAATTTCCAGATGAACACTGTTCATACTTGTGAAAAAAAAAAAAGGTCTTCCCATTTTCAGTTTTTCAGGAGACTTAAAGTTATAAAATGCATTATTCCATTTGCTCTGTTCCAAAAAATTGCTGTTTTTAAATAGCTGGCACTTAGCATTTTAGTTTTTCTCAGTTGAATTGCAGAGGTGATTCTAGATTGATTCTAAATTTTTAATCTTGCTTTATCACATAAATATCTAGTTATAAAGTTTACAGATTGAATTTTGTGGCATTAATTCTTCATGTTTCTGTTTTAAACATTCATTAAAACTGTTCATTCGTTTCCAAGTGAGTGGGAAAGTTGCCATTGTTGAGCTATGTATAGGGCAAGTGCACTGTATTAGAGCATGTACTGTATTTTCACATTAGCTGGATGTGCTTTGCACTCTGCTCTTGTAGATTTATTTTGTTTACAGTAGACTGATGTCAGTTTTTGTAAATGTTTTTTCTTAGCACTTTAACTGTGAGTGTACAAACTGATTTTAAATGTAGTGGTTGTATATTTTGGTTATAAATTGGAAATTTTTAATAAAATTGAATAATTTATTCTCTTTGCTGTCATCATTATCTGAATGTAGTTTTGTACCTCATGTTCCAGCTTCTTTATTTAAACAGCCTAGTTAACATATTACACGGCTATCATAAAATTAAGTTTCATATATCATATTCCTACAACATTACTAAGTTTTCTTATTCATAATAGCATGAGAATCACAAACCTCTGATACATAAAAATATAAAAACACACATCATCCTATATCTTACCCTTCTTTTGCACTTGTTTTGTCACTGTAGATAAAACCATCTCTGTTTATTGTTACATCCTCAGTACATAGTAACACTAGTAGTCACATAAATAGAGCCATAAGAAATACCTGTTAAAAATGAATACATTAGGCCGGCGCCGCGGCTCACTAGGCTAATCCTCTGCCTTGCAGCACTGGAACACCAGGTTCTAGTCCCGGTCGGGGCGCTGGATTCTGTCCCGGTTGCCCCTCTTCCAGGCCAGCTCTCTGCTGTGGCCAGGGAGTGCAGTGGAGGATGGCCCCAAATACTTGGGCCCTGCACCCCATGGGAGACCAGGAGAAGTACCTGGCTCCTGCCATCGGATCAGCGTGGTGCACCGGCCGCAGCGCGCTGGCTGCAGCGGCCATTGGAGGGTGAACCAACGGCAAAGGAAGACCTTTCTCTCTCTCTCTCTGTCTCTCACTGTCCACTCTGCCTGTCAAAAAAAAAAAATTAATACATTAGAATATATCAGTTTTCCAGTAAGAAATGTAACTCATATAAGCAAATATCAAGTAATTTTTTTTTCATGCAAGGGTAGGCTAGCTAGTACTTAAAGTTCCATTAGCAGTGTAGTGTGTATCTTTCCTGAATCATACAGTCTTAACTTGGAAGGAACTTTCAAATTCATAAAGTCCAGCTTCCCACCTGGTGCAGAAATCCTTCAAAACACCCTCCGTTGCGAGCCTCTGCTTTAATGAGTTCTGTAGCAGGAAGTTCACGGCTAAGTAAGACCTTCCATCCCATTCTGAGACTGCTCTCTAATTGTTATATAAAGCTTTCCTTATATTGAGTGGGTGCTGTTATATTGTTGGTGCTGTTCTACAGCTAAGTAATTCTTTCTTAGGACTACTTTCTAGACATTTGAAAAAAGGTACCCTGTTTTCTCCAAATCTTTTCTGTGGTCAAAACATGTCCCTGTTTTCTTACTCTCCAAATCTCCTATGACATCCTATCATACCTTGATTATTCCTCTCCAAAACAGTCTGGTTAAGAATATCTCTTTTAAAATCATCTGAAGAACTGAACATGTATCTCCAGATGCCATAGAATCAGTGGGGAGTCCACTGGACACTTTTATGTATACTGTACTTCTGTTAAGTCGACATTTACACAGAAGAACAGGAGCCCCTTTTAATAATCAGATCCCTCCGATCATTGGAAGTCGGGCAGTCTAGATGCTGATGATATGAATAAAGGGGAAATGCTGAGAATTGAGGGTGTTCACAAGTGAGGGAAAGAATGAGGTTTTTTGGTTGTGTTATCCTTGACCATCAACTAACTTGGTAGGCTAATGCTGATCATTAGCTGATTGAGAACGAATCATTGTGTGCTGTGGTGCATAGCTACCCATGCATGCCCAGCTCCTTCATCTGCAAGCAAAGAACTGGGCTATGCCAGTTGCTTTTAGCTATGAAATTCTTTCTCAGTAGGTAAACCGGAGAAAAGCAGACTTCTGTTGAAAGAGAAAGCAAGGTGCCAGGAATCCCACTTCTTCGGCCTAGCCGCCTTACCCTGCTCTCCTGCAGCAGCCCTTGAAGCATCCAGATAAACTCTGACAGCTCAAAGAGCCCACTTCAAAAACCATGAACCTTTTCTGTTTCTCAGCTGTGGTGTTGGTCACACAAACCTACATGTGATCAGATTGCATAGAACTGTGTGTATACATACACACACGAATGAGTGCATGTTAAACTGATGGAATCTGAATAAAACAGATGGGTTGTAGCTATGCCAGTTTCCTGGTTTTTATGTTGTATTATAGTTACCAAAAAATGTTATCATTAGGGGAAACTGGATATGAGCTATTTATTAAAACAATATGTACATCTGCAATCATCTCAAAAAGTTTAACAGATTTTTAAGTTAGCAAATTAAGATGATCGCCAGATCCTTTCTAGAATTCTGTGATTCATGATCAATTTATTTTCTGGCTACCTTTTCACTTCCGTTAGTTTTTGAGAACCTATTACTGTTTGTGTTGAAGAGATTCTTGGTTAGAGTCTCCTACCTAGAAAGCCTTCAATTCATGTTTGAGCTTTCTAATTTTCTCAACTGAAAACAGTTATCAGGCTAGGGTGGCAGTGGGGATGCTTTCAAAACTGGGATTGGCTTTCAGATCTCAGTCCTACAACTGCCAGGAATTCTGCCAACAACCAGAATAAGCAAAAGAAGCAAGAACTCTGCCCTCCAAGTGTCCAGAAAGGAACTGCTGACTTCCTGCTTTCTGGTCAGTGAGACCCACCGCAGACTTCTGAGCTATAGAACTGTAAGATAATAATACTGTGTTGCTTAAACCAGTAGAAACCTAATGTACTAAGCCTCACACCTCTGATTCTGCAGCATATAGGCAATAAACAAATGAGTAATGGAAAATTGGCCAAGGAGTCCATTAAGAATCAGAAGCATTTCAGAGTCCTGGCCAGTTGCCATGAAACACACGGCTGAGGTAGGTGGAGGCAGTGGGAGGTGTTGAGATTAGTAAGAGCAAGTAGTCCCTGCTACTTTTCTTCTGATTTCATCTTTTTTTTTTCCACCATTATTTTTTCAGTTCTCTTCTTGTCATTTGTTCCCAAATCTCCCTTTTTTTGTCTTCCATCCTACTTTCCTCATGCTTAAAATTCTACTCCTCATTTTTTGTCTAATCTAATCTAATCATACATTTTTAGCAGCCCCACACTCTCCCAACCAGAAAAATTATTTTGTCAGGAGACAAAATTGGGGCCAGCATTGAGGTGTAGTGGGTAAAGCCACCATCTGCAATATTATAGGTGCTGGTTCAAGTCCACTGCTGCTCCACTTAAGATCCAGCTCCCTGCTAATGCACTGCAGAAAGCAGTGGAGGGTGGAACTTGGGCCCCTGCACCCATGTGGGAGACTTGGAAGAAATTCCTGGCTCCTGGCTTCAGACCAGCCATGGCCATTTGGAGAGTGAACCAGTGCTCTGTGTGTGTCTTTCTCTCTTGGTAAACTCTGTCTTTTAAATAAATAAATAAATATTTAAATAAATAAATAACTAAAAGAAAGAGACAAAGAGCAGATAAATTTGAGTTGTTCAAGTGTACCAAGTATGAAAAAGGGAACATAGATTTATTCCCTGATCTCTGGGTACTTTTGAACAATGTACACATACATAAAAGCGAGTTACATACAAATCTACTTATTTTAAAAACAAAAAACTATGATATCAAGTACTCAAGAATAATTTTTAAATAACAAAAGCTTTTTGCTGGGACCAGTGCCGTGGCCCAGTAGGTTAATCCTCTGCCTGTGGCACCAGCATCCCATAAGGGCGCCGGTTCAAGTCCCGGCTGTTCCACTTCTGATCCAGCTCTCTGCTATGACCTGGGAAAGCAGCGGAGGATGGCCCAAATCGTTGGGCCCCTGCACCCGCATGGGAGACTGGGAAGGGGCACCTGGCTTCTGGCTTTGGATCAGTGCAGCTCTGGCCGTTGCGGCCATTTGGGGAGTGAACCAACGGACAGAAGACCTTTCTCTGTTTCTCCCTCTCACTGTCTGTAACTACCTCTCAAATAAATAAATAAAATCTTTAAAAGAAAAAAACGCTTTTTGCTAAGGTACTGACAAGTCACTGTCTTCCATTCTGCTGCAGAAGAATTATAATGAGCTCTTTTCATTGTCTGCAGACAGCTGAAGACTAAAGATCCTGCAGTGCTAACAGAAAGTAATCAACAACCTCAAATAATACTAGATGTACACATGTACAATAATAAGGACAACAGGAATATATAAACGCTTCACGTGAAGTGAGTCAACAAAACATGTTTTTATTTTGGAAATGTTTTAGACACTAGACTTTTTAGAAATTTGCTAAAGATAGCCAGTAAATTCACATGCTATATCTGTATGCAAGCGTCTGGTTTCCCACCTGTGGAGGTGGCCAAAGGGCAGAAGAAGGGAGGTTATTCTCTGGAAAGAAGTTGGGCCACATTGAGTTTGCCCAAGGGAACCACATGTAGCAGTCCCTATGGCAGAAACAATCTATGTGCTACTCAGCCATCATTTAGTGGATTCCAAGCGAATCCTTGCACTTTTCAGTGTGATGATAAGCATTTCAGAAAAACCCAGACTGTGTAGGCCATGTGACTGCCAGAAATTAGTTTATTTCTGGAGCCATTACAATGGCACTAAAATTAATTAGCAAATGCAGAGATACTAAGGAGAAAACAAACTAAATCTTTGGATCTAATAATTCTTCCTTCCTTCTCCTGTCCTGTTGATCGTAGAAGCTCTTTTGCAGCAACATGATATATTTGATTCTAAGGCTGTTGTAAGCTGTCAGAGTTTTTTTCCCAAGAGTCAAGCATCGTGTATTGTTTCTCTTGTCTTACACAAGTCATTTTAGAAAATGATGTGTCAAGCCATTGTTATCAGTCAATAGCATTTATTCATTCATTCATTAGCTAAGTACTCATCTGTTTACTTACTCCTTACCCTAGACATTCAAATAAGAAAATGATGTGGTTTCTCCTCTTGCAAAGTTCACAGTACAGTGAGGAAATAAACTGTGAAACATCTGAGTACTGCAGTATTGGTGAGTTCAGGGTATTATGGAAGCACAAATGAGTAAGAAGTTGCTTCTAACATGAGGACTGAGGATACAAGGAGTGTTATAGATTATTATTAGTAATAATTACTAATTATATAATACTAATAATTACTAATTGGTCACATTAATTGCCAAGATTATGATAGGGAACAAAACAGACAATTGAAACGTACAGTCTCGGCCGGCGCCGTGGCTCACTAGGCTAATCCTCTGCCTTGCAGTGCTGTGGCCAGGGAGTGCAGTGGAGGATGGCCCAGGTACTTGGGTCCTGCACCCCATGGGAGACCAGGAGAAGTACCTGGCTCCTGCCATCGGGTCAGCGTGGTGCGCCGGCCGCGGCGGCCATTGGAGGGTGAACCAACGGCAAAGGAAGACCTTTCTCTCTCTCTCTCTCACTGTCCACTCTGCCTGTCAAAAAAAAAAAAAAAAAAAAAAGAAAGAAAAGAAAAGAAAAAGAAACGTACAGTCTCGTAATCTGAAGTTTGAGTCTAAAGGGAGAACACAGATGATAAGTAATAAATCAGCAGACTAATTTCAGGTTATGAAGTAACAGCATCCTATAAGGAGATTCTTAAGGGTGTTGGTAAAGAATATGGATATTGGTTAAAGTGAAAAATAGTGCCATTGAAGCATTTTAACTAAGGAAGTAACATGGCATAAGTAAATAAATGATATTTAAAAGAATGAGGAGGCAAAGACCTATATGAAGTGCTAATGGTTGAATTCTCTGGGACTGTTAAAAGACACTGTCAAGTCCATGGAGCTCGGTGAGTTTCACGATTTTATTTTCAGTTGCACTTAGACACCTTATAAGAAAGTGAAAGAACATATGAAGAGAAAAAATAAGGCAGCCAGAGCAGAGACAGGTAAGTCACAAAGAAATAGCAACGACAGGGCCAGCGCTGTGGCTTAGTAGGCTAAGCTTCTGCCTGCTGCACCAGTGTCCCAGATGGGCGCCAGTTCCAACTAGTCTAGCTCTCTGCTTATGGCCTGGGAAGGCAGTAGAGCATGGCCCAAGTGCTCAGGCCCTTGCTTCCCCGTGGGAGACCTGGAGGAAGCTCCTGATTTCGGATTGGCTCAGCTCCAGCCGATGCGGCCATTTGGGGGAGTGAACCAGCGGATGGAGGACCTTCCTCTCACTCTCCCTCTCTTTGAGTTTTTTTTCTCTCAAATAAATAAAATCTTAAAAACAAAAAAAAGTAGCAACTACAGTGAAGGCTGATTTCTCTACAGCAATAGTGAAAGCCAAAAGACAAGAATATATCAAGGAAAACAACTATAAACCAAGAATTCTAAGCCAGGAAACTGTCTTTCAAGAATAAGGGCTAAGGGGTTGGTGCTGTGGTGTAGTGAGTAAAGTTGATTCTTGCGGTGCCTGCATTCCCATATGGGTGCTGGTTTGAGACCTGGATGCTTCCCTTCTGATCCAGTTCCCTGCTAATGTGCCTGGGAAAATGATGGAAGATGGCCCGAGTCCTTGGGTTCCTGTACCCACATGGGAGACCCAGAAGAAGCTCTTGGCTCCTGGCTTTGGATTGGCCCAGCTCTAGTCATTGTGGCTGTTTGGGGAGGGAACCAGTGGATGGAAGATCTATCCCTCTCTTGGTAGCTCTGCCTTTCAAATAAATAAAAAAAAATTTTTTTTGACAGGCAGAGTGGACAGTGAGAGAGAGAGACAAAGAGAAAGGTCTTCCTTTTGCCGTTGGTTCACCCTCCAATGGCCGCTGCAGCCGGCGCACTGCGGCCGGCACACCGCGCTGATCCAAAGGCAGGAGCCAGGTGCTTCTCCTGGTCTCCCATGGGGTGCAGGGCCCAAGTACCTGGGCCATCCTCCACTGCACTCCTGGCCCTAGCAGAGACCTGGCCTGGAAGAGGGGCAACTGAGACAGAGTCCGGCGCTCCGACTGGGACTAGAACCCGGTGTGCCGGCACCAAAAGGCAAAGGATTAGCCTATTGAGCCGCGGCACCGGCCTAAATAAAATCTTAACAACAACAAAAAAGAATGAGGGTGAAGGGGGCAGGCATGAAGGTGGCTGCTACTTGCAATTCCTACATCCCATGTAGAGTGCCAGTTCAAGTCCTAGCTACTCTGCTTCCAATCCAGCTTCCTGCTAATGCATCCCTGGAGGCAGCAGATAATGGCTCAAGTACTTGTGCCCCTGCCACCCACATGGTAGACCCAGATGGAATTCTAGACATCTGTCTGTCTCTGTCTGGGTGTCTGAGTTCCAAAAAATGTGTGGTGTTTGCTCCTCCTCATCCTCTTCTGAGACTGTTGTTTTTTAAAGTTTGATTGTGGAAGAAAAAGCTTGTATGAAACTCCCCCCTTCACCTTCCCACACCCCTCAGAAAACCAAAGGGGGAATATCCACCCGCCGAGGGCAGTGCAGCTGGGGCTGGGGCTGGGGCTAGAGGAGGGCTTCCTAGGAGCGCCTGCTTTCTGTGTACACGAGGGCCTCTCCCTAGCAGAGCAGAGGGAGCTCCTGTTGGTGCCCATGCCCTGGGGCTCAGGATGGTGTTTTGTCTGGGAACCCTGTTAGGCCCAGGCTGCTACTGCTGTGGTGCCGATCTCCTGAGACACTGCCACCAGGGAGCCCACGCATGCCCAGCCATCCTTCCCTCTTGATAACCTTGAAGCAGTACGTCCTTCAGCTGCCCCTGGCAGGGTCGTGGGGGACTTCACAAGCCCTGCTTTCCTGGGTTCCCATCTGACCCACACAACAAGGTGCCCCTGCATTTGCCACGAGGGGCTTCGTTGGCCACCATCAGTGGGTGTGGTCCTGCCAGAGTGGTCCTGCTGCTCCTCCTGCTTGTAGGCTACCTCACCTGCTAAGTGTCCCACACACCTTGGCTTCTTTCCCACGAACAAGCCATTTTTGTGACATCCTTGGAGAAATGGGCTCTGCAGCGGGCCAGAGCAAGTGCAAGCCTTGGCGTGGGGCGGAAGAGGGTACGTGACTTCCCCAGGCCCAGGAGGGCCTCAGTCCCAGTGGTGTGGGTTCTGAGCAATGCCTAGGGCCCCTCCCTCCCTTGCCTGGAGGGTCAGTAGAGGCTGCCTCTCAGCCGCAGTAGTCCCTGCTCCTCTTAGAGTCTTTCCCAAGTGGCGGCCGCCTCTGGGCAGGAGCACGATGTGTGGCGTCCAGGAAGTGAGGCAGGCCCATCCTTAGGTGATCAGGTCTGAGGCCAGACGGGGAGGCAGAGGGACTCGGGCTTGGGAGGAACCCGTCTGTGTGCATGGAGTGAGCTGTTTGTGCTGTGTGGGTTGTGTGCACATGTGCATGCCTTTTTTTCTTTTTGCCATGGGGACAATTGAATTTGGGGAATTTTTCTACCAGAAACAGCCAGCCTTCTCCCACTGGCTGTCACCTAAAGCCCATCAAAGTCACATCCAGCCTAGAGAGAACCTCAGTCACCAACTCCACTGGTGTGGCGGAAGGTGGCCCAGGTGGGAAGTGGGCGTAGGAACAAAGAGATCCCCGAATTCACTGTGAGCCCCAGCAGGAGAGCATGGTAGGGCAGCGAGGGCTCGGACACACACACTGGCTCCCCTCCCTGCCCTGCGCTTCCTTTCCCGCGTTTCCTGGATGAGTGAGGAGCAGCAGTGGTTGCCCCTTCCACCTGGACAGTGGTGTGTGGAGCACACAAGCTGGGTGGGTGTTTGTGGTGGGGCCTCATGGTGCCTAGGATGAGATGAAGATGAGGAGGTTTTTCCTTACTGTATAAATGAATATTTTTTGCAGGATTTGGGAGTGAACCAGTGGGTAGAAAACCTCTCTCTGTCTTTCAAGTAGTTGAAAATTTAAAGAGAGAGAGAAGAGGGAGGGAGGGAGGGAGGGAGGGAGGGAGGAAGGGAAGGAAGGAAGGAAGGAAGGAAGGAAGGAAGGAAGGAAGGAAGGAAGGAAGGAAGGAAGGAAGGAAGGAAAGGGAAAGAGAGAAAAAAGAATGACAGTTAAAATAAATCGGTAGCCAAAGTAACAGTTACCACCCAGTCCAAATCCCTCCATATTTCTATTTATTTATTTATGTTATATTATTTATTTATATTTATTTATTTGAAAGTCAGAGTTACACAGAGAGAGGAGAGACAGAGAGAGAGAGAGAAAGAGCAGTCTTTCATCCTATGGTTCACTCCCCAGATGGCTGCTACAGCTGGAGGTGTGCCAGGAGCCAGGAGCTTCTTCTGGGTCTCCCATGTGGGTACAGGGGCCCAAGGACTTGAACCATCTTCTACTGCTTTCCCAAGCCATAGCAGAGAGCTGCACAGGAAGTGGAACAGCAGGGTCTTGAACCAGCACCCATAAGGGATGCCGGCGCTTGAGGCCAAGGTGTTAACCCACTGCACCACAGTGCTGGTCTCCAAATCCCTCCATATTTACCTCTTAGTATTTAATAGGAAGAATTAAATTATACAAATTACACATTTTCACATAACAAGAAGACAAACACTACAGATTTCAAATTACCTAAAGTAGAAAAATAAACACTATTCCACAGTGGAGATTTCTCTAGTTATCCCATTACCAAACTGCAGAGAACCAGAGGGTCTAGAAAAACTGCACTTGGAAAAGGGGATAGAGCTAGAAAGAAAGTCCCCTCTTAACTGGTAAGTACTTGCAAACAGTCCTGTGAGAGTAGAGATCAGAGTGGCTGAAATACATGAAGATTTGAGGAAGCATTCATCTTCTGGGGGTGGAGAGAGGGAAAAGTGCCTTTTGGAACCTTCGGATGCCAAATAGGGTAAACTCAAAGAGACCCACACTAAGACAATTACAATCAAACTGAAAAAACAAAGACCCTCGAGAGCAGCAAGGGAGAAGCAACTTGCCACATAGGAGGAATTCTCAATAAGAATATCAGCAGACATCTCATCAGAAATTATGGAGACCAAAGGCAGTGGGCCAACATATACAAAGTGTTGAGGGAAGAAAGCCGTCAACCAAAAACCCTATATTCAGCAAAACTGTCCTTCAAAAGTGGTGGAAAAGGGGCCGGCGCTGTGGCACAGTGTCCTAAGCCTCCGCCTGCAGCACCAGTATCACATGTGGGTGACTGTTCTAGTCCTGGCGGCTCCTCTTCCAACCCAGCTCCCTGCTAAGGCATCTGGGAAAGCAGTGAAAGATGGCCCAAGTGCTTGGGTTCCTGCACCCACCTGGGAGACCTGGGAGAATGTCCTAGTTCTTGGCTGCAGATCAGCTCAGCTCCCATCATTGTGACCATATGGGGAGTGAACCAGTGGATGGAAGACCTTTCTCTTTCTCTCCCTCTGTCTATAACTTACCTCTCAAATAAATAAATAAAATGTCTTTAAAAAAAAAAAGTGTGGAAAGGAGGCTAGCATAGTGGCACAGTGGATTAAGCTGTCCTTTGGTTTGCCCACATACCTGGGATCCAGCCCTGCCTCCACTTCCCATCTAGCGTCTTAAGTACCCTGGCAGGCAGCATGGTGGTTCAAGTGTTTGGATCCCTGCCATTCATGTGGGAGAACCCAGTGGAGTTCCTGGCTCTTGGCTTCAGCCTGGCCCAGCTCCAGTTTTTTTTGTCAGGCATTTGGGAAGTGAATAAACAGCAAAATAATGGGAAAAGAAACACATGATCATCTCAATTGAGGCAGAAAAAGCATTTGACAAAAGCCACATACTTTCACGACACAAATACTCAACAGGTGCAGAGGAATAGAAACTACTGCAGCATGATGAAAAACTCACAGATAGCATCACCAGTGGTGAAAGACTGGGAGCGTTCCCTCTAAGATCAGATGTCTGCTTTCACTGCTTCTTTAATACAGTACCAGAAGTTCTAGCCAGAGCACTGAGGTCAGAAAAATTACATAGCATCTGGATTGGAAAGGAAAAAGTAAATTATCTCCATTTAAAGATGGTAAGAAATTGTAGAAAATTCTATGAAGATTCCACAATAATTATTATGTTAGAATAATAGAATAGAATACTTATTATGTTAGAATAAATACATGAACTTAGCAAAGTAGCAGAATACAAAATCAACACAAGAAAATTCTGTACAACTAGAATGGGTATTTGGCCTAGCTGTTAAGATGTTCAGCACTCTGGGCTCTCTGGAGAGATGGAGGTGTGGGCACCTGCAGCTGGCCCAGCCTGTGTTGATCAACACAGCAGGGAGTTATTATTGCATCGCTTGTAAAATCCATAATAAGAATATGGAAAAAATCTAGTCATTTAGCCAGGTTCTCAGTTTCCAAATCTTCAAACTCGGCATGATCATACCTATCACACAGGGTTGTTTTGAGACTAAATGAGGTCAATGCCTCACACAAAGTAGGTGTTCAGGAAATATGGTTCCACCCCCTGCTCTCCATTCTACGCCCTTAAAAAGCTGAGCTGGTTTCGGGGCCGGCACTGTGGTGCAGCAGGTTAAAGCGCTGGCCTGAAGCCCTGGCATCCCATATGGGTGCCGGTTTGAGAGCCGATTGCCCCACCTCCTATCTAGCTCTCTGCTATGGCCTGGGATAGCAGTAGAAGATGACCTAAGTCCTTGGGCCTTTGCACCCACATGGGAGACTGGGAAGAAGCTCCTGGCTCTTGGCTTCAGATCAGCTCAGCTCTGGCCGTTGTGGCCATTGTGGAGTGAACCAGTGGAATGGAAGATCTCTCTCTCTCTGGCTTTACCTCTCTCTGTAACTCTTTCAAATAAATAAATCTTTTTTTTTTTTTGTAAGATGAACTGGTTTCAAATAAGTAGATAAATCTTTTTTCTTTTTTTAAGATTATTTATTTATTTGAAAGTCAGAGTTACACAGAGAGAGGAGAGGCATAGAGAAAGAGAGAGGTCTTCCATCCTATGGTTCACTCTCCAGATGGCCACATGGCAGAAACTGTGCTGATCCAAAGCCAGGAGTTTCTTCCAGGTCTCCAATGTGGGTGCAGGTGCCCAAGGACTTGGGCCATCTTCTACTGCTTTCCCAGGCCATAGCAGAGAACTGGATCAGAAGTGGAGCATCCAGGTCTCAAACCAGCGCCCATATGGGATGCCGGTGCTTCAGGCCAGGGTGTTAACCCACTGCACCACAGCGCTGGCCCCTAAATAGATATCTTTAAACAGTTTGGACTGAGGAGCCAGCATATTTGGTGTAGTTGTTAAGATGTTGCTTAGGACCCCAGCATCTCCTGTAGCTCCTCCAGAGTAACAGGAGACGGTGCAGAGTGTGTGGACACCAGAGGAGGAGACTGTCGCTCCCCCTCTTCGTGGAGGAACGACACAGGACCCTGCGCTGTTCTTTTGTCTGCTCGGCCCTCCCCGGGTTTGCTGCTGGTTCTTCCCGGGTTGGCTGCCGACCCTTCCACCTCTGTGGAAGGGCGGTTCCCCCTGCCACTTTCCCCACTTCCGCGGGGGAGCGGCATACCACCGGCCGGCTCTCTCGGGGGCTGCACAGGTGTTCCTTCAGATAGATGTTCCCGGTGCATGTTGTCTCTCTCCTCCTTTATAGTCCTCTTCCACCAATCCCAACTCTGCTACCCACACGCCGAGTACGCTGCTCTCCTCCAATCAGGAGCAGGTCCTGCTGTTTATTGGTTGAACTGGAGGCAGCTGTGTAGAGCTATTTCCTCCTCTCCCAGCGCCATATTGTGGGAGAGCAGATGCATAGAATAAGTCTTAATTCCAGTAACAGTCTTAGTCCGAGTTGCTCCCCACAGAGACGAGTGCTGGAGGGAGCTTGTGACAGTTCTCCCGGTCTGATCAATTTTCAGAGTGAAGTAGGAAACAAGGTCATTAAGCACAGGGATGGATAAGATGTTGGCGGCCTAAGGAGCCAGAGGGAAATATGAAGCAATCCCTGAAAGAATGGGAGCAGGAAGGAACCAGAGCAAACACAAGATGCTTGCCGGGCAGCGCTGATGCCTCACCTGAGATTCATGTTCTTTTTTTTTTAATTAATCTAGTTATTTGAAAGTCAGAGTTACACAGAAAGAGAAGGAGAGGCAGAGAGAGAGAGGAGAGAGAGAGAAAGGTCTTCCATCTGCTGGCTCACTCCTCAATTTGCTGCAACGGCCAGAGCTGCGTGGATCCGAAGCCAGGAGCCAGGAGCTTCCTCCAGGCCCCCGACGTGGGTGCAGGGGCCCAAGGACTTGGGCCATCTTCCACTGCCTTTCCAGGCCATAGCAGAGAGCTGGATCAGAAGTGGAACAGCTATGTCTCAAAGTGGCACCCATTTGGGATGCTGGCACTGTAGGCGATGGCTTTACCCACTACACCACAGCACCGGCCTGATATCTTAGATTCTGTTGTAGGCTAGTGGTCGTGAGGCTGTGCCCGATCCTCTTGTCTCCAGAGGCTGGTAGCTTCCAGTGACTTATAATTCCAGGAAAGGTTAATGAGAGAGTTTTTTGTTTGTTTTAAGCATGTGGTGTCACGAGCGCCTACTGCTACTGCTCGACAGTAGCAGGTGCAACGTACGACTTGTCAGTCATGGGGAAGAAAGGAACACATGGACACAAGATTGCCTTTCCTATAAATGATTTTTATTGCTTACACACCAGGGACACACCAGGGGTTTATTACATTCTCCACTGCTTAGTTATTAAGATCAATATACTCATCTATATCAATATACTTATCAATATATATTATTTAGTACACTTATCAATAAACTTAACACCACTACTTAATGTGACTTAAATATTTAACTTAGCTACTTAGCTTAACGTAACTACTTAGCTTAACTACTTGGCCTAGTCACCTAACTTAACATAACTACTTAACACACTTATCAATATCACTAATATCACTATCAATAATGTCAATAATACCACTTATCATAATTTATAGCTAATTTAACACACTTACTGAATTACTTAGCTTAACATAACTACTTATCTCAATATATATACCTAATCTTAACAATATCACTATCGGCCAGAAAATCAATATTCTTATACCATAAGTCACAACAAACACTATTAAAATAATCAAGTACTATCACAATGAACAACACAAGCACAGCAAAAGATTCAATACATAACATTGGTTTGCTACGTATCTAGGCTCGGATCACTGTCACGAATGTGTTTCTCCAGTGGGGAGTGTATAGTGTCCAGGGTTCAACGTCCCAGCAGGGACAGAACTCGGACCAGTCACTTACAGGCAGCCGGAAGTCATGGGAAGGCTATCACTCTGGGCGGTAGGCTCAAAGTTCCCAGGCGGGCAACAAGGCGAGAAGTTGGAGAGGTCCCCTGCTGAGAGGCCTGGTCCGGCTCTGCGGTCAGCTCTGGCAGCGGGCTGATAAGGACTCCAGGCGAGGCGGCTCTGCTGGTCAGGCCCGACAGCAGGGCGGCAATGCAGCAGCGCCGCTGGCCGCTTGATCCCGTCCTCGCCTTGTGCCGCTTAGCCAAAGCTAGCGGGCTGCCTCTTCAGCTCCGGATGCGTGGAGATCCAGAGGTTCACACACACTGGGCCCTTGGTTCGGCGGCAAAGCCGAAAGTGTTACAGCAACTTTTATCAGACGGGCACTAGACAGGAACAGGGCGGCTCATGCGGCTAAAGCCGCACAGGAGACTGCGGCTGAAACGGCTCAGGAACGGACGCAGCTCAGAAAGCCGTGGCTGGGACAGGTCAGGAGCGGGTCAGGATCTCGTCAGTGACAGCCCAGTGACAGCTCCGCTCTTCTTTCTTCCGCTCCCGGTGGTTTACACGCACCAGGCCATGATCCTTGAAAGGATGGAGAGCGGTGCACGGGCTCCCTTTTTATCCTCATTTCCGGCAGTCCTCCAGCTTGCCATCGCCAACTTGTTGTCCAATCAATGCTGTTTCCTCCTTGCTTGCAGCTGAGCAGTCCAGTCAATACTGTTCACGTCTTATGTTTGAACTGTCCAGTCAGCGTGGGCAGGAGGGTATTGCCCGTAGCGCAGTGTTATCTGACTGACCAGAGATGTCTGCTTGGTATGATTAGGAGCGTCTCCCTAACAGCCGTTAGGTATTGCCTCAGCTCCTGACTTAGAACTCCACTTCACTTTTTATTTTGTGGCTAGTGGTAACTTTCTAACTCAGTGTTTTCCCGTGGAGTTTCCACAGTTCATCTCCTTTTCAGGTAAGCGGTGATCCGTGACTCTTTTTCAGACTCCTGTGGGATTCTCCACATGTGGTAAATATTGGGGGTGGGGCAGTGAAAGCTCTCCTGGCTTTGAGTGGATTTGGATCCAGCCTCTGGCGATAAGGAGTTCGGGGCAGGGCTGTAGGAGCGGATGACGGGGCGGAACACAGAAGGTGGCCATCGGCTCCGAGGCTGCTGGCAGCTGAGGATCTGTGGTCTTCTAGGGGTTGTAGGTGAGACCTGAAGTTTCTGAGGATGGAGCCGGAGCTGTGGCAGAAGAAAGCTGGGGCCGAATAGTCTCCGTGAATGCAGGAGCGAGCACGAACGAGTAGACAGGAGGTGTGGTGGCAACAAGGAGGAGACGGTGAGCCGGGCGTGAGGCTCCGGCGCCAGAGCCTGGTACGTGCTCAGTCCATTTACTTACGGAGCTGAAATTCCTCGTGTTAGAGGTAGTAGTAGGTGAGAGTCTAACCATTAGGCAGGAGAGATGCAGCTAATATGTCCTTTCCCTGTTAGCTTATTAGCATGGATCCATTTATGGATTAACATCTTTATTGCTGGATGGATGAGATAAGGACAGGAAGTTTCGTAATGGAGGAGAGATCAGGGTTCCATCTGGGAATATAGACTCCGAGTGTTTTGAATTGTGACCAGGCAAAAGTTGTAGGCACAAAATCCAACTTCTCCTACTTCAGTTTTAGACTAGAAAATCATTTACTAGTCTAAAACAAACCCTGAACAAGAAACCCTGCCTTGTCTTGAACTCCCCTCCGTGTTTTTGTTTTGTTTGTGCTGCCAATCACCCAGTTCTGTCTCCAAATGCTGCTGCCATCTCTTCCATCTCTGGCTTTCCTTGCTTTCCCCAGCCATGTCTAAAAAATCCGATGGCTACAGAAGCAATATAAATACACATAGGAAAGGGGTGATGAATTCCCTTTTAAAAACTCCCAGGGTGGGGCCGGCGCTGTGGTGTAACGGGTAAAGCTGCCGCCTACTGTGTCGGCATCCCATATGGGTGCTGGTTTGAGACCCGGCTGTTCCACTTCCAATCCAGCTCTCTGCTGTGGCCTGGGAAAGCAGAAGATGGCCCAAGTCCTTGGGCCCCTGCACCCACGTTGGGAGCCTGGAGGAAGCTCCTGGCTCCTGACTTCAGACCGGCGCAGCTCTGGCCATTGTGGCCAACTGAGGAGTGAACCATCAGATGGAAGATCTCTCTCTCTCTTTCTCTCTCTCTCTCTCTCTCCCTGCCTCTCCTTCTCTCTGTGTAACTCTAATTTCAAATAAATAAATAAATATTAAAAAAAATCCCAGGATTGGAAAATGTAGAAATTATCTAACCCAGAGCCTGGCAAACATTTTTCTCTAAAGGGCCACACAATAAATAATGTAGGCTCTCAGGGCTGGCATTGTGGCGTAGCAGGTAAAGCTGCCACCTGCAACACTGCCATCCCATACGGACTCTGGTTGGAGTCCCGGCTGCTCGACTTCTGATCCAGCTCCCTGCTAACATGCCTGGGAAAGCAGTGGAGGATAGCCCAAGTGCTTGGGGCCCTGCACCCACATGAGAGACTTGGAGGAAACTCCTGGCTCCTGGCTTTGGATCAGCCCAGCTCTGGCCAATGTAGCCTTTTGGGGAGTGAAACAGGGAATGGATGATTCTCTCTCTCTCTCTCTCACTCTGCCTTTCAAATAAATAAATAGATTTAAAAAAAAAAAAAGAGTATAGGCTCTCTACGTGCAACAATATTGTTGCCACTCCTGAGTTCCATCATGGTAGCACAAAAGCAGCTGTAGACAACACAGAAACAAATGAGCAGGGCTGTGTTCCCATAAAATTTTATGGACAAAGACAGTGGGCCAGATTTGGTCTAAGGGTTGTAGCTTGCTGTCCTCTGACCCAATCCTCCAGATGGTAACACTGAGGCCCACAGCACCTGTCCTGGATTCTGTTTTAAAAACACACATGATCTGCTGCCTGTTTTCCAAGGACAACCTTTGGAAAACATGCCCCCGTGTTTTGAATGGTTCAATGCCCTTGGCAAGAAGTGAAACCCCCTCCCCCATCGCAGAGAGACAAGCAGGTGTCGAGGGGCGTTTCGAGTGAGTGCTGCTCGGATCCCGTTCCCTTTTCCTGAGAAGCCCTGGCTCCACAGCGGTTGCCTGCACCACGGGGTAGGCAGGCGGGAAGAGTGCTGACACCTGCCAGCCAGGCCGTGGGCAGAGCACCGCTCCAGGGAGCGTCCTAATGAGCCCCACTTGTTGACTGACTGGCAAGGAGGAGCTCATTATGCACCTTTGGCTCAGAGCCTTCTCTCGGAGGCCTGTAAATGAGTGGGTGCCATATGGCTTCCATGTTCACCTCAGCGGAAAGATCATCAAAGCAACAGCTGAGTTCACACATCTCCCTGAAAAGGGTCACATTCGCTGGGAGGAAGCATGTGGAAGGTGTTGGGCACAGAATCTTCACACTTGATCTATTCCTTTCTTCCTCAGTCCATTACCCCAACCAGCCCACCTTGAACCCGTGAATGGGGACATTGTCTGCTCCAGGCAGCCAAAACAAAGCCTCTGTTCTTTTGCGCAATACCTGCCCTCCACCCCGCAGAGGCTTAGGAAATAGAACCCCTAAGAAAACAACACGAGGTTCAGAATCTTCTGGCGAGAGCCCTCACTCCTGGAAAGGGGCTGACCTAATCGAGACACATTATTTTCTTTTTTTGCATCCCTACTTCAAACCCCTGACAGGATCGTTCTCAGTAGTTCTTTAGCTCATGGTAAGAACTCTAGAATTACATTTGGAGTTACAAGTTACCTCAGGGGAGCCTGGAACTTACGGAACTCAGTTCCCGAATGTTCTCCGGGGCCATCCCCAGGAGACACTCCAAGGAAGGGAAGAGGCCTAGCACAGAGGCCAGATTTCGATGCTTTGGTTTGGTGATGTTACCATAAATAACCACCTTCTTTAACCCTACAACCACACTACACGGAAGCACAAAAAGAGAGGTTCCCTTCCTTTCCAGTCCACTACTCCTGTAGCCCCAGCACAGGCAGGGAGAGAAGCCTGCTTGTCTTTCCAACAGCCTTTGTTCCTGTTAGGAAAATGGCGCAGTCTTATCTATGGCGCGATCTACGCCCTGACACTATCCTAGGCTCTTGCCACCCCCCACCCCCCATTGCTGGAAGCCTGGTGGCCACATGGCCCAACCACCCATGTCAAGCTCCACCCCCATCCTAATGGGATTCGCTCCTCCTACTTCCCTGCCCGCCCTCTGGCAAAGTTTTAAAAGGACCTGTTCCTGACCACGTGGCTGCTCTCTCTTAGCTCCTCTCATCTCTCTCTGCGCGCCTCTCCTCTCCTGATCTTGTTCTCTCTCACTCTCTGCGCTCTCTGCTCCTCTCCTCTCTCTCTCTGTCTCCTCTCTCTCTCTCTCACTCTTTCTCCTTCCTTGCCCCTTCCCTCTGGTCTTCTGGGTTTTCGCCAGTAAACCCTTTCTCTTACTCCGGTGTCTGGTGTGTTTGGTGACGGCCTTACAGTTGCCACTCTCTGTCCATGACACCTGGAACCTCGACAGGCCCCCAGACAACTTCTGAGCTGACATTGTATTGGCACAAATATATCCCATTTCATCTGAGCCCCACCACCATGCAAATGAGAAATGAGGGCCTAGAGAGAGAGAAGGCAGCCAAGATGACAGGGCTAAACGTAGACTCCGGCGGTGCAGGCTGCCTCTCCATGTTGCCCGAGAGTGGCTCATGTCAAGTGTCAGGACCGTAGGGCTCCCTTTGAAGGTGGGGAGTAAGCGTTGAGGGAGGCAGAAGAGGGTGTGGGCCACTGAGGGGTGCCGAGGCAGGCTGCTCTGCTAGGTGTAGCCCAGGTCGTTCCCGAAATGGGCTGAAGCGTGTGAGAGGACCTCACCCTGTTGCTTGCTTTCTTCCCTTGTGGCTCTTTCCAACCCCCTTTCTCCATCTTTTTACCTCTCTGCCTCTTCCTCTTTGCTTCTGCCTCTCTCTAGCCCAGGAACTCTTAACCCTTGAGTATAGAAACACATGTCTGTTGTGTGAGGAAAGGCCCGAACCACCTCATGTCCCTAAAGCTCACTGCTAGGAGACCACAGGTAAGACCCATTGTTAGTAAAATGGCGCAGTCTTATCTATGGCGCCATCTATGCCCTGACACCATCCTAGGCTCTAGTCCCCACCAACATTGCTGAAGCCAGGTGGCCACATGGCCCAACCACCAGTGTCAAGCTCTACCCCCATCCTAATGGGATTCGCTGCTCCTACTTCCCTGCCTACCCCTGGCAAAGTTTTAAAAGGACCTGTTCCTGAACACGTGTGTGTGTGTGTGTGTGTCTTCCTCTCCATCTCCTGACCTCTGTCTCTGTCTCTCTCTTACGTTCTCCTTCTCTCTCTTTTTCCTTCTTCGCCCCTTCCCTCTGGTCTGTCGGGTTTCCCCCAATAAACTCTTTCCCTTACTCTGGTGTTTGGTGTGTTTTGTGGCAGCCTTACACCCATTATTCAGGACCCATTATTCTAGACTTTGCTCCCCTTTTCCATGGTTCTGACCTTCTGCCTGTCCCTTTAGGATTCTGACTGATGAAACCCCTACCACTCTCTCCCCTCTTACCTCTCATGCCTTCCCTCTTACTCCTTCCATCTTGGGTTTTCTTTCCAGTGCCATCTTTTTCTTTCTGTGAATTAGTCACAATTTGAAACTGGATGCTAATAATTATCATATTGAACAGTTTTCAGTAAAAATATAGACTCCCTATTTAGGTTCCTACTTTTAAAAGCCACTTTGTTGGATATTATATTTTTCTCTTTAAAAAACATTTGTGTAAGATGATTGTAGGCTGTTCTTTACTTTTCTGACAATTGACTGTGGCCCCTATGATCTGGCAGCCATGACTATTTCCTGAGGGTCCAGCAGGGCAACTGGAGTGTAATAGCTCCCCCTAGTGACTCCCTTGTAGAATGTATTTGGCTTGGATGAGGTCTATGAGTAGCATGGCAAGAAACCAAAGGCAGCCAGGTTGCTGGACTGCCAGGACTGGTGGCTGCAGAGAGGGAGAGGAAACAAGGAAGGAGCTGACACTGTGTCATCTGAGCAACACGAGACTCTTCATAAGTGACCCCAACAGTTATTTAGAGCAGAACATTGAGGCTCAAAGAACAGATTGCAATCTCACTCTTTCTGGTGGTTTGGTATATTAATATTCCAGTGCTGTCTTATTTTTCACTGTTAAAATAGTGGCATTTTTATTAGCATCATGCTGCCACCATATCTTAAAATCTGAAATATTTATATTTTAATATGTAGAGAGTTTAATTTTCTTTTTTTTTTAATTTTTTTTATTTATTTGAAAGAGTTACAGAGAATGAGGGAGAGACAGAGAGAAAGAGAGAGAGCAAGAGAAAGAAAGAGAGAGAGAATCTTCCATCTGCTGGTTTACTTTCCAGGTGGCTGCATTGGCCAGAGCTGGGCCAGGCCAAAACCAGGAGCTTTGTCCGGGTCTCCCATGTGGTGCAGGGGCCCAAGCACTTGGACATCTTCTGCTGCTTTCCAAGGCACATTAGCAGGGATCTGGATCAGAAGTAGAGCAGCCAAGGACTCGAACTAGCACCCATAAGTGGAATGCCAGAATTGTAGGCAGTGGCTTAATCTGCACCACAGCACCAGCCCCACAACTTAATTTTCAAATGGAGTGAAAGCATACTCACCTGAGAAGTATTCACATACACCTCGGTAATGTTCAACAAAAGAAAGACAAATAATTGATAAATCAATGCAAGAATGAGTCTTAATTTTTAAAGACTTTCTTAAAAAAAAGATTATTTAAAAGAGAGAAAAACAGAGAGGTAGATTCAAATACACAGAGAGACAGAGAAAGAGAGGGAGCTTCTATCCACTGGATCACTCCTCAAACAGCTGCTATGACTTGACCATCCAGGGGTCTCATGCTGGTGGCAGGAGCCCCAGTACTTAGGCCATCTTCCTCTGCCTCCCAGGTACACTAGGAGGGAGCCGGATTGGAAATGGAACAGCCGCAACTCAAACTAGCACTTTAATATGAGATACTGGCATCATAAGCAGCAGCTTAACCTGCTGTGCCATTGAACTGCATATAGATAACTCTGTCTTAGAATCTCAAGCTATATATGATGGAAATAAATATGGACTTGTCCTGTGAGGCCCACACTGTCGTGGTGGGGTGACAGCATTCTTCAATAAGAAGTACTGGAGACAAGTTTTGGTGAACATGTCCATTTATTAACAATTAGGCACAAGCTTTTAAAGGGCAGGCAAAGAGGAGTAGCTAGTTCAGGGCAACACTAATTCTATAAGATAAAGCAGATACTTGTGCCTCTACACTTCTCCAATCAGCTTGAAGGTCATGTAGCCTACATAGCCTTCCGGGTGGTCTTTATGGGTCTGGCCACACCCTGGAGCTGTTTACCTAGTTGACAATTACAAGGCCCTTCAACAAGAAGTGGAGATGGGGGAAATGTGCCTGGGGTCCCTGCTACCTGCCAGCAGCCAGGTCATGTGTTGAAGTCCCAGTGTGCTGAGCCTTCAACCAGGGTTTTTCCTGGGAGGCATGGTATGCCATGCCCTCTTAACCTCTTGTATGGGTCAGGCAGGCAGTCTCCCAGCCAGGCACAGGATCACCTACAAATAAAGAAGATAAAAACAATCCAAGCAAAAACTATAACCCAGAGTCAATAAAATGATTGTGGTCCTTGGGAAAAAAAGCACAAATAAATTTTCCTAAAGATTTGTTTTCAGGCCAGCACTGTGGCACGGCAGGTTAAGCCACTGCCAAGAACACAGGCATCCATTTGGAAACAAGCACTGTTTGGAAACTCAGCAGCTCCACTTCTGATTCAGCTCCCTGCTAATGTGCCTGAGAAAGCAGTGGAAGACGGCCCATGTACTTAGGCCCCTGCCAACCGGTGGGAGACCTGGATGGAGTTCAAAGTTCCTGGCTTCAACTTGGTCCAGCCATCTGGGGGAGTGAGCCAACAGATGGAAGATGGTTCTTTGTCTCTCCTTCTCTGTAACTCTACCTTTCAGATAAATAAATTTTTTAAAAGAAAAGAAAAGATTTGTTTCAAAGTTATAAAGCAAAACAAAAAAATCATGTAATTTGAAGATGAATTCAGAGGAAGGTATTTGGAGATAGTTTAAAGCTGTAATTCTATCACTATTACCCCAACTAGTGAAGAGTTAGAAAAACTTTCTCAGCAATAGGACAAGTTTACACAAAAAGATATTTATAACTGAACAACAGTGCTACTGGAACATTTTGTTTTTAATGTTTCACTTTTTAAAAGCTGAATCATTCCATGTTTGAATTTTTATGTTAATTTTTTCCACTTTTTAAATTTTAGAGTAATGATACTGCTTATAAATATATATGAGAGTACTTCAAAACACATGTAGAAAATGGGATTAAAAGGTACATTTATTTTGGTGCAAAAAAGTTTTGAAATCCTTACCTATGTTTTCATAAGATGCATTTCCTATGAACTCCTTGAATGGATGGATTTCAAAATTTTTTTTACCAAAATAAAATTTTTTTTGACAGGCAGAGTGGACAGAGAGAGAGACAAAGAGAAAGGTCTTCCTTTGCCATTGGTTCACCCTCCAGTGGCCGCTGCGGCCGGCGTGCTGTGGCCGGCATGCTGTGGCCGGTGCACTGCGCTGATCCGAAGCCAGGAGCCAGGTACTTCTCCTGGTCTCCCATGGGGTGCAGGGCCCAAGCACTTGGGCCATCCTCCACTGCACTCCCTGGCCACAGCAGAGAGCTGGCCTGGAAGAGGGGCAACCGGGACAGAATCCGGCGCCCCAACCGGGACTAGAACCCGGTGTGCCAGCGCCGTAAGTCGGAGGATTAGCCTATTGAGCCGTGGCGCCAGCCCAAAATAAACTTTAAACATATTTATTTATTTGAGAGATAGAGAAAGTGAACCCCCATCCACTGGTTCACTTCCTAAATGTCTACTATAGACAGGACTGGGACTGGGCTGAAGCTAAGAGCCACTAGAACTCAATTCAGATTGCCCACATGAGTGGCAGGAACCCCCTTGAGCCATTCCTGCTGTCTCCCAGGGTTTGCATTAGCAGGAAACCAGAGTCAGGAGTTGGAAGTAGGAAGCAAATGCAGGTACTTCAGTGTGGAACACAGGCATCTTAGCCACCAAGTAACACCTACTCCCAAAACAAACTTATCTTGGGCAGACATTTGGCACAACAGTTAAGCTGCCACTTGGTTCCCCCATCCCATATTGGAATGCCTGGGCTCAAGTCCCAACTCTTCTTCCAGTTCCAGCTTCCTGCTAATGCATATCCTGGAAGGCAGTAGATGATGGCTCAAGTGGTTAGGTTCCTGTCACTCACATGGAAGACCCAGATTGAGTTCCGGGCTCCTGGCTTCAGCCTGGTCCAGCCTACACTGTTACAAGCATATAGGGAATGAACCAGCAGGTGGAACATATTCTCTCTCTCTCTCTCTCTCTCTCTCTCTCTCTGAATATCTTTCTTTCTGCCTTTCAAATAAAATAAAAAGAAGTAAATATTTAAATGAATTTTTGAAACTAAATAAACAGGCCGGCGCCGCGGCTTACTAGGCTAATCTTCCACCTAGCGGCGCCGGCACACCAGGTTCTAGTCCCGGTTGGGGCACCGGATTCTGTCCCGGTTGCCCCTCTTCCAGGCCAGCTCTCTGCTGTGGCCCGGGAGTGCAGTGGAGGATGGCCCAAGTGCTTGGGCCCTGCACCCCATGGGAGACCAGGAGAAGCACCTGGCTCCTGCCATCGGATCAGCGTGGTGCGCCGGCCACAGCGCGCTGGCCGCAGCAGCCATTGGAGGGTGAACCAACTGCAAAGGAAGACCTTTCTCTCTGTCTCTCTCTCTCTCTCACTGTCCACTCTGCCTGTCCAAAAAAAAAAAAAAAAAAAGAAACTAAATAAACTTGCCTTTTAATTTTACTTGATGATTTTTTCATTTATACATTTTAATGTAAAATTAAATATTAAAGGTTTATTTTACTGATAATGCAATGCATTCTAAAGTTTTAAAGGTAGTATGTGCTAGGCACACATTGATTCATGCAATCTTCCCAATTCTATTACATTTCCATTTCACAGATGTGGAAAGCAGAGGATGATTAAGTAACTTTCTCAAAGTTACACAGCTAAGCTACAGCTGGGATTTGTATCTTTCAACCTGGCTCCAAATCTGTAATCTGAAACATCACTTTATATTTATTACTTCTCAAAAAACTGAAATATTTGTATTTCAATATCACATGAAATGAAAAATCCATATTTTGCTGTACACCATATCAAAGTGTTCCTCTGTCCTGAGTCATGGAGAGACCACCAGGCTGGAACTAAGTTGGCACAGCCCATGTCAGGGCAGTGTATTTTAATCCCTGGTCAAGCAAATCTGGAGGAAATAAACTTATCACCTCAACCTTTTATACAAAATATTTCTAAAATGTTTAAATTAAAATTTATGTTTGTGAAAGACAGAGATTTTTACCTCTGCTGGTTCACTCTCCAAATGCCTGCAACTGTTCTGGTTGGGCCAGGCAGAAGCCAGGGCCAGGAATTCAATCTGGGTCTCTCATGTGGGTAGCAAATACCCAATTAGTTGAGCCATCACCTGCTGCCTCCTACGGTGCACACTAGCAGGAAGCTGGAACTGGGAACAGAGCCAGGCTTCAAACCTAGGCACTCTAATGCAAGATGCAGGCACCCCCGAGTGATGTCTCAACCAGTGTGTTTGAGATCAGCCTTATTAAGGGTAAGGAATGGAGAGGAGTTGAATGGAACTTGCATTTCCGGAACACCTACTACATGAGTTATCGTATCTCATTTAGCCTCATCACAACTCTATGCTTAGCCAAATGCTGAAGACTTGGAAGCTGAGAAGCAGGTGAAAGGACTGTATTTTCTCCATATTCTTGCTGTAGATTTTGCAAATGCTCCAGCAATAACTCCCAGTAGAGCTGATTTACAACCTGGGCCAACAGCAAGTGCCCAGAAAAACCTCTCAGAACAGAACTGCCAAGCCCTTACTGGAAATGCAATGGGGTGGAGACCGTACCATTTCCGGCATTTCTCTTGGGGAAGGTGGAGTCCTTAGCTGTGAGAAATGGCTGGTGAGCCCGTGAGTGGGGTGGGGCAGCTGGACCAGCCTGGAGCCTGGCACGGGGAGGTCTGGTTTATGCAGGCTTTTGCTTTGCTGGGCTGGTGTGCAAGGCTCGAGAGGGACTCCTTCAGGACAAGAGAGGATGAGCTGCCACCAGCGGGTGCTCTGCACAGGACAGCGCTTGACCTTCCCTTCCAAACCAACCGCCAAAGACTGGCAAATCGCCAGTCTCCCAGGGCAACTACGTTAGCCTGGGCTCCCCCCACCCCGCCTCTGCCTGGCAGCCCTCCTTCCTCCGCCCACCTGCCCCAGGGAGGCCTCTTCCCCACCGCAGACAGCCCCTCTCTGTGGGTCGTAAAGAGTGAAGGAACCACATTGCCCGCAGCGGCGTTCTATCTCTAAGCACTTTGGAAGTTACTGTGTCTATAAATGGAGGTCATTTAGGGATTTTATGTGACTTTCGCTTGGCATAAATCTTTTCCGTTCTTAATAACATGCTACTGTCAATTGTTTTCCTGAGGAGAAAACAGCAAGCCTCCACATAGGGCAATTCCAGCAGGCTTTGCGTCTTTTGTCTTTGTAACTTTCAGAGTGACAGCTATATAGCCGAAAAATCAAATTTCCATGTAATAATGTACTTGTGAGCCTAAATTAATGCGAAATGTGTTTTGTAAAACAAAATCCGCTTTTTACAGTGAAATAATTCAGGATGCTGTAAAAATAATGGTTGGCGGTCTGTCTCCCACACCCTAGAAGGAAGAAATGAGGGAAGAGAAGGGGTTTCTGGAGGGTGGGGGGCAGAGAAGAGGAAGAGGAAGAGGAAGAGGAAGGAGAAGGCGGCGAGGGAGGTGGATGAGGTTGATGCGCGCGGACAGAGGCGGAACAGGTGCTGAGGCGTGTGCCCGCGGTGAAGCTGGGCCCTGGCTGCTGGTGCTGTCAGAGTTTTCCTTAACGGTGAGGCAGGGCGTGAAGCGAGCGATCAAGGAAAACTGTCAGAAACTGCTTCGTCCGCCATTTTCCCTCAGGGCGCGCGCACACACACACACCTGTTCACTCACACACACACACACACACGCACGCACGCACGCCTTCTGTCCCCGCAGTTAAAACTGCAAAGAGCAGGCTCCCATCACTTCTGCTCACAAGGTGTGCGCGCACCTCCGTCTGCCGTGCTGGTGCTGTCGGCGTGTTTCCTAGCTTTCCCCACATCATATGCTCACGCAGCCCTGGCGGATGCCGCCCTGGCTCGGCCCCAAGGAGCAAGGCTCGTCTCTGTTTTGGAATTTGTGGTAATCCATAGGTTACTGTAATTTTATATTTTTAGAATGTATTTTTGTACTTTAAAAATAGTTCATTTAATGCTATTTATTTGAAAGACAGCATGTCTCACACATACATACACATACATGCACACACACACACACACACACAGAATCTTCCATCCTCTAGTCACTCCCCAAATGCCCACAAGAGCCAGGGCTGAGCCAGGCTGAAATCAGGAGCCCAGAACTCCACGGGGATCTTTCACATGGGTGGCAGGGACCCACATACTTGAGCCATCTGCTGCCCCCCGGGATCCGTATTAGCAGGGAGCTGGAAGCGGAGCCGCCCGTCCCCAGAACCCAGACATTCCTATCCAGGTAACATACATAAATGCACAAATCACAACAGTTTTTCACCTGTGTATAGGCCCACAGAACCACCAATCAGGTTAAAATCTAGGGTGTTTCTGGACTCCGGTTGATGCCCTTGTGCCCACCTCAGCCATTATGCCCCCACTTTTCCAGTCTCTGTCTCTGTCCATCAGCTTTGCCTGTTTGGTTTGTACCTATGGAGACATAGCTATATAGATTCTGAAATCTATGCACATGAGGAAGTTCATAACAACCCATATTATGAGAAAACTATGCATGGATTTCAAAAAGTTTGGCACCAAGACTTTTAATTCATTTTCCCATGAATTTTTTGAAGTGCCCCTGTGTGTGTTTGGCCTCTTTTGGTCATCACTGTCTGGGCCCTTCACCCATGGGAGGCGGTGTAGGTAGTAATGACTCATTATTGTTTCACTGCTGAGTATCACTCCTTTGTGTGAACATCATGATTTATCCATGTTGCTGTTGATGGGTGTTTGGGTAGTTTCTAGCTTTGGGTTATTAGGAATAAGTCTGCTGTATAATCTTTCACTTGTCTTTTAGTGCACGCAGACACTGGTTTCTCTACGTAGACACCCAGGGTGGACTTCTTGAGTCAGGGTTAAACACACTTCTGCTTTAGGAGGGACCAAATCCATGGCTACTTTAATCTGGAGAGGGAGGAGCCGTACGTACAGACTGTGGTTTATAGAAGACCCAGTGGGAAGTGGTGAGAGGCAGGAGGTTGTGAAAGAAAAGACAGAGAGGGAAAGAGTGTGGTAGGCTCCAGCACATGGAATGAAAACTTAGCGACGGGAAGGGAAGCCCACTGGAAATGAAGAGGGTGGCATTAAGGACACAGTGGCTGCTTTCAGAATGCCCCCCAGAACTGAACTGTCTCTTGCTGACCCTGCAAGAAAAAAAAGAGTTGGAGATGACAAAGCTTTTATAAGAGATCAACATCATTCACAATGGTGCCATTTGTCTACTAAAGTGAGTAAATTGATTTTCTAGGTAGCAAAACCAAAAATCAATGCCCCTTGAAGTTTTTCCTGGTTGCCACCCTCCAGAGGTGGTGGACATATAGCTTGGTCATATAGATGACAACTTAACATCCCCAAGAGGCATAGACCATGAATTTTCCACGTGTCATTTCTGTTTTTATTTAAAGTTTAATGAATTGAATTAATTTGAAAGAAATAAGTGACACAGAGAGAGGGAGAGACAGAGATCAAGAGATCTCCCATCTGCTGTACTCAATAGCCAGACCTGGGCCAAGATGAAGTCAGGAGCCTGAAACTCCATTCAGATCTACTATGTGGGTGGCAAGGACTCAAGTACTTGAACCACCATTTGCCTCCCAGGGTGCACATTAGTAGGAAGCTAGATTGGAAGTGGCGTAGCTGGGATTGGCACAGGCACATCACTCCAATAATATGGAATGCGGGTGTCCCAAGTGGCTACTTAACCCATTGCATCATACATAGTACCTGTCCCATGTCTTATCTATTGATTTAAGCACATATCTTTATTAAAATAGTTTAACTTCATCCTTTTAAATATGACTCCTTAGAAAAACTTAATAAGCAAATACTGAAGGAAAATCAGGTATTTTCTTCATTAACCTATAAATTTCATCTATTAACTCCAATTTCATCTGTTCACTCCAAATGTATGTATTTTAAACATCTCTCTTAGCACCTCTTCTTAATCTCCAGCAAGGCTGAATGAGCGTTGCCTGGTAACTCAGTATTCAGCTGTCTTCTCCCAACATTTGGGTAGACCTCTTTCTCTGGATAGCAAATCATAGCAGGTCTTTGGTTTGCCTTTTTAAGTTGCCCTGTGCCCCGTGCTCACAGAAGAGAAGACAGCCATGAAGATACATAGATGTTTGCCAAAATTCCAGATCCACTCTCTTAGCCCTGTGGCCTGTTTTTCTGCAGCATAAATAGGTGTTCAGCAACCACTTGATTAGGGATAATGTTCTCTCTTATCCCTTACAGGGTTACAGAGGTGGGAGTACAGCCTAACAGTTAAAACATCTGTATCGAAGATTGGAGTGCTTGGGCTTGAGACCTGGCTCCCACTGCTGGCTTCAGCTTCCTGCTGATGCAGACCCTGGGAGGCAGCAGGTGATGGCTCAAGTAACTGGATTCCTGCCACCCACATGGAGCCTTAGGCTGAGTTCCCAGCTCCTTGCTTTTGCCCTGGGGAATGAACTAACAGGCAGGGTCTTACTGTCTCTCTCCCTCTCAAGTAAATAATTTTTAGAATTTTGGTAAAGTACATATGTGTGAAATTTACCATTATTGGCATTCATCTCCAGATTTTTTCCATTTTAAAACTCAAACTCTGTACTCATTAAACACTAAGTCCTCATCACCTCACCTCTGCCTCTGACTACCCTGATTCTACTCTCTGTATTGAGGAATTTGACTACTCCAGGTGCCTCATATAAATGGAATCCTAAAGTTTCTGTCTTTTTGTAACTAGCTTATTTCACATAGCATTGCATCCTCAAGGTTGTATCCATGTTGTAGCTTAGGTCTGAATGTCCTTCCCGTTAAAGGCTGACTAACATTCCATATGCATGAGCATATTTTGTTTATATACTCATGTGGCAAATATTTGGGTTGCTTCCACCTGTTGGATTCCTTTGTTCATGTTACTACATTTATTGAGCATATCCTCTGTATAAATGGTTGTGATAGTTGCTAAGAGTAGGTTGAAAAAAGCTGAAAAGCATGGCATGGTTTCTGCTCCAAGGAACTTATAATTTTTTTAAAGATTTATTTATTTATTTATTTGAAAGGTAGAGTTATAGACAGTGAGAGAGAGTCAGAGAGAAAGGTCTTCCTTCTGTTGGTTCACCCCCCAAGTGGCCGCTACGGCCAGCGCTGCGCCGATCCGAAGCCAGGAGCCTCCTCCTGGTCCCCCATGTAGGTGCAGGGCCCAAGCACTTGGGCCATCCTCCACTGCCCTCCTGGGCCACAGCAGAGAGCTGGACTGGAAGAGGAGCAACCGGGACTAGAACCCGGTGCCCATATGGGATGCTGGCGCCGCAGACGGAGGATTAGCCAAGTGAGCCACGGCGCCAGGCCCAGGAACTTATAATTTTTAAGGATAATTCTAGGTGTATAAAAGTAATTATGGGGGTTCAGCACTGTGACATAATAGGTAAAGCCACTGCCTGCAGTGCCATCATCCCATATAGGTGCCAGTTAGAGTCCTGGCTGCTCCTCTTCCAATCCAGCTCTCTGCTATGGCCTGGGAAAGCAGTAGCAGATGGTCCAAATGCTTGGACCCCTGAACTTGAGTGGGAGACCCAGAAGAAGCTCTTGGCTCCTGGCTTCAGATCAGCTCAGTTCCGGCCATTGCAACCATTAGGGGAGTGAACCTACAGATGGAAGACCTCTCTCTCTCTCTCTCTCTGCCTCTGCCTCTCTATAACTCTGCCTTTCAAATAAATAAATAAATCTCTTTTTTTAAAAAAAAAAGTAATTACAGAAGGTAAGATAACTACCATAATAGGTATATATAGAAAAGAGCAATCTGGGAAAGCAGCAACAGGAAGGTGCCAGAGAGCTCAGCAGCTGTCGCTCTTCAGCTGTACTTTAAAGCTAAATGAGTTTGCAGTGGGTGGCAGGTGAAGGTGGCATGGGGAGGGACACAGGGGAAGGTGGAAGTAGGTGGCATACAGTCACAATTGGGAAGTGTGAGCCTGAGACAGTCACGTCCAAGTGTCTCAGCTGCGAGGCCACAGCACTTCACAGAGCAGGGCATTTGGAACACAACCGAACAGTCTCCTAAGACAGATAATTGAACAGCTCTCATTACAGAAACATAGACAACTGCGTTTCCAGAGATCTTCCCACAGAGAGGCCTTTGGGTGCCCAGCCAAGTGGGACCCTTGAGCAAAGGATTCAGGACAGCACAGGAACCTGTCTGTTGTCCTCATTCCTGCTACCGCTGCCTGACAGAGCTGAGGAGCTTCTGAACTGGGCCAGGCTTTTGTGAGACCATCCTGGGAGTCTGTTAAAGGAAGACTTCCCCCAAGAGAACGCTCTGGAGCTGCTGTGGTAGAATGTGTCCTCCCAAAATCGTGTGTTGGAGACTTAACCCTCCTATACAACCGTGTGTGGGAGGGCTTAGGTCATGAGGGCTGCACACTCGTGAATGGAGTAAAGCGAACTAGAAAATGGCAACTCATGACAAGAGCCTAGGGTGATTACTGATGCCATAAACAAGAGTGTCAATTTGTTAAGTCAACAACAGGAGTCACTGTGCACTTACTCCTCATGTAGGATCTCTGTCCTTAATGTGCTGTACATTGTGATTTAATGCTATAACTAGTACTCAAACAGTATTTTTCACTTTGTGTTTCTGTGTGGGTGCAAACTGTTGAAATCTTGCTAAACTGATCTTCTGTATATAAAGAGAATTGAAAATGAATCTTAATGTGAATGGAAGGGGAGAGGAAGCGGGAAAGGGGAGGGTTGCGGGTGGGAGGGAAGTTGTTGGGGGGAAGCCATTGTAATCCATAAGCTGTACTTTGAAAATTTATATTCATTAAATAAAAGTTAAAAAAAAAAAAAAGAAAATGGCTTAAGCTGCAAGTTCAGACTCTCCCCCCACCCCCCACTCATGGGGTACCACAGCTAGAGGCTGAGGAGCCCAACCTCCTGAAATGTGAGAAATAAATTTCTTTTTTTTACAAATTACCCAATTTGTGCCATTCTGTTATTCTAATGCAAAATGGATTGACTGCTAGTTTATCACTAGTGGTTTGGAATTCCTTTCTTCAGATATGCAACTAACACATATATGTTGAGTATCTACTCTGTGTCAAAATCGTTCCTGCTCATTACGTTACAGTAAACAATATAAATTGATGAGATTGTTGCTTTCTCATAGGGCTTCCTCTTTACTAGAGCAAGAAATAAACAAGATAACTATCAACAAGCGGTAAGAGTTACAAAGAGAATTAAAATCAAGTGACATAGTGGAGAGCAAATGGAGGGCTCCTGACACTGGGTGATCTGAGACAGTGACATTAAGCTGAGTTCTGAAGGCACTCACTGTGCAAAGATGGGAGGGAGGGGCAATCCACGCAGATGTGCAGCTGGTGCAAAGGCCCTAGGGCGAGGTTGACCTTGGCATATTTGAGGAACTGAAACAAGGCGGTCTGTGCAGAGCACAATGAATACACAGAGACTGTGTCTGAGATGAGTTAGAAAGAGAGCCCAAGGCCACATCTTAGATACCCTGTGACTCAGATGAAGGAGTTTGGAATTTTTTCCCTGAGTGCCATGAGAAATTATGGGAAAGCAGAGGGATAATTTGCTATGGTTCCACATTTTTGAAAGATCATTCTGGTGGTTTTGTGAAAAGGGGACAAATTTGGAATCAGGGAGGTCAGTTAGGCTGATACTGCAGTGGTGAAACAACAACAAAAAATATGTTGGATTGGACTTGGACACAGACATGGATAAAGAATCAGGTGGCAGCAGTAGAGACAGAGGGAAGAAAATGAATGCAGGTGCATTGTGGACGTAGATTCTACAAGCAATAAGGAAAATAAAGCAAACCTAGGAAAATTCCTCAATTTTTGCCTTAAGCAATTATGTAGATCATGTTTTCTTTTTCAATATGAGGATTCCTGGAAAAGAAGAAAATTTAAGTGAGAAGAGGAAAGAACCAGCAATTCTCTTTCTTTCTTTTTTTTAAAGATTTATTTGAAAGTCAGAGTTACACAGAGAGAGGAGAAGCAGAGAGAGAAAGAGAGGTCTTCCATCCGCTGGTTCACTCCCCAATTGGCCACAACGGCCGGAGCTGTGCCAATCTGAAGCCAGGAGCCAGGAGCTTCTTCCAGGTCTCCCATGTAGGTGCAAGGGCCCAAGGACTTGGGCCATGTTATACTGCTTTCCCAGGCCATAGCAGAGAGCTGGGTTGGAAGAAGAGCAGCCGGGACTAGAACTGGCGCCCATATGGGCTGCCAGCGCCGCAGGTGGAGAATTAACCTACTGTGCCATGGTGCCGGCCCCTACCAGCAATTCTCTTTCAAGCAAGTTCATCTGAGATGCATGTGAACCCATTCAACTGTTAGTCTACAGAGTTCTGATTAGAGGTCAGGGCTGAAAATACAGATGTGGGGAAATAAAATGTATTCTATGATCTCTTTGCTAAGTGATGATTAACTAAGTCCAGTTCAGCATCTCAAGTGCTAAAAAGCAGAACCACAGAGCCACTGTTGCACACCTAGTGATACCTTTCATTTGTAGCTTGTCCAGACTGTGGTAAATACTCGTGCACTGCCTGTTGCTGCCTGTTGCTATCATTTGGATCAGAAGAAAGAGGGATGACAGGGCTGGTGTTGGAGTTCAGTGGGTTAAGCCACTGCCTGTGATGTCGGCATCCCATATGGGTGCTGGTTCAAGTTCCAGCTGCTCCACTTCTGATCCAGCGCCCTGCTAATGTGCCTGGGAAGGTAGCAGAGGATGGTCCAAGTACTGTGGTCCTTGCCACCCACGTGGGAGATCCAGATGGAATTCTGGGCTCCTGACTTCAGCCTGGCCCAGCCCTAGCTGTTGTAGCCATTTGGAGGGTGAACCGGTGGTTAGAAGATCTCACTTGCTCTCTGTGTCTGCCCCCTCTCTGTAACTCTGCTTTTCAAATAAACAAAAAAATCTTATAACAGGAAGGAGGAGGAGGAGGAGGAGGGAGAAGTGGAATGTCTTGATCTCTTGTTGCATTGAGCTGGACATAGGAGAGAACAAGGTTCCTGAGTGCTCTGGCTGGGGATGTTGGCGACTGTGTGAGACCTTCTTGAAGAGGCTGGCTGCAGCTCTGATCTTTCATTCAGGCTTTTCTTTTTTTTTCCCTCTGATGCCACTATGACTCATGATTGGTTTTACAAATATAATTTCCCAGCATGTAGTCCTCCTTCCAGTTCCAGCACACCCCAGCTTCTCAGAATACACATCAACTGCCAGACACCTGTCCGTGACCCCCGAATGTAAGGTATCCTGTCCCTGGGAAGGAAAACCTGGCTTTGGGAGCCTTCTCTCCTGCGGTCTTTGGACTGGGATCTACACCTCCAAGAATGGGACGAGAGAGGCAAAGCATGTGAAGAACTCCATGGCTCTGAAATATATCCCGAGTTGTGTCACTAAAGAGTGGTACCCATGTGGTTGACTGGGCCACCTGAGATCATGGAGCCCTCATCTCCACTGGATGTTACCACCTGCAGTGTAATAATGTACTAGCTCTCTAATGTACTAGCTACGTGCTTGTGCGCCTGGAAAAGCAGCACTTGGGCCCCTGCCACCTATGTGGGAGACCGGATAGAGTTCTTGGCTTCTGATTTAAGGATTATCTTAGTTTCCAAATCAGTCTTATGCAATGGTTTTTACTGTCCCTATTCTAAAGATGAGGAAACAGGGGCTCAAGTTATTGAAATGACTTCTTCAACCTTGCAGACCAAGCCCAGATCTGTTTGGTACTATTGTACTGTATTGCTTCTCCTTGCTGTGTGTGTGTGTGTGTGTGTGTGTGTTAGGCAGAGTTACAGACAGAGGGAGGAGAGAAAAAAAAGAGAGATCTTCCATCCACTGTTAGTCCACTCCCCAAATGGTCACAACAGCCAGGGCTGGACTGGGCTGAAGCCAAGAGCCTGGAGTTTCTTCCAGGTCTCCCACATAGAGACATAGGTGGCAGAGGCCCAAGGACTTGCGCCCTCTTCCACTGCCTTTCCAAGCACATTAACATGGAGCTGGGGTCGGCGCCGTGGCTCAATAGGCTAATCCTCCACCTAGCAGCGCGGGCACACCAGGTTCTAGTCCTGGTCGGGGCGCTGGATTCTTTCCCGGTTGCCCCTCTTCCAGGCCAACTCTCTGCTGTGGCCAGGGAGTGCAGTGGAGGATGGCCCAAGTGCTTGGGCCCTGCACCCGCATGGGAGACCAGGATAAGCACCTGGCTCCTGCCTTCGGATCAGCGTGGTGTGCCGGCCGTGGCGGCCATTGGAGGGTGAACCAACGGCAAAAGGAAGACCTTTCTGTCTTTCTCTCTCACTATCCACTCTGCCTGTCAAAAAACAACAACAACAACAAGAAAACCAAAAAACAAAAAGAAAAACATAGAGCTGGATCAGAAGTGGAGCAGCCAGGTCTCAAACTGGCACCCATATGGGATGCTGGCACCGCAGATGGCAGCTTAACCAATTATGCTACGACGCTGGCCCCACTGTGTGTTCTTGCACTAGTCTTTTAACCTCTCTGGGCTGGAATTTCTTCATTTCTTAAAGGGGACATTAAAAATTGTGGTTTTTTTTTTTTTTTGTCTCATCTAGCTTTGTTATTGTGGATTCTGAACATATTTATTATTCAACTTTCCAAATGAGAGTTTTGGATTCTCTTAGAACCAAAATGCTTCAGCTAGAGTCTGATTTCCACACCTCTGAGGTAAGAGGGGAGAATGACCTTGCACTTGGAACATCTGGCATAAAAGTGTTGTGAGCCCGGAGGTGAAAGCCTCCTTCAGGGTATAAAGGATACTGTCGTGACTTCTTTGTTCCCTGGGCCTACAGCTCTTGCCTCTCTTTTCCTTTGGAAAATACTTCTCATTTTCTAAGTCCTTGTGCTTTGAAGGTCGACTTTTTTGGGCCGCGGGGGGTGGGGTGGGGAGATGTCAAAGGGGAGAGAAGGTTAAATACAGAACTGAGTCTGTTCGCTGCTAGCTGCGGAAGCTCGCTGCCGTCGCCCTGGCTTGACCTTGTCATCGCAGCTCCATTATGAGGGCAGAAGCTTAGCCTCCCCGGGGTCATCATTTCCTTTAGACCTTGCCAGCAGCAAAGGGCAAGAGGCTCTCTCCTCATTGATATTTGCCTGCTTGAATCCAAAAGAGCATGCTGATGGCAGAAAGGAAAAGCAACACCATTTGGCAGTGCAGTGCTTTAGTCAAAACCGATCTTCAGTGCAAACGTTGTTTTAGGTTTTAATCTCTTATCATACCCTTCTGATGGTTGTCCATTTATAACATGCTTTAGAACTCTAGCTACAGTAGTTGTCTTAGCATTCTCTTATTTATTTTTTATTTATTTATTTTTTAAAATTTTTTGACAGGCAGAGTGGACAGTGAGAGAGAGAGACAGAGAGAAAGGTCATCCTTTTGCCCTTGGTTCACATTCCAATGGCCGCCGCAGCTGGCGCGCTGCGGCTGGTGCACCACGCTGATCTGAAGGCAGGAGCCAGGTGCTTCTCCTGGTCTCCCATGGGGTGCAGGGCCCAAGCACTTGGGCCATCCTCCACTGCACTCCCTGGCCACAGCAGAGAGCTGGCCTGGAAGAGGGGCAACTGGGACAGAATCCGGCGCCCCGACCGGGACTAGAACCCGGTGTGCCAGCGCTGCAAGGCGGAGGATTAGCCTAGTGAGCCGCGGTGCCCGCCACTTTTTTTTTTTTTTAAAGAAAGATTTATTTATTTGAAAGAGTTACGCAGAGAGAGAAGGAGAGAAAGAGAGAGAGCGAGAGAGCGAGCAAGGGCTTTCATCCACTGGTTCACTCTCCAATTGGCTGCAAGGGCTGGAGCTGTGTCAATCCAAAGCCAGGAGCCAGGAGCTTCTTACGGGTCTCCCACATGAGTGCAGGGACCCAAGCACTTGGGCCATCTTCTACTGCTTTCCCAGGCCATAGCAGAGAGCTGGATCAGAAGTAAAGTAGCCAGGACTTGAACTGGCGCCCATATGGGATGCCGGCACTGCAGGTGGGTGCTTTACCTATTACACCACAGTGCCTGCCCCCTTAGCACTCTTGATCAGTTAATTTACCCAGGTGAAATTTACCTTATTAATTTTAAAAAAAAGATTTATTGTATGTATTTGGAAGGCAGAGTTACAGAGCAGACATGGGGTGGGGGAAAGAGAGAGATCATCCATCTGCTGATCTACTGATTCACTCCTCAGATGGCCTCAATAGCAGGGGCTGGGCCAGGCCCAGCCAGGAGTCAAGAGCTTCTTCTGGGTTTCCCACATGGGTGCAGGGACCCAAGCACTTGGCTCATTTTCCACAGCTTTCCCAAGTGCATTAGCAGAGAGCTGGATCAGAAGTGGAGCAGCTGGGTGTTGAACCAGTGCCCATATGGGATGCCAGCATTGCAGGTGGTGGCTTAATTCATTAGGCCACAATGCCGGCACCTATCTCATTAATTTTTATAAAAGATCCAAAATGAACTTTTTAAAAATCATGCCTGAGTATTAGATTTTAAGTGCCTTTTCTACAACTATTGGATTACCTTGAGTTGATTTTTGACTGTTGAACTAACCTTGCATACCTGGACTAAATCTCACTTGGATGCAGTGTATAGATTTTTTAAAAATACATTGTTGAATTCAATTTGCTAACAATGAAGTCAGGATTTTTTTTTCACCCATGTTCATGAGAGATATTCATCTGTAGTTTTTTTCCATTCTTGTGTCTTTGGTTTTGGTGTTAGGATAATGGAATGAGTTAGGAGGTATAATCTGTTTCCTTTTTTGTGGAAGAGATTATAGAAAATCAATATCGTTCCTTATCTAAACGTCTGTTAGGATTCACTAGTGAAGCCAAAAAGGAGCTGGTTGTTTTTGCTTTAGAAAGTTAGAAATTTACTGATTTAATTTCTTTAATAAAGACCTATTCATTCAGGTGGTCTGGTGGTCCTGCTATGAGTTATTATCAATTGTGTAAGGAATTGACCCATTTAATCCGAATGATCAAGTTTGTGGGTATAGAATTGTTCATAATATTCCCTAATTATCTTTTTGCTGTCCATGGAATCAGTAGTGGTGGTTCCTCTTTGATTTCTGATATAGGAAGTTGTATCTTCTCTTTTTTCTTGGTTGGCTGGGTCAGAGGTTTAACGATTGTATGATCTTCAAACAATCAGCTTTTGGTTTTGTTGGTTTTCTCTAGTCATTTCCTATTTTAGGTTTCTTTTCCACTTTAATTTCTGTTCTTATGCGTATTTTGAATTTAATTTGCTCTTTTTTTTTTCTGTTTTACTATAGTGGAAGCCTAGGTTCCAGGGTTTAAACTTTCTCCTTCTAATATGAAGAGTCTACAAAAAGTTCATGGAAAATGCATATTGTGAAAAATCTATGTAAGGATTTCAAAATATTCTTTTTAAGAAGATTTATTTATTTACCATTTAAAGGTTTATTTATTTATTTGAAAGTCAGAGTTACAGACTTTCTCTGTCAGAAGAGAGAAAGAGAGATCCTCCACCTGCTGCTTCACTCTCCAGATGGCCGCAATGGCCACGGCTGTGCCAGTCTGAAGCCAGGAGCTTCTTCCAGGTCTCCTACGTGAGAGGTAGGGACACAAATACTTGGGCCACCTTCTGCTGCTTTTCCCAGATCATTATCAGGGAGCTGGATCAGAAGTGGAACAGCAAGGACATGAATTGGCGCCCATACGGGATGCTGGCATTGCAAAGGATGGCTTTACCTGCTGCACCACAAAGCCAGCCTCTTATTTATTTGAAAGACAGAGTCACAGAGATAGAGATAGACATAGATGGGGAGAGGGAGAGAGAGAGAGAGAATTTTTCCATCCACTTGTTCGCTCCCCAAATGGCTGTTACAGCCAAGGTTGGGCCAGGCTGAAGCCAGGAGCCTGGAACTCCATTCGGATCTCCCACATAGGCATCTGGATCTCGCAAGCACTTGAATTATCTTCTGCTGATTTCTTAGGCACAATAGCAAGAAATTGGGTCATAAGTGGAGCATCTGGGACTTGAACCAGGGCTCTGATATGGGATGCTAGCATTGTAAGTAGCAGCTTAACCCGCTAGCCACAATGCTGACCCTCGAAATATTCTTGCACAAAAATAAACTAAGGCTAAGTTTCCATTAAACTTTTGAAGTACATGCATACATTTAATAATATAAACTTTCTTCTGTGCATTGCTTTGCCTACATTCTACAAATTTTGATAAATCATTTCATATTCATTTGGTTCAACATATATTGAAATTTGCCTTTATACTTTCTCCCGTGTGTTATTTAGAAGTATGATGCTTAATCCCAAATATTTTATAATTTTCCAGTGTTTTTTCTGTTACTGATTTCCAGTTTAATTTCATTGTGGTCTGAGAAGGAAGACTGTTTTCTTAAATTTGTGTATTTCAAAGCCCAGAATGTGGTCTATCTGCATGACTATTCCAAGTGAGCTTGAGAAGAATCTGACCTGCTGTTGTTGGATTTAGTAATTCATTAGATGTCAATTATATCCAGTTGATGGATGGTGCTGCTGAGTTCAGTTATGTCCTTACCTTTTTTCTGTCCCCTAGATCTGCCTATATAAGGTTCTTTCAATAAACAGGTAAAGCTCATTTTTCATGTGGAGGGAACTGGGGGACTTGTCAGAGTTTAAGAGTTAGTCACTGAGGCAGGGGAATGGAAGTCCACAAAGAGAAAAGAGAGGTAGTCAATGCAAAAACCAGGATTTGTGCTCTTCATGAATTTTTTTGGGGGTGCGCGACAGTGCTTGAATGCCCAAGAGCTTTCCTTTCTCAGTGAATTCAGTTAGCAACTGTGCACTGAGTGTGAACTTGGCCATGGAGTGTGTGAGCCAGGGATGCACAAAGGCCGAAAGGAATGACCTGGTGACCATGATATCTAGTGGTTCTTGGTCCTCTGTCTAGGAACCACCTACAGAAATTGGAGGGAAGACAAAACTGACTTCAAAGTGTATTTTCCAAGGTTCTTCTTTGTTTCCTTCTTCTTATTTTTTTAAAGATTTATTTAATTTATTTGAAAGGCAGAGTTACAGAGAGGCAGAGGCAAAGAGAGAGTGGTGGGGTGGCGTGGGAGAGAGGTCTTCCATCTGCTGGAATGGCTGTGATGGCCAGATGGTGCAGTACTACTTAAGTCACTGTTTGGGATGCCCACAGCTGGTATCCAATTGCCAGGTTTGACCCTGATTACTCCACTTCTGATCCAGCTTCCTGCTAATGTGCACCTGCAGAGGCAGAGGCAATGACTCAAGTACTTGGGTCCCTGCCACCCATTCGGGAGACCTGGATGCAGTTCCTGACTCATGGCTTCACCCTGGCTGTTGCAGGCATTTGAAGAATGAACCAGCAGATGGAATATCTCTGTCTCTGTCTCCCTGACTTTCAAATGAAATGAAAGTAAGTGAACATTTAAAAAATTTTCTTCAATTAGTGATTGTGTGGAGGGAAGAACATATTTGAAGTGTATGCCAGTGTTCATAGCAACATTGTGCACATTGGCCCAGGAGTGAAGGCAACCCTCAAGGAACCACCAACAGATGAATGGACGAACAGAATGGGGTGTATACATAACATGGAATATTATTCAATCACAAACAGGAATGACATTCTGATGTTCTTTTCCCCCCAAAGATGTATTTATTTATTTGAAAGTCAGAGTTACAGAGGTAGAGAAAGAGAGCGAGATCTTCCATCTGCTGGTTCACTCCCCAAATGGGGAGGCCAAAGCCAGGAGCTTCTTTCAGGTCTCCCATGCAGGTGGCAGGGGCCTGAGCACTCGGGCCAGTGCTTAGGCCATCTTCCACTGCTTTCCCAAGTGCATTCGCAGGGAGATGGATCAGAAGTGGAGCAGCTGAGACTCATCAGTGTCCACATGGGATGCCAGTGCTGCAGGTGGCTGCACCATGAAGCTGTTCTGATACATGCTCCAATGTGGATGGGCCTTGAGGACATTATGCTAAACAAAAGACACCAAACACAAAGGGGGAAAATATCTAGAATGGGCAAATTCAGAGAGAAAGAGAGAAAATTAGATGTTAGCAGGGTCTAAGGCAAAGAGGGGAGTGGGTGTTACTTTTTTTAGTAAGTACAGAGTTTCTGTTTGGTGTGATGAACATTTTGAAAACAGACAGTGATGATGATAACTTGATGTTGTAAATGAAGCTAATGCTACTGAACCTACACTTAAAAACGGTTACAATGAGAGCAGGCATTTGGCTTAGCAGTTGGGACTCCTGCATTCCATATCGGAGTGCCTGCGTTTGAATCCCAGCTCGGTTTCTGATTCCAGCTTCCTGCTAAAGCAGACGCTGGGAGGTGGCAGGTGATAGCTCAAGTAGTTGGGTCCCTGCCAACCATATTAGAGACCAAGATTGAGTTACTGGCTTCTGGCTTTGGCCTGGTTCAGTCTTGACTGTCATGAAGCAACACGGGGAGTGAACCAGTGAATGGGGGGCGGGGTCTGTCCATCTCTGTGTCTCTCTGCCTCTCAAATGAATAAAATAAAGAATCTAGGCCAGCGCTGTGGCTCACTTGGCTAATCCTCCACCTGCGGCGCCGGCACCCCGGGGTTCTAGTCCTGGTTGGGGCTCCGGATTCTGTCCCAGTTGCTCCTCTTTCAGTCCAGCTCTCTGCTGTGACCTGGGAAGGCAGTGGAGGATGGCCCAAGTGCTTGGGCCCTGCACCTGCATGGGAGACCAGGAGGAAGCACCTGGCTCTTGGCTTCAGATCAGTGCAGCGTGCCAGCTGCAGCGTGACAGCCATATCGGCCATTTTGGGGGTGAACCAATGGAAAAATGAAGACCTTTCTCTCTGTCTCTCTCTCTCTCTGACTAACTCTGCCTGTCCAAAAAAAAAAATCCAATGGTTAAAATGGGAAATTTTAGGTTGTGTAAGAGCACTTCCAAAACTTCATGGAAAATGTAATGAAAATTTTATTTTGGCACAAAAATGTTTCAAAATCCGTACATAATTTATCCCAGGCCATAGCAGAGAGCTGGATCAGAAGAGGAGCTGCCGAGACCAGAACCGGTGCCCATACGGGACACCGGCACTTCAGGCCAGGGCTTTAACCCGTTGTACCACAGAGCTGGCCCCCATAGTTTATTCTTTTTTTTAAAAAAAAATATTTTATTTATTTATTTGAGAGGTAGAATTACAGGCAGTGAGAGGGAGAGACAGAAAGGTCTTCCTTCCATTGGTTCACTCCTCAGTTGGCCGCTACGACTGGAGCTGTGCCAATCCGAAGCCAGAAGCCAGGTATTTCCTCCTGGTCTTCCATGTGGGTGCAGGGGCCCAAGTTGGGCCATCCTCCACTGCCTTCCCGGGCCACAGCAGAGAGCTGGCCTGGAAGAGGGGCAACCGGGACAGAATCCGGCACTCTGACCGGGACTAGAACCCAGTGTGCCGGCGCCACAAGGCGGAGGATTAGCCTAGTGAGCCGCGGCGCCGGCCTTAGTTTATTCTTAATATACATTTTCTACAAACTTTTTGAAGATCCCTCATATATTTACCACAATAAAATGATATTAAAAACATATAATAATAATAAAACTATAAATGTGATTCAATTCTTAGCAGGGAAACAGACAAATAGAGCTATGAATAAAGTCAAAATTTGGAGATAAAATGTAAAGGCCTAGAATCAAGCATGAACAGAGTTTCCTTGGCGAGGGCAACGTGAACAGGGCAGCAGATAGAGCCGGGGCACTGAGCAGACATCCGATTAGGAAGAGCCTGGTGTGTGGTGAGGAATGAAAGTCCAGGCAGGGTCCCTCCGCGGGAAGTAAGCAAGTGTGATCAGGTTTGCCTGGGAAGAATCACTGCACGGAGTGAGGGGATACGGTGCAGGAGAACAACAGAGAGAGCAGGGAGAAAGAGAACAGCACTGCACTTGGCCAGGCAGGAAGCAACCAGCTCCAGCTCACACTGCCCCCACACTAGTTGGCACCACACTGGGCCCCTAGAGCCAGTGCAGGTAACAGTGACCCACCAAGTTCTCTTCGTCTTGTTTCCTGCTTTAGCACAAGTTTCACCTGCTCCCGTAGGGGCCCACGCGTGTCCTCCTCCCGGCTCAGCTGCTGAAGGGAGGAATGCCCACGTGGGAAGTAGCTCAGTGATAATCATCTGGGTGCAAGCCAGACGGCTCTTACTAGATGTCTGCCTTCCTGTGCGTCCATCAGAGAAGCCTAGGGGGTCTGAAAAGTTCTAGTTGCCTCCCTTTCATCCCAAAGCTGTCTGACAGCACAGAAGTGCTACCACAATGAAAGAATGCACTTCTCTCTTCTTAAAAAGATTTATTTTGATTTATTTGAAAGGCAGAGTGTCAGAGAGAGAGAGCAAGCGAGCTTCTATTGCTGATTCACTTCCTACATGGCTGCAACAGCCAAGGTTGGGCCAGACGGAAGCCAGGAGCTCCGAGCTCCATCCGGGTCTCCCATATAGGCAGCAGACGCTCAAATACCCGGGCATTACCTGTTATTGAACCTTGCACCTCTTATTAGTCACTTGTAACTTCGTTCTTTTTCACTATGAATATCTTTGGGTAATTGACTTTGTCACTCCATGTGAACTATTTCTTTAGTTCCCGCCACACAGGACGCCACTGTTCTGACAGATGAAGCCCGTCTGCACAGGTTTCGCCATCCTATTGACGTCGTTCAATTTTGTCATTTTTAAGGATTATCCCTAGCCTCAAAAGTTTTAGAGCTGCTTTAGTTTTCACTCATGTCACTACAGAGGAGGTGGCGCATAAGCGGGCGGTCCCAGGCCGCACAGCCCGGCTCCAAATGCTGTTTCAGCGATGCCCGCCAGGGGTCAGCACAGGCTCGGCGTTGGGCTGCGGCCTCCCACAATGCACCGGGCTCCGGGGCCCTCGCGGCGGCGGCGGCGAACCAGCTGCACCGCCGCGGCGGGGCGAGTACTGTTCGGGCGGGGGGCGGGGCCAGTGCCGGAGGGGGCGGGGCTGGGAGCCGCCGCGCGGGTCGCGGTCGCTGTCGCCGGCCGCCTCAGACGTCGGCACCTGAAGCTGTGGCAAGGTAGGGGGCCCCGCGGGGTCATCCCTGCCGGGAGTGTGAAGTCCCTTCGTGGTGCGAATCGGACAGGCCCTGGGCTGCTAACATTGAGAGAGGGTCTCCCACTTGTCGCCGGAGCCCGGGTTCGCCGGGAGGGATCTATTTTAAACTCTTTGTCTGGTCCCGTTCTCGCGCCGCTCGCGTCTCCGCAGGGTCCGCGCAGCCCGCCGTGGGGGCATTTGCGGCCGGTTCCTCCTCTCCTGCCGCGGGTGTGGATGTGACTGACCTCCAGGGTGGGGCTGCGTGTGCAGGAACCGGGGAGGGCGTGGACTGCGAACGCGTGGGAACTCCGGAGCTGCGAGGCGCCGGCGTGCGTGGCTGCGGGCCCTGCCCCGTGCCGCCGCGGGTGCTCCCGAGTGGCCTGTGCCTCGCGTGCCTGCTGCAGGCTGCTGTCCCTGGGGGCTGAAGCCGGGCGCCCCGAGCACGCCCAGCCCAGCCGGGGAAGCCGCCTCCTCCTCCTCCTCGCTGCGCAGGCTGCCCGCCGGCGGTCCCCAGCGCCACACCCCGGCCCTCCCAGCGCGGCCAACCTGCGTCTGGCAGCCAACTTGAGCTTTCCAAAAAGTAAAGTTTGGCAGGCGGGGAGCAGCGCTGGAGTACGTACGGAGCGTTCGGGAGAGCTTGGGCTCCTCGGTGCCGGCCTGCCTTGGCCAGTTTCTGGGTCGCGCCGCCTGGCGGGTTCCGCTCAGTCTCGCGTCTTCTTACCGCAGCGCTGCCCAAGGTAGCAGTGTCCTGTCCACCTCTTCAGGCTGCAGTGCTAAGGGGGCGTCGCCTTTGCCCACTTCGGTCCTCTGATTCCTATCCCCTGTGTGACAAAATTCATATTTTAAGAAGAGTGTATTTCTTTAAAACCCTCAGTCTGTAGTAGGTCCATTTCTGTGAGTATCAATCGGTTGATTTCATTCGTGAAGTGCAAGCAGTTTCTTTTCTTATTTTAGTGATAAAGATTGTAATTGGGAATCAAGCTAAAAGATAGCCTCCAGGTGAACAGGATCCTAATTCACAGATTAGCTGATGTGAAAAGCCTGTAGAAGGGAAGTGAGGCAAGCTCAGTTCTGAAATGTTTCTGCCGCTGCGAGAGTTGAGTTATTAAAGTTATCCTAACTGTTCCCTCCAAATCTAAAATGCTAAGAATAGATGCAGACTCCCTTTCTTAAAAGATGTGCTGCTTGCCTCAATAATGAAAAATAAGAAAAAATTTTAAACTGTTACCACTTATGTCCAAGGAAAGTAGTAAGTTAAACATTTTTGTTAACTAGAAATTCCCAATGATCATTGACCCCCCCATCTCTGGGTGTTTTTCCTTTTGAATGATAGTTCTCTTTCAGACTATGACGTCATGAATTGCTGATTTGTACAATGAGTTCTACTTAGAAAATATTTTCCATATGTAATAGTAATCTTCATTTAAAAGCATTGTGTATTTGTGAGAAAGAAGATACAAATCCTTAAAAAGTTAATAAAAACTAGGGGGAAAAAAGTCAGCTGGTATATACTAGTGACTCCGGTTAGGAGGTCCCGGGAAGTGACAGCATACCCAAAAGATAAAATCAGAGTCACTAACACACAAGAAGAACTGGAGGGGCACCACTTGAAACTTAAAAGGAGCAGTTTAAAGACATGTTAAAGTAAGATAAGTTTGTAGAGTAGGTTGCAGGCATTTGTAAGCCCACAGCCTTGAGAGATTTATGGAAAGACACACTCATTAACAAATCTGACTACAAATTCATGGCTCACTAAAATAAGCAGATCAGATGTTTCTTATGTCACTTGTAAATTCATGTGCTTTAAGTTAAGAAGCACTTGACCCCTACTTTGGCAACTTTCCCATCCCTTACTGCTTCTTTAAAAAAAAAAAAAAAGTCCCACAGTTCTGGCTCGTGGGGGCAAATTTTTCCTTTTTTTTTTTTTTTTTTAAAGATTGATTTATTTATTTGAAAGAGAGAGAATCTTCTATTCATTGGTTTATTTCTCAGATGGCTACAATGGCCAGGGCTGTACCAGGCCAAAGCCAGGAGCCAGAAACTTCATCCAGTTCTCCCACATGGGTGCAAGGGCCCAAACACTTGGGCCATCTTCAGCTACTTTTCCCAAGCTACTAGCAGGAAGCTGGATCCAAAGTGGAGCTGCTGGGACACAAACCGGTGCCCGTACGGGCTGCTGGGATCCCAGGCAGCAGCTCTTCCTACTAGATCACAATGCCAGCATCTGGAGGCAGATTTTTAAAACTGACCTGTGAGCATAGATTAGAGTTGACAGGACTTACCAGCAACGGGTGATTCTTCATTTACTCATTCCTTCAGCAGGTTTCTGTAAGCACCTACTACATGCAAGTCTAGACTTAACTGCTTTAGCCTCATCCTGTGGGAAGTACTGTGGGTAGGATCTATGAATAGGGACTGTGTCAGGATCATCAAAGTAGGAACCCGGGTTGCTTTTTAGACACTGGTGAAGCAAAGGCATCCCTCGTAAGAATCATTAAGACCTTAGTAGCTCATTTTAAAATTTCGTGTCCCAGCTGCTCCTCTTCCGATCAAGCTCTCTGCTGTGACCTGGGAAGGCAGTGAAAGGTGGCCCAAATGCTTGGGCCCCGGCACCTGCGTGGGAGACTGGAAGAAGCTCCTGGCTCCTGATTTTGGATTGGCTCAGCTCTGGCCATTGCAGCTGTATGAGGGGTGAACCAGCAAATGAAAGACCTCTTTCTCTGGCTTTCCATGTGTCTGTAACACTACCTCTCAGAAAAATAAATCTTACAAAAAAAAAAAAAAAAAAAAGATACCCCACTTATTTGGAAGGGAGGAAGAATTAGAGACAATACCTCAAAACATATCCTCTTTGACTTCCTCTTTGTGGTCACAATTTTTATAGAACACTCATTATATACAGATACTAATTATTAAATAAGAGTCATATAATATGAGGCTATCGAAGCAGTTGTTTTGAAAGAGTTAATCACATGAGAATCATCCCCAGCTTTGCAGTAAGTAAAAGCGCCCTTTTAGTCAGATTTTTTTTTTTTTTTTTTTTTTTTTACAGGCAGAGTGGACAGTGAGAAAGACAGAGAAAAAGGTCTTCCTTTTGCCGTTGGTTCACCCCCCAATGGCTGGTGCGCTGCCGCCGGCGCACTGCGCCTATCCGAAGGCAGGAGCCAGGTGCTTCTCCTGGTCTCCCATGGGGTGCAGGGTCCAAGCACTTGGGCCATCCTCCATTGCCTTCCCTGGCCATAGCAGAGAGCTGGCCTGGAAGAGGGACAACCGGGACAGAATCCGGCGCCCCAAACGGGACTAGAACCCCGTGTGCTGGCGCCGCTAGGTGGAGGATTAGCCTATTGAGCCGCGGCGCCGGCCCAGATTTATATATTTGTAAACATCTTAGCACTGCGCTAGAACTAGAAATATGAAGACGAATACTCTCACCCTGATGTCAGTAACTGCCCCTTGCAGTCTGTAAGTTAAGATGAATAGCTTCCTTTTGTAAGGGCTTACCAGGTTCTTGTTGGAGGAAGTCAATGCAGAGATCAGTATGGGTTTACTATGAATTGGTACCTGCTCATGTGCTTTGTGTCCCTATTCTAGTCTGATGAGGTAGGGAAAGAACTTCTGGAAAAATAAATGTCTGAAATTAGTAGTAAAGAATGATTAACTTATAACCAGAAGTGAGAGGGGGAGTGCTTCAGGTATGGGACAATCATGGAAATAAAGCAACAAAGTATAAGGCCTAGAAACATAAAGAACGAGACTGGGAAGCAGGGGAGGGGTCGGATCCTAGAGGCCCTGTAAAGGTGAGAGGAGTGCTCGCTTCGGCAGCACATGTACTAAAATTGAAACGACACAGAGAAGATTAGCATGGCCCCTGCGCAAGGATGACACGCAAACTCGTGAAGCTTTCCATATTTTTGAAATCTTTACTTAGTATAGAGTTGATCTTCTGTATATAAAGACAATTAAAAATGAATCTTAGTGAATAATGGGATGGGAGAGGGAGTAGCAGAAGGGATGGTTTGTGGGTGGGAGGGTGGTGGTTGAGGGAATAACCATTATAAGCCAAAAGTTGTACTTTGAAAGTTATATTTATTAAATAAAAGTTTTTGCCGGTGCCGCAGCTCACTAGGCTAATCCTCCACCTTGTGGCGCCGGCACACCGGTTCTAGTCCCGGTCGGGGCACCGGATTCTTTCCCGGTTGCCCCTCTTCCAGGCCAGCTCTCTGCTGTGGCCCGGGAGTGCAGTGGAGGATGGTCCAAGTGCTTGGGCCCTGCACCCCATGTGAGACCAGGATAAGTACCTGGCTCCTGCCATCGGATCAGCGCGGTGCACCGGCCGCAGCGCGCTGGCCGCAGCGGCCATTGGAGGGTGAACCAACGGCAAAGGAAGACCTTTCTCTGTCTCTCTCTCTCACTGTCCACTCTGCCTGTTAAAAATAAATAAATAAATAAAAGTTTTCTATTAAAAAGGTGAGGGGAGCCACTGAAGACTGTGGTAGGAGAATGACAGGAGCAGATCTGGTTCAGATAGCTCACTCTGAAGCCTGGATGAAGGATAGATTTAAGAGGGTGAGAGGGAGGAAGAACTGTTAGGAAGCTATAGCACTGATTAGGAAAGAAATGCTGAGGGCTTAGTGCTTGCCGAATCCTTTACCATTTGCAGTGTTCTAATCCATTTAAAAAATCTATTTATTTGAAAGGCAGAGTGAGAGAGATAAAGATCTCTTCCATACATGGCTTCACTCCTCAAATGCCTGCTACAGGGCTGGCATAAGCCAAAATCGGGAACTCCATCTAGGTCGCCCACATGGTTGGCAGGGACCCAAGCACTTGGGCCATCTTTTACTCACTACCTCCCAGGTGCATTATCAGGAAGCTGGATTGGAAGCATGGAGTAGCTGGGACTTGAACCTGCACTCTGACATGGGATACAGGCATCTCATGACTTAACCTGCTATTCGCAACACCCGCTATTTTATTTAATTATTTTAATTTTATTTATTTTTAAATTTTATTTTAAAATTTAAAATTTTTATTTCATTTCATTATTTTATTTTATTTATTTGAGAGAGTTAGAGAGATAGAGACAGGGAGAGAGAAGGTCTTCCATCCACTGGTTCACACCCCAAATGGCTACAATGGCTGGAGCTGAGCTAATCTGAAGCCAGGAGCTTTTTCCAGGTCCCCCACATTGGGCTATCCTCTGCTGCTTTCCCAGGTGCATTAGCAGGGAACTGGATCGGAAGTGGAGCAGCGGGGACTCAAACCAGCACCCATGTGGGATGCTGATGCCGCAGGCTGGGGCTTTAACCTGCTGTGCCACAGCACTGGCCCCAGCGCTCGCTCTTCATAGGTGATTTCATTTGGTTTTCCTAACTACCCTTTGCAGTCCTCAGGTTAAAATTAATAGCTTCCTTTTTAAGTGCTTACCAAGTACCTTATGTACATCATTTCTGATACTTTAAAAACCCGACAAATTAAGTATTATGAAGCTCACTTAACAGAAATTGATGCTGAGGGCCGTGTGAAGACCAGGCCCAGTATCTAGTGCAGGTCTTCTGAATAGCAAGTGGGTCTGACTTCTCCAGAGATTTAGACATGAAAACCATTCTAGACAAATACACACCCTTCGAAACACCTCTCTGGAGTCAGCATAGCAGTAAGAGCATAACGCTGGCTTCTTCAGCAGTACTCTCTGTGCATTTACAAGTCCCCTTGAACTAAACACAGAATTTACATGGGATTAGCAGTCCCACTTCTAGGCTCAAAATCCAAAGAATTCAAAGCAGAGATTCAAAGATGTTCTCCCATGTTCATAGCAGCCTTTTTCATAGCAGCCAAAAAGTAGAAGCATCCCAAATGTGCGTGGGTGGATAGATAGATTGATAAACAAGGTGTGGTCCATATGGACAATAGAATATTACTCAGACGAGAAAAGGGAGGAAATTCTAACACGGGCTGCAACATGGATGAACCTTGAAGATACTTGGCTAAGTGAAATAAGCCAGTTACAAAAGGACAAGTACTGTGTGATTCCACTTGTCTGAGACACCTACAATGGTCAAATTTGTAGAGACGGAAGGTAGAATGAGGTGTGCTGGGGTTGGAAGATAGGAGAGCGGGGAAGTGTTTCAATGGGAATAGAGTTTTAGTTTGGAAAGATGAAGAAACTCTGGAGATGGAAGGTGGTGATGGCTGTACAACAGTGTGAATGCCATGAACTGTACATGGCAAAATTTATATATGTTTCACTACACACACACTTTATGATCAGATTACCAAGGTCCAGGAGCTGGTGACAAATGTGTGGTAAGACTAGTAAATCTAACTCAAAAAAAAAAAAAAAAAAAAAAAGATGTCTCATAGAATCCAGCCCAAGAAAAGAATGCTGGCTGGATTCCTTGATGACAGATTGCAGAAGTGTGAAGCTGCAAGATAGAAGAGATACCGTTTAGTTCAACCCCTTTTTTTTTCACACTGGTGAACAGTGAGGCCCAGAGTTATCCAGTGCCTTGCCCAGGGTCACCAAGCAAGTTCAGGCAAAGGGAAAATGTGAAGCCAGAACGTGTCCTCTCCTGCCAGACACCTAGTTCCTGGTACTGACAAGGACTTTTGGGGCTCACAGGCAAAGCTGTGCTCTGGCTTTCTTTTAGGCAGAAAGCAAACCAGCTTTTCTTCCTTTAAAGATTTATTTATTTATTTGAGAGAGAGAGAGAAGAGAGAGAAGGATCTTCCATCCACAAATTCACTCTCCAAATGGCTGTCATGGCCAGAGGTAGGCCAGGCTGAAGGCAGGAGCATCCTCCAGGTATCCCATGTGGGTTACAGGGGCCCAGTGACTTGGGCCATCCTTCTCTGGTTTCCCAAGGCACATTAGCAGGGAGCTGGATTGGAAGTGGAACAGCTGGGACGTGGCCTACCCCAACTGGGATGCTGGTGCTCTAGGCAGCTCCTTAACTTGCTGCACCACAGTGTCGGCTAAAAACCGAGAGGTTTTTTAAGTTGATCAGGTTGCTACAGGAAATTCATAGACACAGTGTCTGAAGAGATTCAGGTGTTTAGCATGTGGAGTTTGGGTGCTGGCTGTCAAGATATCAAGGTTGGAAAGAAGTGATTAGAGTTCATTCATTATCAAATATTTGAGGACCTCTGTGTCAAATATTCTTAATTTTCAATTTTTCTTTTCTTTTTTTTTGTTTTGATAGGCAGAGTTAGACAGTGAGAGCGAGACAGAGAGAAAGGTCTTCCTTCCATTGGTTCACCCCCGAAATGGCTGCTACGGCTGGTGCTGTGCTGATCTGAAGCCAGGAGCCAGGTGCTTCCTCCTGGTCTCCCATGTGGGTGCAGGGCCCAAGCACTTGGGCCATCCTCCACTGCCTTCCCGGGCCACAGCAGAGAGTTGGACTGGAAGAGGAGCAACCGGGACAGAATCCGGCACCCCAATGGGGACTAGAACCTGGACTTGAACCCTGGGTGCCTGTCCGCAGGCAGAGGATTAGCTGAGGATTAGCCTAGTGAGCCGCAGTGCCAGCCTCAATTTTTCTTTTCTATTTAAATTGTCTGCCAACTTTATTCTAGATGGTTTGCCAATTGCCTTTGGATATAAACTCCCAAGTCACAGAAACCTTCGTTGACTTATGGAAAGGGTCAGTAGGGGAAAATGTAGAATTAGAGGGGATGATATGAGGTGAAAGGGGGCAACAACAGGTACCAAGAGAGTTGTAATCCAAATGAGCCAGCCCCCAGTACTGCAAGATTCTAATTAGGACTTGTGGCTAAGGGGTTGCAGATGTAGAGGAATTGGAACCCGACTTACACAGCTTGCCCCTGCACAGACCAAGTGTAGTGGCTGCTTGGAGGCATTTATTTATTTAAAATACAGAGTTACAGAGAGGCAGAGGCAGAGAGAGAGGTCTTCCATCTGCTGGTTCACTCCCCAGTTGGCCGCAACAGATGGAGCTGCACTGATCCGAAGGCAGGAGCCAGAAGCTTCTTCTGGGTCTCCCACATGGGTGCCGGGGCCCAAGGACTTGGGCCATCTGCTGCTGCTTTCCCAGGCTATAGCAGAGAGCTGGATCCAAAGAGAAACAGCCGGGACTAGAACTGGCGCCCATATCAGGTGCCGGCACTGCAGGTGATAGCTTTACCCACTATGCCACAGCGCCAGCCCCACCTGGAGGTCTTAAAGCCTGTGTGGAGGAGTAGAGCAACTGCAGTAAAAACCCCAAAAGATACACAAGAGAGTGAAACTTGGAGGTGAGCAAAAATGCAAAGAGAAAGATGTGGAAGAAGGTGCAATCAGGAAAGACCCCAGTTGATCAGATGGCTTCCCAATCTTCTGGTCACTAGAGCAGGTTGACTCCTCATAACTATGTATACATGTGGATCTGCCCACTTCCTGGATACCAGAGGTGTAGGATGTAAGGTACAACCTACCTTAAATAATGAGGCACTGGAGTAGTCTGCAGTAAAACAAGCACTGGGTTTGAAACCATTTCTTAAACTCCAGGGCCATGGAAAAGTTACCTAACTCACCAGAGTGTTGCACTGCCTCATCTGTAAATGTAGTAACTTCATAGAGTTATTACCAGAGCACAGAGGTCCTTGTCTTCACACTAGAAAAGAGTTTTGGATGTTAGAAAGAGTAGCATGAGCATGCTAGCCGGTTTAATATGAGAATACACCTGACAGGCCATGCGGGCATCTCAGCATAGAACTGAGAGCCCAGCCTGCAATCAGACTGCAGTTTTTCTCTTCTCCACTCCCTCTGCTGGGATGTTGCTGCACAGAGGGCTTTCTGGATATGGAATTCATGAAATTCCTCCTGGGACTTTATCAGCACAGTGTTATTGGCCCTAATAGCCTCCCCTCAGAAGACCCCCGACCCCGCTACCCCGGGGTCGGGGGAAGGACTGGGACCAACCTAGTGAGGTTATCAGACATGAGCAAGACTTGTGACATGCAAATACTGGTCTTGCTTCTGTTTCTTTGCTCATTCTACCGCACAGAATTAACATTTTTGTTCTTTCAGCTTCTCTCACACACATGGGTTAACGTCTAACTTCCTACCTGACAGTCATTGCCAGAATGAGAAACCCTTAATTAGAAATGTTACCGTATTTATTCAGCAACCATCAAGTGACAACTAAGCGGGAATACTGTGTGAGGAGCAGGAGAGAAAAAAGGGGGCAGATGTGGTTCTTGTCCTTGAAAGGCTTGTAATGGGAAGAGGAAGACAGACGTGTGGACTCACAGTGAGTAACACTGTTAAAGTGCTTTGCTGGAGACGTCCCTGGTATTTGGGATACATACAGTGTGAGGATATGCTAGCTGTTTTTAAAATCGTGAAACATAAAAGGGCAGGGTAAGCCACTGCCTATAACACTGGCGTCCCATATGAGTGCTTGTTTTAAGTCCCAGCTGCTCCACATCCAATCCAGCTCCCTGCTCATGAGACTGGGAAAACAGTGGAAGATGGCCCAAGTGCTTGGACCCCTGCCACACACATGGGAGACCTGGGCGGAGTTCCTGACTCCTGGCTTCGGCCTGGCCCAGCTCTGGCCATGGCAACCACCTTGAGAATGAATCAGCAGATGGAAGATCTCTCTTCTCTCTGTCTCTCTCTGTAACCCTGACTTACAAATAAATAAAAAAAAGAATCTTCAAAAAAAATGATAAAAAGTAAAAGTGAAGTATAAAACATAGTGCAGTGAAGCGGGACTAAGTCTTGCAGGTAGCTGGGATGAAACGTTTGGCATGGGATCTGGCAGCCATGAGAGAAAAAGAAACAGGCTGGGTTCCGTCATTTCTTATTCTGGCAAGATAAAGTACACAGATTCAGCTTTAGAGAGGACTGTTTTTTTGTATTCTGCAACTAATGTCAAGGAAAGGTATATCACATAGACTCCCTTGAATATGATTTTGAGGCCAGTCTATGGACAGTGTCTTCAAAGCATTTTGTGGATGACTCTGAAAATATAATGCAAATGAATGGTTTTTATGCCAGGATGCTCTTCTTAGCTTTGGTGGAAACTATTTGGAGCAATTGCTGAATGTATGAAGTGCTTTTGGGTTAGAATTCTGGAGTGCTAGGATTCTGGGAGAGTTGCTTTCAGGAAGCTGCCTGAGGTTGAATCAATAGTAGAACCTGGAAAAGCAGACAGAATTGAAAACATGAGTGGGACAAAGTCTCTTTGTCTTGAACCCAGTCATCTTTCCTGGCCACCTGGAGGAGAGGAATCCCTAGACAGGAAGTAAGAGCTAAGTGGTCCAACAGGCATTTAAACTTTGCCACAAGAATAGACTAATTCCTGTGCTAATCTTGATACAAGATAGGCTTCAGGGATGATAGTGACTGATGCTGATGGGTGGCCCAGGGATTAACAACCAGCTAGAGAATATGGTTCACGAGAACCAGACTGGAGATAGGTAGTAGAAAAGGCATGGGCTTTAGATCAGATGTTAAACAAAAATTGTGGGAAGCTATTGTTTAGACTAAATTCCTACACTGGACCCCAAAGAACTAGATAAAAAATCAGAATGGGATCAGCCGCACTCAAGCTTCCTATCATCAAGTTGAAACTAAACTGTTTACCTGAGTTTCTGAGAAATCAGTCCCTGAGAGAGAACAGCCAGATTTCATCATAATGAAGCTCCATCTGCCTTAATCCTTACACAGGAGAGGTAACCTGAAGTAACCTGATGTTAGCTAATCAGTTATTTTCCTGCAGTTCTGTCTCCCTACCCCCATTTAACAAGGAAAGTGGCTTTGAAATGACCAACTGTTTTTGTGCTTTGTTTCTATCCTTTTCAGGCCTTCTTTAACTACAGTACCTACCTGTTCTGTCCAGGGCATTGGAACACTTATTTTATGAAATGAAGAGCCCCTTGATTCTAGAATCAAAAGTAAAGCCAATTAAGACCATTGTAATACATTATTGTACTTTTGTCCTTTGATATAGATAAATCTAGTTCAATTCCCAGCTCTGATACTTAATAGCCATATGATTTCACAAATTATTTTTCTTTTTTTTTTTTAAGGTTTATTTATTTATTTGAAAGAGTTACAGAAGGGCAGAGGCAGAGAGAAAGAGAGGTCTTCCATCTGCTGGTTCACTCCCCAGATGGCCTTAATGGCCAGATCTGTGCCAATCCGAAGGCAGGAGCCAGGAGCTTCTTCCGGGTCTCCCACATGGGTGCAAGGACCTAAGGAGACTTGGGCCATCTTCTACTGCTTTCCCAGGCCATAGCAGAGATCTGGATTGGAAGTGGAACAGCCAAGACTTGAACCGGTGCCAACATGGGATGCTAGCATTGCAGGCAGTGGCTTTACCCACTACACCACAGCACTAGCCTCTCACAAATTATTTTTCAGATCCTCAGTGGGATATTAAAATCCACCTTATAGTAGTTATTTTACAAATTAAAGATAAAATATATAAACAGTAATAATAATAGCTAACAATGATTGGTGGCTTTGGTCAGATCAGGCAGTGTGTTAAGTGCTTGGCATGTGTTGTTTTATTCTTTTTTAAAAGATTTATTTTATTTATTTGAAAGGCAGAGTTAGAGATCAAGGTCTTCTGTCTGTTGGTTCATTCCCCAGATGGCTGCAGTGGCTGGGGCTAGGCCAGCCCCAGGAGTCAGGAGCTTCATGTGGGTCTCCCATGTGGGTGGCAGGGCCCAAGCACTTAGGCCATTCTGCTGCTTTCTCAGGCACACCAGCAGGGAGCTGGATCAGAATTGGAGCAGTTGGGACTTGAACTGGCACCCAAATGGGATTCTGGCATTGCAGATGGTGGCTTAACCCATTAAGGCACAATGCCAGCCCCTGTGTTATTTTATTCTTAATAGCAACTCTCCTTAGTACATATTACCTGGCAACTAGTGAATACTCAACAAACAGCATATGTTAGAAGTATCAAGTTAAAAATAATTAATACAGAAGTTAAATCTGGCCCATTGTTTGTTTTTGAAACCCATGAGCTAAGAATAGTGTGTAATTTTTTTTTTTTTTAAAGATTTTAATTTATTTATTTGAGTGGCAGAGTTACAGAGAGAGGGAGAGACAGACAGAGTTCCATCTGCTGTTCACTCCCCAAATAGTCACAATGGTCGGAGCTAGGCTGGTCCAAAGCCATAAGCCAGGAGCTTTTTCCGGGTTTCCCACGGGCCCACAGGGGTGCAGAGGCCCAAGGATTTGGGCCATCTTCTGCTTTCCCAAGCCATAGCAGAGAACTGGATTGGAAGAGGAGCAGCTGGGAGTAGAACCAGCACCCATATGGGATGGTGGTGCTGCAGGTGAAGACTTAGCCCACTACGCCACAGTGCTGGTCCCATAGTGTGTACATTTTTACATGGTAAACAAAATAGGAATAATATCTCATGACACATTAAAATGATATTAAATTCAAATATTACCATCTGTAAATAAGTTACATGGGAACACATCCATGCCTTTGATCTACATGCTGTCTATATCTGCTTCTGATCTGCAGTGGCAGAATTGAATGGTTATAACAGAAATACCCATGGCCTGCAAAGAGTAAAATATTTGCTAAGTAACCCTCTACAGAAAATATTTGCTGACCTCTGATCTAGAGCAAGACATCCTTGGGGCTTCAGGGACAGCTACAGAATAGAAACTCAGCCAACTTAAGAGTAAGCAAGACTTCCTGGGGTGACTATTAAGAGATGGGATCTAGAAGGAGCACACATCCCATCCAGTCTCATGTTTGTGCAGTGGACAAAGAGTGTGCTAGGATGTTCGGGTGTCAGCATGGACAGGATTGGAAAGAGGAACAGGGCTTGGGCTGGACCATCTACAAACTCTACCAGCCAAGCCAGTTTGGGGCTAGAAATGAGTGAAGCAGGCTGAGAAATCCAGGATCTGTGCATTCTTTGTTTTTACGCCCTTGCATTTATTTGTTGTTTGTTGTATATTTATTTACTTTCTCTTTATGTTTTAGCAAAAATTATCTTTTAAAAACCCTGACCTAAGCTAAGCCAAGAGAACAAGTGATTGATTCACACCTGGCCAGGTTAAAGTCCAAGCTTCTCAACTGTTCTTGGGCCACATGGTGCCTGGTCTGACCTCTTCTCACTTGTTCAGACTCCTTTCCAAGCTCTTTTTACACCCTGCGCTCTGTAGCTTGTAGCATCAACAGTCAGCCTGGACTGTACTTCTGGCTTGTTTATTCTCTGCTTGTTCCTCTGCTTCCCACCTGCTATGGTTGAGTGTATCCCTCAAGAGTTTGTGCTCTGTAAGCAGGGTCCCTGGTGTGGCAATGTGAGAGGCAATGGGATCTTTCATGAGGTGAGGCCTAGAGATTATTGAGCTTGTTGCCTCTGGAAGAGATTAATGCTTGTCTTGCGGAGCAAGTTAGTTCTCAGGAGAGCGAGGTGTTATGAAAGAGCAGACCTGGCCTCCGTCCCTCTCTGGCTTCCTGTCTGTCCATGTGGTTTCTTCCACACATGGTGCAGTCATTGTGGTGCCAACTCACTGAAGTGGGACCAGTGGGGCTCTTGGATTTTCAGCCTCCACAACTGTGAGCTACATAAAGCTCTTACCTTTGTATATCACCCAGCCTCAAATAATTTGTTTTAGCAATAGAAAACAGACCAATATATCACCTTTCTGCACTTTTTTTTTTGACAGGCAGAGTGGACAGTGAGAGAGAGAGAGAGAGAGAGAGAGACAGAGAGAAAGGTCTTCCTTTTTCCGTTGGCTCACCCTCCAATGGCCGCTGCGGCCGGCGCAGCATGCTAATCCGAAGCCAGGAGCCAGGTGCTTATCCTGGTCTCCCATGCAGGTGCAGGGCCCAAGCACTTGGGCCATCCTCCACTGCCTTCCCGGGCCATAGCAGAGAGCTGGCCTGGAAGAGGGGCAACCGGGACAGAATCCGGCGCCCCGACCGGGACTAGAACCCGGTGTGCCGGCGCCGCAGGCGGAGGATTAGCCTAGTGAGCCGCGGCACTGGCCCTTTCTGCACTTTTACTACCTAGAGAAAGTAGCCTTCAAGATGCAGCTGAAGTGTTGTTTCCTTGGCAAGGCCGTCCCTCAGTCTTTCTGCCCATTCTGGAAGAGAGGGTCACAGCTGCCTTTTTGCCCCATTCTTCCTATTCTCACAGCGTTTTTCACTCTGCATAGACATTGTTCACTTACCTATGGGTTCTTTGAATCTTAGCTTCTCACATTGCTTCTGAGCCGTGGTCACCTAGAAGTTGTGAAGGCTGAGAAAGAGCATCAGAGTACTTGGGCTTCAAGCCAGGAGGAAGGAGCCCTGTAGCTGAAGAACCTAGAAATCATAGGCATACACAGGGCTGATAAGTGAAAGCTCAGACAGGGAAGGCTGAGAGTGGCTAAATTCCCCCGTGGGCTTTTTTGTTTGTTTGTTTTTGTTTTCGCTTTTCCTTTGTGAAGGACAGTGAATAATTCTGTAGGAAATACCTTTAATTAGAAAGACCAAAACCACTATTCAAACAGAGGAGCATATCTCTCTGAAGATAGGTATCTCCAAGACTACACTGTAATTTGGGAGAGACTAAGATAACATGGTCCAAAAACTTGTTGATCATAAAATGAAATGTAAGGGGGCAGTTGTTTAGTACAGTGGCTAAGAAATCTCTGGGGTATATCCCATATCAGTGCCTGGGTTTGAGTTCCAGCTTGCTTCTGACCCCAGCTTCCTAATAATGTACACTTTGGGAGAGAGCAATGATGACTAAAAGTACTTGGGTTCTTGTCACCCAAGTGGGAGACCAGGATTGAGTTCTCAGCTCCTGGTTTTGGCCTGGCTCAGCCACAGCTATTGTCAGCAATGGATGGAAGACTAATCTCCTCTCCCCTCCCCTCCCCTTTCTTCCTTTCCTCTTCTCCCCTCCCCTCCTCTTCTCTCGTTTTGTTTCTCTCTTTCTCTCCCCACTGACACTTCAACTAAATAAAAGATAAATTTCAAAGATTTTAATAAAAATATAAGGATAGAACTTGGAAGTGCAAATGGCTAACATGGCTATGGGATGAGATCTTTCAAGTATAGCTGTCTTATTACTCTCAACTGAATTCTGTAGTCATGAGACTTGGAAGGACCTTATCTAGCAGTTTCTTGTTGTTTCCTCCATCCAAGGGCTCTAACTACTCTTTTTTAAAGATTTATTTATTTATTTGAAAGGCAGAGTTGCAGAGAGGGAGGGAGGGAGAGAGAAAGAGAGAGAGAGAGAGAGAGGTAGGTAGGTAGGTCTTTCACCCATTGGTTCACTCCCCAAATGGCCTTAACAGCCAGAGTAGGGCTGATGCAAAGCCAGGAGCCAGGAGCTTCTTCTGGGCCTCCCACACAGGTGCAGGGGCCCAAGGACTTGGGCCATCTTCTACTATTTCCCAGGACATAGCAGAGAGCTGGATCAGAAGTGGAGCAGCCGGGACTCTAACCAGTGCCCACATGGGATGCCAGCACTGCAGGTGGTGGATTTACCTGCTACGTCACAGCTCTGGCCCCTCTAACTGCTATTAAGAGAACTGTTGCCAGTAACTTTGATCTCTTAATTATGTGATCACTGAGATCTCAAGATTTTTTTTTTTTTTTTTTTTTTTTTTTTTTTTTTGACAGGCAGAGTGGACAGTGAGAGAGAGAGACAGAGAGAAAGGTCTTCCTTTGCCTTTGGTTCACCCTCCAATGGCCGCCGCGGCGTTGATCCGATGGCAGGAGCCAGGAGCCAGGTGCTTTTCCTGGTCTCCCATGGGGTGCAGGGCCCAAGCACCTGGGCCATCCTCCACTGCACTCCCGGGCCACAGCAGAGAGCTGGCCTGGAAGAGGGGCAACCGGGACAGAATCTGGCGCCCCGACCGGGACTAGAACCCGGTGTGCCGGCGCCGCTAGGCGGAGGATTAGCCTAGTGAGCCGCGGCGCTGGCCTAAGATCTTTGTTTTATAAGCATAGTTTGAATTTTTTTTAACCTAGATTCATTATCTTACTCTAGTTTACTGAATTGTATGGGCTCCTAGGTCCTGTCGCATCATTTTGTGAAATCCTCAAGTAGCTTTTATCCATCAGCTTAGTTGTTTACTATGTGGAAAACTTAGAGTTATACTAACAAATATGAAAGTCTGTCTTTCAGATCATGAATGAAAAATATGGCAGTGATAACATTTCTTCATAAAAGAGACCTTTTATAAGTCAGTTGTCTCATTATAATAGACCATTCACTTTTAGATTCTGTTCTTCCTTCAACTCACCATATTTTGGTAAAACTGTAATGGTTTTAGTCATCGGATGGTCCTCATAGCTTACAGTTAATCTTTGTGAATTTTCTGGTTAACTTTCTTGTTTCTCTCAGCAAGTTTTGGGACAGTCTCCATTCTCCTTAAACTTCCCACCCTCTGAGGCTCTCTTCACTCTCAGCAAAGGCCCTGTCACTACTTTATAGGGGTGATCAAGGCTTTGAGACATTCCTGCCACCATGTTGCCATTAAGTCTTTATGCCTCCTGTCTTTCTGTCCTGTCCAGCTGAAGAGATATCCATCCCTTGAATTAGGGCATACTTTTATTTATTTATTTTAAAAAGATTTATTTATTTATTTTGAAATCAGAGAGAGAGAGAGAGAGAGAGATCTTCCATCTGCTGGTTGACTTCCAAGATGACTACAATGACCAGTGTTGGGCCAGGCCAAAGTTGGGAGCTGGGAGCTTTATCCAGGTCTCCCACATGGGTGGAGGGGATCCAAGTACTTGGGCCATCTTCCACTGCTTTTCCCAGGCCATTAGCAGGCAGCTGGGACGTGAGCTGGCACCCACATGCAATGTTGCTGTTGCAGGCAGCAGTTTTACCCTCTGTGTAGAGCACACCTTTAGCTCCATGAATTGGCTCATGCTCTTGATCTTTACCCTCCTTCTTCTAAGAGACCTCGGTCAGCTGATTATCCTCACTCCTCTGCCTCCTTCCTATTAGCCTTGCACGTTCTCCCATCTCATCCATCAAAATCTTTTCTGGGACAGAAGATGCAGATGAAGATGCCTGTGACCCATGTCAGAGTAACTGGGTTTGATGCTCAGCTCCAGCTTTTGCCTCCAGCTTCTTACTGATGTACTCCCTGGGAGGAAGCAGTGCTCGTTCAACTGTGGGTCTCTGCCACCCTTGTGGGAGACCTGATGGAGTTCCCAGCTAATGGTTTCCACCCTATCCTAGAGTCATTGTGGGCATCTGAGGGGAGAACCAGTAGATGGGAGCTCTCTTTTTCTGTGTGTCTCCCTGTCTTTCTGCCTTTTGAATAAATAAAAAAGAAAATGAAAATCCATCTTCTTCCAGCAAACGTCCCCTTCCCAACTTCTTGACTGGCTTCCCTCCCATAGTTCCACTGAAACTGTCCTTACAAAAGTTACCAACCGGGGCCAGCGCTATGGCTACCAGGTAAAGCTGCTGCCTGCAGTGCCAGCATCCCATATAGGCACTGGTTCTTGTCCTAGCTGCTCCACTTCCAATCCAGCTCCCTGCTGATGGCCTGGGAAAGCAGAGGAAGATGGCCCAAGCACTTGGGCCCCTGCATCTGTGTGAGAGGCCTAGAGGAAGCTCCTGGCCCCGGGCTTCGGATCGGCCCAGCTGTGGCCATGGCAGCTGTTTGGGGAGTGAACCAGTAGGTGGAAGACTTCTCTCTCTCTCTTTTTCCTCTGCCTCTCTCTAGCTCTGCCTTTCAAATAAGTAAATAAATCTTTAAAAAATCTCCAGCTGCAGTCATCTCTTAGTATCTGTGGGGGATTGGTTCTAAGACCTCTTGCAAAGTCTGAAATGCTCAGGCTACTCTAGGCACATACCCAACCTGACATAACATGGTGTAGTATTTGCATATAACTTACACAATCCTCCTTTATGCTTTAAATCATGTCTACATTGTTTATAATACCTAATACAATGTAAATGCCATGTAAACTCTTGCTATATTGTATTGTTTAAAGAATAAAGACAAGAAAAAAAGTCTGTATATGTTCAGTCCAGATGCGGTTTTTTTCCTGAGCATTTTCGTTCTGAGGTTGGTTGACTCTGAGGATGCAGGAGGCCTGAAGATCCAGAGGCTCACCCTACTTCCTTGCTGCTGAAATCCAGTGAATTCATCTTAGCCTTTATTTTACTTAATTCTCAAAATCAAATTGACCTTGCTGATCGCATGCTTCTCTTTGAAAAATTCTCTTCTGTGGGTATTGTACTTTCCTGGTTTCTCCTTTTCCTCATGCTGTTTGTTCTTGGGTTCATCTTCTGGTCACTTCCCCAGTGGGAAGTCTATACCAGGCTTCTTACTCTACTTACAGCCATCTCTCTGGAATTCTTTTGCTTTCTAATGATAAAATCCAGACTCAGACTGGACAAGCAACCAGCCTATCAAACTATCACTACCAACAAAAACCACAGAAGAAATGTATTGATCTATGTACCTGAAAATCCAGGGGCAGATCTGGGATCACAGGTCCAGAAGCTTCTGTCACAGTCTCCCTCTTCTGTCTGATGGCTTTGTTTTCCTCTGATTTATCCCAGTCTCAGGTAGCCTCTTGCCAAGTGATGGCACAATGCCTGCCAGCTACTCTAGGCACAGACCCAACCCTCTTAGGAAACACAAGGACAACTTTCTACCCAATTTATTTATTTATTACTTAGTTTCTTTTTAATTTATTTACTTCAGAGGCAGAGAGGCAGACAGAGAGAAGGAGGGAGAGAGAGGAGAGAGGGAGAGGGAGGGAGGGAGAGAGAGAGAGATGCCCAAAACAGCTGGGCCTGACCAGAAGTCAGAAGCTGGGAACTCAAACCAGGTCTCCCACATGGGTGGCAGGAACCCAGTCACTTGACGTAGTATCACCTGCTGCATCCCAGATTGCTCATTAGCAGCTAGCTGGAGTTAGGCATGGAGCTGGGTATTTAACCTTGGTACTCTGATATGTGGTGCACACATTTTATTTATTTATTTTTAAAAAACATTTATTTATTTTGGAGAGGTAGAGTTACAGAGAGAGAGGTCTTCTATCAGCTGGTTCACTTCCCTAATGACCTTGGTGGCTGGAGTTTGGCCAATCTGAAGCCAGGGGCCAAGAGCTTCTTCTGGGTCTACCACGTTAGTGCAGGGGCCCAAGCGCTTGAACCATCTTCTACTGCTTTCCCAGGTCATTGCAGGGGATGAGAAGAGGAGCAGCCAGGACTTGAACCGGTGCCCATATGGGATGCTGACACCACAGGCAGAGGCTTTAGCCGAGTGCAGCACAGCACTAGCCCCAGTGTAGGCATTTTAACTTGCATCTTAACCACCAGGCCAAATGCCCACCTGAAGAATTAAAGTGGTGTTCATTGTATCTTCTGGTAGTTTTCCCTGCTTTAACTGATTATCTCAGTGAATATAATTACTTGTCCTTCTCCTGTACATACATAGGTTTTTACATACATCTGAATCATTTCATATATTTGTGATTTTGTTTCTGAACTAAATTTTAAGCTTCTCAAGAGAGGACCTATACCTATGGATTCCATTCTTCTGAATCTTACCATAGTGCCTTTGCAGTGTTCTGTACATATATCTGATGATGGAGTTTTATTTTCCTAGCTGTTAGTTTGGGTCAGCTTTCTGTTTCCATCTTTCTTCTTGCTTATTAACTCAGAAACATTGTTTCCTTTGGAAAGGGGAGAGAGAAAGGATATGGTAGATAGAAAGAAATGCTCAACCAGTCTCTGTCGTGGACTTGCCATGTATTTGTTATGGTACTTGACACTAAAAATGAAGCTCAAATGAAAGGAAAGACAAGTTTGAAATATATTTAAAACAGATGTCTTTCCTTAAAGAAAAAAATTTCAAATGTATTCCTTTTACCCAGCAAATCTACTTTTAGAAAATTATCCTATGGAAATAATTAAATGCATGCAAAAAGATTTAGCTCTAACATGTTTGTCTCAGTCTTGTGTGTGTGTGTTTGGTGGATTGGTTGCCTTCTATATATATGCATAAAATATATATATGTGTGTGTGTGTGTATATATATATATATATATATATATATATATGAAGAATAGAAACAATCAAATTTCAACCTTGAGGGCTTAACATTTAAATACAGTGCAATACCTCTGTTTAATATATTTGCTGACATAGAAAGACATTTATGATTTACTACTTAGAAAACACAAGCTTTAAATTATGCATTTTAATCCTATTTTTGTCAAAGAAAAAAAATACCAATGACTATAAGAGGATATTCACAAAGATTATAATCTTTGGTTGTATGGTGGTGATGAAATTAGGTCTTTTTTTTTTTTTTTTTGCTTGCATCTTAAACTTTTCTATAGTAAACCTTGATAAAGTTACTTCTAAATTAATAATGACTCCAACATAATACTTCCTCTTAGTGCTGTTATTTTTTGTGGCTTATTTTCTTTAGAGGTAATTGGTTATAAATATGTTAATAGTTAAGATTTCGGGAAAAGGAACATGTTTCTTTTACTTTCTTTCTATGATACCATTTTATACCCCTAGATACAGTGGATTCCAAATCAGTAGTTATGCTGCTTTGCAGTCTTGTGAGATAATAATAGATGACTTGGGATTTGACTTACCAGTTCTCTTTATAATCATGGAATATTTATTTTTCAACTCTTTGTCCAGTAGTTCTCTGTCAAATGTGGAGAATCCCTTCCTTATTGCTACCTCAGCAGAGGTATTGAGGGAAGTAGACTCCCCTCCTGTAACAAAACATGGCCTGTGCCAGCCAGCCATAGTGACCCTGCAGGTTGTCTCATAACCCTCTTTGTAGCTACTGTGAACCTTTCACTCCATTGTTAAGTTCAGTCTGAGCTTCACTGATTCATTAATACAACAAGTATCTGAAAACTGACAACCTAGATCCAAATCCTGGTTCTTTTATTAGACTGTGAGGTTGGGTAAGTCAGTTAATTTCTCGGAACCTTATTTATATACTGGATAGTATGATACATTATTGTTGTAAGGATTAAATAAGATATAAAATGTGTAATTGTCAGGACACAGTATACTCTCAATAAATAGTGACTATTAAATGCCTAATGTGTGCTAAGGATTCAAGTGTGTTGTGGTTTGGATTTGGTATGACAGTGTCCCTCACGGGTTCATGTTCTGGGAGCTTGGTCCCTGGTGTGATGAATTTGAGGTAGTGGAATCTTTGAGAAGTAGAGTCTCACGGAAGGTGACTAGGTAATGGAGGTACTGCCTCCAGAAAGGACTAATGCTGGTCTTGAGGAGTGAGTGAGTTCTTTCAGGAGTGGGTTGATGCAGAGCAAGGCCACCCGACATGCTTGGCCCGTCTGCACACAGCGGATTCCCTCCCTGTCTCTCTGTCATGCTGTGAGGTAGGTAGTCATCACAAGGTGCTGGGGCCATGCTCTTGGACCTCCAGCACTGTGAGTTAAATGAATCTCTTTTCTTTACAAAGTGCTCAGCCTCAGGGGTTTTGTTATGGCAACCCAAAACAGGCTAAGACGAAATCAGTTCATTCAGATGTTTATTGAATGCTTCCTCTGGGTGACACAGCATTCAAAGTCCCTGGGTTACTTCAGTGAACACAACATATTTGTCAGGACCACAGTTGACAGGTACAAAGATTAAATAAAATGCAGACCTATCCACGGCTGTTGATCATAAGAATTGTTATTAACTTAGTACTTACTATGTACTGGCTGCTGAGCCAGGACATTTAATTTTCATATATCATTTTTCACATGGAATCTTATTTTCTCTTTAACTCTATTAGGTAGGTATTATTGTTGTAATTTGATAACATGGCAACTGAGCATCAGAGCAGTGCCCTAAATTAAGAAAGCAAATAAATGGGGCTGGCATGGTGGCACAGCAGGTTAAGCTGCCACTTGCAATGCCATCATCCCCTATCAGAGTGTGGGTTTGAATCCCAGCCACTCTGCTTCTGTTCCAGCGCCCTGATGATGATGCCTGAGAAGGCAGTGGGTAATGGCCTAAGCGCTTAGGCTCCTGTCATCCATGTGGGAGACCAGGATGAAATTCCTGGCTCCTGGCTCCTGCCTGGCCTAGCCCAGGCTGATACAGGCATTTGTGAGAGCAAACCAGCAGAAAGAAGATCTCTTCTTTCTCTGTCTCTCCCTCTCTTTGTGTCTACCTCTCTGTCATTGTGCCTTTAAAATAAAAAATACACAAACATTTAATAAAAGAAAATAAATGAAGGAACTGGTATTCAAACCCAGGTTGTCTGACTATGACTCAGGCCTCAGCACTACATATATATTCTTACCTTCATTTGGTGAGTCTTGCTTTCAGCTTCTCTGTGAGACTGTCATTTTTAAATTATTAAATAATTAATTACTTTGAAAGAGGCCGAAGCCAGGAGCCAGGCGCTTCATCCAGGTCTCCCACATGGTTGCAGGGGTCCAAGGCCTTGGGCCACCTTCTGCTGCTTTCTCAGGCACATTAGCAGGGAGCTAGATTGGGAATAGAGTTGCTGGGGCTAGTACCGGTGCCCATATGGGATGCCAGTGTTGCAGGTGGTGGCTTAACCTGTTACACCAATGCTGGACCTGAGGCTGTAATTTTTTTTAAAGATTTATTTTTTATTTATTTGAAAGAATTACAAAGAGAGGTATAGACAGAGAGAGAGGTCTTCCATCACTAGTTTACTCCCCAGATGGCCGCAACGGCCGGAGCTGAGCATATCTGAAGCGAGGAGCCAGGCGCTTCTTCCGGGTCTCCCACGTGGGTGCAGGGGCCCAAGGACTTGGGCCATCTTCCGCTGCTTTCCCAGGGCATAGCAGAGAGCTGGATTGGAAGAGGAGCAGCTGGGACTAGAACCGGTGCCCTTATGGGATGCTGGCACTTCAGGCTAAGGCTTTAACCCACTGCACCCAGCGCTGGCCCCTGAGGCTGTAATTTTTTACTTGCAGTTCTTTCTTGCCCTTTTTTTTTTTTTTTTTTTAAATAAAAGACTAATTTTGCTTATTTTAAAGGCAGAGTTACAGAGAGAGAGACACAGAGAGAGATCTTCCATCCCTGATTCACTCCCCAAATGGCCACAACAGCTGGGGCTGGGCCAGGCTGAAACAAGGAGCTTCTTCTGGGTCTCCCATGTAGGTGCAGCAGCTCAAGGGCTTGGGACGTCCTCCACTGCTTTCTCAGACACATTAGCAGGGAACTGGATCAGAAGTGGAGCAGCCACGACAGAACCAGTGCCCATATAGGATGCCATCATTGCAGGCAGTGGCTTTACCCACTATGCCACAGCACTGGCCCCCCTTGACATTTTTGCCAACACTTTTTGCTATGCAGTAGGAGCTGTGAGGGAAAGAAATTTGAGTTTTCCTCTTTCATATTGAAATACTTAATTATCTCTGCGGGAAATGATCAAAAAAGAACTGAATGACAGCTCTGCTTAGAATGTTTATTTGACTCCATTAGGAATTGCAGCTGAGTTTCTCAGTATGTAGCGAAGAGATCTCACTTAGAAGAAGTCAGGATGCAGCCTTGAGAATGGCATTAGGTGGGGTATAGGGGACACTGTCAATGCTGTCCTTTGATGCTGGTCATCCTACCAGGCTGAGGTAAAGGGCTCAAAGAGCTGATGCTTTCTGAATATATCTCACGCTGTTGCATCATCTTTCACTTCTTCTTCTTCTTTTTTTTTTTTTTTTTTTTTTTGACAGGCAGAGTGGACAGTGAGAGAGACAGAGTGAAAGGTTGAAAGGTCTTCTTTTTCTGTTGGTTCACCCCACAATGGCCTCTGTGGCCAGCATGCTGCGGCCGGTGCACCATGCTGATCCGAAGCCAGGAGCCAGGTGCTTCTCCTGGTCTCCCATGCAGGCACAGGGCCCAAGCACTTGGGCCATCCTCCACTGCACTCCTGGGCCACAGCAGAGAGCTGGGTTGGAAGAGGAGCAACTGGGACAGAATCCAGCGCCCTGACTGGGACTAGAACCTGGGGTGCCAGCGCTGCAGGTGGAGGATTAGCCTAGTGAGCCATCCATCTTTCACTTCTTGTATCGAGTTTCTGGGGAAGATATGACTCTTCCAGCTCCAAATAATTCCACCCCTTCTGCTGTTCTGTAGGTGCCCAACTTTTTGGAACATTCGTGTCTTCCAGGGGTAATGTTGAATAAATCCTGCTAAAAATTATTAGGGAGTACTTCAAGTATTTAGAAAAATGTCTTCATCCATTTTCTGTTGCTATCACAGTATACCCAAGACTAGGTAATTTAAAAAGCAAATATGTTTATCTGGTTCATGATTCTGGAAGCTGGGAAGTCCCAAGATCAGGTGGCAGCACATGGCAAGGGTCTCATGCTGCATCCTACCATGGTAGAAGAGCAAACAGGCATGCGCGGAAGAGACAAAGTGCAAGGAGTAGCCTTGCTTTATAATAACCTGCTTTGCAGCAACCCATCCAGTACTGCAATGGTGAGAGCCCAGTCACTCTGCAAGAATTAACCCAGTCCTCCAAGAGTGACATTAATCAGTTCATGAGAGCAGTACCCTGTGACCTAATCACTTCTTCAAAGTTCCACTACTTCTCAATACCAGTAAAATGGCAATTTTTTTTTTTTTTTTGACAGGCAGAGTTAGTGAGAGAGAGACAGAGAGAAAGGTCTTTCTTTTTCCGTTGGCTCACCCCCCAAGTGGCTGCTAAGGCCGGCGCTTTGCGGCTGGCTCGCTGCGCCGATCTGAAGCCAGGAGCCAGGTGTTTCCTCCTGGTCTCCCACGCGGGTGCAGGGCCCAAGGACATAGGCCATCCTCAACTGCCCTCCTGGGCCGCAGCAGAGAGCTGGACTGGAAGAGGAGCAACCGGGACAGAATCCGGCGCCCCGACCGGGACTAGAACCCAGGGTGCTGGCACCGCAGGCAGAGGATTAGCCTAGTAAGCTGTGGCACCGGCCTAAAATGGCAAATTTCAACATGATTGTTAGAGGAGACATTCCAGCCATAGCAAATAGTGTCATATACCCGCCACTTAGCTTTGAGACATCTTTACTTTCTTTTTGTTCCAGATCCTTTTAAAAAATATAGCTGTAGCTGAAGGCCTCTGTGTTCTCCCAATTTTGCTCTCCTCTCTGCCTCCTGGAGGCTACCACTGAGCTGAAGGAGACATATATCAGTGACAATACATGCTGTCATCCCATTTCAGACTAGGTGTGTATACATGGATAATAAGGCACATTCTTGTACCATTACATTGTACCTGGGTGCGGTTGTTTCTCTAGGATGCTTATCTAGTCCTGCAATTGCTGGGTCTTAGGGAGTACACACTGCTATGACCAGATTTTTCTGCACCATGCCAGTTGGTGGTGTGTGTGTGACAGTTTCTCCTGTACCTCCGTCATTGTCTGACTTGGAAGCATTTTTGCCAATATGATACATGTAAAGTAGTGTCCCATAATTGCATGTTCTTGATTACTAATGTAATTGAGTCTCTTTTCATTGTGTATTGGCCATTTGCATCTCCTGTTTGTTGAATTATCCATTCATGTTCCTTTTTTCTCTATTGTGTTGTCATTTTTCATAATGGGTTGAAGTAGTTCATTATGTATTCTGGTTCCCAATCCTGTCCCAGTCAGGAGAGGCAGAGAGAGAAAGAGGGAGGGAGGGAGGGAGGGAGAGAGGGAGGGAGAGAGGTCTTCCATCTGCTGGTTCACTCTCCAATTGGCCACAATGGCTGGGGCTGTGCTGATCTGAAGTCAGGAGCTAGGGACTTCTTCCGGGTCTCCACATGGGTGTAGGGGCCCAAGGACTTGGGCCATCTTTAGGCCATAGCAGAGAGCTGGATCAGAAGTGGAACAGCCAGGTCTCAAACTGGTGCCCATATGGGATGCTGGAGTGGAGACGGTGGCTTTACCCACTACACCACAGTGCTGACCCCGCGTTCATAATTTTTTTTTTTTTTTTTTGACAGGCAGAGTGGACAGTGAGAGAGAGAGACAGAGAGAAAGGTCTTCCTTTGCCGTTGGTTCACCCTCCAATGGCCGCCGTGGCCGGCGCGCTGCGGCCGGCGCACCGCACTGATCCGATGGCAGGAGCCAGGAGCCAGGTGCTTTTCCTGGTCTCCCATGGGGTGCAGGGCCCAAGCACCTGGGCCATCCTCCACTGCACTCCCGGGCCACAGCAGAGGGCTGGCCTGGAAGAGGGGCAACCAGGACAGAATCCGGCGCCCCGACCGGGACTAGAACCCGGTGTGCCGGCGCCGCTAGGCGGAGGATTAGCCTAGTGAGCCACGGCGCCGGCCATAATTTTTTAAAGATTTTAACTGACTCACCCTGTGAGTCTGTGCCACCTGAAAATTAAAAAAAAAAAAAAGGATTTATTTGTTTATTTGAAAGGCAGAGTTACAGAGAGAGAGGGAGGAACAGAAACAGAGAAATACCTTCCATCTGCTAGTTCACTACCCAAATGGCTATAACAGCTGAGATTGGGCCAGGTCAAAGCCAGGAGCCTGGAACTTCATGCAAGTCTTCCATGTGGGTAGAAGGGACCTAAGCAGTTGGGCCATCTTCTGTTGCTTTCCCAGGCACATTAGCAGGGAGCTAGATCAGAAGTGGAGCAGCCAGGACTTGAACTTGCCCTCATGTTGGGTGTTGGTGTTGCAGGTGGTGGCTTGTCCCACTGTACCACAATGCTGGCCCCTCCCTTTTACCACTTAAAATTGGATAATTTTTGTGTTGTTGAGTTATAGGATTTTTTTCTTAAGATTTATTAAAAAAAAAAAAAAAAGCTGGCGCCGCGGCTCAATAGGCTAATCCTCCACCTAGTGGCGCCGGCACACTGGGTTCTAGTCCCGGTCGGGGCGCCGGATTCTTTCCCAGTTGCCCCTCTTCCAGGCCAGCTCTCTGTTGTGGCCCGGGAAGGCAGTGGAGGATGGCCCAAGTGCTTGGGCCCTGCACCCCGTGGGAGGCCAGGAGAAGCACCTGGCTCCTGGCTTCTGATCAGCGCGGTGCACCCGCCGCAGCGCGCCAGCCGTGGCGGCCATTGGAGGGTGAACCAACGGCAAAGGAAGACCTTTCTCTCTGTCTCTCTCACACTGTCCACTCTGCCTATCAAAAAAAAAAAAAAAAGGTTTATAAAGATTTATTTTATTTACTTGTAAGGCAGAATGAGAGAGAGATTGATTGAGATCTTCCATTTGCTGGTTAACTCCCCAAATGGCTCCAACAGCTGAGGTTGGGCTAGGCCAAAGCCAGGAGCTTCTTCTGGGTCTCCCACATGGGTGCAGTAAACCAAGTGCTTGGGCCATCCTCCACTGCTTTCCCAGGTGTACTAACAGGAAGCTGGATTGGAAGTAGAGCAGCTGAGACTCGAACAAATGCCCATATGGGACTCTGGCATTGCAGGTGGTGGTTTAATCTGCTATGCCACAATGCCAGCCTCTAGGATTTTTTTTTTATATAATCTGAATGTTAAACCCTTATCAGACATGTATTTTATAAATGTTTTCTCCCATCCTGTATGTTGTCTTTTCCCAATCTTCATAATATCCTTTCGTGGTTCAAAGTTTTCATTTTCTTTTCTTTTCTTTTTTTTTCTTTTTTTTTTTTTTTTTTTGACAGGCAGAGTGGACAGTGAGAGAGACAGAGAGAAAGGTCTTCCTTTGCTGTTGGTTCACTCTGCTTCCCCTTCTCTCTGTGTGTAACTCTTTCAAATAAATAGATAAATAAATCTTTAAAAAAAAGAAGTATGCAGGAAGATTCCTCAAATGACTTAAGTATCAACAAAGCATTTATGAGAAATTAGCATTCTCAAACTTTTCTATCTTAAACATGGAGGCTGGCTGTATCCATTTCCAAAAAGGTTCTCTGTAGATAATGGTTCCTCATCAAAACACAGCTTAACAAGGAAAATAGAGGACTAATATTTACACAGATCTTTAGGTTTAGAGAACAAAAACTGGCAGATCTCTTTGGGAGTCTAAACAAGATGGGAAGAGGAGGCGCAGATTTTGTTTTCCTGCCCTCTGCATTCCTCTTGCCCTTTAAAAAGGATTTATCTGTTTATTTGAAAGGTAGAGTTACAGGAAAAGAGAGAGTGAGAGAAGAGAGAGAAAGATATATTCAGATCTTCCAAATGCCCACAATAGCTGGGGCTGGGCTTGGCCAGGCCAAAGATGGGAACCAAGAACTCCATCTGGGTCTTCCATGTGGGTGGCAGGAATCCAAGTACTTGGGCCATCATCTGCTGCCTCCCAGGAGTATTAGCAGGAAGCTGGATCAGATGTTGAGTAGCCGAGACTCAAACCAGGCACTCTGATATAGGACATGGATGATATCCCAAACAGTTGTACCTTGATACTACCCATTTCTTGCATTTGTTTATTAACTTTGGTATGTAAGCAAGAGATCTTCATCATTAGTAGCATATATTGAGGAGTCCTTCTGTATTCTGGGCACTTTAACCTCTGTCACCTGGTTGCATCTTCATAATAAGTCTGCAAGACAAATGCTATTATATCTGTTTTATGGCAAGGTATGTTTCCAAGGGATTGAATAATTTGCCATAGTCATCCAGAGAATAATCAATAGAGTTTGATGTAAGTCAGAACTATTTCCAAAATGTATACTTGTTGTTTTCCTAGTCTTGGCTTCATGAATATACTTTGGTATTAAAAATCATTCATTTTTGTGGCTGACTTTACGGGCAGGGGCTAAGCCCATATTTGATCACTAGTTGAAGTCCTGGTTGCCTTGCTTCTAACTCCCAGCTAAATGCCTAAGAAAGTAGATAATAGCCTGAGTGTTTGGGGTTCTGCTACCCATGTGGGAGGCCTGGATGGAATTCCAGGCTTCTGGCTTTGGCCTGGACTAACCCAGATTTTGCAGCTATTTGAAGAGTGAACTAGAGGATGGAAGATCTCTCTCTCTCTCTTTTTCTCTTTCTCTTTCTCTCTGTCACTCTGCCTTTCAAATGTATAAAACAAATCTTTTAAACATCATTCATTTTCACAGATATTTAGCTAACAAGATCGTAGACATCTTTTTTTTTCATGTGCTATATATAGAATGAAGCACCCTGTCATGATGGGGGCCCTGAATAAGGACAGTGGTGGTTAGAGAGGAAGGGACTGATTGGAGAGTTGCTATTGATGTAGAAACAGTAGGACATAGGAGGAGATTGAGTAGGTGACAAAGAACAGGTGGGGTCAGGAGCAGGCTTATTGAGAACCAGTCTACCCTTTCATACAGTAAATTTATTCAGGTCAGAGAAGCACTTGCCATTAAAAATACTTTTCTCTGAGGCATCCTAGGCCCTTGTTATTTATAATTTACCATCTGCGAGCTTTGGGAAGGTCAATGACACATGACAGTTTGGATTTTGCTAGGGTGAATGGTTTTAGATTCTGTGTGTACTGAGAGGCAAGAGTATGGGAGGGAAGTTCTTGCTGCATAGAGAGTCCAGGCAAAGGCCCAGCCCTTTGGTCTCCCTGTAATTGTGCTACATAGAAAATGACATCCAGAAAGGTTGGAAGAGCAATGAACAGTTTTCAGCTTTACGGCATTCTTCTTACTCCTTTTTCTGTTTCTTTGGAATACCTGATTCTGGGTAATTTGTAAAGAAAGCAGGTTTATTTGGGCTCATGGATCTGAGATATGGGAAGTTTAGTACTGGGCAGCTGCAGCTCATGCAGCTTTAACTTGGGGCAGAAAGCAAAAGGGAAAGTGGGGTATAGGCAAAAAAGACCACACATGAGGGATAGCCTTGCTTTATAACAGCTCACACTCAGCGTAACCCATTCTTGCAAGAGCAAGAGCTCGCTCCCTGAGAAAGACGTTAATTCCTTCAAGAGGGCTCTGCTCCATTTGACTCTGGAAAGAGCTGCCATGTTCTTAGAATTGAGTGGTTCATGGTAGACATCCAACCCAAACTGGCCAAAGACTTTTAGGATTTGAAAAAATGTTGTTTGCTAATTTATTTGGTTTATTTGAGGGTAGGAAAGATTTATATATATGTGTGTGTGTGTGTGTGTGTGTGTGTGTATATATATATATATGAGAGAATCAATCTTCTATGCACTGGTTCACTCCTCAAATGCCTGCAACAGCTAGGGCTAGACCAGGACAAAGTTAGGAGCCCAGAACTCAATCCAGGTCTCTCACATGGGTGGCAGGGACCTAGGTACTTAAGCAATCACCTCCTGCCTCTCAGTGTAAATAGGTAGCTGGAGTTGGGAGCAGAGTTGGGATGCAGGTGTCCTAAGCATTGGGCCAAACACCTACCCTCTTCTCAAGACTTTTGAACTTATAATCACAAATGGCTTAAAGAATTCCTTGCTAGTGTTTTAACTTTTGAATGCTTGACAGCCATATTTCTTGCCACATGGAGAAGACTCTGCCTTGAGTGTTACACAGAAAACATATATGAGAGGTAGCATCCCATGCTATATGGGTCCCAGTGTTATTCTTATGGGACCCTGTTGTACTCCTGTCTTTTCCTAGGTTTGATTGTTCGTTTGTCTGACTTCTATTCTCCAATTCAGTCCCCTGTCATTTGAGTTTCCATCATTTACAATCAAAAAGGTCCTGACTCGGAGACAGCATGTGACTTAGTGAGTAAAGCTGCCTCCTGAAACACAGGTATTCCATATGGGTGCCAGTTTGTGTCCCAAGTGCTCTGCTTCCAATCCAGCTCCCTGCTAACGTGCCTGGGAAAACAGTAGAAGATGGCACAAGTGTTTTGGCCCCTACTACCCAGGTGGGAGACTTAGAAGAAGCTCTTGGCTTCAGCCTGGCCCAGCACTGGCCATAGGCAGCCATTTGGGGAGTGAACTAGTGGATAGAAATCCCCTCCCCACCCCCCTGTCTCTCCTACATCTCTGTAATTCTGGCTTTCAAAATAAATAAATACTTTTTTTTTTAAAGGAGTCTTGACTGATCAAGGGAGAAGTTTTAGTTTATGTTATAATGCTGTTCCCAACCTTGGGATTCAGGAAAATCTTAGGATAGATACCATGCAAATGTCAAGGTCTTCTACATTTTTTTAACCATTGAGGAACCTTTGTGTCAAACTTCACTGACTCCTTTATATTAAGCTATTTGTTAAATTATGGGAAACATTGTTAGCTTCCAACATGCACAAACCTACTCAAATACTTCAGGATATAACTTATTTATTGTTTCTTATATTTCTTAAGGTTTGACTATTTAAAAGCTAAAGTTGGGGGCCGGCACGGTGGCATAGTGAGTAAAGCTGCCGCCTGCAGTACCAGCATCCCATATGGGCACTGGTTCGAGTCCTGGCTGCTCCACTTCTGATCCAGCTCTCTGTTATGGACTGGGAAAGCAGTAGAAGATGGCCCAAGTCCTTGGGCCCCTACACCTGCTTGGGAAACCCGGAAGAAGCTCCTGGCTTCAGATCAGTGCAGCTCTGTCTCTTGCAACCATCTGGGGAGTGAACCAGCGGATGGAACATCTCTCTCTCTCTCTCTCTCTCTTTCTCCCCCCTCCCCTCCCCCTCTCCCCCCTCCCCCGTCCCTCTTTCTCTCCTTCTTCCCCCCCGTCCCTCTTCCTCTCCCTCTCTTCCTCCCTCCCCCTCTCCTCCTCTCCCTCCCCCTCTCCCCTCCCACTCTCCCTATCCCTTCCGCCTCTGTCTCTGCCTCTCTGTAACTCTACCTTTCAAATAAATAAATAAATATTTTCTTAAAAAAGTAGAGTTAGCGAGAGGGAGAGAGAGAGATATTCCATCTGCTAATTCACTCCCCGAATAGCTGCAACAGCCAGGTGTCAGAAGCTTCATCCACATCTCCAGAAGGGTGGCAGAGACCCAAGCACTTGGGCCATCTTCCACTGCCTTCCCAGGTACATGATCAGGGAGCTGAATTGGAAGTGGAGCAGCCAGGACTTGAACTGGCACTCAAATGGGATGCCTGCTTGCAGGCAGTGACTTAACCTGCTGACCCACAATGCTGCCCCCTGGATATAACTTAACTTTTCTCAAAATCAGTAAGGAGATGAGTAAAAAGAATGGGAAGATTCAGAAATTATTTGTTAAATTTGTGAGTTGGATCTGCACATCATCATCATCATTTAGGTTTAGAGAGGGGCAGGAGAACAGTGGTTTGAAGTGCTAGATACCAAGTTTCAACCTGGTGTGAGGAAAAACTGGAGTAGGTCTGACTATTGCCTGGAGTGCACACCAGCTAGTAGTATCTCCTTTGACTGCCTTGTCTTTTCCTGGCACCATGGACAGTTCCACTCTGCACTACCTAACTATATGAGTCGCACTGACCTGCAGTCCAGTGACATTTTCAGCACTATGAGAAAAAAATTTTAAAACCTTAAAAAAATTTTAAAATCTTAAATTTTTTTCTTACTGTTTAGAGCTATAAAATTCTTATGCTGCCCATCTGAGCTTGCTTTCTTTATCCTTCAAGGTTTCTGGGCTGAATAATAATGGTGGTTTTTGTTTTTAATGTATATACATTTTTTCACATTTTATGCTTTTTTTTTTTTTTGGCCTGTAAGAGTCAGCTGTACTCATTTTAAAAAGTGGAAAGGACATTAAAGAAGCATATATACCAGAAAAAACCCCACCACCCATTATTATGCCACTAGATGCCAGTAGCACTGACATTTGGGCATATTTCTCTGGTATCTTTGGGGAGTGATCCAAGCTTGACTTGGCAGCCAGCCATGCATCTGTGCCAGGGTCTTTGACCTGCAATGCCTCACTCTTCCTTTAATAGAAGTTGCATAATTGACCTCTCTCTTTCCATTTCTGTTCTCAGATAATAAGAATTAAAGCCAGCTGCTGGAGGGTATTGGTGACTGGTGAGGTTAGCTGATCCTGAACCTCCTGGTAAGAGGGTAGCTGGGAGGAATAGGCTGTGGATCCTGGCTAAAGCAGAAGCAACTGGCAGGAAAGCCCATCAGTTGGGCAGGGGCCAGGATGCAAGAGGCTCAGGACTGATGGCATTGGTAGAAATGGCGCAGAACTTCTAGCTTAGAAGTGATGAGCTCTCTTCATTTTCCCTGCTTTTCACAAAGTGAACCAAAGCCTAATGCACTTGCTTGACATTTTGCAAACAAGAGTCCCGGCTTCCACACTATGCCAGGCCTTAGTAGGGAACAGGTTTTTTGTTCTCTTCTTTTTAAAAATTTTTATTTGTTATATGTATTCATTTAATTTAACAGGCAGAGGCAGGAAAGAGAGAGATTTAACAGACAAAGAGAGGGGAGAGAGAGAGAGAGAGAGAGAAAGAGAAAACGAGCAAGCTCCTATTCTCTGGTTAACTCCTCAAAGGCCCATAATGGTTGGGGCTGGGCCAGGGTGGAAGCTGGGAGACAAGAATTCAGTCCAAGTCTTTTGTATGTCAGAGATTCAACTGCTTGAGCCATCACCTGCTACCTACCAGGGTGAACATGAGCAGGAAGCTTGAATTAGGGGCAGAGCTGAGACTTGAACCCAGGCACTCCAATACGGGATTTGGGTGTCCCAACTAGCATCTTAACCACTATGCCAAAAGCTCACCCCATTATTCTCTTCTTAACTGAATTGTTTTGAACAGGACAACAATGTATGTGTTCCCAGTATAGCTCTGTATTTCATATAGCACAAATCTCCTTCCTGATCTGGCCTGTCCATTATTTTCACCCTCTGTCTTAGTCTGTTTTTTGTTTCTAGTAACAAAATACCACAGTTTGGGTACATTATGAAGAAAAGAGGTTTATTTTGGGTCATGGTTCTGGTTCAAGGTCAAGGGGCCAGCTAAGTGATGTCCTCTTTGCTGGCAGAATTCCAAGGCATGGAGGGCATCACATGGTGAGAGGGCGTGGGGGGAGGCCTAACCAAACTGGCTTTTATAGAAGACTCCTGTTCAAGATAATCTGTTAAGAAGGGTAGAGCCCTGTTCATCTCTTAGAGGTATCACTTGGTCCTACTTTAAAAAAAAAAAAAAAGCAATTTTAGTGTTTCCTATGTGTTTTATTTATTTATTTGAAAGTCAGAGAAACAGATCTCTTGTCCACTGGTTCACTCCCCAAGTGCTGACAACAGCCAACTGAGCCAGGCTGAAGCCAGGAGCCAGGATCTCAGTCTGGGTCTCCTACATGGGTAGCAGGTGGCCAACAACTTGAGCCATCACCTGCTGCCTCTTAGAGTGCAGAATAGTAGGAAGCTGGAATGGGAACAGATCTGGGGCTCAAACCCAGGCAGTTTGATATGGGATATGAGTGTCCCATGTGGCATCTTAACCACTGAACCAAATGCCTGGCCTGGTCCTGCCTCTTAATATTTCATAATGGGCATGAAATTTCAACATGAAGGAGCTGGCGTTGTGGTGTAGTGGGTAAAACCGCAGCCTACACATGGGTGCTGATTTGCATCCTGGCTGTTCTGTGTCTGATCCAACTGTCTGCTAATGGCCTAGGAAAAGCAGTTGAGGATGGCCCAAGTGTTTGGGTTTCTGCCTTCCATGTGGGAGGCCTAGATGTAGCTTCTGGCTCCTGGCTTTGGCCTGGCCCAGCTCTGGCAGTTGTGACCATATAGGAAGTAAACCAGTAAATGGACGATCTCTCTGTCTCTCCCTCTCCCTCTGTAACTCTGACTTAATAAATAAGTAAATATTTAAAAAAAATTTCAACGTGAATTTTTTAAAGTTAATCATATTCAAACCAATGCACCAGGACCCTGCCTCATCTCACTCCAGTTAATAAACTTCTGGGTGTGTGTGTGTGTGTGTGTTCATATAGATTTTATTTATGAGTATTATAGCAATACAAATATATTGCATATTCTTGTTTTTCCTTCCTTATAAACAAAGGAATTGCCTTATATCATTTTCTGAACCTCGCTGGTTTTTTTTCCTCTCCTAATATAACTTGGAAATTTAACAATATTAGCACATTGAAAACTTACTCATTTCTATATTTTCACAGTATTCAATTGTATATATGTAGTATTATATGATGTCTTTAACCAGTCCACTATTCAAGGGTACTTGAATTCTTTCTATTCACTTCTTATTTTGAGTAAGGCTGCAATGATTAACATTGAATGTATGTTATCTTTTAAGTATTGCTGAAGGATAAATTCTAAGAAGATAATTACCAGGTCAAAGGAAATATTCATTTGTAACTTTGAGCTCTGTGGCTGCATTTCTTCCACAAGAGGTTGGACCAATTTATACTTGTGCCAGGAAAGTGTGAAAATACTTTTTTAACTTGGGGGATTATTATATACTTCTTATATGTTGCCTTGAATTACTCTTCTGTTATTTTCATTTGGATATTTGGATGTGTCTCTCCAAACAAGAAGGAAAGCTTATTGAGAGCAAAGACCAAACATTTTACTGCCTTTTTTTTTTTTAATTTATTTGAAAGAGTTATAGAGAGAAGGGGAGAGAGAGAAAGATTGATCTTCATTTGCTGATTCACTCCCCAAATGGCCGCAATGACTGAGGCTGGGCCAGGCTGAAGCCAGGAGCCAGGACTTTTTTTCAGGTCTCCCATGTGAGTGCAGGGGCCCAAGGACTTAGATCTGCTGCTGCTTTCCCAGGTATATTAGCAGAGAGCTGGATTTGGAAGTGAAGCAGGTGGGACTTGAACCGGTGCCTACATATGGGACTCCAGTGCTACAGGCTGTGGCTTAACCTGCCATGCTACAGCACCAACCCCCATTTTACTGCATTTAAATTGTCTGCATTTATAAGTAATGTAAGACTGTATCCTAGGAGTACAATAAATACTTTTGTTTTCAGTATTATTTAGTATATTAAGCCAATTAAGCCTTAATGAGAAGAGAATCCTTATACTTGGTTAGGGTTCAACTGAGCTGATCCCTTCTGCCCCCATATTTATCAGGTTTTCATTGCTATAGTGAAATACCTGAGACAACTAATATAATAAAGAGAAAGGGCTTATTTAGTTCTGGGGGTTGGAAGTCCAACTGGGTAGCTTCCATTGGTTTGGCCTCTGATAAGGCATTCTTGCTAACGGAGTCTCAAGATGGCTCAGAGCATCACATGGTAAGAGGGAGCACATGTGTCTGTGTCTGTATCTATGTAGGCTCTTATAAATCCACTATGATTTAATTATGGGAATGTTACCCCATTTGGGGAGCTCCAGTCATGTGGGGAGGGCAAAATCAGGTCCGTTGTCCAATTGGTGTCATGAAGCCAATAACGAAACCAAAGCTGGCCATCAACAGCACAACCTTTATTCAGTGACCAAAGAATGGAGAAATGGGAACTTAGCATGTAAATTGTAGTTTCTCAACCTGCTGGGGACTGAGGAGTCATAAATAAGAGCAACAGGAATGAGGAGGAGGAATATGCTTATTAGTGGGAGGAATATTCATATATTTTCTGGGAAAGGGATGGTAGAATTGAAGAGCCGTCTTTTTTGTGCTTTTATATTCTCCTCTGGTGGTTGTCATGATTGTCAATGTCAAGGCACTGGTAGGAGTGTCAGTTAGTATGCAGCTAGATCACAATGAAGTTTGAGGTCTTCTGAAGGTTGTTCAGGCAACCATATTGTATCAACATGGTCCTGGCCAGTTAGCCTAAGGGGAAACTATTGTCTGCATGGCTAATGCAATGGTAGCGTTGGGATGGAAACTTTACTAGGTGAGCAGGCACTGCCCAAGGTAGCAAGGGCTCTACCTTAATGACCCAGTCTAATCCAATCACCTCTCAAAGATGCTACCTCAAAACATCGTAATTAAGTTTCCACAGTTAGTATCATTAACGTAAGACTTTGAAGACCAAACCTTTAGCACATGAGCCTTTGGGAGACATTGAACATCCAAATTGTAGGACCCTCTTGCAATTCGCCTACCAAATCAAGTTAATCTGAGGCCTTGTTTCAAGTACAGTAATTAATTCTGAGGCCTAGTTTAAGTACGGATGCAAATTTTATGATGAGGTGTCTGGATCTGGGACTATAGCAGATTCATGTACTTATTATAAGTGTCAGTTTCTGTCCCCGATACGACTGTGGTTTACCAGACTCATTCCAGGCTGCCTGGGCTTCAACAAGAGGTCTAATTGTATTTCTGTCCTGTAACTTATTTTCTTCAGCAAGTGCCAGCACCTGTCGCAAAGTCAGCAGGAGAACAAAGAACTGATTTAAACTTTTTATGTCTACCATATATGCAAACATTACATCACTGCAGTTTAGTTTGCCTGTATCCTAGTTGCAAAATGTACTGATTATTTCCTTGTTGTCTCAGTTTCTACTCTGTTGCATTTGCCCATGGAGCAGTCCTTCACAAGGATCAGTGGTCTTTATACCTCTGGGCTTGCATGTCTCCTAAGAGAATTTTGCAAAATTGCATGCCCTCTCACACATTTACATTTTGTATTGAAAATTTTCTTCTAAGTTTTTAAACAGTTGTAAAGGATATATTTTCTGGAATATTGTCAGTGTTAACTCTAAAAAATAATTATGTGCGTATTCAGCATCCAAACCTGTGAACTAAATTAATCTCTCTCTTTTTAAAGATTTTTAAACATTTATTTGAAAGAGCTGCAGATAGAGGTAGAGACACAGAGGGATAGGGAGAGGTCTTCCATCCTCTGGTTCATTTCCCAAATGGCTACAATGGCCAGAGCTGAGTCTATCCAAAGCCAGGAGCCAGGAGCTTCTTCTGGGTCTCCCACTTGGGTACAGGGGCCCAAGGACTTAACTATTTTCTGCTGCTTTCCCAGGATTATTAGCAGGGAACTGGATCAGAAGAGAAGCAGCCAGGACTCAAACAGTGCCTAAACTGGATGCCTCTGTGGCAGGCCAGGGCTTTAACCCATTGTGCCACAGCCCCAGCCCCAATAAATCTTTTTTTTTTTTTTTTTTTTAATTCACTGTCCAACTTCAGAAAAAATTAACTAAGACAGGAATGGAAACAATTTTGTTAGAATAGTTAATTCTTTGGACTCATTTTGAGTCAAAAAGTCCAATACAGATTGATTATCAAAAATTACTTTGCGGGCAAGGGCTGTGGGGTAGGGAGTTAAGCTGTCACCTGCAGTACCGGCATCCCATATGGACACCAGTTCAAGACCCGGCTGCTCTACTTCCTATCCAGCTCTCTGCTATGGCCTGGGAAAACAGTAGAAGATGGTCCAAGTCCTTGGCCCCTGCACCCTCATGGGAGACCTGGAAGAAGCTCCTGGCTCCTGGCTTTGGATCAGCCTAGCTCCTGCCGTTGTGGCCATTTGGGGAGTGAACCAGCAGATGGAAGACCCCTCCCTCCCTCCCTCCCTCCCTCTCTCTGCCTCTCCTTCTCTCTGTGTAACTCTGACTTTTAAATAAATAAATCTTAAAAAAAAAGTGTATAAAAAAATTACTTTGGGGGCTGGTGCTGTGGCGCACCAGGTTAACACCTTGAAGCGCTGGCATCCCATATGGGCGCCTGTTCTAGCCCCGGCTACTCCTCTTCCTATCCAGCTCTCTGCTATGGCCTGGGAAAGCAGTAGAAGATGGCCCAAATCCTTGGGCCCCTGCACCCACGTGGGAGACCCGGAAGAAGCTCCTGGGTCCTGGCTTCGGATTGGCACAGCTCCAGCCATTGTGGCCATCTGGAGAGTGAACCATCGGATGGAAGACCTCTCTCTCTGTCTCTACCTCTCTCTGTAACTCTCTTTCAAATAAATAAAATAAAATGTAAAAAAAAAAAATTACTTTGCCCTCAGCTTGCAGCTGTACTTGGCCTGTTTCAATTTTGGTGAAAACGAAGCGTTGGAACCCCCTGAGTCACAAAAATGTGTTTTGCTCATTCCTTACAGTCACTTGTTGCCTCAGCACCTACCCTGGGAATGGGTTTGGTGCCCACACAAATTTACCATGGTAATATTAGGGTGGGTGATGGGATGTATTCTTCTTTTATAAGGTTGAAGAAAGACTGTTAGGGAAAAGAAGAACCTGTCCCTCTGTTATAGGCAGAATCTCAGGCAGATCGATTGTAGAAAAGATAGCATGTTAAATATCTAGAAATGGATTCCATTGATGTTGGGGTGGGCATTTGGCCTAATGGTTAAGATAGCACCTGGGGGCCGGCACTGCGGCTCAGTAGGCTAATACTCTGCCTGTGGCACCGGCACACTGGGTTCTGGTCCCGGTCGGGGCACCAGATTCTGTCCCGGTTGCCCCTCTTCCAGTCCAGCTCTCTGCTGTGGCCTGGGAGTGCAGTGGAGGACGGCCCAAGTCCTTGGGCCCTGCACCTGCATGGGAGACCAGGAGAGGCACATGGCTCCTGGCTTCGGATCGGTGCAGTGTGCCGGCTGCAGTGGCCATTGGAGGGTGAACCAACAATAAAGGAAGACCTTTCTCTCTGTCTCTGTCTCACAGTCCACTCTGTCCGAAAAAAAAAAAAAAAAAAGAAAGAAAGAAAGAAAAAGAAAAAGAAAAAAATTACCACCTGGGGAGCCGGCACTGTGGCATAGCAGGTAAAGCCACCACCTGCAGTGCCAGCATCCCATATGGGTGCCAGTTTGAGTCCTGGCTGCTCCACTTCCAATCCAGCTCTCCACTGTGGCCTGGGAAGGCAGTGGAGGATGGCCCAAGTCCTTGGGCCCCTGTACCCGCATGAGAAGACCCAGAGGAAGCTCCTGGCTTCAGATTGGCACAGCTCCGACCATTACGGCCAACTGGGGAGTGAACCAGCGGATGGAAGACCTCTCTCTCCCTCTCTCTCTCCCTCTCCCCCACCCCATTCCTCATCCTCTCCCCCCTCCCTTCTCCCTTTCTCTGTTCCCTCCTCCTCCCTTCTCGCTTTCTCTGTCTCTTCCTCCTCCCCTCTCCCTCCTCTCCATCCCTCTCCCTGTTCCCCTCCTTCCTCCTCCTCTCCCTCCCTCTTCTCCCCTTCCATCTTCTCCCCCTCTATCCTTCCCTCCCCCCTCCCCTTCCCTCTCACCTTCTTTCTGTAACTCTGCCTCTCTCTCCCCCTCCTTCTCCCCCTCCCCTCCCTTTTATCTTTCCCTTCCCCCTTCTTTTTGTAACTTTCTCCCCCTCCTCCCCCTTCTTCTCTCCCTCCCCCTCTTCCCCTTCTTCTCCCCCTCCTCCTCCCCCTCCTCTCCTCCCTCCTCCTCTCCCCTTCGTTTCTTCCCTCCCCCCTTCTTTCTGTAACTCTTTCAAATAAATATTTAAAAAAAAAATCTTTAAAAAAAAAAAAAGATCCCATTGGGATGGCCACATCCTATTTGTAGTGCCTGGGTTCAAGTTTGAGCTCCAGATCTGCTCCTGATTCCAGCTTCCTGCTAATGCACAGCCTGGGATGCAGCAGGCGAGGTTTAAAGTCGCTGGATTCCTGCTACACATGTGGGAGACTTGGACTGAGTTCCTAACTCCTTACTTTGGCCTGGTTCTGTCCTGGCCCTTGCAAGCATTTGGGGAGTGAACCAGTAGATGGGAGCTCTCTGTCTTTTCCTCTAAAATGAACTAAGTAAAATTTTTTGAAAACTCCTGGTGCCCTTACTGAGTAGAAAATATCCGTACGCCCCCTTTTGAAGACTACTATTCTTTGAAATCCCCAGTCTCTTGCACCTTAAAAGACTGTGTCTCAAGCTGCCCTGCAGTGGAACAGTTTGAGGCAGAAGCTCCTGCCATCCCCTTCCCCTGCTCGAGCTGGGGGAACTGCCGCAGCAGCCTGGCAGCAGCACTGGGACAGTGACCTCCCGTAACCTCAACACGCAGACCCCGGAATTTGCTGCCCAACTGACATGAGTTAGTGAATAGACGCTTGGGAAAAGAGGAAGCAAGTGAGAAAATATTGCTACTTATCTTTTTTTTTAATTTTATTTATTTACTTGAAAGGCAGAGTTAGAGAGAGAGAGAGAGAAAAGTCTTCCATCCACTGGTTCACTCCCCATGTGGCTGCAATGGCCAGAGCTGGGCCAATCAACCCAGGAGCCAAGAGCTTCTTCTGGTCTCCCATGTGGTTCAGGGGCCCAAGCACTTGGCCCATCTTCTACTGCCCTCCCAGGCCATAGCAGAGAGCAGAATTAGATGAGGAGCAGCCAGCACTCCAACTAGCATCCAAATGGTATGCTGGCACTGCAGGTGGAGGCTTAGCCCACTGGGCTACTGCAGCTCAGCACTGCCCCCTCCCCCCATTTGTATTTATAAATATAAGAGGAGGGGCCAGCACTGTGGGGTAGTGGTGCCAGCATCCCATATTGATGCCAGTGCTAGTCCCTACTGCTCCTCTTCCTATCCATCTCTCCGCTATATCCTGGGTGGGCAGTAGAAGGTGGCCCAGTGCTTGGGCCTCTGCACCCACGTGGGAGACCCAGAAGAAGCTCTTGGCTTCGGATCGGCCCAACTCTGGCAGTTGCGGCCATTTAGGGAGTGAACCAGTAGATGGAAGACCTTTCTCTCTGTCTTTCCATCTCTGTCTGCAGCTCTGCCTCTCAAATAAATAAATAAATAAAAATTAAAAAAAAATACACATTGGGGGGTTGGTGTTTTGTACAGTGGGTAAGACAGAGCTTGCAGGAGTAGAGGGGAGGATGGAGACACAATTCAGTCCATAACACTGAGAGCCAAGATATGGGGGTTCTAACCCCAACTCTGCTACTAAGTAGCTCTGCTCCGAGGGACATATCGCTTATCTTTCTGGGTATCAGGGCAGGCATTTGTGGTTATGGGGGAATGGTGACCCTTAGCTATGGTAAAGCATGAATCCGAGTTCAGAAAAAAATATATGTATTTATTTCCTGTGTTGTTTACTCTGACAAAGTTGAAACTAACATATTAAAGATATTTTAAAAATAGTAAACATTGAAAAATAAGCAAGAGGGCAGGTGTTGTGATGCAGCAGGTTAAGCCACTGCTTGGGACTCCCATGTCCCATATCCAAGTGCTGGTTTGAGTCCCGACTATTTCACTTCTGATGCAGCTCCCTGCCAATGTGCCTGGGAAAGCAGGGGAAGATGACCCCAGTATTTGAGTCCCTGCCACCCATGTGGGAGACCTGTATGGCCCAGCTCTGGATATTGGGTACATTTGGGGAGTGAACCAGTGGATGGAAGATTGTTGTCTGTCTGCCTTTGAATCATTCTTTCAAATAAATAAGTAAATAATTCTTTTTTAAAAAAAAATAAATAATCAAGGGCTTTAAGGAACTAGCAAGAAGAGCTCAGTTTTTTGTAGTGCTCCCGGGATAAATAAGGTTTTATTGTACACCAGACCCAAAAGTATGACAGAGAAGGAAACATCTGTATAGGTTTTAAGTGATTAAGGAAAAGGAATAAGCCCCAAATCTGAGTTTGAATTTGGAAACTGATCTGTCAGTATCACACAGAAAGAGGGAAAAGATCCATAGAAGAAAAGTGGGTGTCTCATTTATAAATTACCTGCGTGGTTGGATATGATCCATGCCAGCCTCTTTGTTATTTTTGTTTTTTAGGGTGCAGCTACCTGAGGAAATTTTTCCATATAGAATGAGAGTAGTAAGCTGAGGTTTTACAGGCCCCCAAATTATATTTTTGAATAATTCTTTAGCTGTAGAATTCAGAATTCAAAATATCTTTTCTGTCTATATTAACAACATAATGTTCTGTTGTTTTCTAGCAGCCAGTGTTGTAGATAATGTTTGATGTCAGTTTAATTCTCTTTTCTATGTAGATTTTCTCCCCTTTGCTGGAAGTTTTCAAAATTTCTTGGAGTTCTGGCCAGTGCTGTGGCTCACTTGGCTAATCCTCCGTCTGTGGCGTCGGCACCCCAGGTTCTAGTCCCGGTTGAGGCACCAGATTCTGTCCAGGTTGCTCCTCTTCCAGTCCAGCTCTATGCTCTGGCCCAGGGAGGCAGTGGAGGATGGCCCAAGTGCTTGGGCTCTGCACCTGCATGGGAGACCAGGAGGAAGCACCTGGCTCCTGGCTTCAGATTGGCCACAGTGCACCGGCCGTAGCAGCCATTTGGGGGGTGAACCGATGGAAGGAAGACCTTTCTGTCTCTCTCTCTCTCTCACTGTCTAACTCTGCCTGTCAAAAAAAATTTTTTTTTCTTAGAGTTCTAAAATTCACAAGAATGGAATTGTGCTGGACTTTTCTCCATTCACTCTGTACAGGAGTCAGTTTGTCACTTTGAGAACTTGTTTCTTGACTCAGGGACATTTTCTCTATACATTTGACCATTTCCTCACCTTCGTTATTTCTTTTTCACCTTTTGGAATCCATAAGCCTTATCTTTTCCTCTCTTATTTCTATGTTTTTGAATTTTTACTTTTTTTAAGATTTATTTATTTATTTGAAAGTCCAAGTTACACAGAGAGAGGAGAGACAGAGAGAGATGGGGGGAGGGGTCTTCCAACCACTGGTTCACTCCCCTGTTGGCCGCAACAGCTGGAGCTGTGCTGATGCTAAGCCAGGAGCCAGGAGCCAGGAGTTTCTTCTAGGTCTCCCATGCGGGTTCAGGGGCCCAAACACTTGGGCCAATCTTCCAGTGCTTTCCCAGGCCATAGCAGAGAGCTGGATTGGAAGTGGAGCAGCCAGGACTCGAACCAGAGCCCATATGGGATGCTGGCTCTGCAGGTGGCAGCTTCACCCGCTATGCCACAGTGCTATCCCCGAATATTTACTCTTTATTTTACAAGGTACTGTGAATATTTCTGTTCAGTACTAGGATTCCTGGCTTCTTGGCCAAGTGACTGCCATCCTCACTGGGTGGATAATTCTAGCTTGTGATATCTTTCTATTTTGCATAGTCCTGATTGGTGACATTTTCTTAAATACCAGTCATTCTCAACATGTTGGGAGGCAGAATTGGAGCGTGGCTAAGAACACAGGCTTTGGAATTAAATGTACTTGGAGTCAGAGCTATTACTGCTACTTATTAACTTTAGTACTTAGGGCAGGGCACTTAAAAATACCTTTTCCCCAGAGTTGTTAATGTAATTATCATTGCTCATTAAATGGAAGATATCATTAATATTTACATTATTTTGACCCAGATTCACATCATCTGAACTCAGCTCCAATCCATTCCTGAATCGTGGCTGGTATTATACAAGTTTACCTGGACTTGGCATGTTCGCAAACATCTAATCAGTTTCATTATAAATAGTGCCATCCTGTTTCCTTTGATGGAAACAAAATCTCTGAGGTCCCCCATGGTAGCTCTCTTGTTCTGAAACTAACTATAAGAAAAATGCTCTAACTTTATTCCAATAGTGGCACGCATCAAAGCCATTGAAGCACTCCTTTTTTATGGCATAATTATTAGAGCAATTAGCTACATCAGTACATAAAGTGGTATGGAGTATTAATGTTTTACAGCTTATCCACTCATCCATGCCTATCAGATGCTTCTCTTCAGCTTACCCTCTCTTGCATTCTGTAATGACTCTTATTAGACTGATTGATATGTCCTCTCTAGCTTCTTTACTTTTTTTTTTTAAGATTTATTTTATTTATTTGAAAGAGTTACAGAGAGAGGTAGAGACAGACAGAGAGGTCTTCCATCTGAGGGTTCATTCCCCAGATGGCCACAACGGCTGGAGCTGTGCCAATCTGAAACCAGGAGTCAGGAGCTTCTTCTGGGTCTCCCACGTGGTACAGGGTCCCAAGGACTTGGGCCATCTTCTACTGCTTTCCCAAGCCATAGCAGAGAGGTGGATCAGAAGTGGAGCAGCCAGGACTAGAACCGGTGCCCATATGGGATGCCGGAGCTTCAGGCCAGGGCTGCTGCACTGCAGCACCAGCCCCAAGCTTCTTTACTTTGAAAAGTATATCTGAGAGCTTTCAGACCTTTGAGAAGGGGTGTGTGTGTTGTAAAAAAATTGTGGAGATATAAAGAGGAAAAAACATTGTCATTTTTGTAGCATACAAAGAAGATTGAAGACGAAGGAAAGAAATGGAACAGGCTTCTCACAAATTAAGGAGAAGACAAACATTGTTCTGCTTTTGATATTGTCTCTCACTTTATTCCCAGGTAACAGAATAAAGGTTCCACTTCCAGCATGTCTCAACCCTGACCTCACTTGCAAACTAACAGCACCACAGGGCTGAAGTCACTGCTGAGTCATTGAATCTGAATCACCTTTACTGAGAAGCCAAGTTGCATACGTCCCCTTCCTTAAAAGGACTTTGGGTGAGACTGCTAGGAATGGTTCCAATTTTTAGTGCAGTAGAAATGAAAGCAGAAAATAGGTAATAAAGAAATGCTTCTCTGTTGTTATATTAGAGTTCTAATGCAATAGAGAACTGGAGTCAGTAAGGTGCATGCATGTAGGAGTATGCTTTCGCAGCTGTGTGTGTGTGAACAGGTTTATGATAAGGAACTGGTTCCTTTGGTAATGGAGGCTGGTGACTCCCAAGGAGACCCAGGAGAGCCAATAGTGAAAGTTAGTGGGCTTGAGACTCAAGAAGGACCTATGTTTCTACCCCAGTCTGCAGGCAGAAAAAAGCCCGTGTCTCAGTTCAGGCAGGAGAAGTTTCCTTTACTCAAGCCTTGTTGTTGTAGTCAGGTCTTCAGTTGATTAAGCAAGGCCCACACAGCGAGGGAACGCATCTGCCTTCTCTGTTTGCTGATTCATGCTTGTCCCTCCAGAAACACCCTTTCAGAAGCATCCCAGATGTTTGATGAAATGCCTGGGTACTCTCTGGCTAAATCAAATTGACACATAAAATTAACCTTCACAAAATGCCTCCTCTGTGTATTTTAGTATCTTTTTTTAGATTTATTTTATTTATTTGAAAGGCAGAGTTAGAAGGAGAGAGGAGGAAGAGAGAGAACAAAATTCCATTCATTGGTCCACTTCCCAAATGGCCACAGTGACTGAGCTGGGCCAAGTCAAAGCCAAGAGCTTTATCCAAGTTTCCCATGTTGGTGCCAGGGGCCCAAGGACCTGGGCCATCTTCCGCTGCTTTCCTAGGCACATTAGCAGAGAGCTAGATTGGAAGTAGAGCCACCAGGACTCAACTGGCAGCTGGCGCTTATATGGGATGTCAGCACTGCGGCTGGCAGCTTAACCCTTTACGCAACAACTCTGCTCCTCATCCCTTCAACTTTTAGACAGAAAGAGGAGACTAGACTGACAGCCAGTTTTTTTTTTTTTCTTCATTTATTTGAGAGGTTGAAAGGTAGAGTTACAGACAGAGAGCAAGATCTTTCATCTGCTGGTTCGTTCCCCAAATGGCTGCAACTGTAAGAGCTGAGCTGATCCGAAGCCAGGAGCCAGGAGCTTCCTCCGGATCTCCCACACTGGTTCAGGTGCCCAAGCACTTGGGCCATCTTTCACTGCTTTATCAGGCTGTAAGCAGAGAGCTGGATCAGAAGAGGAGCAGCTGAGACATGAACCAGACCCATATGGGATGCCAATGCTGCAGGTGAGGCTTAGCCCACTGTGCCACAGTGCCAGTCCCCTGAGAGCAAATCTTTAATTCTTTTCCTAATAGTACTACTGCTCCTGCCATAAGTGGTCCTGTAATGTTGGTAAGACCCTTTCTTCAAACTCACCCTCTGTTAACACATTATAGTCACTGAACCAGGAAAAAGGAACAATTACTAAAGTGCCCCTTTTCCCAGCCTTGCTCTGTGAGGAGGAGGAGGAGGGAGCCCCAGGAGAGAGAGGTTGGGGTTGATTTCTTTATTGCCCCATGTACTCTGCCTCTGTGGCAGTGATTTTTCAGAGCTGAACAGAATTTAGAGTGTGAAGATCTGTGTTCCTCATGCTTTCCCAACTTTGAGCGTTGACACCTGCAGCTGATGTTTTCCTCCCTGAAGTAGAATGGAGGCGGTAGAGGTTGTTCAAGTGTGAAATTGCAATGATTATCTGCTTTTCTTATAGTATGATTTTCTTACAGCAGATCAGATTAGTCTCTCTTGGTGGTAAAGATTGTCAGGCATAGCAATTATACTAGAATTTACTAGTTCTTAAAGTATAGTCCCTAACTCAGTAGCATCAGCATCACCTGGGAATTTGTTGGAACTAGAAAATGCCAAGGCCCACCCTGAACCTACTAAGTGAGAAACTCTTAGGTGGGACCCAGAAATCTGTATTATAATAAGCCTTCCAGGTGTTTCTGATGCATGTTCAAATTTGAGATCCACAGATTTAAAATATTTGCAGTTAAGTTGTTTGGTGGTAAAACATGTATCTTGAAATGGATCTAGGAGCCAGAAAGGTGACATGCTATATAATCCAAGAGAATTTCAAAGCTGTACAGATAACAGCCTTTCTTTCAGCAGGCATTTCATCACAATTGTGAATCTAAGCCTTGCTCTGTTTAGTCATATGTCTTTGTGATGGTTAATTTTATCTGTCAGTTGAATGCCATGGGGTGCTTAGATTAAACATTATTTCTTGATGTGCCTCTGGATGAGATTAGCATTTGAATCAGAAGATTAAATAAAATAGAATTCTGTTCCCAAAGTGAGTAGGCATCATCCAATTCTTTAAGGGCCTGAGTGGAACTAAAGGCAGAAGAAGGAGGAATTTGCCCTCTTTTTGCTTCTTGCCTGTCTGTCTGAGCTGGGATGTCTCACCTTGGTCTTTTCTGGCTTTCAGACTAGGATTCACATCATTGGCCCCCTGGCTGTTGGGCCTTTTGATGTAGACTGACTTATACTACTGGCTTTCTTGGTACATGTATGATGGTGATGATGGGAGAAAAAACAAGTTTGGATGAGGCCAAATTTGTTGACAGACTCACTAAGCAGAGATTCTGCATTTGAGGTTGTGGCTCAGGGGATTAGAAAGGGCAACATGGCTGAAACATGGACCAAAAAATGACCTATCTTGAGCAAACTGGAAATGCCAAACATGCCTTGGTTTAATTTAGGTAAAGATATTCAAGGGCTTATTGAAATTGAAATGTTAGAGAGGATTTGAGACCTACCCTCACCCACACTGGGAGTGTCCAAAAGAACACCTTTCTCCAGTACTGTGAGAAATATGTGTAAATTTGTGAGGGAAAGCCCAGCATTCTTGAAGAGCTCTATGATGGCTCTTATCTGTGAGCCAGACCTTACAGTGGGATCTGCAGTCACTGAGTTGGGAAACCTAAATGAATGGCAGTAATTAGATCCCAGGGTGGCAATGGCAAGAGCCAAGTGTCTGGCAGTGCCACTACACAATCTAAGTTGTTAGTATAGATGCAGGATGGGGTTAGGAGATAATGAGTTCATTTTCGACATACCAAGTTTAGAAAATTGTACACGATTTTGCCAGAAAGCAACTGAACATTTGGCTGGGGGGTTGTTCGGAGGGCTCAAAGAAGAAAACACAAATTTGGGAATTTCAGACATAAATTTGGGAATCACTGTAATATCCCTGTGTCAAAATAAATGACCAAGTCAGCCTTTGGATCACTGAGATGACCCAGGAAATTGAAACCCTGGATAGAGCCAGAGGAAGGGTCAAGCATTTGGATGTCCACACCCCATATCATCGTGCCTGGCTTAAAGTCCCAGCTCTGCTCCCAATTCTAGCTTCCTACTAATGTACGCCCCGGAAGGCAGCAGATGATGGCACAGGACTTGGGTCCTTGCCACCAATATGGGAGAACTGGATTGAGTTCCAGCCTCCTGGCTTCTGCCTGATCCACCATTGACTATTGCAGGCATTTGGGGAGTCAGCCAGCAGATAAAACATGTCTGTCTGTCTCTCTACTTCTTTGCCTTTCAAATGAATACAAAATAAATAATTTTTTTAGTTGAAAAAAGACCTGAGGAAGACAACTCAAGTGGTGATGGAGCAGAGATATGAAGTAAAGGTAGCTCTTCTGAGACTACAGTGCTCCTAAGAGTCACCTGGAGAATGTGTTAAGCACAGTGTTGGACCCCTGCCCCAGAGATCTGGATTCCATCAGCCTGAGTGGGCCTGAGGACCACATTTCAGGTACGTTCTGTGTCCTGCTGCTGCTCTGCAGAATACACTTTATGGAGCATTGGAAGAGGCTCTTCACTCCCCTGTGAAGAAAAGGCAAGAGAGCAGGCATTCAAGGACAGTTAGAAATTTCTGGTGATGTAAGAAACTTGTGCACATTTTTAGACCATGGTTAAAACAGTAGAGAGCGGCACCGCGGCTCAACAGGCTAATCCTCCGCTGGGTTCTAGTCCCGGTCAGGGCGCCGGATTCTGTCCCGGTTGCCCCTCTTCCAGGCCAGCTCTCTGCTGTGGCCAGGGAGTGCAGTGGAGGATGGCCCAAGTGCTTGGGCCCTGCACCCCATGGGAGACCAGGAGAAGCACCTGGCTCCTGCCATCGGACCAGCGCGGTGTGCCGGCCGCAGCGCACCGGCCGCGGCGGCCATTGGAGGGTGAACCAACGGCAAAGGAAGACCTTTCTCTCTGTCTCTCTCTCACTGTCCACTCTGCCTGTCAAAAAAAAAAAAAAAAAAAAAAAACAGTAGAGAAAGGAGAACTTGAGTATCATATAGAGAAAAGGGATAATTAAGGAAGGAAATTCATGGGAAAGAGAATAATGGTGTAAAAGGAAGACAGAGGCACCAGAGATGGTCCTGGTACAAATATCCAAAGGCTATGATGTCTAATTTAAATCCAAAGTCTCTTTGGATAAGATGATTTTTTTGTTCCTTCCTTTCCTTTCCTTATTATTTTTAAAAAACTTCTTGGAGCGGCTGTTTATGCTTACCTTTTGGACTCTCTCACTGTGCCTAGGAGCTTTAATCTTTCTGCCAAAACCCTCGCAGAGCTGTTAAGTCCATGTGCAGATACATAAAGAGATGACTTGCTACAGAAGAATGAGCAGTAGTGAATAGAGTTTCAGCAACACAAGGATAAAGGAAATTTTCAAAAGATGTTTGATCATTCTGCTAAAATTGTGTTCCTGCCACCAACTTGCTAGGATAGCTTCCCTGGGACATCACTCCCTGGCAGTGCAGTCATCATGAAGCACAAAGACACAGCGCTGTCTCCTCTGCGAACTAAAGCCTGCTTCCTGGTGGCCTCAGAGCCCTTGGACAAACTAGAGAAGCTTCAAAAATCTCTTTGTGTGGTCACAAAACAACAACAACCCTGATAAGAGCTGTGAACAGCTTTATGCCTGTGAGCCATACACTCTGAGTTCAAGACAGCAAAGCTGTTTGGAGGGTTGGTTAAATAGAACAAGCACCGTGAGGGGCACTGTGATTTGAAGATGAGAAAAATACTGCTGGGAGTATGAGGACTCCTTCATGTCCCATTCTTTTCTGAGTCCTGACCCAAATGGTATAGTCAGAGGAGTCAGACTGGGATTAACACATAAGCTTTATCAATGCTAATGCTGGCCTGGAGAAAGCGACTTGGACCTCATGCCAAATAGTCTTCTTGTTTCTTTCTCCGTGAGTTGAACTCCCTGCCCCTCTCCCCCCCAGACATGGACAGAGTCCTTGGCAGCTGCTATTCCCACTCTGGTGTGGCCTTTGGGACAGACATCTCCAGAAGGGGAATTCAAAGGGAGCCTGAGCAGTGAGCATGCAGCAGCCTTCTACCTAGTCTTGTCAATCATACAGATGATTGTTTTCTCCCATAAGGAAGAGCAAGGAGGCAGAGAGAAGGGTGGTAGCTCTTTCTTCAATATGGTGAAGAGAAGGTTTCCTGGGTTCTTGATCAAAGCAATCGTGGGCAAAGGAAGAACATGATTTCTCCTATGTTCTCTACCATTTGACCTCTTAACCCATGGGTTTTATATTCAAACCTCTAGTTAATGAGGATGGGGCTTCCCTCTGCAGAATGTTTGTTGGAAAAGAAAAGGCCAAAATATCAGAGGGTTGGATCCCAGGTAGCAAGGGCAGTTTGTCTTTAACTTTCATGAGACCATTCTCTTACACCAACTACAGTAGAACCAACTTTTTTGTGGCTTCACTTTCTATAACTTCAGTTATCTGCAGTGAGCTGTTACATGGGAAGTTCCAGAAATAAACAATTCCTAAGTTTTAAGTTGCATACTATTCTGAGTAACATGGTGAAATCTTGCTCTGTCCTGCTGTGTCTTGTTCTGTCTTACCCTGGACATGAATCAACCCTTTTTCCAGTGTATCCATGCTATATGTACTACCTGCCAATTAGTCTACTTAGACGTTTTGATTGACTAGTGCAGAATTGCAGTGCTTGTGTTTAAATAATCCTTATGTGGTGGCCTAATTCCATGTCACTAAGCGTCTGTCATTCACCTCACTTCATTTCATTATATATGTATTTTATCATCTTGACCATTATTGCGAGAATAAGGGTGAGTACAGTACAGTAAGATATTTTGATAGAGAGCACATTAAATAACTTTTATTGCAGTGTAATATTATGATTGCTATATTTTATTATTAGTTATTATTAACCTTTGGCTGTACCTAATTTATAAATTAAACCATATCACAGGAATATATGTTTAGTAAAAATAGTATATATAGAGTTCAATACTATCTACCATTTCAGGCTTCCCCTGGGGGTCTTGAAACGTATCCGGTGCAGATAAGGGGGAACTACTCTACAGCTCTTTCGTGTATCTCCCTGGAACCAGAGTGGGCTTTTCAGCTTTGCCTGCAAAAGTTTCCAGACAAGGACAGAACAGTATATTGATTCAGTTAACACCAATGCTATACTCCTCCAGACCAAAGGTTTGTTTTCTTTTCTAGTTTTCTCCTCAAGAATGTCCAGCCGTGTTTTACACTGAGCCCAAATTATAGCTTGAAAGTACTCCAGTAACACTACGCCAGCAACATAAAATTGCTCTTAATTAGAATACTCTTCCCATTATTCAATTCCAAAAGACAAATTTAGTTCTTGTCTCAAGAGGTTCACAATCTACAAGGGTAAGACAAATGTTTAAATCAATAATTACAACCCAATCTGAGGATTTTATAGTAAAAATAAAAACATTTTTAGCAGCTTAGATAAGGCAGCATTATTTATTTTTTGAAAAGCAAGCTAGAATTTACTATTTGTCTTTTTTGGTCTTGGGTTAAGAGTACATGGAATACTGTTCACAAAAGTTACATCTCATTGCAGTTGTAATTTACATTTCTCTGATTAGTGATGTGAACATGATGTCATATACATGTTGGCCTTTTGTTGTATGTCTTTTTAGAAAAATGTATGATGAGATCCCTTTTTTAAAAAAGTTTATTTGTTTATTTGAAAGAGTTGCACAGAAAGAGAAGAGGCAGAGAGAGAGAGAAAGAGAGAGAGAGAGAGGTCTTCCATCCGATGATTCATTCCCTAGATGGCTACAACAGCCAGAGCTGTGCTGATCTGAAACCAGGAGCCAGGAGCTTCCTCTGGGTCTCCAATGTGGATACAGGGTCCCAAGGACTTGGGCCATCTTCTACTGCTTTCCCAGGCCATAGCAGAGAGCTTAATTGAAAGTGGAGCAGCTGGGTCTTGAACCGGCGCGCATATGGGATGCCAGCACTTCAGGCAAGGGCATTAACCCACTGCACCACAGTGCCGGCCCCGAGATCCGATTTTTAAATTAGGTTATTTGTTTTCTCGCCATTGAAGTCTTTGTGTTCTTTATATATTTTGAATATTAAGCCTTTATCAGATGTATGGTTTGCAGATATTTTATCCCAAACTTTCTGTAGTCTTTCATGCAGATTGTTTCCTTTGCTATGTAGAAGCTTTCCAGTTTGATGAGACCCTATTTGTTTTCTGCTCTTGTTGCTTATGCTTTCAGGTCATATCCTAAAAATCATTTCTCAGACCAATGTCAAGAAGTTTTATGTGGGGCTGGCACTGTAGCATGGTGGGTTAAACCTCTGCCTGCAGTGCCAGCATTCCATATGGGCACCAGTTTGTATCCCAGCTACTCCACTTCCAATCCAGCTCCTGCTAATGGCCTGGAAAAAGTGGAAGATGGCCCAAATGTTTGGGCCCCTACCACCCATGTGGGAGTTCTGAGTAAAGCTCTTAGCTTTGGTCTGGCCCAACTCTGGCCATTGCAAACATTTGGGGAGTGAACCAGTGAATGAAAGATCTTTCTCTCTGACTTTCAAGTAAATAAAATTTTGGGAGCCAGTGATGTGGTGTAGTGGGTGAAGCCACTGCTTGCAATGTGGGCATCCCATATGGGTGCCAGTTCAAGACCCGGCTGCTTCACTTCTGATCCAGCTCCCTTTTAATGAGCCTGGGAAAGCGTGGAAGGTGGCCCAAATGTTTGGGCCCCTGTACCCATGTGGGAGATCAAGAAGAAGCTCCTGGCTCCTGGCTTTGGCCTGTCCCAGCTCTGGCTGTTGCAGCCATTTGGGGAGTGAACCAGAGGATGGAAGATCTCTCTCTCTCTCTGTCTCTGTCTCTGTCTCTGTCTCTCTGTGTCTGTGTGTCTTCCTCTTTCTGTATTTAACTCTTTCAAGAAATAAATCTTAAAAAATAAGTGAATAAAAAGCTTTAAAAGAAGCTTTTTGCTTATATTTTCTTTGAGTAGTTTTACAGTTTTAGGTTTTAAGTCTAAATATTTTTTTTCAAAATTTATTTATTTATTTGAAAGAGTGACACAGAGAGAGAAGGAGAGACAGAGAGAGAGAGAGACAGAGAGAAAGAGAGATAGAGAGAGAGGTTTTCCATCTGCTGGTTCACTCCCCTGTTGGCCACAATGGCCAGAGCTGCACCGATCAGGAGCCAGGAGTTTCTTCCGGGTCTCCCATGTGGGTGCAGGGGACCAAGTACTTAGGCCATCTCCTACTGCCTTCCCAGGCCATAGCAGAGAGGTGGATCGGAAGTGGAGCAGCTGGGACTGGAACCGGTGCCTATATGGGATGCTGGCACTGGAGGCAGTGGTTTTACCTTCTACACCACAGCGCCAGCCCCCTAAATGTTTTTTAAAGATTTATTTATTTGAAATAATTACAGAGAGAGAAAGAGGAATAAACAGAGAAATCTTCCATCCATTGGTTCACTCCCCAGATGGCCACAGTGGCTAGGACTGGGCCAGGCTGAAGCCAGGAACCAGGGGCTTTATCCTTGTTTACTATATGGGTGGCAAGGACCCAAGCACTTGGGCTATCTTCTGCTGCTTTTTCCATTAGCCATTAACAAGGAGCTGAATCGGAAGTGGAGCAGCTGGGACAGGAATTGGTGCCCATATGGGATCTTGGCATTGCAGGCTGCAGCTTAGCCTTCTGTGCCAGAATGCCAGCCCCATGCCTAAATATTTAACCCATTTTTTTCCCCAAGATTTATTTATTTATTTGAAAGACAGAGTTACAGAGGGAGAGGGAAAGACACAGAGAGCTCTTCTATTTGGTAGTTCACTCCCCAAATGACTGCAACAACCAAGGCTGGGTCAAACCGAAGCCAGGATCCAGGAGCTTCTTCTGGGTCTCCAATATGGGTACAGGGATCCCAGTACTTGGGTCATATTCTGCTGCTTTTTTTGGGTGTGTTAGCAGGGAACTGGATCAGAAGTGGAGCTGCCAGGACTTGAACCTGCACCCATGTGGGATGCTAGTGTCATAGGTGGTAACTTAATCCACTACACAACAATGCTGGCCCCTCTTTAGTTCATTTTGAGTTGATTTTTTAAAAAAATTTATTTGACAGGTAGAGTTACAGACAGGAAGGGAGAGAGACAGAGAGAAAGGTCTTCCCTCCATTGGTTCACTCCCCTAATGGCCGCCACAGCTGGTGCTGTGCCGATCCGAAGCCAGGAGTCAGGTGCTTCCTCCTGGTTTCCCACATGGGTGCAGGGCCCAAGCACTTGGGCCATCCTCCACTGCCTTCCCCGGGCCACAGCAGAGAGCTGGAATGGAAGAGGAGCAGCTGGGACTAGAACCCGGTGCCCACATGGGATACCAGCACCGCAGGCAGAGGATTAACCAAGTGATCCATGGCGCCGGCCCCAAGTTGATTTTTTTCATATGATGTGAGAGAAGAGTCCATTTACATTCACCTGCATGTGGATATCCAGTTTTCCCAATGTCAGGCATTGTCTTTTTCTCATTGTGTGATCTTGGCACCTTTGTCAAAGATGGATTTATTTCGGTCGGCGCCGCGGCTCACTAGGCTAATCCTCCGCCTAGCGGCGCCGGCACACCGGGTTCTAGTCCCGGTCAGGGCGCCGGATTCTGTCCCGGTTGCCCCTCTTCCAGGCCAGCTCTCTGCTGTGGCCAGGGAGTGCAGTGGAGGATGGCCCAAGTGCTTGGGCCCTGCACCCCATGGGAGACCAGGAAAAGCACCTGGCTCCTGGCTCCTGCCATCAGATCAGCGCGGTGCGCCGGCCGCAGGGCGCCGGCCGCGGCGGCCATTGGAGGGTGAACCAACGGCAAAGGAAGACCTTTCTCTCTGTCTGTCTCTCTCTCTCACTGTCCACTCTGCCTGTCAAAAAAAAAAAAAAATATGGATTTATTTCTATGTACTTTTTCTGTTCTGATGGTCTCAGTGTCTATTTTTATGCCATAATATTATGGTTCCTCTAGCTTTGTAGTGTAATTTGAAATCCATTGGTGTAATGATCCAGCTTTGTGGGTTGTGTGTTTTTTTTTTTTTTTTTTTTTTTGCTCAACAATGCTTTGGCTATTGGGGTTGTGTGTGTGTGTGTGTGTGTGTGGTTCCATATGAATTTCAAGATTGTTGTTTCTGTGAGAGATGTCATTGGGAACTTTGATAGGGATTGCATTGAATCAGGAGATCACTATGAGTAGTATGGACATTTTATTTATTTGTTTTATTTATTTTTTTAAAAAAGATTTTATTTATTTATTTGAGAGAGAGAGAATTACAGACAGTGAGGAGAGACAGAGAAAGGTCTTCCATCCACTGGTTCACTCCCCAAATGACCACAACACCCAGAGTTGCGCCGATCCAAAGCCAGGAGCTTCTTCCACGTCTCCCATGCAGGTATAGGGGCACGAGGACTTGGGCCATCTTCCACTGCTTTCCCAGGCCATAACAGAGAGCTGGATCAGAAGAGGAGCAGCTGGGACTAGAACTGTCTCTCACATGGGATGCTGGTACTGCAGGTGGAAGATTAACCTACTGCTCCACAGTGATGGCCCCTGGACGTTTTAACAATATTAATTCTTCCACATGTGAACTTGAGATGTCTTTCTACTTACTTATATTGTCTTCAGTTTCTTTCAGTGATGTTTTATAATTTTCAGAAGAATGTCAGAGAATGGGGAAAAGGTTCCACACAAAAGATAACTACTGTTTTTTATTTTAAAAAACTTAACACTTACAGAAAAATTATGAGTGGTAAATGTCAATACAGATTCAGTAGTTGTTAGCATTTTGTTGTACTTTTCTTTCTCTAGACATAAACATATTAATTAATTAATTTGGCTGAAACATTTTAAAGTTGCTGATATCATGATCCTTTGCCTTTAAATATTTTGGAATGAATTTCTTCAGTGCAAGGACAATCTTTTACCTAACTACAGTGTAGTTTTTAAAATCTGGAAATTTAATATTACTGTAATGCTATTATGTAATAATCCATTTTGAAATTTCACCGCTGTTCCACTAATGTGTTGTAGAGCAGTTTCCCCCCAGTTAATATCCAGTCCAGGATCACACATTGCCTTTAGTTCAGTTCTGCCCCCTCCCTCCATGCTTCCTCCCTTCTTCCCTTTATTTTCATGACAGTGACATTTTAAGTTGTTTGGTAAAAACATTCTTCAGTGTGGGTTTGTTTGATTGTTTCTTCATGAGTAGGTTACTCCATGATTTTTTTTTTCGTTTGAAATAGCTTCAGACTTACAGAAAGGTTGCCAGAATTATGTAGCAACGTTTGTGTAAGTTTGTAAGTATCTTTACCCGGATTTACCAGTTTTTAACATTTTATCGTGTCTGTGTTTGATTTATCATTCTCCCTCTCTCTCCTTCCTTTCTCTCTCTCTCTCCCTTTGTGTATGTGTGTATGGACAGAATATATATATTCAGACCAGTTAAGGATATTGTACTTCAAGTGACAGCTTTTGATATGAGTCTTGAGGGATAAAGATACTTGCCAGTTGTTCAGAACTTGGGTGTGGGGAAGAAGATTGCAACCAGAGGGATCAGCTTGTGCTCCAGTAATTAAACCAATATGTACATTAGCTGGCTGGTGAACTAACTGAGTAACTGGGCTGGGGTAGAAGGAATCAGGAAGGCAGCAGTGTTAAGAAATTGGGACTTTGGGCCTGCCCCGCGGCTCACTAGACTAATCCTCCGCCTGCGGCGCTGGCACCCTGGGTTCTAGTCCCAGTTGGGGTGCTGGGTTCTGTCCCAGTTGCCCCTCTTCCGTTCTAGCTCTCTGCTGTGGCCCGGGAAGGCAGTGGAGGATGGTCCAAGTGCTTGGGCTCTGCACCCGCATGGGAGACCAGGAGGAAGCACCTGGCTCCTGGCTTTGGATTGGCGCAGCGCGCCAGCTGCAATGCACCAGCTGTAGTGGCCATTTGAGGGGTGAACCAATGGAAAGGAAGACCTTTCTGTCTCTCTCTCACTGTCTAACTCTGCCTGTCCAAAAAAAAAAAAAAAAAAAAAAAAAAGGGACTTTGTTCCCTAAGAATAAAGAAAACAATGACGATTTTATTTTATTTTATTTGACAGGTAGAATTACAGACAGTGAGAGAGACAGAGAGAAAGGTCTTCCTTCCATTGGTTCACTCCCCAAATGGCTGCAACAGCCGGCGCTGCTTTGATCTGAAGCCAGAAGGCAGGTGCTTCTTCCTGGTCTCCCATGCAGGTGCAGGGCCCAAGCACCTGGGCCATCTTCCACTGCTTTCCCAGGCTACAGCAGAGAGCTGGACTGGAAGAGGATCAACTGGGACTAGAATCTGGCGCCCATATGGGATGCTGGTGCCGCAGGTGGAGGATTAGCCTAGTGAGCCACAGCGCCGGGCCCAGCAATGACAATTTTAAAGTAAGATTATTGTACCAGATTTCTTTTCTTTTCCTTTTTTTAAAGATTTATTTTATTTATTTGGAAGAGTTACAGAGAGAGGTAGAGTCAGAGAGAGAGGTCTTCCATCTGCTGGTTCACTCCCCAAATGGCTACAACGGCCGGAGCTGTGCTGATCTGCATCCAGGAGCTGGGAGCTTCCTCCGGGTCTCCCATGTGGGTGCAGGGTCCCAGGGACTTGGGCCATCTTCTACAGCTTTCCCAAGCCACAGTGGAGAGCTGGATTGGAAGAGGAGCAGCCGGGACTAGAACTGGCACCCGTATGGGATGCTGGTGCTTCAGGCTAGGGCTTTAACCCATTGTGCCACAGTGCCGGCCCCTGTACTAGAATTTATTTTCTAGAAAAATTAACTCTGGAGCAATTTGGAGGAGAAAGGGCAAGATAGGCCAATGAGGTGGCTCTTATATTATACCATGTGGTGAAGGAGACCCAAAGGAAGAGGAAACAGAATGTTTGTTGAATGCCTGCCTACTAGGTGCTAGTCACTTTGCATATGATATCTCATTTGATCATTACAGAAGCCTGAGGCCAGAGAGGTTAAGTAACTTGGCCAGTCACCGTCTTAGTAAGGTTACAACATTGTTAATATTTGAATCCAGGTCTGCCCACTCTGAAATACAGTGGGGTCATGTAGGATCCAGCATGATGAAGGGGGAGACAGATTCTGGAGATAACGCTGTCAAGCTCTGATAGTTGGACATCGTAGGTAAAGGAGATGGGAAAGCTAACAACAGCTGATGCTCCAGTTAGGGCCACTTGCAAGGGCATTATTATTATTATTATTATTTACTTGAAAGGCATTGTTACAGAGAGGGAGAGGGAGAGAAAGATCTCCCATCTGCTGGTTCACTTCCCAATGGCCACAACAGCCTGGACTGGGCCAGGCCAAAGCTAGGACCTGGAACCCATCCTGGTCTCCCACCTATGTGCTGCTTTCTCAGTTGCATTAGTAGTGAGCTGAATTGGAAGTGGAGCAGCCAGGACTCAAACTGGCACTCATTTGGAATGCCTGCATCACAGGTATCTGTCAGCTTAACCTACAGTGCCACAACACGGCCCCCATTGTGACATTCTCAATTTAGAAAATGATCACCAGAAAAGGGAGAGAACTGGAGAAGTTAAAGAAATTAATGATTTTGTAAAAGGTCTCTATAACTTTGATTTAGATGACTTTGTTTGTGAAAGCCCAAGATAAGATATCTGGTGGGAAGTTTGGCTCAAGAGCCCAGGAGAGAGGTCTGGGCTAAAAAAGAAAAATTTGGCTGCCGAGTCATGGATGTGTTTGCCTAGTGAGTGCTAAATGAAAAGATGGTTTGGTGGGGTCCTGGACCCACTCATAATTAAGGATGGTGGAGAATTAAGACTCAATGAAAGAAAAGAGAAAGAATGTTGACAAGGTGATTATCATAAAAAGCAAAGAGACTAGACCATTTCAGGAAGGCAAGTGACTAATTAGGTCTGTCAAATTCTGCAGAAGAGCTCCCAAAAGAAGCCTGGGAAGATTCATTGTGATTAATAAATTGAGAAGTTACTGGTTACCTTAATGAGAGCAATTTCAGTAGAGTGGCAAGGCCAGCCTTCCAGGAGACAAAGAGTGAATGATGGGGGCCGGCGCTGTGGCATAGCAGGTAAAGCCACCGCCTGCAGTGCTGGCATCCCATATGGATGCCAGTTCCAGTCCCGGCTGCTCCTCTTCTGATCCAGCTCTCTTCTATGGCCTGGGAAACCAGTGGGAAATGGCCCAAGGTCTTGGACCCCTCTACCCATGTGGGAGACCCAAAAGAAGCTCTTGGCTCCTGGCGTCGGATTGGTGCAGCTCCTGCTGTTGTGCCATCTGGGGAGTGAACCAGCAGGTGGAAGACTTCTCTCTCTGTCTGTCTCTGCCTCTGTGTCACTCTGCCTTTCAAATAAATCTTAAAAAAAAAAAAAAAAAGTGAATGGTGGAAGGGAAGTAGACACAGAGTGGAGATTACTGTTTTAAGAATTTTAGTTGATGATGATGATGACATGAGTTAATATGACTGAGGACTTAGTGTACACCAGGCACTGAGCTAACAATTTGCATGTATTATCCAGGATAATGCTTACAAAACTTCTACAGAATAGGTACCATTATTTTCTGATGAGGAAATTGTAGCTGAGAGAATATAGAGAGGGTATGTGATATGTCCAGTTGTACTACTAATAAATAGTGGAGCAGATTTCAAATCTGAATCTTTCTGGGTTCAAAGCCCATGTTGTAAGATGGCAGTAGCTCAGGCCTGAGCCTGTTTATTAGCAGGAGAAGGAAAATTCCATGCTGTGGAGGATATTGACTAGCTTCAGGAACTTGAAAAAGTTCATGGAAAATGTATACTATGAAAAAACTATGCATGGATTTCAAAAACTTGTTTGCCTCCAAATAAACTTATCTTTTAATTGCATTTTCCATGAACTTTGTGGAGTACCCTCATATATGTATCAAGGAGAGAGTAATAGATGGAGTAAGGTCTGAAGAATATTAAATCACATTAAAAAAAATGGAGCACCTGGCTTTGGAAAGGAAGTTAGGGACATCTTTTTGTCAAAGGCAGAACAGATGAAAGAAGAATGGAGGAATATACACCCAGATGTTTGCTAGGTGATGCTCTTGAGATTTAAATAACATTGGCTTAAGTCCCCATTTGCCAACCACTGGGAAGTTCAATCCAAGATTTCTGTGAATTCCTGGGAACTTATCTTCTTATATTTTTTGGCTTTGAATTCTTCTTCCCTTAACTTCTTCATTTCGCTTGTGACTCAACTCCCATGGCTGTTTTCACTCCTTGGTTTTTTGCTGACACAATTGTGGAACTCAGTTCATCACCCCCTCTCCTCCTTTCTCATTGATTTCCCTCAAGTCACTAACATAAGATATTTGTCTGTGTGTGACAGATATTACTGAAGGCTTAGGGGATTTTATGTCCTTAGCAACACAGATAAAGTCCAATAATAGAGATTTCTATTTTAATCATTCTTCTGCTCATTGAGAACTCTGTCTTCAAACTCCAACCTCCCACATTGTTATTTGAGCCCCATCTCTCCTTCCCCATCTCTGACTTCTCTCTTCCAGTACCCATATCCTTGAACTTAAAAAGTATAGATTTGTTCAGCTGTCTCTTTGTTTCATAGTTTTATTTCTAAGCCATGCTCTCTTCTGCCATACTTTGAGCATCATATCAAGATAGGTTCTTAAGCAAGGCATTTTGCATTACTGAAGGAACTGTGGCATCTTTTAAAATAGTATTTTTATTCACCTCAGTAATTATAGATAGGCTTAAATGTGGAAGGAGGTATTTAAAAAATATCATGTTTATTGTCTTTTATTTTCTCAGTGAGATGTGAAATATGCTCCCTTGTGAGAAAAGATGTATCTGGTAAAGATTTGGACAGCTGGGGTTAGGCATTCTGTCAATACAAGTTTATCAGGTTTCTCAGATTTCATAAAATACCATATTTACATAGAATGATTCCTTTAACAAAGCCTACAAATGTGTAGAATTAAATTCCTTGCTAGAGATGGATTATTCAGTTTACTGAGTGCTCTAGTCAATATGAGAAAAAGCAATGGAGAAGTAAAAAGTCAGAGTAAGTAAACTAGTGCCAGGGTACTGAAGATTAGAGTCTTTGCTGATCCTTTATTTCCCCCAACAAAGGCATAAATACATGTCAGGCAGCTTCTGCTTTGCACTGCTGGGGTGAGTGGGATGTTTGTCTTGCAGCTAGAACAGGATAAAGGAGTTCTATTAATCATCTCTTGCTCTCTGACAAAGTATCTCAAACTTGCTGGTTTAAAATATAAAGATTTTTAATTTCATATTTCCTGTATGCTAGGAATTTAGGAATGGCTCAGCTGGATAGTTCTGATTCAGGATCTTCCGTGAGGCTCCAGTCATCTGCAGGTGTAATCAGGGCTGGCCAATCTGCTTCCAGTCTTAGGCATGCGTCTGTTAACAGGAAGCCTCAATTCCCCATCACTGAGCTTCCCCCTGGTGTTGTCGTGAGTGAATGATGTAAGATAGAGAAAACCAGGATGGAAGCCGAAATGCCTGTGCCTCTTAATCTGAGGTGTGACATATCATTACTTCTGCTGTGATCTGTTGGTCACACAGACCAATGTTAGTTACAGTGTCAGCAGGGACTGCACAGGTACATGAATCCCTGGGGGTAGGGATTACTGGGACCTATTTCTGAGGCTGGCTACCACAGGGTTCTTTCCAAAAACATTGTGTGTATGTGTGTATTTGTGTGTATGTGTTGGGCGGGGGCTGCATTCCTTAAAATAAAGAGTATGGGGATACTTCGAAAAATTCATGGATGTAGGGAGTTCTTCTCTGAGAGAGCCAATCTCTTTATGCATCAGAAAATCCACAAAGTCAGGAAGCCCCACAAGTGTGACAAAGTGTGACAAGTGTGAGAGGGTTTCTTCCACATACTGGAGCTTCACATTCATGGGAGAGACCAGACAGGAGAGAAGATGTGTAGATGTGGTCATTGTGGGAAGGGCTTTAGCACTACAATAAAGCTTAATGGACATAAGAAAATCCAGCCCGTGGAGAGGCCCTATAAATGAGCATGACGAGCCTTTCAGTTGGAGTCCCATCTCCAAATTCATAGGAGAGGTCATACAGGGGAGATGCCCTGTGTTTGTAGTGAGTGTGGAAGTAGCTTTGGTAACAGCCACAACCTCTGCCCGCATCAGAGAGTGCCTGGGGGAGAGAAGCCCTTGAAGTGTGAAGAGTGTGGTAAGGCCTTTAGGCACACTTGCAGCCTCCACGTGCATCAGAGAGTACACACCAGAAGGAAGCCCTGTGAATGTCACAAGTATAAGAAGGCCTTCAGAGTTCCAGCCTGTGATCCACCAGAGGGTCCACACCAGAGAGAAGCCCTAGAGATGTGCGTGTGGGAAGGCCTCCAGCCAGAGTTGCAGCCTCCCCATCCACTAGAGCGTCCACACAGGAGAGAAACCTTTCAAGTGGGAAGGCCTTTAGACAGAGCACAAGCCTGTGCATCCACCAGTCTTCACAGCAAGGAGAGAAACCATCTCAAGATAGCAGTTACATGAGACAGTTTGCTGAGTTAAAAATCTTAAAACCCATAAATGCCACTTGGAAGGAACTGCTGTAAATACCTACATTGTCCCAAGAAATATTTACAGCAGTTCTGGCAGAACATCCTTTTTGAGGAGGGATGTGTTGGGTTGCTTTCTGGGTTCATGCCAAGTATATTCCATGGCTAGGCTTTGACCATGGAGTCTCTGTTGTTGTCCACCCAGCACAGGTGCCGGGTCCTGGTCAGGGACATACGTGGGATTCACTTTCTCTGTGCTGGGTTCCCAGGTTGTCCCTTTTCCTTCTTCTTGACTCAAGCCTCCTGGTTATTGCCGTTGAGAATGGATCCCTGATACTTTGGAGTTTTCTACTGATTCAGCCTGCATAGCTTCCATATCTCCCAGTACTTCTGAACTCATGTTGTCTGTATGTCCCCAATGTACCAGGAAATACACACCCCTTCCGGGATGGCATGGAATTTCATTTTTTAGTTTTTAGGTGACTCATAACCTGTTCACTGGCATGCCAAAGAAATCACTGGCAGGTGGGTGTGCCCTGAACTTTGTTTTGGTTTTGTGGATCTGCTAATCACTGTGTCCCTGTCACTAAGACTTATTTTCCCGTGGCTGCATCACATTTTTAATTTGAATTTTTCCAAAACAGCTGAATGTAGAGAGTAAGAAGCAGGGAAAGGGTGGTTTTTTTATATCCAGAACACTCTCCCCCCCCAGCCCCTGTGTAACTGGCAGGGAAACCCTGCTGAGAGGTGGGAGGGGAGGGTCTCTAGGAACATTTCATCCCACATGGGTGATCTCAGGTAGTCACATGTGTGCAGGGTTCCTCTGAACTCCTCACCAGGGTTATGGACCGGTTCCTTCTTAGGCATGGATGTCTCTTGTTAACCTACCATTCTTTGCTTTTTGCATTCACTCAACACTTATTTATTGAACACCTGTGTGCCAGGCACTGTGGTGGGTGCTGGGAACACCACTGAGTAAGACAACAAAGTTTCTGTTCTTGTAGAGTCTACTTCTGGCATAGGAGACAAGTGAGAGGCAAGTACCTAACGTAGTTTGAGATAGTGATTAAGTGCTGTGAAGAAAATAAACCAGGGTGATGATATGGAGTGGTCGGGGTGGGGGGTGGGGCTACATTACCTAGTGGTCAGGGAAGTCCTTGTGGGGGTTGCTGGAGGACAGGTGTGCACATGCCACTTGCCTGGGATCTGCCCTGAGTTTAGGAACAGGAAGAAGGCCAGGCGCTGGGGTTGGTGGCAGCAGGGAGGGAAGAGACGCTGAGTGACTCAGTCCTGGCTTTGTCGGCCTATTTTGTTTGGTGGTGGGTTTTGCTGGGTTGCTGTTGGTCATGTCGGAGTGATTTATGGATTTTCTGAGGACCAAAGTCCCAAATGACAGGAACAAAAAACATCCTGTGTTTGACATTGTTTCCTTCTCATTCTGCTGCGGCTGATTTCTCACACTAAGTTCTTTTACTCAGGAAGTCCTTGGGGACATGGAGGATCTTTGCAGCTCTGAGTGGGTGACAGGGAGGTGGAGAGTGCTCAGTCACAGACATACTCATACAAAGCTGGATTTTCTCTCCCTATTTGAATTAATTTCTGTTGAACTGGAAGAGATTTTTGTATAACTAAAACCTCAACACACAAAGGAGATTTAGCAGGAGCACATGATTGGGTGGACCAAGAAATGGGGGGCCAGTATGTTGTTGTCTGGATCTTCATCCAGGTGTGCCTGCTGCCAAGCCCTGGCAACTCCCTCCCCAGCAGCCCCTGGCACAGAGAGGGCTGGTTTAGGGATCTGCTGAAGCTCCTTCCAAGCCCGAGTTCCACAGCCACGGTCTACTGCGGCGTCTGACCCCTTTCATGTCTCAGAAGTGTGGAACATTCGAGAGAAGCCTAGACTTTTAGTTGACAACCCGCTGAAAATACCATCGATAGCATTTTAGTTTCAGGAAAAGATGGGTTTGATTTCCAGCTTTATTACAGTTAGGTGTGTGAGCTTGGGTGAATCACTGAATCTCTGGGTTTAAGTTTCCTCACACAATGATCATGTAGGCTCCACAATTTTGGAATTTTCAGCTAGTCCTAGAGGTCTGTATTTCTGCATAGTTGAATTATTTTATCATACCGTTGCTGGGGAGTACGAATAACACTTGGGAAGCAACTAATTTTATGTTGAGCTTTGAAGTCCATAATTGTTATCTTCAGAAAATATTATTTGACCTACAGTTATAGCCAAATCAATTTATTTTTTAAAGATTTATTATTTATTTGAAAGGCAGAGTTATAGAGAGACAGAGGCAGAGGGAGAGAAGTCTTCCATCTGCTGGTTACTCCCCAGATAGCTACAACTGCTGGAGCCAGGAGCCAGGAACTTCTTCTGGGTCTCCCATGTGGATGCAGGGGCCCAAGGAGTTGGGGCCATCTTCTACTGCTTTCCCAGGTCATAGCAGAGAGCTGGATTGGAAGTGGAGCAGCTGGGACTCAAACCGGCGCCCATATGGGATGCCGGCACAGCAAGTGGTAGCTTTACCTGCTATGCTACAGAGCTAGCCCCCCAAAATCAATTTAATAAAATCACTTTATAACAGGAAATAAAAAACTCATGGAAAGTAGAATTTAAAGATGCTTATTTTGATGCAAAAAATGTTTAATCCATGCACATGAGAAGTCTTTTTAAAAATGCTTTATAGGGCCAGCACTGTGGTGTAGCAGGTAAAGCTACTGCCTGCAGTGCTGGCATCCCATATGGGCAGCAGTTTGAGTCCTGGCTGCTCTACTTCCAATCCAGCTCTCTGCTATGGTCTGGGAAGGCAGTAGAAGATGGTTCAGATCCTTGGGCCCCTGCACCCGTATGAAGCTCCTTGCTCCTGGTTTTGGATCAGCACAGCTCCAGCCATTGTGGTCATTTGGGGAGTGAACCAGTGGATGGAAAATATTCATTCATTCATTCTCTCTCTCACCCCTGCTACCTCTGCCTCTCTGTAATTCTGCCTTCCAAATAAATAAATCTTAAAAAAAAGAAAAAACACTGTGCATGGAATTCAAAATTTTTTACACTAGAATACACATCTTTTAAAAAATTTTTGAAGGTTGATTTTATTTATTTGAAAAGCAGAGCTAGAGAAATCTTTCATTCAGTAGTTCACTCCCCAAACTGTTGCAATGGCCAGGTCAAGGCCAGAAGCCCAGGCACATTAGCAGGGAGCTGGATTTGAACTGGAGCAGCCAGAACTTGAAGTAGCACTCATTTGGGATGCTAGCACATTGAAGGTGGTGGTACAATGCTGGCCCCAATAAACATCTTTTAATTCAATTTTTCTGTGAATTTTTCAAAGTCCTCTCATATAGTTGGACAAACCAATAGTTATTAGACTTTTGGATTTAATGGACCGTAAAATAAAAAAAAAAATTTGGAGAATAAGAGTATCAAAATTAAGTATATTTCAGTATTTTTCAAGTAAGGAAAAATGAGAGAGAGTGTGCTCCCATCCACTGATTAATTTCCCAAATGCACCTGGAACCAACCTAAATGCCCATCAATGGTAGACTGGATAAAGAAATTATGGGATATGTACTCTTTAGAATACTATACTGCAGTAGAAACAATGAAATCCAGTCATTTGCAACAAAATGGAGGAATATGGAACACATCATGCTGAGTGAAATAAGCCAGTCCCAAAGGGACAAATATCATATGTTCTCCCTGATCGGTGACAACTGACTGAACACCAAAAAGGAAACCTGTTGAAGTGAAGTGGACACTATGAGAAACGGTGACTTGATCAGCATAGCCCTGTTAATGAACAACTTAATACATTATCCCTCTTAGTAGTTTTTTTTGTCTGTTCTACTTAATATGACTGATTTAATTCTGTAATTTTTTTTTACTTTCCAAACAACTGTTTAATAATATTTTATAGTCTATAAAAATATAATTGCAGATAATTCTGTAATTAATACACAGTTATTCTTAAGTGTTGAAATTTAACTGAAATGTGATCCCTGTTAAACATAAGAGTGGGAATAAGAGAGGGAAGAGATGTACAATTTGGGACATGCTCGAGCTGACTTGCCCCAAATGGTAGAGTTAGAAACATACCAGGGGATTCCAATTTAATCCCATCAAGGTGGCATGTACCAATGCCATCTCACTAGTCCAAGTGATCAATTTCAATTCACAATTGATCATAATGAAAGGACTAAGAGTCAAAGGGATCACATAAACAAGTCTTTTACCTGCTGATACTAACTGATAGAATAAATAAAGGGGAGAACGATCCAACATGGGAAGCGAGATACACAGCAGACTCATAGAATGGTGGATGTCCTAAACAGCACTCTGGCCTCAGAATCAGCCCTAAAGCCATTTGGATCCGGCTGAAAAGCCCATGAGAGTATTTCAGGCATGGAAAGCCAAGACACTCTGGCCAAAAAAAAAAAAAAAAAAAAAACTCTGTGAGTGAGATCCCAGTGGAAAGAACAGGTCTTCAAAGAAGGAGGTGCCTTTCTCCGAAGGGAGGAGAGAACTTCCACTTTGACTATGACCTTGTCTAAATAAGATAAGAGTTGGAGAACTCAAAAGGCTTCCATAGCCTTGGAAACTCATGACTGGAGCATAGGGAGATTACTGATGCCATAAGCAGGAGTGTCAATTAGTAAAGTCAACAACAGGAGTCACGGTGCACTTACTCCTCATGTAGGATCTCTGTCCTTAATGTGCTGTACATTGAGATTTAATGCTATAACGAGTACTCAAACAGTATATTTCACTTTGTGTTTCTATGGGAGTGCAAACTGTTGAAATCTTTACTTAATGTATACTAAACTGATCTTCTATATATATAGAAAATTGAAAATGAATCTTGATATGAATGGAAGGGGAGAGAGAATGGGAAAGGGGAGGGTTGCGGGTGGGAGGGAAGTCATCGGGGGGGAGGGGGATGCCAACGTAGTCCATAAGCTGTACTTTGGAAATCTATATTCATTAAATAAAAGTTAAAAAAAAATTTCTCAAATGCCCACAACAACCAGGGCTAGGCTTGGGTCAAACCAGGAGCTGAAAACAAAATCGAGGTCTCCCACTTGGGTGGCAGGAACCCAATTATTTGAGCCGTCACTATTGCCTCCCAGGATCTGCATTAGCAGGGGCCAGAGTCAGGACTCTAACTTAGGTATTCTGATGTGTAATACTGGTGTTTTAACTGCTAGGTTAAATACCTGCTCCATGTTTTTCTTTTTTCTTTTTTTAAATTTATTAGACAGGTATAGTTATAGACAATGAGAGAGAGAGAGAGAGAGAGAAAGGTCTTCCTTCCATTGGTTCACTCCCCAAATGGCCGCTACAGCCGGCGCTGCGCCAATCCCAAGCCAGGAGCCAGGTGCTTCCTCCTGGTCTCCTATGACTGTGCAGGGGCCCAAGCACTTGGGCCATCCTCCACTGCCCAACCAGGCCACAGCAGAGAGCAGGACAGGAAGAGGAGCAACCAGGACTAGAACCCAGTGCCCATATGGGATGCTGGCGCTGCAGGCAGAGGATTAATCAAGTGAGCCATGGTACCAGCCCCTCCATGTTTTTCTTATTCTTCTTTGAGCTTATGAAAACTTCATCTTATCTTGATCTCTAAATTGATATTTGGGAACCACTGAGCTTAGAGTAAGGAGTGCACTAGCGCCTTTAGAGATGACTATGGGAATAGTGTAGTCCATTTACAGTGAAAAAAGAAGAGCTCGAAATGGATTACTACATGGATGTAGTCATTTTATAAAATTATGCTCATGATATGGGAGAAAGCCAGAGAGATGGCAAATGTTTAATGCACCCATTTTGTATTTTTTTTTTTTTGCTATTTGTGTTCTTACTAATATTTAGATATTTACTATTCAATCTAAATATGAAATAAAAATAAATAGAACATCATTAAAACATAGTTAAGTATTTTTAAAAGTAATACAAATGCATTGTGGTATTTGATTTTTTTTTTTAAAGATTTATTTATTTATTTGAAAGTCAGAGTTACAGAGAGGAGAGGCAGGGAGAGAGGGAGGGAGAGGGAGAGAGAGATGTCTTCCATCTGCTGGTACACTCCCTAATTGGCTGCAACAGCTGGAGCTGTGCCGATCCAAAGCCAGGAGCCAAGAGCTTCTTCCGGGTCTCCCATGCAGGTGCAGGAGCCCGAGCACTTGGGGCCATCTTCTGCTGCTTTCCCAGGTCATAGCAGAGAGCTGGATCGGAAGTGGAGCAGCTGGGTCTCCAACTGTCACCCATATGGGATGCCGGCACTGTAGGTGGCGGCTTTATCTGCTACGCCACAGCGCTGTGGTATTTGATCTTTTAAAGTGTTTTCATATTTACTTATCTATTTCACATATAATTTGTATATTTTTTAGATTATTTGCATCATTTATGTCAGCTATCCTTTTTCTAAATGATTATCCTTCAATTTACAGATATGCTTATTAATCTCCATAATATGCATTTTTTTTACGTGAGGATGAAATATCTGATATGCTGTCCATTATAGATGAGCTTCAGATTATTTTTGTCCAGATTTCATAGATTTGTAGAAATGTCACTTTTTCATTTATTTCCCTTTTGACCTTCAAGGTTTGAGTTGGAGAAGGTATCAGTGATGAATTTTTTCAGGAATTGACTTGAATCCTACTAGAATTGTGCTGTTACCATTTAGGTTGTGAAATAATTTTAAGTAATATTAAGTAGAATAGAGAAAAGCATTATTTTAAATAAAATCTTGCAAATCTTCATGAACTGGCTTAAAGCATACACATTTTTCTTTTGAAAATCTGGTTGGTAGAAACTATTGTTTTTTTTCTCCATATGTAAACTCCACATGTTAATAACAAGTTTTCAAATTACATAGCATTATTACTTTTGGAAATTGCACGTTCATTTGATTTTACAGCCAAATTGGTTAACTAAGAAATTAATTGATATTTTTTAAGTACCACTGTGACATTTTGCTAGTTTTTAAGGAAACTCCTTGTTCACAGAAGGGCATTTTTAAGTGAAAGGAGTGAACAATTGCCACTTTTATTTATTTATTTTTTATTTGACAGAGAGAGAGGTCTTCCTTCCGTTGGTTCACCCCCAAATGGCTGCTATGGTCGTCACTGCGCCGATCCTAAGCCAAGAGCCAGGTGCTTCTTCCTGGTCTCCCATGCAGGTGCAGGGCCCAAGCACCTGGGCCATCCTCCACTGCCCTCCCGAGCCACAGCAGAGAGCTGGACTGGAAGAGGAACAACCGAGACTAGAACCCGGTGCCCATATGGGATGCTAGCGCCACAGGCGGAGGATTAACCAGTGAGCCACAGCGCCGGCCCCCTTTAAGTGAAAGAGGAGTGAACAGTTGCCGTTTTGAATCCATGGATAACTTTTTTGGTGTAAAAACAATTCTGGAGTCAGAGCTGCATACAAATGTGACGCTGGAAGTCAGCCATCAACACTCTGCCTAGTTTTACTTCTTTCCTTTGGTTATGGCTCTCATTAGACTAAGTCCTTCAGACAGTCAGACCATGTTGTGACATGTTGTGTCTGAGTACATTTTTGTTACTCATTGGCATAATTTAGGATAAATGTTGGGTGACTTTGTGTTTGCCTTAGGGAACATTTCCCATTAAATGAAAGTTCCAGGAGCAAGCTTAGAAAATGTTGATGGCATTTTGGTATCCACTGTTGGTCATTGCTAATTTGAATCTTAATTGGTTATTATAGATTAGGTGTCTTTTGCAGATAACAGGCTTGAATCAGGCTAAGCTTCCCAAGGGGAAACTAGTGTAAAATGTATTCCTTTTTTAAAAAAAAAATTTTATTTTTTATTTCTATGAAAGGCAGAGTTACAGAGAGAGGGAGAGACAGAGAAAGAGACCTTCTATCTACTGGTTCACTCTCCAGATGGCAGCAACATCCAAGCCTGGGCCAAACTGAAGCCAGGAGCTAGGAGCTTCATCTGGGTCTCCAACGTGGGTGCAGAGGCCCAAACACTTGGACCATCTTCTGCCTGCTTTTTCCATGCCATTAGCAGTGAGCTGGATCAGAAGTAGAACAACCAGGACACGAAACAGCGCCCATATGGATGTGTGCATTGCAGGTGGCAGCTTTACTTGCTGCACCATGATGCTGACCCCCCAAATTTATTCTTCACAGACATACAACAAGGCAGAGTGGGCTATGACATGGGGTAATGGATTATATACTCTTTTGACAAAATGTGTTTGCACTTGGAACTGATTTAACTCAGTGTTCTTGCCACAAATTATCTATGAACCATCAAAACTACCTTACCTTTTGCCAAAAAACAGCTACTTCTAAAAGCCAGGACTTGCCAAGGGAACCATTTATCGGGGTAGGGAGTGCTGTCCCTGGAGCCTTAGGAGATGACCTTTTGTCTTTTTTGGCACTGACAGAACAAAGAGAAGAGTAACCTTGGAACCCCAACCTAGAAATTGTCTTCCATTGTTCTAATTATAAGCCACAAGCTTGCCCAGTCATTTATATATAGAAGAGATCTTGAATAGCAGCTGTCAGCACTTTATTTTGGAATTAAAGCTTTACAGATAGAACCAGTTCTTATCTGACTTGAACTCTCTGATAAATCCTGAATCATACCTTTTGAAGGTTGCTAGAGGTCACCAAGGACTTGTTTGTGATTGATCTAGAAACCCTGCCGAGAGACTTGTTGATCTGGCAGCCATCACCATGAAAGAGACCACTGGCGCCTCCCTCCCGAAGTCCCATAGGACTCAGTCCTTCTTCACCTGGATATTAAACATTTTGGAAAAAATAGGTAATCAGAGGGGACCCCAAATGGAGCATGTTGCTGAAATCTGTAAAATAAAGGTTTCCTAGTAAAAGAACATAGCCTTGTTTAGTATAATTTGTCACATTCTTTGAATTTTACAATTCAAACTGTAATTCCCTGTGAAATAAATAAATGCTTAGCAACTTGTCTATACAGCCAATCTTTTGTATCACTTCAACATCTGAATTCATTTAACAAATCAGATGCCCTAGTTAAATCCATTAATGCAGCATTTAGTTCACATTGCCATGTTGGCATTGGACTCATACTGCAGATCAGACTGGTAAGATTTCAGACTGCTTGGGTCCAAAACTTGGCATCAGCACTTAAGTGTATAATTTGGGCAAGTTAACATTTCTAGGCTTCAGTGTTTACATCCATGAAATGGTCATGATCATGGTTAGGGGTTAGGGTTAGGGTTAGTAATGTTGTTAAAAGGACTAAATGCGATAATATATGAAAAGTGCTTAGAGCGGTGTCTGGCACATCATAACCACTCAGTTATTTTCAGAGAAGAGTATTAAATTTACACAGGGCATGTTTGGTTGTTAGGAAGAGCATCCTTTTCATGTTAGCTTACATAAGTAAGGGGCTTCTGTAGAAAGGCTACACAAGCAATCTCATGGCCACCCAATGATAGCTGGGACAGGTGGATAGCAGCATTAGAAGTCAATAGCCAGGCCGTCGCTGCGGCTCACTAGGCTAATCCTCCACCTTGCAGTGCCGGCACACCGGGTTCTAGTCCCGGTCGGGGCGCCGGATTCTGTCCCCATTGCCTCTCTTCCAGGCCAGCTCTCTGCTGTGGCCCGGGAGTGCAGTGGAGGATGGCCCAAGTGCTTGGGCCCTGTACCCCATGGGAGACCAGGATAAGTACCTGGCTCCTGCCATCGGATCAGCACGGTGCGCCAGCCGCGGCGGCCATTGGAGCGTGAACCAACGGCAAAGGAAGACCTTTCTCTCTGTCTCTCTCTCTCACTGTCCACTCTGCCTGTCAAAAAAAAAAAAAAAAAAAAAGTCAATAGCCATAGCCGGCGCCGCGGCTCACTAGGCTAATCCTCCGCCTAGCGGCGCCGGCACACCAGGTTCTAGTCCCGGTTGGGGCGCTGGATTCTGTCCCGGTTGCCCCTCTTCCAGGCCAGCTGCTGTTGCCCGGGAGTGCAGTGGAGGATGGCCCAAGTGCTTGGGCCCTGCACCCGCATGGGAGACCAGGAGAAGCACCTGGCTCCTGCTTTCGGATCAGCGCAGTGCACCGGCTGCAGCGCGCCGACCGCGGCGGCCATTGGAGGGTGAACCAACGGCAAAGGCAGACCTTTGTCTCTCTCTCTCTCTCTCACTGTCCACTCTGTCTGTTAAAAAAAAAAGTCAATAGCCTCTTCCATAGCCTTGGCAGCTCATGACAAGAGCCTTGGGTGACTACTGATGTCATAAATAAGAGTGTCAATTGTTAAATCAACAACAGGAATCACTGTGCACTTGCTTCCCATGTAGGACCTCTGTCCTTAATGTGTTATACTATGAGACTTAACACTAAAACTAATCTTCAAACAGTACTTTATACTTTGTGTGTCTGTGTGAGTGTAAACTATTAAATCTTTACTTAGTATAGAGTTGATCTTCTGTATGTAAACATAATTAAAAATGAATCTTAATGAAGAATGGGATGGGAGAGGAAATAGGAGATGGGATGGTTTGCGGGTGGGAGGATGGTTATGGGGGGAAGAACTGCTATAATCCAAAAGTTGTACTTTTGAAAATTTATATTTATTAAATAAAAGTTTTCTATTAAAAAAAAAAAGAAGTCAATAGCCTCTGGAGCTTCTCCCTCCATTTCTCCTGGGTTTGTTTGCTTTCCTCTGTGCACTGACTCTGTTTTCTTTTTTTTTTTTTTTTTTTTTTTTTTTTTTTTTTTGACAGGCAGAGTGGACAGTGAGAGAGAGAGACAGAGAGAGAAAGGTCTTCCTTTGCCGCTGGTTCACCCTCCAATGGCCGCCGCTGCAGCCGGCGCACCGCGCTGATCCTGGCAGGAGCCAGGAGCCAGGTGCTTTTCCTGGTCTCCCATGGGGTGCAGGGCCCAAGCACCTGGGCCATCCTCCACTGCACTCCCTGGCCATAGCAGAGAGCTGGCCTGGAAGAGGGGCAACCGGGACAGAATCCGGCGCCCCAACCGGGACTAGAACCCGATGTGCCGGCGCCGCAAGGTGGAGGATTAGCCTATTGAGCCACGGCGCCGGCTCTGACTCTGTTTTCTAAAGACCAGTTTGCTTGGCATATCTCTGTGCATACTTGGATGTCCAGAATTCTTTCCCCAAAATCTATACTCCTATAAGTTATTACATTGAGCACTTTCCCATATGTGACTCAGTTTCACAGTGTCTTTCTTCCAAGTTTCCAGGTGAGGGGGACTGCAGTCAGCTGGGACCAAGGAGATGAGGCCAGCCAGTAAATAAGGTGGCTCCTTCCAGAGGCTTCTGGTGTTCAAGGTTCTCTAAGAAAGTGGTATGGGGCAGGCCCACCTCTGTTCTGTTCTAGCTTTCTCTTAATGCACAGCCTGGGAGGCAACAGGTGATGATTCAAATACTTGGGTCCCTGCCATCACAGGGGAGACCTGGATGGAGTTCCTGACTCTTGGCTTTGGGCTGGCCCAGCTCTGACTGCTATGGGCATTTGGGGATAAACCACCAGATGGAAGATTTCTCTCTCTGTTGCTTTACCTTTTAAGTAAATAAAAATAAATAAAACTTCGAAAGGTGGCATAGTGGTAGGGAGTTAGGTTGATGGTAATTCACAACTCTAGGATAATAATACTGTTGATGTTGAAAGGTAATTAAGGACACCCAGCTTTGAGCACCAATTACTCATTTATATTTTTTAAAGTTTTATTTATTTGTTTTAGGATTTATTTTTACCTATTTGAAAGAGTGGGAGATAGAAAGGTAGAGACAGGAAGAGAAAGAGATCTTTCATCCACTGGTTTACTCCCCAAATGGCTGCAATAGTTAAGGCTGGGCCAGGCCAAATCCAGGAGTCTGGAACTTCATCCAGGTCTCCCATGTGAATGGCATAGCCCAAGCACTTGGGTCATCTTCCCCTGCTTTTCCAGGTGCATTAGTAGGGAACTTGATCAGAAGCAGAACAGCTGGGACTCAGACTTGCACTCGTATGTGATGCTGGCATTGTAGGAGGTGGCTTAACCTACTGTGTCATAACACTGGCCTCTAAAAGTTTTTTATTGAAGGATGATATCCATATGGAAAAGGATTCATCTACACATATGCTGAGTGTACAGCTTGATGCCTGTTGACAAACAGCATACCTGTATACGCAGTGCCCAGCTCAAGAGCACCATTATTAGTTCTCAGGGAGCCCTTTTGGTCCCTCTAGTTACAAAACACATTAAAGATGATTAGTTTTACCTGTTTTTATGTCAATGGAATCATACACTATATACTTTTTTGTGTCTGGCTTCTTTTGCTTGATGCTGTGAGATTCAGCAATAGTGTGCATAGTTACAGAGCATTCTATATTCTTTTTAAAATATTTATTTTAAAGCAAGAGTTACAGAGAGGCAGAGAGAGAGAGAGAGAGAGAGAGAGGTGTCTTCCATCCACTGGTTCACTCCCCCAAATGGCTGCAATGATCAGAGCAGAGCTGATCTGAAGCCTGGAACTAGGAATTTCTTCTGGATCTTCCACGTGGATGAAGGCCCAAGGACTTGGACCATCTTCCGCCATCTTTCACTGCTTTCCCAAGCGATAGCAGAGAGCTGGATTGGAAGTGGAGCAGCTGGGACTTGAACTGGTGGCCATATGGGATGCTGCACTGCAGGCTGCAGCCTTACCTGCTTTGCCACAGTGCTGACCTCAGGTTATACAGCATTCCGACTCATTGCTGTGAAGTGTTCTGTTATGAGAGCGCACCATACCTTGTTTCTCTGGTCTACCACTGATGGACATTTGGGTAGTTTTCTATTTTTGTCCATTCCTAATGGTGCTGCTGTGAAACTTTGTTGAGCATATACCCATTACTGCCGACTATTTTTACTACCAAAGGCTTATTATAAAAGGTGAGGTGAATTATCTTCCATCACATGTAACTGAATTGATGGTCTCTTATGGATGAGTGAGTATTGTTTGACTTTTTATCTGGTGACTTCTTTTTATGTGGTGACTTTCATGGTGTGAGGGCAGAGCACATTTTAAACATTTTGCAAACATAAAAGAACTCCCTATGTTTTGATAGGTGCTCAACTATTTGCCGATCAAATGAATGAATAACTGGCATGTGTTCCTCTTATGTGAACAAGCCTGCTGACTTACTGCTTAGCCAAAAGTTGATTAATTAAGAGATTCATCATGACCCAGTGTAGGCCAATTTTTTTTTTAAGACAGAGTTACAAGGGCTGGCACTACAGTGCAGCGGGTTAAAGCCCTGACCTGAAGTGCGAGCATCCCATATGGGTGCCGGTTCGAGACCCAGCTGCTCCACCTCCTATCTAGCTCTCTGCTATGGCCTGGGATAGCAGTGGAAGATGGCCCACGTCCTGGGGCCCCTGTATCACTATGGGAGACCTGGAAGAAGCTCCTGGCTCCTGGCTTTGGTTCGGCACAACTCTGGCTGTTGAGGCCATCTGGGGAGTGAACCAGTGGATAGAAGACTTCTCTCTGTCTTTACGTCTCACTGTAACTCTGTCTTTCAAATAAATAAAGTAAATCTTCCAAAAAAAAAAGACAGAGTTTCAGAGATGTAGAGCCAGAGAGAGAGAGAGAGAGAGAGAGAGAGAGAGAGAGAGAGAGAGAGAGAGAAGTCTTCCATTCCACTGGTTCACTCTCCAAATGATTGCAACGGCCAGAACTGATCCGAAGCCAGGAGCCAGGAGCTTCCTCCAGGTCTCCCACACAGGTGCAGGGGCCCAAGGACTTGGGCCATCTTCCACTGCTTTCCCAGGACACAGCAGAGAGCTGGATCAGAAGAGGAGCAGCCAGGACTTGAACCGATGCCCATATGGGATGCCAGTACTGCAGGCTGGGGCTTTAACCCGCTGCGCCACAGTACTGGCCCCTAGGCCAATTATTACAGTCCTCTTAGAATTTGGAGCCTCAAGGAGACTGGATATTGTTGATGGTGGGTCCCTGTGATTGTGCTCTTAGAAAACCCACAGGCTCTTGCTGTTGGGTCCTACAGGCATAATCGATCCTGCTCTTCCCTCATTCCTTGATGCAGCCAGAAGAGCTCCAAGTATGACTTAAACAATGCAAAATTATTTTGGATTAAGTTCCCAAATACAAAGAAGAGAAAAGAAATGTTGTAACATGTCAAAGTAAGGCAAGCTCAGTGAAGACTAGTTTCATTGGGCATCCTTTTCCCTTGGCTTCTTTTTTGAGGAGACCTACTGTGGATATTTTCGAAGGCAGAAACTATGCTATTAAGACAGCAGTTCAAGAGAGGAGTGATGGATCCTGAACCAGAGAAGTAGATGTGAGATTGCAAAGGATGGATGGTGCAATACCTACAGGGAAAGGCTTTGAAGTCTTAGAAATGGAATCTGGGGGCTAAAGAGAGAAGTCAAAGATGATGTCACATTTTGTGTTTCTTTGTTAGGAAAGATAATGGTAACATTATTTTAAAAAAGGACACTCAAGGACAGCAAAGACGGAAGGAATCAAGATGAGTTCAAGGTATTAAGTTTAAGGACCTGATGAGACAACCAGATTATTTTGGTTGCGAATATGGGCTTAAGAGGAAGATGTGGAAGTGGGCACCTTATTTATTTAGCCTTTTGCAGTCTCAGTTCCCTGTCTATATGTTGATAGCTCCTAGTCAGGATGGAAATGCCACAGTACATATAAAGGGTTTCACTTATTGCCTGGTAATTAAGGATTCATAAAATATGTATTAATAGGATGATGATGATTTGTGTCTAGAGGGTCACTGGAAAATGGGGACTGGCGTGCTGTGCAAAGGATCTGCATACAGATGGAGATGATACAAGAGGGTGTGGAGAGGTAAGAGGGAGCAGTCCAAGTCAGCATGTTGTAAGCCATACCTTTTAGGAAAATGAGACAGAATGGGAGCTTGAGGAGGATACTGAGCTAGAACTCTTTGTGAGGAAGGAGAAGCTGGAAATTACAGTCACAAGATCCAAAGGAGGGGAGTGTGGACTTCGCAGCAGCCAAGATTCTAGCGAAGTCGTCGGTACACCAGATTTAAAGCTTGGTTATCGTTAAAATCAAATACCTCAGTGTCAGAGGCAGCAATGTGTTAGGTCACTCGCATGTATAAGAAGCCCAAGTCCTCTGGGTAGCAGGCATCTGCATGTCGACTCTTGCCAGTATAGCATGAACCAACACTTGAAAATTCTTTCCTGTCTTCTCTTTTGTCTCCTCCCACACTGCCAGGATGCTGTCTGCTGCTGCCACCCACCTCTGGAGGACAGCCAAACAGATGAAATGTAGGGGAGAAAAAAAAAAAAAAGACAAATAATGATACACAGGCAACAGTTTGCACATTTTTGTGGAAAGCTTGTGGGTTTCAAGCTTTGCTTTCCCTCATCAACATAACTGGCAACATTGGTTTTTGTGTATGTATGATGGTGCTAGGAGTTTGAAAGTGTGTTACCTTATAGTGATAAGGGAAAAGAGGAAGGAGGCTCCAGGGGAGACTAAAAAGAAGTCAGGAGTGGCAGGTATTATGCGGTGGGTTAAGCCTCTACTTGGGACCCCTGCATCCCATATTGAAGTTCCAGTCTGAGGCCTGGATACTGTGCTTCAGAGCCAGCTTCCTGGTGGGGGTGGGGAACATCTGGCCCTTGGACTGTATATAAGGCCTGCAGAATCATTTGGTCTAGCCCTGCCAAGGTCACCGCAGGCGGGACTTGAAATTCAGTAAACCTATAGCAGGCTAATTTGTTAGTTGATGATTTTGTATGGCCACAAATGATGTTATAAATATCCAAATGGCCCTTGGCAGAAAAAAAGTTCCCCACTCCTACATCCTGGGAGGCAGCAGATGGTGGCTCAAGTGCTTGGGTCCCTGCCACCAGAGTGAGAGACCAGGATGGAGTTCCTGGCTTCCTCCTGGCCCAGCCCTGGCTGCCACGGCTATTTGGGGAGTAAACCAGTGGATGGAAGATGTCTCTCTGCCTTTCAAGTAGATGAAAATAAACATTAAAATGTCAAGACACAAAAGGAAAAAGAGGAGCAGAATGAGGAGGTGCAAGTTTGGCAATAGACAGATGAAGGATGTGTTCTAGAAGACAGGTTGCTAGGACTTTTTAATAAAATTTATTCGAAAGGCAGAGTGACAGAGTCAGAATCTTCCATTTTCTCATTCACTCCTCAGAAGGCTACAACTGCCTGGGCCAGGCCAAAGCCAGGTGTCTGGAACTCCATCCAGGTCTCCTATGTGGGTGCAGGCACCCAAGCACTTGGGCCATCCTCTGCTGCTGTCCCAGGCTCATTAGCAGGAAGTTGGTTGGGAAGTGTAGAGGGAGGCTGGAACCAGCGCTCTTATTTGGAATGGGCCACAATGATGCCTCCCCCCAACCCTTTTGTTTTGTTTTGTAAATGGAATTCTTAGCCCAAATTCTCCCCTGTGGGAATCAGTCTTCATTTTGGCAGCCTCTTAGTGACAGCACTGGGCTTGGACTCCACCAGGAAGGGTGAGTAGGTGGGTGGGCAACTGTGAGCTCTGTCTCTAGGGTGCAGTTCTTGTGAAAGCAGCAGGCCACCCAAGCACAGGGAAGGCAGCCAGGCCCACCCTATTTTCTCCTGGCCTAGTGTGTTTGGGGTTCCCTGAAGTAGCAGCCCAGTTCTTTGGGGATTATAACATTAAGCAAATTGTATAAAGTATAATTGAAGCAAATTTCAGTTTATACTGCAGTTTCATATTTTAAACGGTGATTTTTAATTCATTCCTGAATTAACAACAGGTGTCCATTTTGGGATTGGGCTATCTCCTCCTCCACCTTACTTCCCCTGCCGCCCCCAGTCACTTGTATCAGTTATCCAAAAGGTCTTGGCCCGATTTCCAGGTGTGAACAGCAACTGTCAGGGGGCCCTTAGACTGCAGAATATGCGTGTGCACTCATTCACAGAGGTAGGCTCTTAACTATTTGAAACGGCATTTAAGCTTCTTCAGTATTTAAAACGAAGTTGTTGCAGTGGATCACCCTCCACACACAACTGGGTCACCCTGTGGGTTTTGCAAGGTCCCAGGCTTTTTTCTTAAGCATCCCTGCCGCCTGGTCTCGTCTTTGTTGTTAAACAAAGTGTTTCAGAACTGCAGGCCACGGCTGGGCATGGGTCACCTTATTTAGGAAGGCCTTTCCTCCAGGATGGGTTTATTTTTAGACTTGAGAGGCTTGAATTTCACCATCCCTGCTCTAAGCGGCGGGGGCGGCCCTGGAGTCGGAGCGGGCTCCAGACCTGCTGTGAGCCTTCTCCTCGCGCTGCACGGGTGGGTTTTCCTGAAAAGGCGAGGTGGCACCGATGGGATGCGGCTTGCAGGCTCGGTCGGCTGAGAGCGCGTCCCTCCTCCGTTCCTGCCTGCGCGCGCCCCGCGTTTCCCACAACCCCTGGCGGTCGGCCCCGCGCCCCCGAGACCAGGAGCCCGGCGTCGGTCCGAGCGGGCGGCCCTGGGCGCTCTCAGGAAAGTAGCGAGTGCGCTCGCCTGGCCCCGCCCGCGAGCGCCGGGTTCGGCTATTTCCGGCGCGGCGCCCTTCGGCAGGTTCCGCAGTCGCCTGTCGGAAATGGCTGCCGGCCGGCAGGGGGAGCGAAGGATCCAGCAGATCCGGCGCGGCCTGGAAGGCGCGCGGCCAGCGGCCAGAGCAGCTTCTGGGAATTCCAGTTTCGCTCAGGCGGCGGCGGCGGCTGCGGCAGGTCGTCCCTGAACTACAAGCCGGTAGGACTCCTGGCGCCGCGGGAGCTCGGGGAGCGGGGCCACCCTCCGCGGGGCTCGTGGGAGGCATCCCGGTGCTGGCTTCGAGAGCTGGGAACGCGGCGGCAGGACCAGGACTGGCGGTGCCGGGTGAGGCTGCTGCCCGGGCGGCGGGAGGCGTGCAGCCGCGGAGCGGAGTAGGCCTGCCCAGCGAATGGGGAGCTTGGGCGGAGGACCACGAGGCCCTTACCTCCGGCAAGCTGGGCTAACGGGTCTCCGTGGGGCTGGAAGCACCTCCTTCCCACCCCCACATGCCCCTTCTAGCACCAGTTTTGGTGCCTGTGGACCCATCTCCACCCCTTTATGTGGCCCCTCGGCTTCGACTGTCCAGCCTCTCCTCCCTGAAGCCCTCCACCCCTCTTCGTCCGCGGTGTTTGTGCAGCTGCTCGCGGGGAGCATCTTCTGTCGCAGGCCAGCCCGGGACTGCCCCACCCCCCCACGCCCCCAGTGAACACACTCGCACAGCTGCCCCACGCCGCCTCCACACAGTCTTCGGCCGCTGCCGCCCTTTCTGTGACTCTCTTTGCTAGCCTCACCTCTTTAACGATGAGCCCACGATCAGAATAGCCACTTCCTGTCCAAGAGTCCAGGTGCTGCCGCTCCCCGCGTCCGGGGCTCCGGGGCACAGGCCTGGCTCCGAGCGCTGGCCTAGCGCTGCGTGGGTAGGAGCGGGGCTGCGGAGTGCCTGTCTGCACCACCGAGGATTTAGCCCTGCGACCCGGGTCAGCCTCAGGCCGGAGCCCTTGGGCTGCAGATGGGGTGCTGCTTTCTCTCCTCCCCACAGTGAGCCAGCGGCTCAGCTCCTCTTTGCTTATCTTTGACTCTCAAGAGACTTAGATTTGCTGGATTTCTTTCCCCCGACCTGTACTGTTTTTCTTCCCTTTTCATAATTTCCACGAGCTTCAAGTCCTCGTGGTTCGGCTCCTTTGGTAGAGGAGGATATGCAGAACCCCATATGTCTGTGTCCTCCTCCTCCCCCCATATATGATTTTTACTTAAGAGGGGTCTTTAGCATTTCTTCTACTCTGTCAGTATGGGTAGCTCCCCTTTTGAAGGCTAAGCCTTCTTTTGTGTTTAAAAGCCTTTGTGTGTTGTAATCATGCAGGCTGCAGGCTTTTTGTAATTTGCTCAACAGCCTGTGGCGCTCTCCCTACACTGACTATAACTTAGGTCCAGAGTGCCTGCTGCGGTAACTTGTGGGGCCGAGAGAGTCTTGAGTGAAGCCAAGCATTTCTGGCAACTTATTTAACTGGGGGACTTTAAAACATTTCATGATGAAAGAAAAGCTATTGTCTTAAACTCTTTCTTGGTGTGGAAAAAATACTTCTTTACCACGTGGGCATTCCTTGATCTTCTACCTGTGGAGAGGGAGCCTCTGGACTAGAGAGTGCAGGGTGCAGAATACTTGAACCGTGTTTAATAGCCAAAGATCTGAGGGCTGTGCATGCTACAAGAAGCTTGACAAACGTGTCTTCACTCCATTTCTCACTTTTCTAGAGGAAAAATTGTTACTAAATATTTGGAGAGAAGGGCCACATAAGTAGTTGGAGTGTCTTCGTGATTTGGCATCTTGGTTTTTAACCTATGAGTGAAAAGGCTTGAACTTGGAAAGGTACAAGAGATGGTTTGAAGCCATCAGAATAATGTCAGTAGTCAGATAAGGATGTACTCTTTCCCCCAGGGCACTAGACTGGCTGTAGGGTGACAGATCATTGGAGGGGTGCAGGAGTGAGGTGGAGGGCAGTATGTGGCAGGGTCATTGTCTGAACTGAACCTAGTAACTCATTTTCTGGAGAATGGTTGGCGGGTCAGGTAGTAGGAGAAAAGTGAAGAACGCACCAGATCTCTCACTGGAGGTTTGTGCCTTTGCATGCAGTTGCTCTGGACAAAGGTAAGGAATAGGAACCAGGAGCCTTTCATAAAGTCCTAAAACTGCCCACTAATTTCTGGTGGAACAGAAAACTTCTGTTAACATATCTCTTTTCCTTTTATTTTGTTTCCTCTTAATTTCTTTTAGAACTGCTAATCCAGGAGGCAAGAAATTTTTTTCACGAATTTGTAGGGTCCATGAAAACAGGGAACCCCAGGCAGATGGAGTAGGAGAACTCAAGAGCTATAGAGGTGGGCCCACCTGTATCTAAGCTTGATGATTCTACCTGAACCAGTCACACACTCCTGTTGCATTTTCAGCCTTTCTGCTGTCTTGGGTGATGTTACTAGGTGGAAGAGAAGCAGGATTAAAAAAAGCTTTAGTCTTGAAAGTAGAAGAAGAATGTGGAGATTCATTTAGTATCATAGCTCTCCTACACATAGACCAGAAACAGTGTGGATATAGTTGACATGAACCACAATGAACTGTTAAAATCTTGGAGATGGAGCCACAGGAAGATGCACTGTAGAGTCTGGTAGAAAGCAGCATATGTATAACGTGACAAAACCTAAAATACAGTAGTTATGCATCCAAATGATCCATAACCAAACCAATGAGGCTGTGTTCCATTGAAACTTTATTTAAAACCATGCAGCTGGCTATGTTTGCCAGTGCCTGCACTGGAGTATCACCACTCACACACATGCCATCACTTTTGTATATTCTTCCAATTTACTTGTCTGATATCTTTTAGACTAGTTAATGATATTAATGATTAACATCCTGAATGTTTGCTTTATTGACTGTTTTCTCTGTTATCCTATGCTCTTCGAGTGTCATTTTAACCCTTTTCTCCAATTTCTATTTAAATTTTTTTTTCAACAAAGTTTTGAATTCTGAGGGAGGAATAATTTAGGTTGGGAATTTGCTCTTAATATGTATTATAAGAGAGGGAAGACATGAACATGATGGTAGATTGCATCAAAGTCTTTAATAACTATCTAAGTTCCTTACTACCATGTGATACTTTCATGTGTTTTTTCCTTAGATTCTGATCTTTAAAGTCACTGAGCTATAAGAGGCTAAATGTTACACTGTTCCTTTTCTTGAAGGGAAAGGTAGATAGGAGAGAACACTGAGGCTTGGGGACGTTTAATTATTTGAGCATCTTGAGTTGGTCAGTATTTCCTGATTTGTCCCCTGGGAACTAAGTTCTTACATGATGTGACCCTCCCTAAGCACTCATTCCAGTTTGTAGAGTAGGTTCCAGGGGGTTTTCCTTAGAATGAGCTGTGTTTTGCCTCCCTATCGTTGTTGGCTGTTAAGGCCACATAGAAAAACTGTAATTCCCCAGGGCAATTTTTCCAGATGTTTGAAGATAGCCCTCATGATCCCCTGTGACATAAGTTGCAGAATGGTGTACGTAGATGAGTAAGGCCTGCCCAACTCACGTAGAAACTTAAACTGGAAGCCAACTTTTAGAAATGGGGAGATTTCACATGAAAATCTCTATTTCTGTCTTCTCTAGAGAAAAAAGTTTAGGATTTGGTGCTGCAGTGTTCACATTTCTGATGCCAGTGATCACCATTAAATGCTCAAGAAAGACTTCATTTTGCCAAGTCCCTCCCTGCTGTAGAGATTGCAGTCCTTTCCCGGGTGGTCTGTTCTGAGAGCTAGATGTGTCCAGTGCCCTTCAGCTCTTTGACTTGCCAGTTTGAAATCCCCTCATCAACTTCTTAGTCTTCTTTCTTCCTTTTAGTTTGTTAATGGCTCTCAGAGTAGCATTCACCATGGAATACTGTGTTGATTCAGGGTAGAGCAAACTTCCCTCTAATTTTCGACCCTTACTTTGTTTTAAAAACACACAATGAATTTAAAAACAAGGTGTTTCTTTTTAAGCAGTCACATACTTTTGACGCATTGAAATCAGTCAGCTGAAATCACAATTTAGTGTGCATGTATGCTCCTATTAAACTAAGTCATTTCCATGTAGTTTTGCAATCTAAGTCCTGAACTTGTTACATTTCATCTGCTTAGATATTCCAGACTGCTAAACATTTTTTTTATTCTGAGTTTTCTTCCAGTCTTGCTTTGTTCCTCCCAGCATGGCTCCCCTTATTTTTTGAAGCAGAGCTGTAAAATATTAAAGCACTGTGGCTTAGAATGTAGAGAACAGTTGATATGGCCCCAAACCATTATTAATAAATTCAATGGAAAATTAAAGGGGACATTGAAGGAAAGTGTTGTGCTTGAAATCTTGGAGGTGAAACAAGAGGAGGTCTGTAGACTAGCCTTGCTGCCTTGAGTTGATACATTGGTGAAGTAGTTCCCCTAGTAAAACAAGTATGTATGTGCTTTCTGAGTGCAAGGCTCTTGTAAGCCTACATTCTAGAATTTAAAAGGATATTTGAGGTCATCTAGTCTAATCCTTTAATTTATGAGTTAAAAAAGGAGGAGTTTATGAATCAAAAACAAGGAATTGTGAAGATAGGGGCTCTGATGAGTCAGAAAGATGGTGATGATAAAGGGACTGCAAAACTTGAGTCTGCAGTTGAATTCACCCATGAAGGTTGAAGTAAGGTGCCTGAGTCATGAGCCGGTGTATGTGTGGCTTAGCAGGCTTTAGCTTCAGTTTCTCCGTCTCACGTAGGGAGGCCAGGGTACCAGTGAGATCAGTTGTGTGTTTCCACAGCATAAAATAATAATCATGTTTTCTTGAGAAACAGTAGCCTTAGATCACTTTATTCTAGGCACTTGCTTGCAGATCAGGTTGACTTGAAAAATATGTTAGCAAAATCCATCTGAAGGCCTTATTTAAAAAAACTTTTTATACCTCTCTTCCCCTTATGAAAATAATGCACATTCGTTTTTAGGAGAGAGGGAGAAAAAAATAGGAAGAACACAGAAATTACCAAAAATAGGAAGAACACAGAAAGGTTCCCTGTGCTATTTTTGCTTCTATTTGTTTTTCTATTCGAAAATACATACATACTCATTTTTAAACATTTTATATCCTCCTGGATATATAGTTTTGAATCTGTATTTCCACTTAACATTATATTGTGAACCTTTTCTGTTTTATTAAAACAATTGGAAAGTGTACTGGCAGCATAATGGTCATATTTGTGATGTGGGTTTATTATACTTTATATTTAAACTTGCTCCTAGTCTTGGACATTTAGTTTGCATTTTATATATATATTATAAAGAAAGCTGAGGTGAATACATCTTTATACAAATCTTTGTTCATCTAGAATACATTCCTGGAAAGTGAAGTCCCTTACTCAAAGATATGAACATTTTAGGCTTTTGTTACAAATGGCCAATTCCTTGCCACTTTAATCTTCTTACTAACACAACACAAGGATACGTGTCACACTGTGGCTGCCGGCAGAGTTCAGCAACTTTAAAGTTTAAAGTTTCATGAACTTTAATGTTTTGTCTGAACATCCTTGAAGTTAAATTTTTTTCTAATTCATGATTCTTTGATGTCTTTGAACAGCCCTGTCTCAACTGTTGAGGAAGTTTTTTTTTCCATAGTATTTGTTGAACCCTGTATTTGGTGTAGGGTTAATCTTATGTGTATAAAGTTAATTGAAAATAGATCTTAGTAAAAAAATAAGAATGGGAATATGAGAGGGAGGAGGAAGAAGGGTGGGAGGGAGGGTAGGGTGGAAAGAATCCCTATGTTCCTAAATTTGTATTTATGAAATGCATGAAGTTTGTGTACTCTAAATAAAAGGTTTCTGGGAAAAAAAGACAAACTTAGATCTAAAAACAAAAAAATAATAATTTCTGGAGGTGGAATTGCAGGGTCAGAGGAACACAATTTCAGTACTTTCACATTGTGCTCCCTAAAGGTGTGCCAGTTTTCTCTCCACTACAGAGTGTGAGAATGTTTACCCGGATCTTGGCTAGTACCAGATACTGCAGTTTTACAACTCTTTGCTGATTTATAGGTGGAAAATGTTACTGTGTCCTGTTGGAAATGTACATTTCTTTGATTGCTGGGGTTAAACATTTCAACACATTTTTCATTTGAACCTCTGTTTTTTGTGTAGCTTCCTTCCTGTTTATATATGTGGGACGGCTGTTGTAGTGCCTTTGCTTATAACTACCAATGTTGGAAATGCTTCTCATAGTCTTAGTCAAACCTAAGCTTGTTTTCTTATATATATGGAATCCTTGTATTATTTTGTAGTCAGATCTTTTGTACTCCTCTTTCATGGTTTTCACTTTTGCTTAGATTCCTAGCAAAGTGGTTGTACTTATCTTGAGATGAAATTATGTGTATTTTCCTTTTCTTTTTCTGGTTCATTTATTAGAGCTAACTCTTAGATCCATCTGGAATTTACTTTTTGGATTTGATGTATCATGCAGGAATCTGATTTACTAATTTTTTTCCAAATGGGTAATTGTTACATCATTTATTGAAAGATCTAGCTTAGTGTACCTTCACGTGACTATGACAAGATAATTTTTTTTCATAATTACAAAGGTAATATGTGCTTTTTGTAAAATGATTTAAGACAAAATGTGCCATAAGCAAACATCTGACAAGCAAGAGGCATTGTACAGGGCTCTAGGTCATGTGTACCTATGTTTGTGTGTGGACTCCAGCCTGCTTGCTATGTTGCCTTGAATAAGTTGCCTAACCTTAGTGATTTGCCACTTCATCTATAAAGTAGAAATAACAGTCCCTACTCATGTGGTTGATGAAATGAGAGAATATGTGTGAAGTTAGTTATCTGGACGGAGTACTGTGCCTGGCACATTGTAAATATAAACTAATAGTAGTTACGAAAAACTCTCCCTCCCCATCTTCCCTGGGGTGTGTGATATAGTTGTGGGGCTGTTACTTGAATTAAAGTATATTGCTGGGTGTCTTTCTTAGTTGTCTGCAGTTCCATTGATTCAGATGCCATCTATCTGAAAGGGAATAGCTATCAAGGTTGGCTCCTTTTGGAAGTTAGAGTTGTATGCTCTGCATTAAAATCACCTGGGCACTTTAGGAAGCTACAGGAGCCTGGGCCCCCACTTGGGAGTTTTGAGTCAGTTAATTTAGATTGGATCTAGGATTATTATTTGAAATAGAAAATTCCTAAGTGAATTGTGAGTCTGATTTGTACCCTAGTTTAAAACTGGTAAAATAATATAATTTTGATTTGAGGGACATTATCAAACTGGTGGGAGGGAAAACAGGTACAGGTAATGGAATATTTTCCAAATTATGGACTTAACTCTGGGAGTTAAGACTACCAGGTTCATGGTTTTTGCTGAATAAAGGGGTGATTTAAGTTAATCTCAGGTTACTTGTTAATACCTATCTATAATTGAGCAGTGAAAGGAATGCTTACTACTTGGTCATGTGTTCCTTTTGTGTATTTCGTGATTTGTCTGCTAGTGGCATTTATGGAATATCTCTGGATTTAGAAATCTCTTGAGCACAAAGAATGCTTGTTTTCTCCCTTTCCAAAAATCTTGAAATAAGTGTGGCTCAACTCTGTGGTCCTTTGATTGTATCATAATCTCTAATCTTCACTCAGTATGTCAAGGCACAACCAGTTTTTTACACCTGATTTTAGTTTTTATTTGCTGATGATGTTCTGTCTTCCTTATTTTACCCTGGTTGTTTTTCCAGTTAAAAACTGCGGTTGTTGTGTTGGGAGAAAAACATACTTTGTTCTCCTGTAACTTGTGAATTATCTACATATATATATATTTTTTTTTTTACTTAACAGATAGAGTTAGACAGTGAGAGAGAGAGACAGAGAGAAAGGTCTTCCTTCTGTTGGTTCACCCCCTAAATGGCTGCTACAGCCGGAGCTATGCTGATCTGAAGCCAGGAGACAGGTGCTTCCTCCTGGTCTCCCATGTGGGTACAGGGGCCCAAGCACTTGGGCCATCCTCCACTGCCTTTCTGGGCCACAGCAGAGAGCTGGACTGGAAGAGGAGCAACCGGGACTAGAACCCGGCGCCCATATGGGATGCCAGCGCCACAGGCAGAGGATTAACCAAGTGAGCCACGGCGCCAGCCCTACATATACTTCTTATAAGTCACTCTATCTAACAATTACTTTCTTAGAACAGTACCCTTTGTTTTTTTAATTCAGTAGAGGAAAGAAGTTAGAATCCTTTTTTTTTTTTTTTTTTTAACAGAAAAGGGAGGTGGTGAGAGGGGTGGGGAAGGGAAGGGATGGAGTGGGAGAGAGAGATTGGTTTTCCATCTGCTGCTTCACTCCCCAAATGACTGCAACAGCCTGGGGTCTCCCATGTGGGTGCAGGGGCCCAAGAACTTTGGCCATTGTCTGCTGCCTTCCTAGATGCATTAACAGGGAGTTGGAGTGTAAGTGGAGCACCTGGGTCTCGAACTGGCTCCCAAATGGGATGCTGGCATTGCAGGTGGAGGCTTTACCTGCTACGCCACAATGCTAGTGGTCCCAGAAGTTAGAATTTTAGCAACGGTGATATGTATAGGTGAGTTTTAGTGCTTGTTAATGTATTTCCTGATTTCATGGGCTGGATACTACCTTGCTGTGCAGGCTGTTTGTCCTTGCCTGTGCTACTAAGGAAATCAGGAAATTATGTTCTTTAAGGTTCATATTTAAAAACGAAACATCTGAACTACAGCTTTCAACCACCTTACCAAAAAGATTTCTTGTACAGAGCTATCTGCCTCATTTGCGGCTCGTGGCAATGGCAATAACAACAGTGTACAAACAGTTCTGTAGAACCTGCACCTGGGTTGTAAAGGAATTCAGCTCACTTGATGGGCCAATTTAAAAAAAAAATTATTTTTAAAAATATTTTTTAAAAGGCAGTGAGACAGAGAGGGAGAGAAACAGGCACTCAGGCAGAGATCTCCTATCTGCTGTTTTACTCCCCAAATGCCCACAATAGCCAGGGCTGGGCCAGCCCGAAGCTGGAAATGAGGAACTCAATCCTGTGGGTGGCAGGAACCCAGCTGCTTGAGGCATCATGTGCTGTCTCCCAGGGTGCGCATTAGTAAGAAGCTGGAATCAGAGTGGAGCCAGGACTCTGGTTCAGGCATCTTAACCGGCATCTTGATCACTAGACCAAATGCCTGTTTATCCCTAAATTTTTTTATTTATCCATTTGAGAGGTAGAGAGGCGGGATGAGCCAACTTTGACTTAAATGGAAAAAATAAAATGGTGCTACATACACAGATATACAGATAGATCATAGGTACACTGACACAAATGTTTTGCTCTGAGTATATTGTTTATTAGCAGATAAGTACTTTAATGTGAATATTGTGTTGAGACCTTAGGTTCTGGAATAGCATTACCATGTGTTTCTTTTTTCTTTTTCTTTTTCTTTTCTTTTTTTTTTTTTTTTTTTTTGACAGGTAGAGTGGATAGTGAGAGAGAGAGACAGAGAGAAAGGTCTTCCTTTTGCCGTTGGTTCACCCTCCAATGGCCACCATGGCTGGCGTGCTGCAGCAGTGCACCGCGCTGATCCGAAGCCAGGAGCCAGGTGCTTCTCCTGGTCTCCCATGGGGTGCAGGGCCCAAGCACTTGGGCCATCCTCCACTGCACTCCCTGGCCACAGCAGAGAGCTGGCCTGGAAGAGGGGCAACCGGGACAGAATCTGGCGCCCTGACCGGGACTAGAACCCAGTGTGCTGGCGCCGCTAGTGGAGGATTAGCCTAGTGAGCCGCGGCGCCGGCCACCATGTGTTTCAATTATAATGAATCATTATTTGCTGCTTCAGTGGAGCAGTATCATGGATAACATAAAACTAGCATGTTGTATGTGCATGTATATACATTATATCACTATGTTCCTTGAATTAGTGTCACAGTTTAACACAGTGGTTATGACAGTAAGAGTAGGGGTCTTCAAGTCAGTTGCTTTGGTTTGAATTTAACTTTTATCATTTAAAATGGATGATCTTGGGAAAATTACCTAACCTCTGTGCTTTGGTTTCCTCATGTATAAGACTAGAACAGTAGTATCTCATAGGATTATTGTGAGGATTAAGTTAGTATTTTGGGGGATGAACATTTGGCTCACTGGTTAGGAAGTCCTCATTCCATATCAGGGTGTTGCAGTTTGAGTCCTTGCTGCACTTGCGCAAGTAGCTAGGCTGCAGATGGAGTTCCAGGCTCCTGGCTTCCGCATGCTCAGGCCTGGCTGTTGTAGGCATTTGAGGGGTGAACCAGTGGATGAGAACTCGTGTGTGTGTGTGTGTGTGTGTGTGTGTGTGTGTGTGTCTTGCTTGCTCTTTCAAGTTCAAATATGTTGACGATTACAATAGATTCAGGTTGGCCCACACCAAGCAGTCAGTGAATATTAGCTGTTATTGTAATCATTGAAAATATTACAGTCTGTGAAGGTTTCAGTAGGGGGACATCTGGAATCTGTCTAGTGTGTTTCTTGCCCCATTCTGCCTTCACTCTTTGTATCTTTCAGAGGTAGTGAGTAATATCAGCTGGAATGGATCTAGCTACTCCTTTTCTTCCCTCCCTTCTGCTTTTCCCATTTCTTATATAGAAAATTATACAGTTTGGGACTGATGTTGTGGTATAATGGGTAAAGCTGCTACCTGTGGCACCTGCATCCCACATGGGTGCCGGTTTGAGTACCAGTTGCTCCAGTTCCGATCCAGCTCCCTGCTAATGCATCTGGGACAGCAATGGAGGATGGCCCAAGTACTTGGGTTCCTGCACCCATGTGGGAGACCTGGAAGAGGCTGGCTCCTGACTTCGGATTGGCTCAGCTCCTGCTGATGCAGCTGTTTGGGGGAGTGAACTAGTGGATGGAAGATCTCTACCTCTGTCTCTGTCTCTTCCCCTCTGTAACTGCCTTTCAAATAAATAAATAAATAAATCTTTAAATAAAAGAAAATTACACAATTTTATTGTAAGATACCAAGAGAACCTAAGTAGAGAAATATCCTAAATCCATGATAAGAATTTTCAGTATCAGAGTTTAAAGTTTTTGTTTGTTTTAGAGATTTATTTATTTATTTGAAAGTCAGTTGCAGAGAGAGATCTTCCTTCTGCTGGTTTTCTCTCCAGATGGCTGCAACAACTAGGGCTGGGCCAGGCTAAAGCCAGGAATATTTGTTTGGCTGGGGTGGGTTGGGGTGGGGGAACAAGACAGACAGACATAGAGGGGAGTGGGAAAGAAAGCCAGTGTGCGCCAGTCCTTTGATTCGCTTCTCAAATGGCCACAATGGCCTGGGCTGAAGCTGGGAGCTGGGAACACAATTTGGGTCTCCCATGAGGATGGCAAGGACCCAGTTACTTTAGCTATCATTGTGCTTCCCAGGGTCCAGATTAGCAGGAAGCTGGAATCAGGAGCTGGGACTGGAATCCATGTATTCCAGTGTGGGATGTGAGCAGCTTAGATATCAGGCTAAATACCAGGTTTCCTTGTGAGCTTTTGCATTGAGTTTAGCTTTACAGAAACACAACTTGTCAGGCCTCAAGTGAGCAGCCAGCAGAGTAGGGATTCTTCAGTTAGCAAAAATTCTTGATAAGGGGAAGATGAAAAAGTAGGACATTGTCTATGATCTGAATGATGGACTCTAAGTGCAACTATTTGGAATCTTTGTTGAGAGAAGACAGTATCTTAACCTTACTCATAGACAAAGTGCTTTTGCTCCCATTGGAAAATTAAGGTATTGATATTGTTCCTGTTAGAAAAGGGATATTGGAGGGGGGTGAAGAGGGAAAGTAAGTTTGAGAATCATCCTCACAAATTAATACAAGATATGGAGTGTGGGTAAGAATAACAGAACACTCTGATAGGAGAAATAACGGGAGCTATAAGTAAATGGAGACAATCTTTATGCGTCTGGATGAAATCAACTATTAAAGTTAAAATAACACTTCTGGAGGCCGGTGCCGCGGCTCAATAGGCTAATCCTCTGCCTTGTGGTGCCAGCACACTGGGTTCTAGTCCCGGTCTGGGCGCCGGATTCTTTCCTGGTTGCCCCTCTTCCAGGCCAGCTCTCTGCTGTGGCCCGGGAGTGCAGTGGAGGATGGCCCAAGTGCTTGGGCCCTGCACCCGCATGGGAGACCAGGAGAAGCACTTGGCTCCCGGCTTTGGATCAGCACAGTGTGCCAGCTGCGGCGGCCATTGGAGGGTGAACCAACGGCAAAGGAAGACCTTTCTCTCTGTGTCTCTCTCTGTCCATTCTGCCTGTCAAAAATAAAAAAATAAAAATAAAAAAAAATAACACTTCTGGGGCCTGTGTTTTGGCACAGCTAGTTAAGCTGCCTGCATCGCTGACATCCCATATCAGACCACTAGTTTGAGTCTAGCTGTTCTGCTTCTGATCAAGCTCCCTGCTAATGCTCCTGGGAAGGCAGTGGAAGATGGCCTGAGTACTTGGGCCCTGCCATTCATGTGGGAGACCTGGATGGAGTTCCAGACTCCTGACTTTGTCCTGGCATAGCTCTGGCCATTGAGGCCATTTGGGAAGTGAAGCAGTGGATGGAAGATACCTGTGTTTCTACCTCTCTGTGACACTCTAACTTTCAAATAAATAAATCTTTAAAAATTAATACTTCCTTTCCTAAATGCAATGATAGAATAGTTTTTACATATTGCTGAATTCTCATCCCTAATATTTTGCTAAATATTTTTGTGCCTATATTCATGAGAGAAATTTGTCAGTTTTTTTTATTTTTTTATTTTTTTTATTTTAGTGCTGTCTTTGTTGGAGTCAGGCTAGGTTTATAAAATGAACTGGGAAGTGTCTCCCCCCTTGGAAGAGATTGTGTATAATAGGTGTTTATTTTTCTTTAGATGTTTAATATAATCCTCAAGTAAAACCATCTAGGGTGGAGATTTTTTTTTTGGAAGATTTTAAGTTATGAAGTCAATTTGTTTTATATTGGATGAGTTGTAGTAATTTGTATCTTTCAAGAAATTGGTCCCAGGCTGGCATTGTGGTACAATGAGTTAAGCCGCTGCCTGTGACACCAGCGTGAGTTTTTTTTTTTTTTTTTTTTTTTTTTTTTTAATTTTTTTGACAGGCAGAGTGGACAGTGAGAGAGAGAGAGAGAAAGGTTTTCCTTTGCTGTTGGTTCACCCTCCAATGGCCACCGTGGCCTGCGCGCGCGGCCGACGCACCGCACTGATCCGATGGCAGGAGCCAGATACTTATCCTGGTCTCCCATGGGGTGCAGGGCCCAAGGACTTGGGCCATCCTCCACTGCACTCCCTGGCCACAGCAGAGAGCTGGCCTGGAAGAGGGGCAACCGGGACAGAATCCGGCGCCCCAACCAGGACTAGAACCAGGGAGTTTTTTTTTTTTTTTTTTTTTTTTTTTTTTAATGTATTTGACAGGTAGAGTTATAGACAGAGAGAGACAGAAAGATCTTCCTTCCATTGGTTCACTCCCCAAATGGCTGCTATGGCCAGCACTGCACCAATCTGAAGCCAGGAGCCAGGTGCTTCTTCCTGTTCTCCGATGCGGGTGCAGGGGCCCAAGCACTTGTGCCATCCTCCACTGCCCTCCCAGGCCACAGCAGAGAGCTTGACTGAAAGAGGAGCAACCGGGACTAGAACCCGGTGCCCATATGGGATGCCGGTGCCACAGGTGGAGGATTAACCAAGTGAGCCATGGCGCCGGCCCCACCAGCATGAATTTTGCTCCAGCTTGCTGCTAATGTGCCTAGGAAGGTGGCAGAAGATGGCTTGGCCCTTGCTACCCAGTATGGAAGATCTGGATGGAGTTCAAGGCTCCTGGCTTCAGCCTGGCCCAGCCCCAACCATTGTGGTCATTTGGATAGTGAATCAGCGGATAGAAGGTCTCTGTCTTTCCATCTCTCTTTATCAGTCTGCCTTTTGAATAAATAAATCTTAAGAAAATAAATCTTAAAAAAATAAGGGGCTGGCTCTGTGGCATAGTAGGCTGAGCCTGTTCCTGTGGCACCAGCATCCTATATGGGCACCAGTTTGAGTCCTGGCTGCTCTTTCAATCCAGCTCTCTTCTTGTGGCCTGGGAAAGCAGTTGAAGATGGCCCAAGTGCTTGGGCCCCTGTATTGGCGTGGGAGACCCGGAAGAGGCTCCCTGGCTTTGGATCTGTTCAGTTCCAGCTGTTGCAACCATTTGGGGAGTGAAACAGCAGATGGAAGACCTTTCTCTCTCTGTCTCTCCCACTGTCTGTAACTCTGCCTCTCAAATAAATAAATAAAATCTTTTTTTAAAATTGATTAATTTCCTTTCAGTGTATAATTGATGCCCTTAGGGACTGTAGTGTTATTCTCTGTTTCATTCCCAGTATTAGTAATTTATGTCTTTTCTCTCTCTCTCTTTTTTTTCTTCTTCTCTCTTTGGTCAGTTTTACAGGTTTGTCAACCTCTTGACATACGTTTGTTTTCTCTTTTGTTTTCTGTTTTTGATTTCATTGATTGCTGCTGTTTATCATTTGCTTGTGTTTGGGTTTATTTTTCTGGTTTTTAAGTAAAGCTTGGGTTATTTATTGGTCTGAAACTTTTTATAATGTGTTTCATGCAAAATTTTCCTCTTGTTTTTCTGTTTTTCTGTTTGAACTGAGTCTCAGTGTGATATCTTATTTAATGTGAATGTAACCCTGGAGGTATGTGGAGATATTATTTATTTATTTTTATTTGGAAGATGAGGTAAGGGGAGAGAGTTATTTTCCACCTGCTGTTTTACTGTCTAAGTGCTAACAATAGCCAGGGGTTGGCCATGCCAAAGCCAGGAGCCAGGAGTTCCATCTGTGTCTCCCACATGAGTGCAGGGCACATGTGCAGGAAGTTGGGTAGGGAGCTGTGGCAGGATTGAATCCTAGGCGACTCTAACATGGGATGTGGGTATCAAGCTGCAGCTTAACCTGCTGCACCACAATGCCCATCCCTTCATGGGCATTTTTAAATGTCACTTGACAAAGGAGAATATAGGTTGAGAAAGATTATGTAGTGTCCCCTAATTCTCAAATTCTCTGAGTCCTGAATCAGTGTTGCTAGAAGTCTAGATGGCTTTCCAGTTGCCTCCTAGCTCTGACGTGTTTTATTTTGCAGCATATTATTTGCTTTGAATCAATAATATATATATAGGCTTCAAATTTCTTTCTTTCTTTCTTTCTTTCTTTCTTTCTTTCTTTCTTTCTTTCTTTCTTTCTTTCTTTCTCTCTCTCTCTCTCTTTCTTTTCTTTCTTTCTTTCTTTCTTTCTTTCTTTCTTTCTTTCTTTCTTTCTTTCTTTCTTTCTTTCTTTCTTTCTTTCTTTCTTTCTTTTCTTTCTTTTCTTTCCTTCCTTCCTTCCTTCCTTCCTTCCTTCCTTCCTTCCTTCCTTCCTTCCTTCCTTCTTCCTTTCCTTTTCCTTTTCCTTTTCCTTTTCCTTTTCCTTTTCCTTCCTTCCGTCCGTCCGTCCGTCCGTCCGTCTTAGACAGTGAGAGAGAGACAGAGAGAAAGGTCTTCCTTCCGTTGGTTCACCCCCAAAATGGCTGCTATGGCCGGCGCACTGTGGAGATCTGAAGCCAAGAGCCAGGTGCCTCCTCCTGGTCTCCCATGCGGGTGCAGGGCCCAAGGACTTGGGCCATTCTCCACTGCCTTCCTGGGCCACAGCAGAGAGCTGGACTGGAAGAGGAGCAAACGGGACAGAACCGGCGCCCCAACTGGGACTAGAACCCAGAGTACTGTGCCACAGGCGAAGGATTAGCCTAGTGAGCCGTGGTGCCGGCCTATAGGCTTCAAATTTCAAGCTTGATTGGGGATAAAAATATAAAGACTTGGAACTAGTATCATTTAATGGGCAGGGATCTAATACTGTGTGATATTCTGTAAGAAAATTGGAAAAGTGGTGAGAAAAATAGTTTTTTCCTTGAGGAGTTTTAATCCATCCAGAGAACAATAAATTACTTCAATGAAATTAATGAACAATTGAGTAAGTTCCAAATCCTCTGGTGTTGAGTACAGTGAGAGTTAAGAGAGCTTAGAAATCCGTTGAGGTTGGAGAAAACTGCAGGAAAGAGGTAAGACTTGAAAATGGCCCTAAAGGGGAACAGGCTTTGGGAAAGGAGAGAAGCCCAGGCTTGCTGTGCTCACCTTGTCTCCCGTGGAGATTGCTGGGCGACAGCTTGAGCCGGCTCAGTGCTCACACGGGAAGAGTGCTGGAAAGATAATGATGTGAACATGAATGGGGCAGTTTAAATAGGGTAACAAGCTATAGCAGACCCTGATTGTGGAGGATCTTGCCAGTGACATAGAAGAGTGATCATTGTGAGCAGGGGACTGAGTTTGAAAAATAGAAAAATTGCCAGAACACATGAACTAGCAGTGCATGGAAAGAGAAATGCACATACACAATGGACAACAGTTGTTTGACTTCCAAAATAAAGGTAAATGAAGGCGGTGGAATGACCTTTCACCTACTGTCAGATTTTTTTTTTTTTTTTTTTTTTTTTTTTTTTTTTTTTGACAGGCAGAGTGGATAGTGAGAGAGAGAGACAGAGAGAAAGGTCTTCCTTTGCCGTTGGTTCACCCTCCAATGGCCGCCACAGCCGGCGTGCTGATCCGAAGGCAGGAGCCAGGTGCTTATCCTGGTCTCCCATGGGGTGCAGGGCCCAAGCACTTGGGCCATCCTCCACTGCACTCCCTGGCCACAGCAGAGAGATGGCCTGGAAGAGGGGCAACCGGGACAGAATCCGGTGCCCCGACCGGGACTAGAACCCGGTGTGCTGGCGCCGCTAGGTGGAGGATTAACCTATTGAGCCGCGGCGCCGGCCTCAGATTTTAAAAAGATACTTCATTGGATCAGCTTAATTAATGCTTAACAGCTGCAACAGATTCTGAAATCTCAGGATTTAATGAAACAGAAGTTTCTCATTTACTTCATTCACTTCACAGTCTGATGTATGTCAAGTGGCTATCCTTAGTTGGTGTTTCTCCATGGTTTTGGAACTTTTTGCTTTTAGTTTCTCAGATAAGTGGAGGGAGAGGGAATTCATACCTGTTTTTGATTGCCCATTACTGCAAATGACACCTTGCTGCTGCTCACATTCCGGTAAAGCTCCAACCAAACTGTGAGGCAGCATGGGAAGCTGGGGGAGCAAATGGATACTTGGGAATAATAGCCATCTCTGTCACACTGTTATTGTTAAACTGTTGGTAAATGGATGCTGTCTGTATTGCTGCTGGGAGGAGAAATGATCATCTTTCTAGCAGACAATTTTTAAAATGGTAAGATATTCTTTCTCTGTCCCAGCAATTTACTGTTAAATTCTATAGAAGTATGCAAAGATAGCTGTGGGAATACTCATTATAACGTTGATTGTAATAATGAAAAATTGGAAACAGTTTAAGGATCTAACGAAAGGAGATTGGCTAAATAAATTATAGCCTTTCTTGTGAGATAATATTCAGCTATTGATGATGTGGAATGTCTAATGATGTGGGACATCAGACTGTTCTTGGCAGAAGTGGAAAATGAGGCTATAAGAACACACAGTGTTTCATTTTTGTAAGCATATATACATAGAAAAAAGGCTAGAGAAGGTCTCTGCTTTTGGCAAAATAGCAGAGATAAATATAAACCCCTCTACTACTAAATGCATATTGCGCTCTCAAGAAAGGAAGGTCTATCCTCATTAAAATAAAAGTGGGTTATTAGGGGGAGGGTGGGAATTGAAAAATCAAAGCATCTGGTGAGCCGTCTGATGCTACATCACCTCAGGGTATCTGCCAGTTTCAGTAACTTGTGCTTTAGTTTTTGCAGAGATGAGAGAGAAAAGCCTTGAGTCTGTATTAGAATTGAGACGGCATAAGAGTATGGATCTTCACAGGGCTGAACATTAAGTAAAAGTAGACAGACTAAAAAAAATCTGTTCAAGAGCACACTGACATGTCTTTCCTAGCTTAGACCCTGGATAGGTGGAAAGAGGGGATGTCCACTGAGAACTCATGACTGGGTTTCCCTTCATGTAGATTTTGTGTTCATATTTACAGTAGGTATGTGGGATAGGGAAATCAATGAAAAACTCTCTCTCGCTCTTGCTCTTGCTCTGTGTGTGTGTGTGTGTGTATGTGTCTCCAAAATATTTATTTATTTATTTGAAAGGCGTAACTGTTTTCTGGTCACTCCCCAAATGTAAGCTAGGCTAAAGCCAGGAACTCCATCTGGGTCTCCCACGTGGTTGGCAGGGGACCAAGCACTTAGGTCACCTTCTTCTGCCTTCCCAGGTATTAGCAGGGAGCTGGATTGGAAGTGGAGCAGCCAGGACTTGAACCAGTACTCATTTGGGATTTTGGCATCACAGGCAGTGGCTTAACCTTTGTGCCACGATGCTGGCCTTGGGATAGGGAAATCTCTAGTCTGAGAAGTTGACATAAAAAGGGTCTAAAGTTGATAATATGATAGAATTATTTGCCAGTTAGGAGCTCTTCTAGAGGGATGCTTGTTGAACCTAGATCATACAGATTTCCCAGAAACAGTACTATCAAAGATGGACTCAGTACAGAATTACAGAGCAGAAGAGGACATTCTACCATTCTTCTATGAACAAGAATTAGCAGGTAAGAACAAAATAAACCCATAGAGAGAAGGATAGTGAACATGAGAGAAGACTATAGTACTGTCATAAAAATAAAGACAAAGGAAGAGCCAGTAGAATTTCTGAAATGCAAATAGTATTGAGATTAAAAGCCAGTGTGGGGCTATGCATTTAGCCTAGCAGTTAAGACATCTGTGTCCCATATTCGAGTACCTGGATTTTATGCCCAGTTCTAGCTTCCTGCTAATGCAGATCCTAGGAGGAAATGGTGGTGGCCTGAGTAGTTGAGCTCTTGCTAACCATGTGGGAGACCTGGAGTGTGTTCCCAGATCCTGGCTTTGACTTGGTCAAGTCTTGGCCATTGTGGACATTTGGGGAACAGACCAGTTACCTGTCCTTCTTTGTCACTCAAACTTTAAAAAAAAAAAAAAGGCAACCCAGTGAATAGGATAAATAGGAACTTAGATACAGAAAGGAGAATTGATGAACTAGATCAGGAATTAGCAAACTATGCCTTGTGGGTTAAATCTGAGTTATGGCTTGTCTTTTATAACCTGCAAGGTAAGAATGGTTTTTATATTTTAAGGGTGTTTGTAAAAACAAAACAAAACAAAAAAACAACCCAAAAATATGCCACAGAGACCTTATGTGACCCACACAACCTAAAATATGTACTCTCTGACCCTTTAATGAAAAAATTTTCCAACCCCTAAACTAGATATGAGGAAATTTCTAGAAGGTAGCACAAAGAAGAAAGGGAGAGAAAACTTATGAAAGAGGTTAAACGATAGTCAGAAAGGGAGAGATCTTATGCTAGTCATCTAATAACAATTCAAGAAGATCAAAGTAACAGAAAGGTGATACTCAAAGGATAATGGCTGAGCATTTTCTAGATTAATTGAAGACACAAATCTTAAGTTTCAGAAAGTTAAATGAGTCCTGAGCCTAAAACAAAAACCAAAGTTCCATGAGTTGACACTTTTGAAATAAGACCCTTGAAATAACCAGAATGAAAAGCAAGAGGATCCACAAGGTACAACAGTTAGATTGACATCTCACTTTTCAGTAGCAGTGATGGTATCCTGAGGATTCTTCAAAGTGTAGGCAGAAGAGGAAAACCTAACATTGTATATTCAACTAAATCATCATTCAAGAATTAGGGTGAAATTAAAGTGTTTTTTACATGAGGACAGAATTTGCCACTGACAGACCTCGCTGAAGGAAACACTACAGGAAAAAGGAAACAACCAGAAAGAATGAAAAGCAAACAGGAATGGAATGATGAACAAGGAAATTGTTAAATGTGTGGATAAATCTAAACATGCATGAATTCTGTTATTGAGAGCATAGTACTGAGAGGATAAAAATAAGGTGCAGTTAAATAGTAGGCAATAATGACATATAATGAAGATAGGTTACTATAAGTAGTATTAGTCAATTCTAGATTTAAATAAACAAGTCAAGAATGCTACCTTTTAAAGGTAATCACTAACAAAGATATATTGAATATAGTTGTCATTTGATATCTGTGTGGACGGAGTCTAGGGGAGGGATTGCTGTGAGATCCCCCTCTCCTCCCGTGGATACCAGCATCCACAGATGTTCAAGTCTCTTATAAAATGGCATAGTGTTTGTATGTAACCTACACACATCCTTCTGTGTACTTTAAATCATCTCTAGATAACTTATAATACTACATTCGTCTTTCTGTTAGTAGTATAGCAGAATGTAGAAAATAAATAATATATAAATGTATTTCACCCAGTTTTAGGTGAAAATCTAAAAAGCCTAGCATCAGTTCTCATGATGGCCCCGTTGGCTGTGTCACCTCATGGCAGATGGTATTATCACAAGAGTGCAAGTGAGAAGAAGAGATCATATGGCAAGACAGGAAGAAAGGGAAGGGGCCAGGCCACAACCTCCCTCTGGGGAGAGCTAATTCCTAAGAGCTAAGAGCTACCTTAGTTGTTTCCAAGAACAACACCTCCAGTGACACCAGTGAGGCTCCATCCATTAAAAGTTCTGCTGCCTTGTGCCTTGTCACCCACCCTCCCCTCCCTTCTCCCCTTTTTCCTCACCATCTCAACTCTCTGCCTTTTAAATAAACAAATCTTTAAAGATTTTTTTTTAAATTTTAAAATGGCAAATGTTGTTCTAGTGTGTTTTAACAAAACACACAAAAAATTTAAAAGCTGGTGGTTAACAATACCCAATCAAAATAAACTTTAAGGTATAAGTATTTATAGGGAAAGTAAGGGTCTCTGCATAATTGCATTTATTCAAGCTGACAGAAAAAGGTGTGCCATGGGACCTGTGGCGCCAGCATCCCATATGGGCTCTGGGTTCTAATCCCGATTGCTCCTCTTCCAGTCCAGCTCTCTGCTGTGGCCTGGGAGGGCAGTGGAGGATGCCACTCTGAGACCAGGAAGAAGTACCTGACTCCTGACTTCAGATCGGCACAGCACTGGCCTTAGTGTCCATTTGGGGAGTGAATGAATGGAAGGAAGACCTCTCTCCCTCTCTCCCTCTCTCCCTCTCTCCCTCTCTCCCTCTCTCCCTCTCTCCCTCTCTCCCTCTCTCCCTCTCTCCCTCTCTCCCTCTCTCCCTCTCTCCCTCTCTCCCTCTCTCCCTCTCTCCCTCTCTCCCTCTCTCCCTCTCCCCATCTCCCCATCTCCCCATCTCCCCATCTCTACCTGTCAAATAAATAAATAAATTTAAAAAAAGAAAAAGGTGTATCTGCTTTAGGAAAATTACATCTCTTTCAGTTTTTATGATTCTTTTAAACTCAATATCCAGCATACAATATCAAATTATAAGATTGCAAAGAAGTAGGAAGTTATGACCATAGTCAAGGGAAAAAAAATCAAATCCACAAGTGGTACAGTTGTTAGATAAGAAATTTAAGTCTTATTAGTATATTAAAGAAGATAGGAAAAAAATGGATATAGAATTTCAGTTACAAAGTGGAATCTTCTGTAATGGACATTCTATCTCTGAAAAATACAATACCTCAAATTAAGAATTTATTGGGTAGAATTAACAGTAGAAGGCATATGACATGAGAATGGATCAGTGAACTGAAAGACAAATCAATTGCGGTCACTGAAGCTGAAGCACTATTAGATGAGATACAAATATTGATTTAGAGGATAATCAGTGGAGAGCATAAGGTTAAGCACTGTAGTTTATTGTGAGCCAGAACTAGGGTGAAGGTAGTAGAATGAAAGGAAGGGATAGATGTAAACATTATTATAAACTATATTATTATTATAAGTACATTAGTACTGGGGCCGGCGCCGTGGCTCACTTGGTTAATCTTCTGCCTGCAGCACCAGCATCCCATATGGGCGCCGGGTTCTAGTCCCAGTTGTTCCTCTTCCAGTCCAGCTCTCTTCTGTGACCTGGGAAGGCAGTGGAGGATGGCCCAGGTACTTGGGCTCCTGTACTCCCATGGGAGACTGGGAGGAAGCGCCTGGCTCCTGGCTTTGGATCAGCGCAGTGCCGGCTGTGGCAGCCATTTGAGGGTGAACCAATGGAAGGAAGACCTTTCTCTCTATCTCTCTCACTGTCTAACTCTATCTGTCAAATAAATTTTTTTAAAAAAAGTACATTATTACCGTAATTATTTTTCAGAAAGGAGTTGGTAAGGCTTAGCAGGAAATCAGATGCAGGTGGATGTAGATGGAGGAATTAGAAATAACTCCAAGGCTTATACTAATAGCCTAATTTATGCCAGATACTGCACAGTATATTTTTTATTTATTATCTTTGGTTTTAATCTTTTTGAGGATTTATTTATTTATTTGAGAGGCAGAATTACAGAGAGAAGGCAAGACTGAGAGAAAGGCCTCCCATCCACTGGTTTACTCCCCAAATGGCCTGCAGTGGCCACAGCTGAGCCTATCTGAAGCCAGGAGCCAGAAACTTCTTTTGGGTTTCCCATGTGGGTGCAGGGGCCCAAGCAATTGGCCATTTTCTTCCTCCTTCCCAGGCCATAGCAGAGAGCTAGATTGGAAGAAGAACAGCCAAGACTCCAGTTCCCATATGGGATGCTCACACCCTAGTTGCAGGCTTGGCCCCCTATGATTTTAATTTAAAAATGAGTGTTTGTAGCAGGAATGTTATATTTGTACTGATGAAAAACCATCTCAGAATGGTAGAGTGACCATTGTCTAACAGCCAACAAAGTGGGAGTTGATTCAGATCTGGCTAACTCTGAAAGCTGTACCTTTCTAACTTGTAAGACTGGAAGAATAGGCTGGCGCCGTGGCTCAATAGGCTATTCCTCTGCCTGCGGCACCGGCACACCGGGTTCTAGTCCCGGTCGGGGCGCCGGATTCTGTCCCGGATGCCCCTCTTCCAGGCCAGCTCTCTGCTGTGGCCCGGGAGTGCAGTGGAGGATGGCCCAAGTGCTTGGGCCCTGCACCCGCATGGGAGACCAGGAGAAGCACCTGGCTCCTGGCTTCGGATCAGCGTGGTGCGCCGGCCGCAGCAGCCATTGGGGGGTGAACCAATGGAAAAAGGAAGACCTTTCTCTCTCTCACTGCCACTCTGCCTGTCCAAAAAAAAAAAAAAAAAAAAAAAAAAGGAAGAATACATTACTATGAGTAGAACTAAATGTCATTGGAAAGAAGTATTTGGAGGTGTGAGGTAACCGTGATATATCGTAGGATAGATAATCTGTGAAGGAGTTGGGATACTTGGTTACTAGACTGGAACAGTAGCTTTGGGGGTTGCCAAGTGGTGGGTGATGGCTGAAGCCTTTCGAGTGGTTGGATCCATTATTTTGAGAGTCTTGGGGAACCTTTGTTGTAAGAGGTAGGAGGAAGATGGGGTGCCTGCAAAGCAGAAACAAAGAATGAGTCAGAGAAATAGGTAGAGCATCAAAACACTTCAGTTACATGGAAACCAAGGGAAGACCTGAAAAACTGTAGGTTGCGGAAGAGATCAGTGACATGATATAATTCATTTAATTGATAAATGTTTGTAGAGTACTGAAAGTATGCCAGACACTGTGCTGGGTGACCATGATAAAGCTATGATCCAGATAAGGTGCCTGCTCTGGAGGGTTAGGTTTTGTTGGAGAAGGTAGATAATAATTAACAAATGGAAAGATATAATGAAGGAAATCAATAGGTCCAATGTCAGAAAGTATTAGGGGTGAGAAAGGCTACTTGAAATGGGAATGTCAAAAAAGGCAGACCCCAAGGGTGCAAAACAATCAATCTGGAAAAAGCCTGGGGAAGAACATTTCACACAACAGAAAAGCTGATATGAAGCTTCCAAGGCAGTGAAGGGCTTGGTGTGGGTAAGGAATTGAAAGGAAGCCAGCGCAGCTAAAGTTTCACCAGCCAGGGGAGCAGTGGTTGCAAGTGAGAGAAGACAGGTTGTTAGGGCTAGTTAGGGAGGGCCTGGCGGGGAGATGCAGTCATTCGTGTTTTTAACAAGATGTTCTGGACTGCTGTGTATGGAATGCGTGGTAGGGGCAGGAACAGAAGCAGGCTGACAAGTTAACTGCTATCGTGGTTGACGAAAAATATGACATATACTATATTTGGCATAAAACTCTTTGGAGATTGCATCTTATCAGTATTTTAATGGCATTTCTTCCTTTTTTTTTTTTTTTTGGATTTTTTTTTTTTTTTTTTTGACAGGCAGAGTAGACAGTGAGAGAGAGAGAGAGAAAGAAAGGTCTTCCTTTGCCGTTGGTTCACCCTCCAATGGCCGCCGCGGCTGGTGCGATGCGGCCGGCGCACCGCGCTGATCCGATGGCAGGAGCCAGGTGCTTCTCCTGGTCTCCCATGGGGTGCAGGGCCCAAGTACTTGGGCCATCCTCCACTGCACTCCCTGGCCACAGCAGAGAGATGGCCTGGAAGAGGGGCAACCAGGACAGAATCCGGTGCCCTGACGGGGACTAGAACCCGGTGTGCTGGCGCCGCAAGGCGGAGGATTAGCCTAGTGAGCCACGGCGCTGGCCAATGGCATTTATTTCTAAATCCTAATACTCATTGTCATTTTCTAGAGAATGATGGAAGAGATTCTGAGAGTTTTCCTTTTGTGTTTGAAATAATTAAGTGAGCAGCTTAGTAAGGAAAGTTCCTACTGCTGGACATTAATGACACTTTGTTTTATTCCAGTAAAAGATTTTTGGTGGACTTTTCTTATGAATCATTGTTGAATTATTGGTGTCCATGAAAACCTTTGTTTTTGTTGCTATGTCTGCTAATATATGTGGTTAGTGCTAGAAATACTAGACTAAGTGTGGTCAACCACCAAATGACTTTTTTTTTAAGATTTATTTATTTGCGAGGCAGAGTTACAGAGAGAGAGAGCATGTGAGATCTGCCATCTGACACTTCACTCCCAACGTGGCTGCAATGGCTGGAGCTGGGCTGATCCGAAGCCGGGAGCCAGGAGCTTCCTCCAGGTCTCCCATGTGGGTGCAAGGGTCCAAATACTTGGGCCATCTTCTACTGCTTTCCTAGGCTACCAGCAGGGAGCGGGATTGGAAGTGGAGCAGCTGGGACTTGAATCTGTGCTCTTATGGGATGATGGTGCAGCCTGTGGTGGCCTTACCTACTACACTGCAATGCCAAATGACTTTGTTTTGTTTTGTTTTTAAAGATTTATTTATTTATTTAAAAGGCAGAGTTACAGAGAGGCAGAGGCAGAGAGAGAGAGGGAGAGAAGACCTTCCATCCACTGGTTCATTCCCCATATGGTTCACTCCATATGGCCACAATGGCTGGAGCTGGGCCAGTCCGGAGCCAGGAGCTTCTTCTAGGTGTCCTAGGTGGGTGCAGGGGCCCAAGGACTTGGGCCATGTTCTACTGCTTTCCCAGGCCATAGCAGAGAGCTAGATTGGAAGTGGAGCAGCTGGGACTAGTACCGGCGCCCATATGGGATGCTGGCACTGGAGGCAGTGGCTTTACCTGCTACACCACACCACCACCCCACCCCAAATGAATTTTAAAAATATTTTGTTCATAATATGTGTGTGATTTTTTTTTTTTAGTAGGAGAGATTTCAAATAAAGGCAAAAGCAGAGAGCACGAATCACCATGTATACCCATCATTTAATGTCAGCATCAGTTAGTTTATGGCTGATTTTGGTTCATCTGTACTTCAGATATTCCTCATCTCCCACATTCTGCTTCTTTTTGGGGCAGATTCTGGGTACATCATTTATTTCATCCAAAGGTATCTAGGTAAATACTTTAAAAAGGTAAAGGCTTTTCCACGTTTTGATGTTTCATTTTATCCCCTCATAGAACATCAAATAGGTACCATGTCTGGATGGTTTACATGTGAAAGTCTCAGTTTACATACCTACTGTCCTAGCGTATTTATTAATGGTACCTTTTTCACTTAGAAGCATGTCTGTGTTTAGACAGTAAGTTCTATGGCCACCCCATAAATGTGAAAAAAGTGCTTTCATAGGGCATGTGTAAATGAATTCATTAGTAGCACTTCTGGTATTCTAATAGTCTATCATTTTTCTATTTTCTTTTAAATCAGGAAAGCAAACCCTGGTTTCATTATTTCAAGAAATTATAGACCGGAGTAAAATGCCTCTTAAGTCAGAGAAAGGAAGGACCCTGAAATGTATGGTAAGGAAGGAGGGAATCTGCCGAAGTCTCTTGATTATGCCTGCCTTTTTTCCCCCTCCATTCCATTCTTATGATTTGAGCAGAATTGCAGAGAATATTCTTATGAAAGCAAAAAGACAGGCTTAAACATATGAATCAAAAGGTTAATGTGAATACTTTAGAAATACTGATCTATGTTCTTTGGGATATTTGGTTAACCATTAGTTACAGAAGTTTAGATTATCAAATTTAGTCTTTATCCTGATAGATTTTATTACTTTTTGTTGCCTTTATCAATTGCTCTTAAACCTTTTAGTAACACCAACTTTTTTTTTTTTTAGAGGGATGGAAGACTATCAAACCTTTGATAGATGTGCAGTTTTTTTTGTATTTATTTGAAAGGAAGAGTTACAGAGAGAGGCAGAGAGAGAGAGAGAACGAGAGAGAGAGAGAGAGAGAGAGAGAGAGAGGTTTTTCATTTGCTGATTCACTTCCCAAATGGGTGCAATGGCCAGAGCTGGCTTATCCAAAGCCAGGAGCCTGGGCCTTCTTCTGGATCTCACACATAGTTGCCAAGGCCCAAGTACCTAGGCCATTTTCTGCTGCTTTCCCAGGCCAGGGGCAGGGAGCTGGATCGGAAGTGGAGCTGCTAGACTCATGGCTTTACTCAGTATGCCGCAGTGTGGGCCCCAGTTGTGCATCTTTAATAAAGGTGGAAACTGGTGATTTGAGTGATAAACTGGTGATTTGAGTGATTATGTCTCTGTGAAGTTTAACGTATTTTTACTGCCTAGCCTGTGGCACCTTTGCTGTTTGTTTCCTTCTTATCTCTTAGGCTTAAGGAAGTTTCTTGAGGTCAAGGATTAGGATAGGTCAGGGATTCTGGATTCTCCCAGAGTTACACCCAGCATGTGTGAGATATGTTAAGAGTATGGTGATTATTCTTTGGAAGAAATGATGAACTAATTTGGGACTATTCCTTGGCACAGCATATTATGTGTTACTTCCAGATATGTTGTGTTTGAGGGAAGAGCAAGTGCAAAGCTGCTGTAGCTGTTGGTGTAAAGTCAGGGAAGACAAGAGCACTGGGATTGTTGTTTCAAGATTGATTAGCATGAAATACCCTTTGCTCTGTGCTTTGTTTTCGTAGCAACATGCACTTACCTCCATTTTAGAAGAGTAGGAAACTGAGGGATGATGTCTTATAGTACTTCTACCGCAAAGAACAGGAAGTAATGCCTCTTGTTTGTAAGTATGCTGTTCTTTCTAAAAGATCAATTTACTATTTATATTTTAAGAAGAAGCACATGATGCCTGCTAATGGGAGATAAATGAGAAGCAAACTAGGAAAAATACCTTTTTGTCTCTGGATTACTGCATCTACCTACTGGGTAAAGATCAAAAGAGTTCTCTTCAACTCTAAATTTAACAAATTGAGCTCCTCAGAGGTTTTTATTTTTGTTTGTTTTTTGGTTAAGTAGTTAAAAAAGAGACTTTTATATTAAGAATGAATATGGTTGGATTGGAAGCATTTCTCATTTACAGATGAGGTCTAGATAAGAAATTTTTAGGGCTCTACTGCTGCTCTAGATCTAGTTAAATAGGAGGGGGGTGGGGCAATGTAAATGAAAACTGTTTAGGGCATGTCCTTACCCATATATTTTTTTTTTATTAAAGTACTCATATAAAAAAAAAAAAGGCCTCTAAATTGGTCTTACGCTGCTCTGTAAGACTTACCCCAATGTCTTACCTTGTTTCATTGTAACAAGATTGAAGCATTTCCCAGAAATGTGCTAAGGCCAGGAGGGTTGTTGAATGGGGTCTTTCCAAGACTGATATGGTTCTCTTTCTTTTGCAGGCCTGTTTGTTGGCAATGACATGGATAAAAGGCTGGCATTTATTTCTGTTCTAATCAACTACTACATAACTGTGAATAGAAGCTATGCATATTTGTTGGTCAGCAAAAGCAAGGAACAAGAGCTATGGCATTTGAAAAAGTCCATCTGATTTCAGGGTATTTTTTCCAGGTTTCATCATCAGGGACTTTCTCCCTTCCATCTCAACAACAAGGTGGCACCTTTTACCATTTGATAAAGATTAAGGACATGCTCTTTGGCCAACAACCAGAACTTAAAATCTGCTGGAAGAGGGTCAGAGACCATTTCAGTTGCAGCTGAGGAAAATGAAGTTTCCGTTTTATTTGATGCCTTGCACAGGGGAGAGCACCAACTCTTGTAGCAAAGTGTAAGTGGACAAAGAGATTTAGTTTTGTGGAATAAACACTCATGGTTATGGCGAGTGACCCAACGTGATCAGAGGTGGCGAGAGCCGCAGAGGAACTCATGACAGGCTATACCATGTTGCGGAATGGGGGCGTGGGGAACGGAGGTCAGACCTGTATGCTGCGCTGGTCCAACCGTATCCGCCTCACGTGGCTCAGTTTTACGCTCTTCATTATCCTGGTTTTCTTCCCCCTCATTGCTCACTATTATCTCACCACACTGGATGAGGCTGATGAGGCAGGCAAGAGGATTTTTGGCCCACGGGCTGGTAATGAGCTCTGCGAGGTAAAGCATGTGCTGGATCTCTGTCGCATCCGCGAGTCTGTAAGTGAAGAGCTCTTACAGCTGGAAGCCAAGCGGCAAGAGCTGAACAGTGAAATCGCCAAGCTGAACCTGAAGATTGAAGCCTGTAAGAAGAGTATTGAGAATGCCAAGCAGGACCTGCTGCAGCTCAAGAATGTCATTAGCCAGACCGAACATTCCTACAAGGAGCTGATGGCCCAAAATCAGCCCAAGCTTTCTCTGCCCATCCGATTGCTCCCAGAGAAGGATGATACCGGCCTTCCCCCTCCAAAGGTCACGCGAGGGTGTCGGCTGCACAACTGTTTTGATTATTCTCGTTGCCCTCTCACCTCTGGCTTCCCAGTGTATGTGTATGACAGTGACCAGTTTGCCTTTGGCAGCTACCTGGATCCTTTAGTCAAGCAGGCTTTTCAGGCTACAGCACGAACCAACGTATATGTTACAGAAAATGCAGACATTGCCTGCCTGTATGTGATATTGGTGGGAGAAATGCAGGAGCCTGTAGTCCTGCAGCCTGCCGACCTTGAGAAGCAGTTGTATTCTCTTCCGCATTGGCGGACAGATGGACACAATCATGTCATCGTCAGTCTGTCCCGGAAATCAGACACGCAGAATTTACTGTATAACATCAGCACGGGCCGTGCCATGGTGGCCCAGTCCACCTTTTATGCTGCCCAGTACAGACCTGGCTTTGACTTGGTAGTATCGCCACTAGTCCATGCCATGTCAGAACCCAACTTCATGGAAATCCCACCACAGGTGCCCGTCAAGCGGAAATATCTCTTCACTTTCCAGGGTGAGAAGATTGAGTCCCTGAGATCCAGCCTTCAGGAGGCTCGCTCGTTTGAAGAAGAAATGGAGGGTGATCCTCCTGCTGACTATGATGATCGGATCATTGCCACGCTAAAGGCAGTCCAGGACAGTAAGCTAGATCAGGTCCTCGTAGAATTTACCTGCAAAAACCAGCCTAAGCCCAGTCTGCCTACTGAGTGGGCATTGTGTGGGGAGCGGGAGGACCGCTTAGAATTACTGAAGCTTTCCACCTTTGCCCTCATCATTACTCCTGGGGACCCTCGCTTGGTTATTTCATCTGGGTGTGCAATACGGCTCTTTGAAGCCCTGGAGGTCGGTGCTGTCCCAGTTGTGCTGGGGGAGCAAGTACAGCTTCCTTACCAAGACATGCTGCAGTGGAATGAGGCGGCCCTGGTGGTGCCCAAGCCACGGGTGACTGAGGTTCACTTCCTGTTACGAAGTCTCTCTGATAGTGATTTACTGGCTATGAGGCGCCAAGGCCGGTTTCTCTGGGAGACTTACTTCTCCACTGCTGACAGTATTTTTAACACTGTGCTGGCTATGATTCGGACTCGCATACAGATCCCAGCTGCTCCTATCCGGGAAGAGGTAGCAGCCGAGATTCCCCACCGTTCAGGCAAAGCTGCTGGAACTGACCCCAACATGGCTGACAATGGGGACCTGGACCTGGGGCCGGTAGAGACGGAGCCACCTTACGCCTCACCCAGATACCTCCGCAACTTCACTTTGACTGTCACTGACTTTTACCGCAGCTGGAACTCTGCTCCAGGGCCTTTCCATCTCTTCCCCCACACTCCCTTCGACCCTGTGTTGCCCTCAGAGGCCAAATTCTTGGGCTCAGGGACTGGATTTCGGCCTATTGGTGGTGGAGCTGGGGGTTCTGGCAAGGAGTTTCAGGCAGCGCTTGGAGGCAATGTGCCACGAGAGCAGTTCACGGTAGTGATGTTGACTTACGAGCGAGAGGAAGTGCTTATGAACTCCTTAGAGAGACTCAATGGCCTTCCTTACCTGAACAAGGTAGTGGTGGTGTGGAATTCTCCCAAGCTGCCATCAGAGGACCTTCTGTGGCCTGACATTGGCGTCCCCATCATGGTAATAAAAGAATGTGCTTTACTGCATGGAACAGTATTTTAATTCCTTTCCCACCTTTCTTTACTTAGCTCTTCTTTTAGTAGAAAGGAATTTGCTTAAACTGTTTTCTAAACCTTTTCTCCATGAGGTTTCTGCTTGTTATTTTTTCAGGCCTTGCCAGTTCCATTGCTGCTGCTCCTTTTGTTGGTCTCCTGAGATCCACTAAAGCTGGAGTTGATACTGGACTCATGAGAATTTACAAAACCCTTTCAGTTTTCATCCAAGTCCTAACAAAGTCGATGATGATGATAAGTGATGGGAAAGCTAGTTTATGATTTAGGCACTGTTACTAGCATTATGTGACTTATCTTATTATCACTGTTTCTTCACTTTATATCTGTGGAAACTGAGGCTTAGAAAGGTTAATTAATTTGCTCCAGGTCACGGTAAGTAATGGAGGAGCTGAGCGTTAGTAGGTCTGATTCCAGGAGCTGGAGTTTTAATCATTCCCCCAAAGGATTTGAGAAGACCTGTGTCCTATACTTGGATATTATAGAAGCTTTTTTTGAAGACTAGAATTGGGGTTTGATAATTGGGAGTTGGAGATTCTGAACCTTCTTTTCTAGATTGTCTTGCAGGTTCTTCTCATTCTTTATTTCTTTATTTATTTTTTGACAGGCAGAGTGGACAGTGAGAGAGAGAGACAGAGAGAAAGGTCTTCCTTTTGCCACTGGTTCATCCTCCAATGGCCGCCGCGGCCGGCGCATCGCGCTGATCCGAAGGCAGGAGCCAGGTACTCATCCTGGTCTCCCATGGGGTGCAGGGCCCAAGGACCTGGGCCATCCTCCACTGCATTCCCTGGCCACAGCAGAGAGCTGGCCTGGAAGAGGGGCAACCGGGACAGAATCCGGCGCCCCGACCGGGACTAGAATCCCGTGTGCCGGCGCCGCAAGGCGGAGGATTAGCCTAGTGAGCCGCGGCGCTGGCTCATTCTTTATTATATCTATCATGGTTAAGTGCTATATTTTACAGGAACGACAATAACTAAAAATACAGGATAGGACATTTCTTTCTGAGGACTTTGTGTATCCACCTGCTGACTTAAACTTGGCAATCTAGAAGAAAGATGGCAGCCATCTCTCTTAAACATGAGGCTTTAGAGCAAGTCTTAAGCAAATTGCCAACTACTTAACCTGCAGTATAGGTAGTTTTCAGAAAAAGGAAGCAAAGAATGGCAAGAAAGGTCTGTGCATTGCTGGAAGATTGCTTAAGAAAATTAGTAGTTTGTAGGGAAGGTTTGTCTGGAAGGGGAATATTTCAGCTACTCAGTTCCAAAAAATTTAGTTCATTGCTGAATTACTTCATTTGCAATATCTACTAAGTAGTAGCATGATATGATAGAAAAAGTGATTTTGAACCGATGTAGTCCTGGGGTAAAGTAATTGTTTTGCCATCTTTGGTTGGCTACTTAACTTCTTTGACCTGCCTTCTAGGAAAATGGCACTAATTATAATACATCTCAGAATACTTTTTCCACCTAAATTCAGACATCCCCTATTATGTTATGGTTAACAGGTCTTTACAAAATGAGCAGCAAGCAAACTCCCAGATTCTAGTCCCTCAGGGAAAAGTGACTTAAAATCAGCATATTAGCTAAATGAATCAACTCTGGAGCCTCTCTGCCATTTCAGAAAATGCTGGCCTGTTTGTACTTATGCTCAGGTTCTCAAATAAGCAGTAGTTGTAAATACCAAATCTCTGTGGGCTGTGAAATCTGGTGAGCCTGAGCCATTTAGGTGGAGAAGCATTGTGTTAGGGGTACCTGATAGAACCCACATATTAAATTTTATCATTGCCTTTTTTTTTTTTTTTTTTTTTTTTTAACAGGCAGAGTGGACAGTGAGAGAGAGAGACAGAGAGAAAAGTCTTTCTTTTCCATTGGTTCACCCCCCAGTGGCTGCTGCGGCCGGCGCACCGCGCTGATCCGAAGCCAGGAGCCAGGTGCTTCTCCTGGTCTCCCATGTGGGTGCAGGGCCCAAGCACTTGGGCCATCCTCCACTGCCCTCCTGGGCCACAGCAGAGAGCTGGACTGGAAGAGGAGCAACCGGGACAGATCCGGCGCCCCGACCGGGACTAGAACGCGGTGTGCCGGCGCCGCAAGGTGGAGGATTAGCCTAGTGAGCCGTGGCGCCGGCCAATTGCTTTCTAATAATTATTTGCATAACTAAGGGATCTGGCTTAGAGTGAAGGTGGTGTTTATTGGGATTTTCCTTAGGTAAGTCCTGTGCTCTATGTGGAGGGAATTTCAGCTTGAATAGGACAGTTGCTGGCAAGGAAACAGGGTCTTCAGCGGTGGGAGAGGCTCCACCAGTTAAAGTGAGCTCTCTCAAAGCTGTAGGACTACCGAACAGAGAGATCTGCTCTCTTTCTCTCTGTTTCTTCCCTTTTTTATTAACAGTTGAGTCTGTGTCTTTAGCTCCTGGAGCACAACAACAAAGATAACTAATGGAAGTGAGATGGAGAATTTATTGTGCCAAGGGATTTGTGGTCTGGTGTTTTGGAAAACTACCCCCCTAGATTGGAGCCCATACTTGTCACAACAGCTTAAAGATGTTCCATTGTTTCCAGACCTCTATGGTTTCTGATGGTATGTCAGTGTTTTTTTTTTTTTTTCCTGTTTTGTTTTTTTCTTCAGATTTTTACTTTCGTATATGAAATGTGTGATTTTCTTTGGCTGCTTGCAAGGTGTTTTCTTCTTTGTTTTTCAGTAGTTTGTCTAGTATATGCCTTGGCATAATTTTCTTTGATTTTTGTTTTAGTAGCCAGTTACTTTGGTTGCACTCGAACTGAAGGTTCTGTCTCTGAAATGACAACACGAATGTTGTTGGGTTGGTTTGTATTTAGCTAGTTTGCTGACAGACGACACCAAACATGCATGTTTTAGGAGTGAGCCAGAGACTGGGCAGTTTACACATAAAATCTGGAGCTCTGCTCTTCTGGCTCTCTCCTGTCTGGAATTTCCCTCCTCCTTTCCAGAGGAAGGGTTGCTCCAAACTCTTTACTCTTATTCTCCAGGCCAGAAAGACTGGGTTTTATATGAGAATTTCAGCCGTCCTTCTGCGTGCCAGTTCTGGCCTGCTCTCCAGGGTAAAAGCAACAGAAACTCTTCCTGTAGCAGTAATTCTCTCCCTGTACTTTTATTTATTTATTTTTTTAATTTCTGTCCAGAGTTGATCATCATCTGTAGGAGAACTGAGTATGGTAGGTGCTGACTCAGCCCTCCTGGAAGCAGAAACCTTCAAGCTGTCCCTTTTTGATACAGAGACCCACAAAAAATTAGATTTGTGTTACTGCTTTATTCTGACCAGTTTACTTATCTTCCTTATTTGTGCTTTATATTTGGGATGATATGAGGGCTTTTTTTTTTTTTTTTTTTTTTTTAAAACAGGCAGAGTAGTGAGAGAGAGAGACAGAGAAAGGTCTTCCTTTTTCCATTGGTTCACCCCCCAAGTGGCTGCTATGGCCGTTGCAGCCAGTGCACTGTGCCAATCTGAAGCCAGGAGCCAGGTGCTTCCTCCTGGTGTCCCTTGTGGGTGCAGGGCCCAAGCACTTGGGCCATCCTCCACTGCACTCCCTGGCCACAGCAGAGAGCTGGCCTGGAAGAGGAGCAACCGGGACAGAATCCGGCACCCCAACTGGGACTAGAACCCAGGTTTCTGGCGCTACAGGCGGAGGATTAGCTTATTGAGCCGCGGCACTGGCCCGATATGAGGGCATTTTAAAAAGTTCATGGAAAATGTAATGAAAACATAACATGCATTTTCCATGGATACTTTGTAGTAATAAATAGGACCTTTTTAGAGCATTTTGTGGAAATGATAATGCAATATTTATCCTTTTTGAGTTTTAATACTTGGGCTGTTAAGAAAAGGACATCTTTGAGTTGTTAACAGTGTAGTTCAGCTCAAAACAGTGCTCAGCCTCATCCTGCCTACTCATTTCTAAGTCTTTTGACATCTACTCTTGGAGTCTTAATTTTACATTCTCTTCTCCATAAAGGGTACAGCTAATTTACACGGTGTGCCTGGGAAGGGCTCTTTGAAGAGGTGACTTTTGAGCAGAAACTTGCTTCAAGTGAGAGAATGGACCGTCTAACTTCTGAGGAATATGGAGGGAACAGCAAGTTTGAGCAGCAACACCCAGTGCACCTAGTAGAGGAGTTGATGAGGAGAGTTTGAAAGGAAAGCAGCCAGGGTCCAAGCACGCAGACTGTAGACACTGTGGTGGAGAGTCTAGGTTTTCTCCTCTGTATGTTCAGAGGTCATCGTGGGGTCCTGAGCAGGGGCATCACATGATATGTGGTCCTGTGGGGAAAGGGCTACATAGCCTAGGTGAAGGTTGAGGGTGGCTTGGAATGGGGCAGTGGTGGTAGAGATGGTGATTTCAGAGATAAGCATATAACATGTCCTTAGTGGATGCCAGGCTCTCTGAGGGAGTGGTAAGGAAGGGCCAGAATGCACCATTTTTTCCAAATGAAAACTCTGGAGCTAGGATATTATTTTTTACTGCCCCTTTCTCTCCATTCCAACTTTGATATTAAAATTGAATAAGAAAGTTCTGTTTTGGAAACTTAAATGTCACACCTTTTTTTTTTTTTATAAACTTTTAAGTAAAATTAGATTACTTAAATGTAATTTTTTAAAGATTTTATTTATTTTACTTGAAAGAGTTAGAGAGAGAGGAGACACATACACACACACACACACACACACACACACAGAGAGAGAGAGAGAGAGAGAGGTCCTCCATCCAATGGTTCACTTCCCAATTGGCTGCAACGGCCGGAGCTGTGCCAATCCAAAGCCAGGAGCCAGGAGCTTCTTCCAGGTCTCTCACGTGGGTGCAGGGGTCCAAGACTTGGGCCATCTTCCACTGCTTTCCCACGCCATAACAAAGAGCCAGATTGGAAGAGGAGCAGCCGGGTCTTGAACCTGTGCCCATATGGGATGCTGGCACTGCAGGCCAGGGCATTAATGGCGCCGGCCCTTTAATGTAATTTTAATAGTGTTTTCCCAGTAGTCTGTTAGGGAAAAGGAGAGAACACAGATGGGAAGCTGCCTTGGTAGTCTGCTCATGGCATCATGAATTTTCCAACTTGGGACTCTGCCTTTCAGGCTGTTGGAAGACTTGACCTTGGGCAGAGGAGAGATCATTCTAAAGCCCTGCTTCTCAGAAAGTTGGTAAGTTGGGACCTGTGTTGTGGTATAGTGGGTTAAGCTGCTGGCATCCTATATGAGTGCTGGTTTGAGTCCAGGCTGCTCCACTTCTGATCCAGTCCCCTGCTAATACACCTGGGAAAGCAGTAGAAGATGGCCCAACTACTTGAGATCCTGCTACCCACTTGGGAGACCTGGATGGAGTTTCAGGTTCCTGGCTGTGGCCTGGCCCAGCCTTGGTGGTTGTGGTCATTTGGGGAGAACCAGTGCATGGAAGATGGCTGTCTCTTCTTTCTCTGTAATTCTGCCTTTCAAATAAATACATCTTTAAAAAAAGTAAAGTTGATAAGCTTGGTTTTTAAAATCATACCTTTATTTTTTCCAAAGATTTATTTATTTGAAAGAGTTACACAGGGGTGGGAGGGAGAGCGAGAGAGCGAGCAAGAGAGCACAAGTGTACAAACTTCCATCCACTGGTTCACTCCCCAGATGGCCACAATGGCCAGGGCTGAGCCAGATCAAAGCCAGGATCCAGGAGCTTCTTCTGGGTCTCCTACATGGGGGCAGGGGCCCAAATACTTGGGCCATCCTCTACTGCCTTTCCCAGGCCATTAGCAGGGAGCTGGATGAGAAATGGAACAGCTGGAACATAATTGGCACCCATTATGGGATACCAGTGTCATAGGAGGTGGCTTTACCCACCCTGCCATAATGCCAGTCCCTGATCTTTCTATCATCCTTCAGATGATGATTTCATAAAGTTGTGAATTCTAGGTAAAGCTAACAGGAAAAACCTTGTCCAGCTTCTGAAGTCCAAGACCAAGCAAAATCTGACAGGCTTTGCTAGGTATTGGTGTATCTGGGTGATTTGGACTTTTGACAGTATTTACTAACTCGGTGGCTATCACCGTGGTTTTCTCTTTCTGTTTGTGAATGGACTGCAAGGTTGCAAAGGAAAATCATATAAAACAAAGCTATAAAAAATCAGATGGCCGGCGCGGTGGCTCAATAGGCTAATCCTCCGCCTGCAACACCGGCACACTGGGTTCTAGTCCCAGTTGGGGCTCCAGATTCTGTCCCGGTTGCTCCTCTTCCAGTCCAGCTCTCTGCTGTGGCCTGGGAGTGTAGTGGAGGATGGCCCAAGTGCTTGGGCCCTGCACCCACATGGGAGACCAGGAGAAGCACCTGGCTCCTGGCTTCGGATCAGCGTGGTGTGCTGGTCGCAGCGCACCGGCCGCAGCAGCCATTGGGGGGTGAACCAACAGAAAAAGGAAGATCTTTCTCTCTGTCTCTCTCTCACTGTCCACTCTGCCTGTCCAAAAAAAAAAAAAAAAAAAAAAATCAGAAATCAGTAGCAAAAATGATAGAAATTTAAAGGAATTGCAAAAAAGTCATGTTGTGCAAGTAATTTACTAATTGTGGTACATCAATTCTTTTTTTAAAACTTATTTGAAAGGGAAAGTTAGGGAGGGAGAGAGCGAGAGATATCGAGAGATCAAGAGATCTGTCTGTGGGTTCACTCCCCAGATGGCTGCAATGGCTAGGCCTGGGCCAGGCTGAATCCAAGAGCCCAGAGCTGCTTCTAGGTCTCCCACATTGGTATGCAGGCTTAAGCACTTGGGCCATCTTCCACTGCTTTCCTTGGTGCATTAGCAAGTAGCTGGATGGGAACTGGAGCAGCTGAACTCTAAGCAGTGCCCACGTGGGATGCTGGGGTCTCAGCTGTGGTATAAGCTACTATTGCCAAAATCCTGGCCCTGTCACATCAATTCTTTAAGTTATATCTCCCTGTCTCTCTCTCTCTCTCTTTTTTTTTTAAAGGTTTATTTTTATTAATTTGAAAGGAGGAGTGATATGGAGAGCAGAGATCTTCCATCTCCTGGCTCATTCCCCAAATGACTGCAACAGCCAGGGCTGGGCCAGGCCAAAGCCAGGAGCCAGGAGCTCCATCTGGGTGTCCCATGTGGATGGCAGGGGCTCAAGTACTTGAGCCATCTTCTGCTTTTCCAGGTGTGTTGGCAGAGAGCTGGAAGTGGAGCACCTGGGACTCGAACTGGTGCTCTGATGCGGGATGCCAGCAGTGGCTTAACCCAGTATACCAAAATGTGGGACCCTCTGATAAACTCTCGACTACTTCGAAGTGAAGAATCTGGGGCTGTAAGAATTTCAGGTCATGTGGTTCATTAATACCTAACTATGACTGGGTTTCAGGACTTTTGACCATAATTCAGTGTTTGTTTATTTTTTACCAAGTCAGAAATTCTTGGAAAGGCACAAACTTGTTTCTAAATAAATAATAAGTTACATATTTAGATATGACTAAATGTGTCAAAATTAAAATATATGTATAAAATATATATGTAAAACATATCACAAACTAGGAAGGGGCTGTGCCAATCTCATATGATAATGGCAACAATTTCTCAGCATTTTCAATGTGCCGTATATGGTTTTCATGTGCTTTGATGCTGACTCTCACTTAAGCTATTTTACATGTAGTTTCATAGAGATCAGTGGCAACTTTTATAAATTAAAACAGGCTGTCTCAAAAGTTAAAGCAGGCCGGCGCCGCGGCTCAATAGGCTAATCCTCCGCCTAGCGGCGCCGGCACACCGGGTTCTAGTCCCGGTCGGGGCGCCGGATTCTGTCCCGGTTGCCCCTCTTCCAGGCCAGCCCTCTGCTGTGGCCAGGGAGTGCAGTGGAGGATGGCCCAGGTGCTTGGGCCCTGCACCCCATGGGAGACCAGGAAAAACACCTGGCTCCTGGCTCCTGCCATCGGATCAGCGCGGTGCGCTGGCCGCAGCGCGCCGGCCGCGGCGGCCATTGGAGGGTGAACCAACGGCAAAGGAAGACCTTTCTCTCTGTCTCTCTCTCTCACTGTCCACTCTGCCTGTCAAAAAAAAAATAAAAAAAAATAAAAAAAAAAAAAGTTAAAGCATACACCATTTTTAAAATACCGCAGTAGGCCCATATTTGGAGTTAAAAATGGAAAACTTGATTCACCATCTTACTTTCTTATTCCTTTCCATTCCTCCTTGGTGTTTTCTAGTTTTTGCCCCCACCACTTGATATTTATTGAATGACCAAGAATCCGTAGAGTAACCTAGAGGTTGAAATGCTGCTGCTTTTTTCCAGTGTCCTCTCTGCCACTCACCTTTTCACCCACTCACCTCAAGCGTTGTCTCACTCTTGATGGAGGCACATATGACTGTGTGCCTCATCTGGTACTTCCTTTTTTGATTTCCAAGCTCTAAGTTAGAGGAGGGCGGTGATGGGAGACTAAAGTTAGTTGTCATTTCCCTTTCTGGCCTGTATGACATAGGTTTGATGTACATTCATTTTCAGGTATGGATTCATGACAGAAGTACATCATGCGTGTGTACATATTGTTGGAGGCTGAAGGTTGTTGGGCTTGGCTGGGCCAAGTGCAATCTAAAAGAGAAAAAGGACATTTAAGTGTGTTTAAGTTGCTAAATTTAGTGGTGATGGGATTCTAGGCCTTTGCTGTCCTGTTCCATTGTGATGAGAAGAAAGGTCTGATGAGAGAAGTCAACACTTTGATGTGTGATGGTAAAACAGAAAAACTAGTGAGGTATTGTAAGGGAGCACTGTATGTGAAATAGGAAAAATGAATGGTAGTGAGCTCCTCACTTGATTGTTAGAGGTTGATGGACTTTTTGCTATCGAAAACTACATTACATACTAAGAACTTTCCTGATTACTTCCTAGTGATATCATTTTTTAATATTATAAAATATATTGGATGTTTAAATGTGGTTCTGATCTGTAAACTTCCCAAGTCTTTAGTCCATATTCTGCGAATAGAATGACAGGACTAAGTTGTGTTTCATTTTTGTCTCATTCATTGTTTATGAAATCTTTGGAGAACATCTATATGTCAAGCACTATTCTCAGTTCATCTGGTCAGTATCATACTAGTAATTAAAGCAATAATTTGAAAGTCTTCACAAGTTACCAAAGTAATCATAAAGTGTCTAATAATAGCAATACAGTATACAAGCATGGAGAAATAGCCAGTGTTATGGTGGGGAGTGTTTGCTTGTTTGAGAGATAGAAAAGACTGGGGAAGAGGGAGAGCAAGAGCACTCACATCAACTGATTGGTTCAGTGGCTGGAGCTGAGGCTGGGCCTCGTTGAAGCAGGGAGCCAGGAACTCAAGCCAAGTCTCCCAGGAACCCATCTACCTGACCTATCACCACTGCCTCTCAGACTGCATTAGCAAGAAATTAGTCAGGAGACAAAGGTCGGCTTTGAGCCTATGTACTCAAATATGGGATGTGGGCAGTCTTAATGAGCGTCTTAACTCCTAGGCCAAATGCCTGCCCTGAGAGTGTTATTTTATTTTAAAACAAAACATAAAAATGAGAATATTTCTCTCTTTTTTAATTTAAAAATTATTTATTTGAGAAATAAAAAAGGGAGGGTGACACAGAGATCTCCCATCTGCCACTTTATTCTTGATGCTTGCAGCAGTGGGGGCTTGGCCAGACTGAAGCTGGGCGCTGGGAACTCAACCTAGGCCTCCTGTGTTGGAGACAGTGATCCAAGTACTTGTACCCGGGAGCTTGTGGCTTCCTAGGGTGCTCATTTCTAGGAAGCTAAAATTGGGAGTGTAACTGGGACCTGAACCCAGGCACTGTGATATCACCCCAAGTGGTGTGTTACAAATGCTCGCCTCACGAATCTTCCCTAAATTCTTAGAGGCCTGTGGTGATCTGCGTGTCTACACTTAAGAATTTTGTCTTGTCCTTCAGCTTTTGGCACCAGCACTGATAATGGTTGATTTTCTGAGCCTTTGTCTAGCTTTAAGTATTACAGCTTTGAAGCAAAAGCATTGGAAGAAAGCCTTTACCTCTCACTCCACAGTTTTAGTTTGTATTTGGAAAGCTTTTACGGGCTGAAATGTCCTTGTGGTTATGGGGAAAAGGTGATTGTCCTTAGATAAGGAACTACAGTTATTCTGCAAAGTACCATTTGCTTTACTGTCTTCTGCGGGTTGACTTTAAATAGAGTCTTTACAGTGGCACCAGTGACATCTAGGGCCAGATAAATTTTTATTGAGAAAGGGTGTCCTGTGCCTTATGAGATTTGGTAGCAGAGTCCTACTGAACATCCTTAACATGTTGCTGTGAGCCAGGCCGGAGGGGCCCAGTGGGATGAGTGGAGGTGGTAGGTGCAGAGTGTTCCTAGAATCCCTAGTAGCAGTTCTCTTCTTGCCACTTCTTAGCCAAGTAATGGACTTGAATAAACGTCAAAAAACTGGCTGTGCAGTCTAAGCCCAAGCACAAGCAAGTCTAAGCCCAGTAAACCAAGGAGGTTTGCTGTTAAACCTCCTCTGTGACCCCACCGAAGTCTTCTAAAGAATGAGTCAAGTTCTGATTTGACTCAGTTTATTAATTGGACGGGCTCTAGGTTTCAAATCATGAGGATTTTAGTTTTTCTTATTTTTGGAGTTAGCTTGTTTATGGGATCATCAAGTTTGGCTCATAGTCACTTCAGTTTTTGCAGACAACATGGAGCTGTGTTGATCTAGCAGAGGCTGCTTATGCTAACACATGGAGTGAGTGGAGGAATTGGAATTTGAGCCCAAGCTTTTTTGATCGACTCCAGTGCCATGTTTTTTTCCTTCTGTCCCAGTGCTTCTCAAAATTTAATGTGCAAAGGAATCACCTGGGGATTGACTCAGTTGCAGGGGTGAGATGGGGCGTGGGTTACTGCAGTTCTGCATTTCTCAATTTCTTTTTATTTATTTGATTTCTTTGACACAGTTCCCACCTGAATTGCATCCTCTAAATGCTCACAATGGTCAGGGCTAGGCCAGGGCCAAGCTGGGAGCTGGAAACTCAGTGTAGGAATTCAATTCAGGTCTCCCATATGCGTGGCAAGAACCAGCTACTGGAGCCGTCACCTGCTTGCCTCCCAGGGTCTGCAGTGGCAGGAAGCTGGAGTTGGCAGCCAGAGCAGGGTATCAAACCCAGCTTCTCTGATGTGGGATGTAGGCATCCTCACTGTTAGACCATTAGCTGTACCAGTTCTGCATTTCTGACAATCTCAGGTGAAGTCTGTGCCTCTGGTCTTCAGGCCACATCTTGGTTATTCATGATCTGTATTGTGTTCTGGCATTACTAATTTTGCTATAGATAACCCTCATGGAGGTTAATTCACAACGTTGATAATCTGCACAAATTGAATTTTTCAGTGTTTTCACTTTGAGCTGTGTGTAATCACCACTGTGAATTGAGGAGGGGCTTTATTCCACTGAACTGGCAGAATCATAGTTCTGTGTTACATGAAGGCGAGGTATGTTAGGAAAGGAAAATGAATGGCCAGCGCTGTGGCTCACTAGGCTAATCCTCCACCTGTAGCGCCGGCATCCCGGGTTCTAGTCCTGGTCGGGGCACCGGATTCTGTCCCAGTTGCCCCTCTTCCAGGCCAGCTCTCTGCTATGGCCTCGGGAGCGCAGTGGAAGATGGCCCAAGTGCTTGGGCCCTGCACCCACATGGGAGACCAGGAGAAGCACCTGGCTCCTGCCTTCAGATCAGCGCCGTGTGCCGGCCGTGGCGCGCCGGCTGCAGCAGCCACTGGAGGGTGAACCAACGACAAAGGAAGACCTTTCTCTCTGTCTCTCTCTCTCACTATCCACTCTGCCTGTCAAAAAAAAAAAAAAAGGAAAATGAATGTTGTAGAGGGTTTGGTGAGAGTCTGAGTAGATGGTAGATGGCTGCTGTGTCCCTTCACTTACTGGAAAGGTGCACATTGTTTTTCACTTGAACATCTGTGAGATAGGGATGCGTCTTGCAGTAGATGACATTTTGCCATTGCTGAGCTGGCCATTTGACTCGTGCCACTTCTGGCTGGCCCCTCTCCTGCTCCATGGGGAATGGAGCCCAGCAGCTGCTGAGATGCGTACATTGCGTTGTCCTCTTCCTGCCACTCTTATTTTTCCTGACACATGCCTCAGTTCCTTCGCTCTATCACAGCTGAATCTGAGTTTAGACCATCAGCTGCCGACTTGGGCATTTTATACGGGTCTGACATGCTGTGGGCAGGATGGATTTCTATTTGTTGCTGACTGTGATCATCACCTGTTTAATGCAAGGGTAATTCAAAGAGTTTTTGGTGGGGCCGGCACCATGGCGTAGTAGGTTAATTCTCCACCTGCAGCGCTGGCATCCCATATGGGTGCCAGTTCTAGTCCCGGCTGCTGCTCTTCCAATCCAGCTCTCTGCTATAGCCTGGGAAAGCAGTAGTAGATGGCCCAAGTGCCTGGGCCCCTGCACCCTGGCTCCTGGCTTTGGATCGGCGCAGCGCCAGCTGCGGCGGCTATTTGGGGAGTGAACCAACGGAAGGAAGACCTTTCTCTCTGTCTCCTGTCTCTTCCTCTCACTGTCTGAAACTCTACCTCTCAAATAAACAAAATTTAAAAAAAAAAACAAAAAACAGAGTTTCTGGTATCTGCAGTTGCATATCTGCAACAGATTTTATCCTGAGTTGAGTTTTAACTCTTCTGAGGCTGAGACAAAATCTAAAAACACACCCCCCTCCCTATTTTTTTAAAGATTATTTATTTATTTATTTATCTGAAAGGCAGAGTTATAAAAAGAGAGAGGGGGAGTGAGGGAGAGAGAGGAAGAGGGAGAGGTCTTCTATTTGCTGGTTCACTCCCCAATTGGCTGCAACTGCCGGAGCTGCGCTGATCTGAAGCCCGGCAGCCGGGACTCGAGCCGGCGCCTATATGGGATGCTAGCACTACAGGCAGTGGCTTCACCCGCAGGCTGCAGCGCTGGCCCGAAGTGATTCTTTCTGATAAGGAGATGCAGCAGAAAGCTTCTGATCTGAGTCTCCCCTGGGAGGGTAAATTTGATGGAAGACTGAGGGAAAGGTATTTTAAACTGGAGAGACAATGCTAGTGTGGTCATGGGAGTACCTTTGAAACCTTTCAAAACTTTTAGACCTTGGATAAAATTAATTCATCATGTTAGGTAGAGGTATCCTTGGTATAAGGAAAATGGTCTGTCGAAGGTAAAATGACTCTGGCTTTCTAAAAAGACGATTACTTACAAGGTTGTGTTTGGTTTTTGAGAATTAAATGGTTGTTTCTTATTAATCGGATTAACTAGATAAAGTTAATATAAAAATAAGCTTTCAAAGCACTGACTGGTCATCACTTGTTGATAGAAGATAATTTAAAAAGGTAGAAAATTAAATCAAAAGTTAAGTTTATTTTGGCACACATTTTTTTTTCAAATAAACACCTAGTTTTTTTATAGTATATAGTTTTCATGAACTTTCAGGAGACCTTTCATAAACATGGATTTAAGTGGTTATTTTTGCACCAAAATAAACTTATATCCTCTTTACAATTTTTTAAAAAGATTATTTATTTTAAAAGTGAGAGTTAACAGAGAAAGAGGGAGACAGAGAGAGGTCTTCCATCATTTGGTTCATTCCTGAGATGGCTGCAATGGCCAGCCCTGGACCAGGCTGAAGCCAGGAGCCAGGAGCTTCATCTGGGTCTCCCAAGTGAGTGCAGGGGTCTAAACACTTGGGCCACCTTCCCCTGTTTTCCTAGGCCATCAGCAGGGAAGTAGATCAGAAGTAGAGGAGCCAGAATGTGAATGGGCACTGATATGAGATGTGGGTGTTACAGGCAGCAGATTTACTTGCTAAGCCACACGGGCACCTAAACTTACCTTTTAATTCCATTTGCCACAAACTTTTTTTCTCACAAACCGAAAAACAAGAGATCCTGTGCCCCTCTGCTGGTTCACTCTCCAAACCTGCAATTGCCTAGCCTGGGCCCACAAACTCAATCCAAGGCTCCCATGTGGATGGCAGGAACCCAGTTCCTTGAGCCATCACTTGGTACTCCCAGTGACTGCATTAGCAGGAAGCTGGGGTCACGAGCTGGAGTGTTAAACCCAGACACTTTGAAATGGGATGCAAGCCTGCTAACTGACCTTTTAACCACTAGGCCAAACTCCCACCCCTCCACACACTTTTTGAAGTACCCTTATTTTAGGTAGCAAGCTACCAGCTACGTTGTAGGTTAACTACTTATCTGAAATATAGCTTGAAATAAAATTTTTTGTTATATCTAATTCTGTTTAAGACACAAGTATCTGTTTTATGGAAAAAAAAACACTACTTTGCATATTTGGATCACTTTGAATAGATGTAGTTTGAATTTGCTGAAGACACAGAAGCTGTTTACGTAGATAAAATTTAAAGAAGGCAGTCAGCAGACATTCGGCACAGCAGTTAAGATGCTGTTGGGGACAATATTGGAATGCCTGGTTTGAGTCCCAGCTCCTCAGCTTCTGATCCAGCTCCCTGTTGCTGTGCACTCTGAGAGGCATCAGGTGATGACTCAAGTACCTAGGTGTGTCCCACACACAGGGGAGACCCATATGGAGTTCCAGGCTTCTGGGTTAGACTTGGCCCGGCCTTGGCTGTTGTGAACATTTTAGGAGCAAACCAGTAGATGGAGAGATCTTTCTCTGTCTTTTAAATAAAATAAAAATAAATTTTAAAACTAAATTTAAAATCTCTATATATACACTGAATAGTGAGCATTGTAGATAGGAATTGCAAAGGTGAAGTAATTCATCTCCATACGGTGATCTGTGGGTGTTTGTTTTGCTTTCTACCCCCAAAAATGCCTTAAAATTGGAGGTCAGAAATAACATACACGCAAGGGAATTTTGAATTTGGATTTAAAGTTTATGAGCCAGCTAGGAGATTCCAGCACTGGGAACCGACATCTCAGCTCCACTCTGCCACCTTGTGTTCTCTTGGGAAAGTTATTTTTAATGTCCGTGATTGGTATATCACGTATGTAAAAGAGTCCTTAGCTTTAGCTTGTTTCACAGGATAATTTATGAGGCAAATGAATAAAGCTTAAGGTGTGAAATCATTATACATTTGTTGAATTGTAAGAAAGTTACTTCTAGGCTGGCGCTGCGGCTCACTAGGCTAATCCTCCGCCTTGCGGTGCTGGCACACCGGGTTCTAGTCCGGTCGGGGCGCCGGATTCTGTCCCGGTTGCCCCTTTTCCAGGCCAGCTCCCTGCTGTGGCCAGGGAGTGCAGTGGAGGATGGCCCAAGTGCTTGGGCCCTGCACCCCATGGGAGACCAGGATGAGTACCTGGCTCCTGCCATCGGATCAGCGTGGTGCGCCGGCCGCAGCGCGCTGGCTGCGGCAGCCATTGGAGGGTGAACCAACGGCAAAGGAAGACCTTTCTCTCTGTCTCTCTCTCTCACTATCCACTCTGCCTGTCAAAAAATTTAAAAAAAAAAAAAAAAAAAAAAAAAAAAAAAAAAAAAGACAGTTACTTCTGAAAGGCATATGCTAGATTTTACAATTGATAGGTGATCAAAAAAAAAAAAAAAAAACAATTGATAGGTGATCAGGCAAAATTATTCACTGAACATAGCCACAGTCTCCTTTGAGCTGAAGTTTTGATCTTGCCTTCTGTAGTGCAGCATGATTTTTAGTGTGTGCTCTTTCTCTTTCAGGTGGTCCGAACTGAGAAGAACAGTTTGAACAACCGATTCTTGCCCTGGAATGAAATTGAGACAGAGGCTATCCTGTCTATTGACGATGATGCTCACCTTCGCCACGATGAGATCATGTTTGGATTTCGGTGAGGGACTACTTTGCAAGAAGGAAACGCTTGACTTTGCAAGTGGCAGAAACCAACTCAGACCTGGATTAGGCAGCAAAATGAATTTCTGCCCCTTTCTTAGAGGTAGAAAGGGGTGATGTAGGACATGGCTGGATCCAGAGTCTCAGTTGGTCTTGGAGGATTTCGTTTCTCTTGCTCTCTAGGTTCTGCTGTGCCTTGGATAGGCTCTTCCTCTGTGGCCAGGAGGATGGAATTCTTAGGTCGGTCGGACCAGGGTTGCTGCCTGCTCTTAGAACTACAAGTATAAGGAGACTTTAGAAATTCATGGAAAATAGAGTTAGTTGATTTTGGCGTAGAAAACTTTAGAATTCATGCGTCTGAGAGTTCTTCAAAAAGTTCATGAAAATAATGCATATTATAAAAAAGTTATACTTCTCAAAAATTTCTTAGTACCAAAATTTATCTTTGAATTCTGAATATCCACAAGCTTTCTGAAGTACTCTCACATACCATCCTCAAATCCAAACCTCAAGCTGTGACTGGAGACAAGGGCTAGTTCTCAAAGCAAAATTGTAGGTTTTTGTTAGAGCACTGGGAAGTGATTCCCTGGCAGCTAGAAGCAGCATACTGCTATGTGATATGTTGGGACAGTGGAATATGGCCAGAGTACTGGATCCAAAATGATTTCAAGATAGATGGGTTTAGGCCGGCGCTGCGGCTCACTTGGCTAACTCTCCTCCTGCAGCGCCAGCACCCTGAGTTCTAGTCCCGGTCTCGGCGCTGGTTCTGTCCCGGTTCCTCCTCTTCCAGTCCAGCTCTCTGCTGTGGCCCGGGAAGGCAGTGGAGGATGGCCCAAGTGCTTGGGCCCTGCACCCACATGGGAGACCAGGAGGAAGCACCTGGCTTCTGGCTTTGGATTGGTGCAGCACGCAGGCCGTGGCGGCCATTTGGGGGGTGAACCAACGGAAGGAAGACCTTTTTCTCTGTCTCGCTCTCACTCTAACTCTGCCTGTCAAAAAAAAAAAAGATAGATGGGTTTGAAGCAGAGCTCCAAGAGCGAAAAGGAGGAGGTGGTGGTGGTGTTGGCCACTGCTGCTGCTTACCATTTGTTGACCCTGTGCTGTGTGTCAGGGACTAGCTGAGTACTGTGTCCGGTTTATCTCCGTGATCCTCCATCAACTACAACTTGCATCACCAAGTTGTAGTTATTTCCATGTATGTAGAAGTAATTGAGATCCAAAAGAACAAAGCTATGCAGACAAAAAGTGGCAGACAGAGCTAGGACACAATGCATGTTTGCCTAACTCCAGAGCTTCCATTCAGCCACTTAATTGTGCTGCTTTCTTGAATCTTCAAAGTTGCTATTAGATACTAAGCATCCCACTGAGGGCACACTGCAGGGAAGAGGATGGAGTAGATCAGGGCCACTCGAACTGAGTCGTGGACTGGGATGTGGATCCAGGGACAGTTTGTGGTGTGTCACAGCGAGGAAAGTTCAAAACGTGAGAGTAAGCCTTTAGAAACTTTTAAAGCAGCTTGACATTTTCTGTGACACCGAAGTGTGTGATCATTTTTTTGTACAACTCATTTTTTGGGTGTCATTTATTGAATATAATTTGTATGCTCGACGTGTCCCGAGGGTCAGGCTGCGGGTCTCTCCTTGGAGCGGCGCAAGAGCGGAGCGAAAGCTGCGGCGCTGGGGCCATGGCAGGACAGGCATTTAGGAAGTTTCTTCTGCTCTTTGACCGCGTCTTGGTGGAGAGGAGCACCGCGGAAACAGTAACCAAAGGAGGCATTATGCTCCCTGAAAAATCTCAAGGAAAAGTATTGCAAGCAACGGTAGTAGCTGTTGGATCAGGCTCTAAAGGAAAGGGTGGAGAGATTCAACCAGTTAGTGTGAAAGTTGGAGATAAAGTTCTTCTTCCAGAATATGGAGTCACTAAAGTAGTTCTAGACGACAAGGATTATTTTCTATTTAGAGATGGTGACATCCTTGGAAAATATGTAGATTGAAATCTCTGAAACAGCATCACATGAAGCTTCCCATTCCATTGAAGTTCTGAAATCTTTTCATCATGTAAATAATTTCCATGTCTCTTTTATAATAAACTAATGCTATCTAAAACAAAACAAACAAACAAAAATTTGTATGCTCTACAGTTCACACATGTAAGTATACAGTTCACTGGATAGTATTCAGAGGACTGCGTATTCAGACAGTTGTGCAACTGTCACCATAGTCAAGTTTAGAACTTCTCAGCGCCACCAGAAGAAATCCTCTGCCCGTTAGCAGTACCTCCCCATTTTCTTCCAACCCCTCAGGATGCTCTGCAACCACCAGTGTCTGTAGATTGCCCTCTCCTGCACCAACAATTTTTTTTTAAATATTTATTTGAAAGGCAGAGTTACAGGGGCAGAGAGAGAGAAAGAGAGTTCGATTGATCTTCCACCTGCTGGTTCGCTCCCCATCTGGCTGCAACAGCTGGAGCTGGGCTGATCCGAAGCCAGTTTTTATATGAGCATTTTTTGTTCTATACATCTCGGAGTGGAAGGGCTGGATTGGCCATTTGTATATCTTCTTGGGAGGAATAGCTGGTCTGTTTTTGTTTAGGTGGTCTTTTTATTGTAAGAATTCTTCATATGCATATATTCTGGATGCAAGCCCCTCATCAGAATGAGTTGCAAATATTTTCTCCCATTCTGTGGATTGTTTTTTCATTTTCTTGATGGTGTTATTAGAGCAGATTTTTACATTTTGATGTACTCTCATTTATTTATTTTTTCTTTGTGCTTTTGGTTTCTTAGATAAAAAATCATGCACATTGTGGCTTAGCGGGTTAAGCCACCACCTGTGGCTTAACCAGCATCCCATATGGGCACTGGTTTGTGTCCCAGCACAGAGTTAGAGAGAGAGAACAGGGAGGGAGACAGATCTTACATCTGCTAGTTCACTCCACAAATGGCCACAATGGCCAGGGCTAGGCCAGGCCAAAGCCAGGAGTCAGGAGCTTTATCCAGGTCTCCTACATGGGTGGCAGGGGCCCAAGCACTTGGACCATCTTCCGCTGTTTTCTCAGGCACAGTAGCAGGAAGCTGGATAAGAAGTGGAGCAGCTGCCACTTGAACTGGTACCCATATGGGATGCTGGCATATGCAGGCAGTGGCTCAACCCACTAAGCCACAATGCCAGCTCTGTGACTTCTTCTCTGTATTCCTCTTGTGTTCAGTGAATGCCAGCCTGACCTGCCTAGGCTTTATTTTCTTTGTGTTTATAAGTAAGGAGAGATTTGACACATTTATTTTTTAAATATTTATTTGAGAGGCAGAGTTACAAACAGAGAGAGGGAGAGACAGAGAGAAAGGTCTTCCATCTACTGGTTCATTCCCCAAATGGCCACAATGGCCAGAGCTGAGCTGATCTGAAGCCAGGAGCTTCTTTCAGGTCTCCCACGTGGGCACAGGGGCCCAAGGACTTGGGCCATCTGCCGCTGCTTTCCCAGGCCATCGCAGAGAGCTGGATCGGAAATGGAGCTGCCAGGACTTGAACCAGCACCCACAGAACTGCAGGCAATGGCTTTACCTGCTATACCACAGCTGGCCCAGGGTACATTTCTTATAAGTTAGAATATCAGTTCTTCCTCTCCCCATCCCAACTGTTCCCATTTCCTTTGACTTCCTTGCCTTGCTGTGATTAAAAAACAAAAATCGGGACTGGCAATGTAGTGCAGCATGTTAGCTGCTGCCTGCCATGCTGGCATCCCATATAAGCGCCAATTTGAGTCCTGGCTACTTCCAATCTGGCTCCCTACTAATGCGCCTGGGAAAGCAGCAGAACATGGCCCAAAAAGCCTGGGCCCCTGCCACCCACATAGCAGACCTGAATGGAGTTCCAGGCTTCTGGTTTTGACCTGGCCCAGCCTAGGCTGTTGTGGCTGTTTGGGGAGTGAACCAGCAGATGGAAGAGTTCTCCCTCGCTCTGTCTCTGCCTCTAACTCTTCCTTTCAAATAATTAAGTAAATTACAAAGAAAATATATCGACAGCAGGCAGCCTCTGGCTGTCCTGTGCACTGCTCCCTTGCAGTGTGTTCAGGAAATCCAACCCTGACTGCTCTGGGGAATCATTTCACCACTGTGCCAACGGCCTCAATCCGTTGCTTCCTGCAATGTTCAGCCTGGCCCAGCCCTAGCTGTTGTGACCGGTTCAATAGATGGAAGATTGATCGATTGATCTTTTTCTCTTCTCTGCTCCTCTGCCTTTCAAATATGTAAATAAATGAGTCTTTTAAAAATGAATAGATACAATTTAAAACAGTCCTTCTAAACTTGGGTATGTTCCTTTGTACATGATAATAAAATAGCCAGCTCTCTCCACCTGTTTTTATGAAAGGAAGAAAGCTATGTAATGACTCCAGGAATGGCCTTCACCATTGCATATGTTGGTGGTGGGAAGGGGGAGTGTACTTCTGGTACCACATGACACAGTTTAGCGTATCCAGCAGGACTAGGAGCTGGGCACAGAATCTTGGGTGTTAACAGGAGAATTGGCATTCATTCCAAATCCCAGGAATGATTTAGATAAGAAGACCTAGCTTTGGCCGGCGCCATGGCTCACTAGGCTAATCCTCCACCTTGCAGCGCCGGCACACCGGGTTCTAGTCCCAGTTGGGGCACCAGATTCTGTCCCGGTTGCCCTTCTTCCAGGCCAGCTGTCTGCTGTGGCCAGGGAGTGCAGTGGAGGATGGCCCAAGTGCTTGGGCCCTGCACCCCATGGGAGACCAGGAGAAGTACCTGGCTCCTGCCATCGGATCAGCGCGGTGCACCGGCCGCAGCACGCTGGCTGCGGCGGCCATTGGAGGGTGAACCAATGGCAAAGGAAGACCTTTCTCTCTGTCTCTCTCTCTCACTGTCCACTCTGCCTGTCAAAAAAAAAAAAAAAAAAAAAAAAAAAAAAAAAAAAAAGAAGAAGAAGAAGAAGAAGACCTAGCTTTGATGAATTTGAAGTTTATTAAAATAGATGGTGTTTGTGATCTTCCATGGCTCCTGACTGAGGAAGACTTTGACCTTCTCTGTACCATTTCTCAACAGATTTCCAGGTGGCGACAGGACACTGGAAAGTCTTTTAAAGTGTTTCTTAGCAACTATTCAAAATTTGAGGTTTGACCTCTAGAAATGGAGCTGTGAATCTACCTGTACATCCTAACTTTTTCTCATCTTCTTTGCTCATTTGTTTGGGCATCCTTTGAGCTAAAATCTTCCTCTTACTAATCTCTCCAATTTACTTATTTCACCTGAGAGGGAGTAAAACAGACCTAGATTCAAGTGGAAAAGGTAAATATAAGAATTCCTCCCTCTGACAAAAGATTGAGTTTGATTACCTTCAACTTACTAAGAAAGAGGCAAAGAAGTTCTTACTGACATGAGAGAGAAAGGAGACACCCAAGAAAATGGAAAACATGTCCACACAGAGACTACAGGAATAGTTGTGCAGCATTGTTTATAATAGTCAGTAGTGGAAACACCAAAAAGGATAAAGAAGAGGGGGCTCTGAAAAATTCATGGAAAACAGAATTAAGGGATAAATTTATTTTAGTACAAAAAAAATCTTGAAATTCATGTATAGTTTTTTTTCATGCATTTTTGTTGAAACTTTGAAGACCCTTTATACTTTGTGTGATTCTGCTAGATAAGGTACTTAAGAGTAGTTAACTTCATAGGGCAGTGGTGGTTTCTATGGGCTGGGGGAAGTGGGAGGGGAATGGGGAGTTAGTGCCTTGTGGGAACAGAGGTTAAGTTGGGAAAGGTGATAAAGTTCTGGAGATGGGTGGTGGTGATGGTTGCACAACAATGCAGATATATATATTTCTTACCATGGTTTAAAAAAAAAAAACACCTATCAGTTGTCTAAAAACTGCCCCCTAGAAGGGTATTGTATTGTGATAGAGGTTGTGATTTGTCATCTACTGGACTGGGTTAGCTGCTTTCAAACTTATTAGGAAAAGAATGTTTTTGAAATGAAATCTTCTATGTTTTGGGAATTGAAATTCCCTGTAAATGGCAGGGGAATTTCTCTGGCAGTTTAAAGTCTTTCTGCAGGACTGCTGGGGCCTGTGGAACTCTTAAGTGATTTCAGCTTTTCAATTTTAGCCGATAGAACTGGAGACAGATTTTATTTGTTCTACCTTGCCTGTAAATTTGGAGATGACATAAAAGTTTACCCTGAAACATATTGAATTCTCAGTTCCTTGGATTTAATGAAAGCTTTCATTTGTAGACCATTTTTCATGATACAGATTTCTCCCTCAGCTTTGTTCAAATTAGATATTAGGTCTGGTTTTTTTTTTTTTTTGGACAGGCAGAGTGGACAGTGAGAGAGAGACAGAGAGAGAAAGGTCTTTCTCTGCCATTGGTTCACCCAGTGGCTGCCGCGGCCGGTGCACTGTGGCCGGTGCACTGTGCAGATCCAAAGCTAGGAGCCAGGTGCTTCTCCTGGTCTCCCATGGGGTGCAGGGCCCAAGCACTTGGGCCATCCTCCACTGCCTTCCCAGGCCACAGCAGAGAGCTGGCCTGGAAGAGGGGCAACCAGGACAGAATCCGGCGCCCTGACCAGGACTAGAACCCGGTGTGCTGGTGCCGCAGGTGGAGGATTAGCCTATTGAGTTGCGGCGCCGGCCAGGTCTGGTACTTTTTATTCTAGGCGTGGTCTCCTGTGGTTAAACAAGTGGTCTTCGGGTGGGTGTTTGGCATAGTGATTAGGATATTGGTTGGGATACCCACACCCTATCATCAAAGTGCCTGGGTTCAAGTCCTGGTTCCCCTTCTTATTCCTGGTTAATACTGATGTACACCTTGGGAGGCAGTCCATGATGACTCAAGTACTTGGGTACCTACCACCCATGTGGTGGAGACCCAGATTGAGTTCAGCTCCTGGCTTCTGCCTGGCCCAGCCCCAGCTGTTGTAGGCATTTGAGGAGAAAATGAGTGGATGGGACATCTCTCTGTCTCTGTGTATGTCTCCTGTCTTTTTTTTTTTTTTTTTAAGATTGATTTTATTTATTTGAAATACAGAGTTACAGAGAGAGGTAGAGACAGAAAGAGAGGTTTTCCATCTGCTGGTTCACTCTCCAGATGGCTGCAATGGCTGAAGCTGAGCCGATCTGAAGCCAGGAACCATGAACTTCTTCCTGGTCTCCCACATGGGTGCAAGGGCCCAAGGACTTGGGCCATCCTCTACTGCTTTCCCAGGCCATAGCAGAGAGCTGGATCGGAAGAAGAGCAGCTGGGACTAGGACTAGAACTGGTCCCCATATGGGATACTAGCACTTCAGGCCAGGGTGTTAACCTGCTGCTCCACAGCGCCGACCCCTGTCTCCTGTCTTTCAAATCAATAAACAACCCTAATGGTGTCTAAAAGTTTTTCATTGTATGCCCTCTCAATGAAAGTTCAGTGTGTAGAATATACATAAATTATGTATGTCCGTCTTTTGCAGTTGATTGTTGTATATAACCCATTTTATTTCCTTTTACTCTTTGCCTCAGGGCTGGAGAGATACTGGCTGCCAGATAATGAAATGGGCAGGTGCTTACTAAGGAAGGTGTACATGACACAGTTTATGTGGTGTGTGGTAGATTTTGATATTTAACAATAAGAGGAAAAAAAGGAAAAACTTGCAGGATAGATAGTGATTTTAAACATTTTGATCATCTTATGTTTGGTACTCAGGTGTGTATATGTGTGCTTGTATTTTTGAGGGTTTGGAGAGAAGCTCGTGACCGCATCGTGGGCTTTCCTGGCCGATACCATGCTTGGGACATCCCTCATCAGTCCTGGCTGTACAACTCCAACTACTCCTGTGAGCTGTCCATGGTGCTGACAGGTGCTGCCTTCTTTCACAAGGTGAGACAAAGGTCAAGAATGGCATCAACTTGATAAGAACTGAGTCTTCTTGTAGTAGTGACATGGTGCCCTCTGGTTAGTTCTTCTGCTTTTTGTAGCCCCTTTTATGCAAGAAGGAAGCTGTTTCTGTTTTTAAGGAAATGATCAGGAGCTGGCGTTGTGATGCAGCAGATTAAGCCATCACCTGCTACACCAGCATCCAGTGTTGGATGTGCTGGTTCCAGTCCTTGCTGCCAAGCTTCTGATCCAGCTCCCTGCTAATGCACCTGGGAAGGCAGCAGAATGTGACCCAAGTACTTGGGCTCCTGCTTCCCGTGTGGGAGACCTGAATGGAGTTCTGGCTCCTGGCTTCAGAGCTGTTGGAGCCATTTGGTGAATGAATCAGCAATGGAAGATCTTTTTTAAAAAAATGACCAAGATACTTAGAACAACTCTGTCTAGAACAAAACGTCTGGATAAGAGGACTGCCTGTACAATTGCTAGGATGCCATCAGGAAAACCAGTGTATCTCTCCGGGTATTTACCTCTGCAAAACTGATGGCATTGAGCTGAAAAGCTTCAGATACTTGCCGAGTCAGCACTGCCATTCCAGTCGTGGTGCAGCCAACACAAGGCCGAACTTGGGCTTCTCTGACTCAGACAGACTCCTGCTGTGCCAGGCCCAGCCTCGAGCTCTGTGGTGACTGCCAGTTCAGCTTGTTTCCTCAGAACTTGTCACTGCCATCCACTAGCCTCCTAGTTATTCCTTCATGGTAAAGACACAGGCACCTGGCTGTGCTGTGACTCCACACCCTCTCATCCTGGGCACTGCAGTGTCTTCACGGAGACGTGCATCCAGTCTTTCCTGTGCACGGGGACGTTTCCTAGGCCCTAGCCTCTGCTCTTCCTCTGACTTTGTGTTTCCCCGGGCATGCTGCTCTGGTACCCCCGAGGTTTTATGGCATCTGAAGCTGATGATTTTTATGTATATATTCCTGTCTTGGTCTTTCATAAGTTTTTTTAAAGGCTTATTTTTTATTTATTTGAAAAGCACAATTATGGAACGGCAGAGAGAGAGAGAGCGAGTGAGCGAGCGCAAGAGCGAGAGTGCACCATCTTCCATCTGCTGGTTCACTTCCCAAGTGGCCACAACAGCTGGAGCTGGGCCGATCTGAAGCCAGGAGCTTCTTCTGGGTCTCCCACATGGGTACAGGGGCCTAAGGCCCATCTTCTACTGCTTTCCCAGGCCACAACAGAGAGCTGGATCAGAAATGGAGTAGCTGGGACTTGAACCAGCTCCCACATGGGATGCTGGCACTGCAGGTGGTGGCTTTACCCCTTACGCCACAGTGCCGGCTCTTTCATAAGCTTTTACATTCAGTTGTTCTAGGATATTTCCTTTGTGTCCCTCAGATACTTCAAACTGAACTTTTCATGGAAAATTTAATATTTCTCCCTGACTCCTTCAAACCTTCCCCCTCATATTTCATATCTCAGATGGTAGCATCCTGCGAGTCACTTCAAATAGAACCCAAAGGTCATTTTATTAGGGACATTCAGAAGAAGCCTAAGAAATCTTAAATTTTTAGGTTGTTTTTTTCTTTTAAAACTTTGTGTGTAAAACTGATACATCCACTCATTTTTGAACTTCATCCTAGTGCTTACTTTCCAAACTGGGGGAGAGGGCCTTGATTGGTTTTAGGATTACAAGTGGGGTAGGAGGAGCTGAATGTTAGTTAGAAGCTGGAGAGGAAACCATGTCTAACTAGGAGTCAACTTATTTTCACCTTCGTTCAACTCAGAAGAAGCACTGTTGCTGGCGGTGTCCATTCATACCTTGAGAATGTGCTTGTCTGCTGAAAAATCTGCATTCTCAGACTCTGATCTTTTCAAACTCTGATTCAGGCATCTTTCGGGTGATCACTGCCTCATACATAGAGTGTTAATTTTTTTTTAAAGATTTATTTATTTATTTGAAAGAGTTACACAGAGAGAGAAGGAGAGGCAGAGGAGAGAGAGAGGTCTTCCATCCACTAGTTCACTCCCCAATTGGCCACAACTGTTGGAGCTATGCCAATCCGAAGCCAGGAGCCAGGAACCTCCTCCAGGTCTCCCACACGGTGCAGGGGCCCAAGGACTTGGGCCATCTTCTACTGCTTTCCCAGGCCACAGCAGAGAGCTGGATTGGAAATAGAGCCGCCGGGACTCAAACCAGTGCCCACATGGGATGCCACAGTGCTGGCCCCGGCTGCTCTTCTGATCCAGCTCTTGGCTATGGCCTGGGAAAGCAGTAGAAGATGGCCCAAGTTCTTGGGCCCCTGCTACTCATGTGGGAGACCAGGATGGAGTTCTGGTTATATTGTTCTACTGAACCATTGTCTGACCTAGTTTAACAAATCTTTGTATTAGTTTCAACGTTGTTGATATGCCAAGGAGATGACATGAAATTCTGTTTCTCTGGCTGATAAAGGTAGTTTGAGTGGGAGAACTCTTCATTGCAGAAGAGCTGTGTTGCAGGATGTTCAGCATACCTGGCTTCAACTGCTTAAATGCTGCTAGTGCTTCCTGTTACTCTCTCCACCCCGACTTCCAAACAGCCCCAGACATGCATGTTTTTTGTGTTTTGCTGAAAGCCAAAGAATTGTGGCCTCTAACTACATATGGGTTCTTTTTCTTACCCTGACAGTATTATGCCTACCTGTATTCTTATGTGATGCCCCAGGCCATCCGAGATATGGTGGATGAATACATCAACTGTGAGGACATTGCCATGAACTTCCTTGTCTCCCACATCACTCGGAAACCCCCTATCAAGGTGAGGGCTCGCTCCTACAGGCCTGTGGATGCATGCATGCTAATTCACTGACTTTCACAGTATAGAACCATGACATGGCCCTGAGACCTCATCTGTACTGTAGGGATGATGATGTACACTACCTGCTGGGACTGTTTGTAGGGTTAAATGAGTTGTTAATACAGGGCCGGGCCTCTTTAGTCCTAAGGCCAGTGAATAGAATTCAGAGGGTTGGAACTTGAGTGGGAAAGATTTGTCATCTTTATTCATCAGTAACTAGGATTTAGTGTTGCCTTCAATTACAAAACAGCTTGTAATTCTTAAGAATATTTGTAGTAACAGTGTCTTGTTACTAATAGAAATCACAGGTATGTTTCATACCACATTGCATTTGTTGTCATCTTTCAGAATATTGTTTCTGCTCATCACTGCTTTGAACTTATGGTAGTTATTAACCTTTTCCTCTTATGCATTAATAAGAGGGCACATACATTACTGTATTTCAACAGAACGTGTTTGCTGTGTAAAACCATGTGTTTTATATTATGTACTTAACAAAGTCCAGAGGCCTTACCAGACTGCTAAATTGGAGGTAGGGAAGGAATGTGCATCAACCAACTTGAGAATTTTTATATATTTAATATGTAGGTAAAGTTCTAAGAGTAGTGCTGGCACCTAATAAGTCTTCTTTTAATATGTTAATTTGCTTAAAAACCAGTGTACTCTCAGAATGCTGGAAATTTTTGTTCTTTGTCTTTAAGTTGCTGAATACATTTGGGTCAGAATAAACCTGTTTCCTATTTGGCACACACAGAACCCAGTTCCATCACCCTTTCTGCCATTATTGTAGTCTCAGGCAGCAACTTAGAGCAGCTGGTCACAGGATCTTGTTGGGCCTTACAGAAGCAGGTGCTACTAGGCCTGGTAAGGGTCTTGCAGTGATAATGCTTATCACTGTCAATTCAAGTGAATGATATTTATGGCATGGATTGACACGTTCTTGGAGATTTTCTATTCTTTTATTATGAGTTCAGTTGAATAGTAGATCATAAGATATCATCCATGAAAATTTATTAAGATCAACAAACTTATTAAGGTCATACTTTCATTACTGTCAAAAAGGAACATATTATTTAATTTGATAAAATACTAACTTTTCTTTCATAAGTGTCATATTGCCATGAGTGAATAATTATTGTGTGCATATTTCATTCTTCTTACATTTTGAAGGTAAATTCTAGACTATCTACCACTAAGTATCCATCATATACTAGCAGCAATAATCAAATCTCTCTAGGGAGCTGGTATTTAGCCTGGTGGTTAAGACTTCTGCTTCTCATATCAGAGTACCTGGGTTCACTCTTCTGCTTAGCTCCTCACTCCAGCTTCTTTCTAATATAGACCTCAGGAGGCAGCCATGATGGCTCAGGTAAGTGGGTTCCTGCCACTCCCACAGGAGAGATGGATTGTGTTCCTGGCTTTGGCCCAACCCTGGCTGTAGTGGGCATTTTGGCATTTGGACAGTAAACCAGCAGATAGGAGTTCATTCTCATTTTCTCCCCCCCCATCCCTCTTTCTCTCTCTGTCTCTCAAATAGATAATTTTTACTTATCTTTCGTGGTAAGCATAGTGGTGACCAGAGAATGCTGGTTCCAAGCCAAAAAGCATGGCAAAGAGAGAGAAATGCATTTGGGGCCTTACGTATCCACTTAGACCTAAGACTTGTTCAAGTCTTCCTCCCGGTGGTTCACCCCCCAAATGGCCGCTACGGCTGGTGCTGCGCCGATCCAAAGCCAGGAGCCAGGTGCTTCCTCCTGGTCTCCCATGGGGTGCAGGGCCCAAGCACTTGGGCCATCCTCCACTGCCTTCCCGGGCCACAGCAGAGAGCTGGCCTGGAAGAGGGGCAACCGGGACTAGAACCCAGTGCCCATATGGGATGCTGGCGCCACAGGCAGTGGATTAACTAAGTGAGCCACGGTGCCAGCCCCTACTTTCTAGTATTTTATTTCTGATGCTTGAAATGGTATTTGTAAGTAAAGTGGGCCTGTGTTTTTCCTTTCTGTTATTTATTTGAGAGTCAGAGTTACAGACAGTGAGAGGAAGAGACAGAGAGAAAGGTCTTCGATCTGCTGGTTCATTCCCCAGATGGCCACAACAGCTGGAGCTGAGCCACTCTGAAGTCAGGAGCCAGGAGTTTCTTCCAGGTCTCCCATGTGGGTGCAGGGGCAAAAGCGCTTGTGCCATGTTTCCCAGACCACAGCAGAGAGCTGGATCAGAAGAGGAGCAGCCAGACTAGAACCTGCACCCATATGGGATGCCAGTGCTGCAGGCGGAGGATCAACCTACTGTGCCACAGCGCCGGCCCCTGGGAAATTGTTTTAATATTGGAACGTGCACCTGTGAATATGTTCCTATTTGGAAATAGAGTCTTTGCAGATGTAAATAAGTTAAAGTCATACTGGAGTAGGGTGGACCCTCAATTCAATATGACAGATGCCTTTCTAAGAAGAGGAGACACAGAAACACAAATGCAGGAAGAGCGCGGACAGTGGAGGCAGAGATCGACTATGCTTGAGCCAAAAGTGCCTGCAGCACCGAAAGCTGACAGAGGTGTGGAGCTGATTTTCCCCATAGGCCTTCAGGAAGAGGATGGACCTGCCGACACCTTGATTTCTGATTTCTGGCCTTTTGACCTCAGAAGCACTGCGTTTACAGGGAAGAGGAACGAGCCAGGAAGGAGTGACGGAGGGCCGCAGACTTCTTTGTTCCTACAGCCAGGAGGGCTGACAGCCTGCTTGACTGCCGGTGGGTTAGGTACTGCAGCCGAGAAGAGGAAAGACACTGCCCATGTCTCAGGCCCACTCAGGCCTGGGCGGGGAGCCTGCTGGGTTCCGCAGCACAGGGCCACTTCCTCAGGACTGCTGCCCCTTTGTCTCGGAAGACAGATCGTTGAGCCATAGAGGCTGATTCTCAGGCCTTGAAATCTAATGGAATCTGCTCTGCTGGGTGTGGACTTGATTGAGACCCAGAACCCCCTTTTTTCCTTCCTACTTCTCCATTTTGGCATGCGGTGTCTACTGTGTGCCTGTCCCACCACTGTCCTTTGAAGTAGTTGATGTGTCCTGGTACCCTGTGGGCTTCACAGGCCCACAGATAGAGAGGTATTCTGTGCGAGGGTGGAACTGATCCAGTTCCCATCATTTAGAAGATGAGATTTTGGTTACATTTGGATATGAATTTGGGCTTACAGGTGACGTTGGGATGGGTTAAGATTTTGAGGATGTTGGGGATGCAGTAAATGTCTCTTGCATGTGGAAGGATGTGGAATCTGAGGCACTGGAGGGCAGACAGGGTTGACTGGTCCCCTGACGTGATGTAAGCCCTAATCCCTAGCACTTGTGAATGTGCCTTATTTGGAAATAGGGTCTTTACACACACCATCAGGTTAAGATGAAGTCATACTGAGTCGATGACTGCTGTTCTTCTAAGAAGAAAAGACAGACTGGGCACAGAGGGAGAGCGCCAGAGCCGACAGGGTCAGAGACTACAGAGAGTGTCCCTGAGCCAAGGAACGCCAAGGATGGCAGCGACACCTGGAGCTGGGAGAGGCGTGGAGCAGAATCCCACCAGGAGCCCGCAGAGGGAGGATCCATCTGCTGCCTCTGACTTAGGCTTCTGGCTTCCGGGATAACTGTCATTGAACCGCTGAGTGTGTGGCAGTTTCTTAGGGCAGCCACAAGAACCTCACAAGAGTCACTGGCATGTCCTTACTGCTATTCATTTCATTGTTTTCCTTTATATTTTTATCACCTAAGTACATAACTCAAAACACTATAGCTTACATTTTAAAATCTTTTCATCTAAGATTTATTTTAAAAAGAATAGTTGGGGCCGGTGCTGTGGCATAGAGGGTTAATGCCCTGGCCTGAAGTGCCGGCATCCCATATGGGCACTGGTTTGAGTCCTGGCTGTTCCTCTTCCAATCCAGCTCTCTGCTATGGCCTGGGAAAGCAGTAGAAGATGGCCCAAGTCCTTGGACCCCTGCACCTGTGTGGGAGACTGGGAAGAGGCTCCTGACTTCTAAATTGGCCCAGCTCTGGCCGTTGTTGCGGCCATCTGGGGAGTGAACCCGTGGATGGAAGACCTCTCGCTTTCTCTCTGCCTCTCTGTAGCTCTACCTTTCAAATAAATAAATAAACTGAAAAAAAAAAATAATAGGTGAAGGCTTGCATTGACGGAGAAGTTGAGAAGGTTGTGGAACCCTCCTTCAGGTTTCCCGGGACCAGCACTTTGTTGTAGTGCTGTACAGTTGTCCAACTGGGGGAGCAGGACTGATGCAGCATTTTACCAACGTGTCCTTCCTCAGGCTTCCTTTGTTTTCACCCATGTCCTTGTTCTGTTGCAGGCTCAGTTTTGCCTGTTTGAAACTTTAGGTAAATGGCATCATGTGGTCATTTCTTTTCCATGCGTCTTCATCTTGCTTTCATGGTTTTCTGTCTTGTCAGTATTTTCTGTTCTGGGTAATATCTTAGGTATACTTTTTCATCAGGGACTTTGTCTTTATGCTCATCATTGAGAGTCTAATTTAATACACGTTCTGTTTAGTTCTTTTCTATGCCCATTAGGACTTGGTTTTTTGTTGGAACTTATCTTACTTTCAAGGTTCAGTTGTACATATTACATGCATTTATTGCTGTAGTTATTCTCTTTTCTGTTGCTGTGACAGAGTGCCCGAGACAGGGTAACGTATGAAGACAAGAACATCATTTCTTATAGTGCTGGAGGCCGGGAAGTGCAGGGGCGGGGGCTGCACCTGGTGAGGGCCTTCTTGCTGGTGGGGACTCTGCAGAGTGCCGAGTGGTGAGGCAGCAGGCGTGCTAGGGAGAGCTCGCCTGGGTGACAGACCCACTCCCCCATCACTGGCGGATCACCTGCCTAAGCTCGCACTTCCCAGATGCCGTTACCACTTGGCTCTGGGCGGGGAGTTCCTCATGCATCACAGGCCGGGGCCCCGGCCAGACTGTCGCGTTCGCGCTCTGACAGTTCTCTTGTTCTGCAGTGTTTTGCCATCTGAGTCTTGCTCGTTTCTGCTGATGTGCCCTGATGTAGGTGATTCCCTTCTTGTGGGTTCTGCTTGAGATGATATTCTTCGAGGTTTTACTTAAGGCAGTTCTTTGAGCCTGAATTTCTGAACTTAATTCTGAGAGGATTTATATTTGCTTCGCTGCCTCTTAAAGCTGTGGTGGGCCCTGGGGCCTTTGCGGGACGCCCAGGTAACAGAAATTCCTGCCTCAGCCGTGGGTGAGACCTGGGCTGGCTTTACATAGTCTTGGGGGTGACTTTCCCTCCTCCACCCAGAGCCGAGATTGAGAAGGAAACATCACCGTCTTTCTCTGTGCGCTCCCAGCGCCCCACGTACCTCCCACCGGGTCTCAGTGTTTCCCAAGGCTGCAGGCAAACACGGCCCCTGTGGCCTCCCAGCCTGGTGAGAACAAGAGCTCCTCGACTCCAAGGGTTTCAGTTCTCGCTAGAAGCTCAGCCATATAGCTAAGGAGATGGTTCTTCCATTTCATCCTGCATTTTCAGGTGTTTGGTACCGAGGGCGGTTTCATACTGTTTGCTCTGCCCCATGGTTTGTAATGGCGTTGTTATAATTCCTACTTCGCCAGTTGCTTGCAATTTCCAAGTAAAAATACAGCAAGACTATAGTATAAGCCCTTCCTTTGTCTTTAAATACATTATTTTTATTAAGCATTGTTGTGATTACTTAACTAGTTCCTGCTTGGAAATTTCCCTGTATTTTTCTATGAAAAACACTGATAAGAGGAGCAACTTTGTCCCTACATCTCATGGTGCAGCCAGGATAAATATGAGAAGTAGAGTTACTGAGACGCATTAAACATTTCAAGGCTTTGCTATAAAGGTTAGAGCACTTAGGCAGAACGCCCCCGCCCCCAGGGTTTTGGACACATGCGTGGTAGGAGGGGCCCTGGGCGGGTCCCCTGGCCCCTGGCTCTTGGTGAGCGTAGCCACAGGGGCTCAGGGTCTTTCCCCTGTGAATGCAGTCCCCGGGGACTCAGCAGCTCCGCCGTGGAAATGGGAGCGGGGATGGGCTAAGTGGCAGGGTCTCTGTCGCTTGGCCTTACCACCCCAGTTCTCACCCTGTCTTTTCTTCCCTGTTCCCAGGTGACCTCGCGGTGGACTTTCCGTTGCCCGGGATGCCCTCAGGCCCTGTCACACGATGACTCCCACTTTCATGAGCGGCACAAGTGTATCAACTTTTTCGTCAAGGTGTATGGTTACATGCCCCTCCTGTACACCCAGTTCAGGGTGGACTCTGTGCTCTTCAAGACCCGCCTGCCCCATGACAAGACCAAGTGCTTCAAGTTCATCTAGGGGCGTGGCAAGTTCTGCGGAGACGATGGGCAGAGTGAGGAGATGGTTCCTAAGGTTCCCAGGCATGGAAGGACCTTGGGCACATCTGCTGGGTAGGTGGCCCAGTCCTGTGTTGCAAGAGGCGGCGGGAAGAGTGGAGAGGAAGTAGCTGCCTTTACGGTGAAGTCAGCCACACTGGGCCTGGGCCCCCAGGCAGCAGCCCTGGGTCCCACACAGGGCACTGACGGATAGCTTACACTGAGGACCGTGGCGACTCCGGGGAATCGCGTAGTTCATAAGCCCAGGACAGCTGGTTTGTGGTTTTTAGATTCAGTAACAACTTTCATTATTTAAAGAGAAAGTTTCAGATTTGCCACTCAAGGTTTACTTATATGTGTGAGTGTGTATACGTACGTATGTGTGTTTACATGCACACACACTCACATACATATCTCTTTGGTAAGGGGAGTCCTACATTTTTCCCCGTCTCAGTGTGGCACCTACCAGGCTCCTTACGCTCTGTATTTTGGTGGCGATGGATCCTGGCGTTGTTACCTGGCTTATGGGTAAAGATCAGTTCCCTCGTCACCAAGAGAATCTGTGCAAGAAACCAGAAGGGATGGACGTGGCCATCTGTGGGGAGGGGACCTTGGAGAAGATAAGGCCTTCGGGCTCTTCCCTTGGCCTTCTCCTGGGCCCGTGGCCACCTGGAACCCCCACGCCCCTGTGCTGTAAGGCCTGGGGAGGATGGCACCACAGGGATGGTGGCGCTGCCTTGGGCTGGGTACAGTGGTTTTTGAGGCCAAGCTTATCCCACTGTTGGCGCCAGCTCTCCCATTAGCTCTCTTATTGGAGAGAGAAGGTCGTGGAAGCCTGAAGACGGCACTCCCAAATGGCGTCTTGTCCTGCACTCCTGTTAAAACACATGTTGTGCTTTGGGCTCTGGGCTTTCCTCCAGTACTATCTCCTGAGTCAGAGAATAGGGGCTGTGGCAGGCTGCGCCTCCGTGTGGTCTGCAGGGCTTAGCTTAGGCTCCCTTCAGCGGAGAACAAGTGGCCCTGAGGATCCCACCTGGCTGCCCGGGAAGTCTTGCAGCAGGGCAGCTGCCGTGGGAGACGTAAACCCCTTGGTGAAATTCACCTTCCCCTCCACCTTCGTCTAGACCTCCATCCTGTGTTACCTATGGTTTTTGGACCCCTGATGCCAGGTTGGCTTTAGGTCCCCCCAAGGTTTGGGATGTGCCAGTAAAATGAGAGGCTGTGATGTGCTATGGAAGGTCAAGTCCAGTCTTGGAATTGAACGCTCACACCCACGTTCTCACCGTCTGCTCCTTGTTCAAACGGCGGTTCCCTGGTTAAAACTGAACCAAGGAAACTCGATGTGTGGGGCGGTCGTGCGGGAATGAGGTGCGTGGTGGTGGCCTCGGTCAGGGATTGAACCGTGACTTCTGGTCTCCTCAGCCCCACGCTGTTGCGGTGGAGCTGAGTACAGAAGGTTTCCAGCAACTGGAGAGAAGCTCAGGTCTGTCCTGGTCGCGCACATGCCTTAAGCCGGTCGTCTTCCCAGACCTTGGCACCCTGTGCTGCTTGTTCTCCTCTGACCTGCCTCAGCCACATGGCTGCTCTTGGCGCGCCCGTCCTGAAGCGAGGCTCTTTGCTGTGGATACTGCCCAGCTGTGGGGCTGGCCTGGCCTGCGGGAGCGCTGCTCCTGGGAAGCAGAGCCAGGGCTGCTCCCAGGGCTGTCTCTCCGGATGCTCTCCCGGAGGCGCCTGCCTGGGAGACGCGACTGTGCTTCTCGGCAGCCAGCGAAGGGGCCCGGGCCCTGCCCTTCACCTGATGCTCCTTTCCCGACTTCGCGCTGATTCTTTTTAGCAGTAGCCTTCCCTCAGGGGAGCCAAAGAGTGTGGTGTTTGGAGGTATATATGTGGCTGCTATTGTTCCTTTTATAGTGAGGAACGTGTAAACTTCCTGGCACCTGGAGAGACGGGGTGAGGTCTGTGGTAGGACCCTCTTTGTGGAGCCAGATTCTTGGGTCCCCGGATGTTGCTGGCCCACCCACAAACAGCTGAGTGGTCTGAGGTTACGGACAGCATGGGGAGGCTGCAGAGAAGGCCGTGACGCCAGAGTGTCAGATGAGGCCAGCACCCTCCGGACCCAGGAGGAGACACTAAACCTGAAGGACTCGCAGCAGCAGGCGCTGGTGGACTCCATGTGCTGCTCCCAAATGCAAGGCAGGGGTGGCGTGGCACGCTGTGTGGGTAGGTGCTCCTGAGAGCAGCTGCCAGTCTGCAGGGTGCGATGGAGAGAGTCCCAGGGCCATGCCTTCCATGCTGCTCACTGTGTGGACCCCCCGAGCTGGGACTCCTCAACACGGGAAGGCAGCTGTGCAGGCCCCAGGGTCTGCTTGGCTCTCTGTAGGTCACATCTCATTCCTGCTCTCAGCATCCGGGGCCCAGGATTGGCCAGTGCGCCCTTCACTGTGAAGGCACTCCCCTAAGTGGCAGCCTCCCCAGGATGCCCCTCATGCTGGGCCTTCGCCCCCTGGCGGGGCTTCTCTGCTCTGTACTCACGCCAGGGCTCCCTGACTGGTGGGGTCGTGGCCAGATGTGGGGAGCAGTCTTGGTGGTAGCTGCCTGGGAGTATGCACGGGGAGCTGCCAGGCTGAGGGTGGTATTTTGAAGGGGGAAGCTCCGTGATGTCCATGCCGTGCCCAGCCAGCCCAACCCCATCCAATCATGAGCACAATGGTCTTATGTTGGATTTTTGTATTAAAACAAAAAAACCCAAAAATAAATGGAGACTTTAACTCAAGCAGTTTGGAGGTGTTTTGTGGTATTCCTCAGCAGACAGCAGAATGCCCACTGCTCCCACCCTGCTCCTTCCTTTCCTATTAGCATCCTACATGAGCGTGACATTTGTAACTGATGGGCCAGTACTGACGCGTTATGAACCAGCGGCTAGGTTACTGTACGGTCCACTCTTGTCTGTGCGGTAGGTTTGGGCAGACACGTGATGACATGTATCTGTGTACAGTATCAACAGAACAGTCCCACTGCCCTAAAACCTCCCTGTACTCCCCCGCCCCCGCCCCTGACAACCACTGCTGTTTATTTTCCATGGTTTTGACTTTTCCAGAATGTCACATAGCGGGAATCGTACAGTATGCAACCTTTTCACACTGGTTCCTTATATTTTGTGATATGCTTTTCAGTTCCCTCCATTGTATGGAGGTATCATTCATCTTTTTATTGTTGAATATGAATTCTTTATCCTGGATACTACTAGTCTATTTCAGTATGTCTTAGGATTCCAATTTGTGGCTTATCAGTTTTATGATGAACAGTTTTTAGTTTTGAGGAGATAATATAACTTATTTTCTTTTTTGTTTTTGCTTTCTGTGATCCTGGAAATCTGGGCTGACCCAAACCATAAAGATGTTTTCTGCTAAAAGCTTTATGGTATAGCTCTTTTTTCTTTAATATTTATTTTTTTACTTGAAAGAGTTACAGAGAGGCAGAGGCAGAGAGAGAGAAGTCCTTCATCTGCTGGTTCACGCCCCAAATGGCTGCCATGGCTAGAGCTGTGCTGATCTGAAGCCAGGAGCATCCTTGGGGTCTCCCACACGGGTGCAGGGGTCCAAGGACTTGGGCCATTTTCTGCTGCTTTCCCAGGCCATAGCAGAGAGCTGGATCAGAAGAGGAGCAGCCGGGACTCGAACCAGCCATATGGGATGCTGGCGTCACGGCAGCTTTACCTGCTACGCCCCTGCACTGGCCCTCTAAGGTGTAGCTCTTAAAATTAGGTTTCATCCAGCTCAAGTTTCTGATTTTTTTTTTTTAATATTGCTGTCTAGTCATGCCAGCCAGCACCACTCATTAAAAAGATGTTTCTCCCCTCCATTGGCTTGCATAGGGAGTCTTTGCTGAGGGCACAGTCACTGTGTAAACATGTGAGAGTTCTTCGGAGCCGTCTTTGCTGATTGTCAGCCCTTGGTGCCACTAACATCTTGCCTGGGTCACGGTAACTCTCTGATCTTGAAAGAAAGTAATGTTAGCCGGCGCCACGGCTCAATAGGCTAATCCTCCGCCTAGCGGTGCCGGCACACCGGGTTCTAGTCCCGGTCAGGGCGCCGGATTCTGTCCCGGTTGCCCCTCTTCCAGGCCAGCTCTCTGCTGTGGCCCGGGAAGGCAGTGGAGGATGGCCCAAGTGCTAGGGCCCTGCACCCCATGGGAGACCAGGAGAAGCACCTGGCTCCTGCCTTTGGATCAGTGCGGTGTGCCGGCCGCAGCGCGCCAGCCATGGCGGCCATTGGAGGGTGAACCAACGGCAAAGTAAGACCTTTCTGTTTCTCTCTCTCACTATCCACTCTGCCTGTCAAAAAAAAAAAAAAAATAGTGTTAAAGTCTCCAATTTTGTTTATCTACCTCAAGATTGCTTTGGATATTATAGTCATTGGATTTCTCTATAAATGGTAGAATTAGTTTGTCAGTTTCTTTTTAAAAACCTGCTGGGATTCCAATTTTTAGGAATTCTGACAAACTAGAACATAAAATTTGCCAAATTAACCATTTTAAATGTACAGTTCAGTGCCATTAAGTCCATCCACAGCATTGTGTCCATACCACACTGTGAAGTTCCAGAACTTTTTTCATCTTCCCAAGCAGAAACCCTATGTCCATTAGACAAGAACTTCCCATTCTCCCAGCCATATTCTGTCTCCATGGCTTCGTCTACTCCAGACATTTCACATAAATTGAGGCACACAATCTGTGCTGTTTTGCGCCTGGTTTATTTCCCTTAGCAGTGTTCCCAAGGTGCATCGACGCTGTAGCATGTGGTAGAGCTCCACTCCTCTTCGTGGGAGGGAGGCTGGTATTTCATGGTTTATCTACGGAGAGCACACTTGGTTTCTTCACGCGCGTGCTGATGGGTGTCTGGGTCACATTCACCGTGTAGTCACCGTGGACGATGCTATTGTGAGCACAGGTGTGCACTCTGCTGCTGGAGTCCCGACTTCAGGTCCAGTGTCTCCCTAGCGTGGAACCGCTGGAGAGCAGCTCAGTGCTGTGTTAAGCTTTTCCAGGAACTGCCAAACTGTGGGCAGCTGTAGCATTTTACCTCCCACCAGCAGTGTGTGAGGGTTCCAGGTTCTCCACATTCTTGCCAGCACATACTGTTCAAATGAAGTTTTATTAAAAACGCCCCTAAGGTGTGTAACTACTCTGGGTTTGAATTGCATTTCCTTAATGAGTAATAATGTTGGAAACTTTTCATAAAATTATGGGCCATCAGTAAATCTTCTTTGGAGAAGTGTCTATTCAAGTTCTTTCCCCATTTTAAAAATTGAGTTGTTATCTGGCATGTTGATGGCTATTTGTATCACATCTGTACATCAATAGGTAGAACTGAAAGGTTAATAATACTGAGTTTTCTAATCTATAAGTATGGTATATGTTTCTCCCCATTTATGCAGATTTTCTTAAATTTCTCTAAGCAAAATTTTGAAGCATTTAGTGTATTTTGTATGTATTCATAAAAGCTTATGCTTATTCTTAAATGTTTTTCTACACTATTATAAGTGGGCTTTAAAAAAATTCATTTTCCATTATTTATGATTAAATAGAAAATACAGTTGGTCCTGTGACTTCACTTTTTAATTCCAGTAGTAGTTTTGTACATATTTTAGGATTTTCTATGTAAAAAATCTGTCACAGGGGTAGGTGCTGCAGTGCAGCGGGCTGAGCTGCTGCCTATGATGCCTGCATCCTTTATGGAAGTGCTGGGTCAAGTCCCCAGCTGCTCCACTTCCCATCCAGCTTCCTGTTAATGTGCCTGGGAAGGCAGCAGAAGATGGCTCAAGTATTTGGACCTCTGCCACCTATGTGGCGGGATAGCTTCAGGCTCCTGGCTTCAGCCTGGACCAGCCCCAGCTATTGTGAGCATTTGGGGAGTGAACCAGCCAGTGGAAGATCTGTCACTCTGTTTTGCAAATAAGTAAGTTGTTTTTTAAGAAAATCTTGCCATACAGTTTCACTCGTTTCCTTTTTGTCTTTCTGATCCCATTGCTTCCTCTTTCCTCTTTCATTTTTTCCCTCTGCCCCCATCTCTCTCCATTTTCCCCCTTGGGCCTTATTGCAGTGACCACGAGTGCTAGTGTAATACTGCACACGAGTTGTGTGGAAGGCATCCGTGCCTTGTTTTCAGTCCCTGGGGAGAAGTGTTCGGGTTTCATCTTGCCGCATGCCACGTCACATCACGGAGGCTCCCTTCTACTCCTGGTTGTTGAGAGTCTTTAGACATTTTTGTCAAATACTTTTTCCTGCATCCACTGAAATGATCATATGGACTTTCTTTATTCTCCTACAGTGGGTTAGACTGATTGGATTTCAGATACTGAATGCTCCTTGCATCCCGGGGATAATGCCTACTTGGTTATGACATTTTCCTTTTGATGAAGTGCTGAGTTCAGGATACTAAATTTTAAGAATTTTGCATACATGTTCATGAGGATATTTCCTGCTAATTTTTGAGAGGCAATGACTTTATTTTTTTGAAGATTTGTTTATTTGAAAGACAGATCTTCTGTCTGCTGGCTCACTCCCCAAATGGCTGCAGTGGTTGGGAATGGGCCAGGCCAAAGCCAGGAGCCAGGAGCTCCCTCCAGGTCTCCCACAAAGGCCATCCTCTGCTGCTTTCCCAAGCGCACTGTCAGGGAGCTGGATCGGAAGTGGAGCAGCTGGGACTTGAACCAGTGCCCATGTGGGATGCTGGCGTTGCAAGTGGTGGCTTTACGTGCTATGCCACAGTGCCAGCCTTGGGGCGATGACTTTATATAGTTTTGGTGCTGTGGTTATGCTGGCTCCTAGAAGGACTTCGGATGTAGTCTCTCTGATTTAGTTTTTGGTGGCGGTTGTGTGCCACTGGTGTCATTCTTCCTTAAATGTTTGGCACAATTTCCCAGGAAAGATGAGGGCCTGGAGTATTCCTTTCTTTCTTTTGGTTGACTTGGTTCTTTTTAGTTTCTTAAGGTGGAAATTTAGGTCAATTTTAGGCCTTTTTTTCTCCACAAGCATTTAAAGGTGTAAGTTTTCTTCTGAAGTGCCATTTTAGCAGTATCCTACAAATTTTGATGTGTATTGTTACTGTCACCCAATTAAAAGTATTTTCTATTTTGTGACATCTTTAGAAATGTGTTTAATTTGTAAATATTTGCATTTTATGGTATTTTATGGAGTTCTAATTTAGACCTACCGTGGTAAGAGAACATTTTCTGTATGATTTCAGTACTTTAAAATGTAGTAAGACCAGTTCTGTTTTCATGGTAAACACACCACACACATTTGGGAAAACATTTGCTCTGCAGCTGTAGGGCACAGTACTCTGAATTATCAGTTAGGTCAAGGTCAATGGCAATTTTCTTTAGACCATCTAAGATTTAACTCATTTTTTGGGGGAGGGGTCTTAAATACTAACAGAAGGTCAACAAAAATCTCTGTTAATGGGTTTTTTTTCGTCCCTCTAATACTATTGCCTTCTGCTTCATTTATTTTGAAGTTAGTAGATATGCAGTTTTGACTAATGTCTCCTTGATGAACTGCCCCTTTCATCATCTGAAATGCTACTCTCTCTCTCCCTGGTAGCATTCTTTATCTGAAAGTCTATTTTATGTGGTATTAATATAGCTGCATCACTGCCCATAAGAGCCAGGACAGAGACTGGCGCTGTGCCACAAAAAGTTAACATGCTGCCTGCAACACTGGCAACCCAGTGTCCCATATATGAGTGCTGGTTTGTGTCCCCACTGCTCTACTTCCAATCCAGCTCCCTGTTAATGTGCCTGGGAAAGCAGTGGAAGATGGCCCAAGTGCTGGGACCTCTGCCAGCTGTGTGGGAAACCCAGATGAGTTCCAGGCTCCTGGCTTCAGCCTGGCCCAGCCCCGGCCACTATGGCCATTTGGGGAGTGAACGAGTAGATTAAGGATCTCTCTGTTCCTCTCTGTCACCCTGCCTAATAGATTTAAAAAAAAAAAAAAAAAAAAAAGTGGGCTTGGCTAGGCAGAAGCTAGGTGCTGGGAACTCCGTCTGTCCCCCACGTAGGTGGCAGGGGCCCAGGTACGTGGGCCATCATCTTCTTGTAGGATGCATTACCAGGAAGCTTGGTGGCAAGCGAAGCAGCTGGGACTCAAACCAGGCACTCTGACCTGGCCTCCGGACATCCCAAACAGCAGCTTACCCCACTGTGCCACAGCCCCAGCCCCGTCTATCTTACCTGCCTATCTGCCTTTGTATGTCTGGATTTTTTTTTTTTTTTTAAAGAGTGGTACACACACATCTTCCATCCACTGGTTTAGTCTACAAATGTTAACAGCTAAGGCAGGGCGAGGCCAAAATCAGGAGCCTGGAACTCAATCCTGGTTGTCCTTGTGGATGGCAGGGATCGAAGTCATTGAGCCAACACCTGCTGCGTCCCAGGGTGCCCTTCGCCTGGAAGCTGTAGGGAAGCAGAGCTGGGGCAGGAACCAGGCACTGGCGTTCACAGGATTAAGTGTAGGCGGGCGGGGCCTGATGGGAACTACTTCACGGCTGTTCTGCTGTTTAACTAACTTCACTAAGATCAAGTGTTAGAAACATGTCTCGGCACACAACACTTGAGCAGGATTGATACACACTTTCTATAACGGGCCAGGCGGTTCATATTTCAGGCTCTGTGGGCCACGTGGCTCTGGCACATCTTCTCAGGTCACGGGCCAGAACTGCCGTGCAGGCTGTGGTTGCCAGCGTCCGGGCCGCCTCGTCGGGAGCCTCCGGTGAACTGGTGAGCCAGTGGCTTCAGCGCATGTGCTGAATGACAGAGTCCTGCACGTCCTGCACAGGTTCTCGTGTTTAGAGAACTGCAGTTAGACGTTCTGACTGCCAGGACTGCAGGCTGGGTCTATGATTCTAAGCATTGGTGAAACTCTCCCCTGATTTTCTTCTCTTCTGCTAAGCCTCATGCTGGGCACAAGGTGAAGTTACACCCTGTTGCAAGTCACTCCGGCTCCTGGAAATTGCTCATCTACACTCCTGAGAAGTTTGGGGGAAACTTGTCTGTTATAATGAGCTGAAGTTACCCTGCACAGAACAGTAGTGTTTAACAGATGCTCAGGGACGACTGGAAGGTACTTACTAATGAGGGAGAAAAGTTTTGTAAAAATCCATTATCTTGTTTTGTTTTTTACTACAAGTTAGCCACTTAAATTTTTTTTAAAAAACATTTATTTATTTCAAAGGCAGAGGGGCTGGCCTTGTGGCATAGAAGGTTAAGCTTCTGCCTGCAGTGTTGGCATCCCACGCGGGCATTGGTTCGAGTCCTGACTGCTCCACTTCTGACCCAGCTCCCTGTTAATGTGCCTAGAAAAGCAGTGGAAGGTGGCCCAAGTGCTGGGGCCCCTGCCACCCATATGGGAGACCGTATGTCTCCTGGCTCCAGCCTGGCTCAGCCCTTGCCAGCCACTGCGGCTATTTTGGGAGTGAACAGCAGGTGGAAGATTGCTTTCTCTGCCTCTCTCTTTCAAATAAATAAATCTTAAATCAAAAACTGAGAAAGCCATGGCTGGGCTAGGCTGAAGCCAGGCACTCCATCTGGGTCTCCCGTGTAGGTGGCAGAAGCCCAAATCCTGGGGCCATCTTCTGCTTCCCCATTCATGCTAGCAGAAGAGGAGCAGGGGCTTCAGCTGGTGCTCAAATGTTGTCACAGGTGGTGGCGTCACCTGCTGCACCACAACAGTGGCCCCTGAGTTCATTATTGAAGTATGTAAGCACTGTAATTAGAAGATTAAAAAGTTAGCTGAATAATCTACAAAAGTTAGCAAACTTATTTTACTTGATAATATGTTTAGTAACCCAGAATTTACTATATAAGTAGTGTTACTTTTATGTGTATTTTAATTTCATAGTTACACAAAGAGTTAATGGGTTAGGAACTGCTACTGTAGTTTATCCTAAAGAAGAGTGAAGGTCATTCTTGCTAACCTAGGAATGGCTACGTAGGTGCTGGATTTCCATTTTTTCCAGTGCTTCCCAACACCAATGTAAGAATAAAAAGGAGTCATCTGTGTGCCTAATGACAAGGGGTGGGGCCAACACCAAAGATCTGTGCTCCTAGGACTCGAAGGTGCCAGGGGCACCCAGCTAAGCTACACCAGTTTCCTAACTGGTGAGGTAAAAAATGTCTCTTGTTTTAAGCCACCAAATCTGGGGGGTAATTTGTTACCAAACAATAGGTGCCTAATGTCTCATCACTCTGTAGGAAGACTTGTTCTAGACAGCGGAATGGAGTCCATCTGAGCGGAGACCTGGCAGCGCTCAGAATGAGGAGTGTGTGAGTGCGCTGCGTGGGCGCAGCATGGGCCCGGAGGCACCACAGCTGGCTCGTCAGTGCCCTCCTGTTAGGACTTCTAAAACAGACTTCACAGAAGTGACAAGATGTGGTCCCTCCACTTTTTTAGATGCTTCCAATTCCCATTTCATCGTGACGGCACCAGGTCTGAGTAGCAGTATTTCTAGACGTCAGATTCCTCACCAGTCGGCTGCCTGTCCAAGTGACGGGGCCACCTGCCGGCGAGGTGATGGCAGCCTTCCCAGCAGCTGCTGCCCTTGCTTTTGCGTCTTTGAGCCAGCTGGGCTTCGCATACAAACATCTGAACTTTAGAGTTAATCAGAACTGCTCTCCCCCAGGACTGGGGAAAGCCGGCTTACAACTTCTCTCTGCTCCAAGGAATGACTTTTCCCCCCACTGAGTGGGTGGTGGTGACTTGATTAAAATCTGCCATCAGGTGTTTGCTGACTCATTTGTCCTTCCATCTGTTTGTCTCTTTAGTAACCGTCCCTCAAGGGTGAGACACCTTGGGTGCTCTGACCACACCCTTTAACAGAAGTCAGGTTTTGACAAATCCCAAGACATTCCTGCAGGCGGCAAGTATTTAAATAACTTTTGTTTTCTTTCAAGCACTGTTATTACTGTGCATTTCAATTTTTCAGTAGGTTTTTAATTTTTTAAAAAAATTATTTGAAAGAGAGTTATCTTCCATCTGTTGCTTCACTCCCTAGATGGCCACACCAGGGGCTGAGCCAGGCTGGAGCCAGGAGCTTCTTCCAGGTCTCCCACCTGGGTAGCAGAGGCCCTAACACTTGGACCATCTTCTGCTGCATTTTCCAGGCCATTAGCAAGGAGCTGGATCAGAAGTGAGGCAGCTGGGACTTGAACAGGCACCCAGTAGGTTTTTAAGAGGCCAGCACTGTGGTATAGTAGGTAAAGCTGCCTGCCACCTGCAGTGCCAGCATCCCATTTGGGTGCCAGTTCTAGTCTTGGCTGCTCCACTTCCAATCTAGCTCTCTGCTATGGCCTGGGAAAGCAGTGGAAGATGGCCCAAGTCCTTGGGTCCCTGCACCCACATGGGAGACCTGGAAGAAGCTCCTGGCTCCTGGCCTCAGACTGGCACAACTGTAGCCATTGTGGCCATCTGGGAAGTGAACCAGTGGATGGAAGACCTCTCTCCCTCTCTGCCTCTGCCTCTCTGTAACTCTTTCAAATAAATAAATCTTTTCTTTCAAAGATTTAAAATTTTTTTAATTTAAATTTTTAAAATTAAAATAAATTTATTCATTTGAAAGTTTTTAAATTTTTTATATTTTAATTTTTTTAATTCAAAAAGATTTATTCATTTGAAAGAGTTACACAGAGAGAGAAGGAGAGGCAGAGAGAGAGGTCTTCCATCTGCTGGTTCACTCCCCAAATGGCTGCAACTGCCGGAGCTGTGCCGATCTGAAGCCAGGAGCCAGGAGCTTCTTCTGGGTCTCCCATGTGGGTCAGGGGCCCAAGCACTTGGGCCATCTTATACTGCTTACCCAGGCCATAGCACAGGTGGGATCGGAAGTAGAGCAGCCGGGACTCGAACTGGCACCCATATGGGATGCCGGCACCAGAGGCGGCAGCTTTACCCGGTACGCCACAGTGCTAGCCCCATAAATAAATCTTTAAAAAATTAACTTGATCCTCTCAAAAGTTTCATTAGAAAAGAGTTTGCGTGTTATGCATACATCTGTGTGGCCATGGCACATTCATCTCTTTAACGTCAAGTCATCCCTGTTCTGTGGGTGTAGGTGCCTATGGCTTATGCCCCATCCTAGGCCCCCTGACTGGGGCGACCTGCTCCTTGGAACAGAAACATGCAGGAGCAGTCCTCTGTTCAAGCGTGGAGGAAATGCAGTTACCTTTTTCTTCCTCTGATGAAGAACCCATTTCCACTGACAGGTGATTCCAAGAGAATGGGTAAAGAACTTTCCACAGAAGCTGAGCAGTTAGTTTATGGCATTTTCTGCAGTCTGTGGGTCATGAAGTCCCTGATGCCCAGTGAAGAGGACTGACTCCTGATTGAGTTCCAGTTGCTCTTAAATGATCTTCAGAATAGCAGGCTGAGCTGGGCCACTGTCATAAATCACAGATTTTAAGACTTGTCCCTCCCCACCCCACCCCAGCATTTTAATACAGCTGTCCATCAGTGCCTACAGCGGGTTGTGCATACTACAATCTCAAGACCCTTACATAAAATGGTGTTCTATTTGCATATACCTATGCATATCCTTCTGTTGTACTATAATATCTAGTATAGTATCTACTAAATGTCACACAAATGGTTGTTACACTGTATTGCTTGGAGAAAGATGACAAAAGTCTCCCCACAGTGCAAGCCTAATCAGGTGGGGTACGTCTGGCCCAGTGAAGGCAACCCTAGGCAGGACTGGAAACTCAGTTCATCTGTAGCAAGCTACTTTTTTTTTTTTTTTGACAGGCAGAGTGGACAGTGAGAGAGAGAGAGAGAGAAAGGTCTTCCTTTGCCGTTGGTTCACCCTCCAATGGCCGCCGTGGCCAGCGCGCTGCGGCCAGCACACCGCGCTGATCCGATGGCAGGAGCCAGGAGCCAGGTGCTTTTCCTGGTCTCCCATGGGGTGCAGGGCCCAAGCACCTGGGCCATCCTCCACTGCACTCCCTGGCCACAGCAGAGAGCCGGCCTGGAAGAGGGGCAACCGGGACAGAATCCGGCGCCCCGACTGGGACTAGAACCCGGTGTGCCGGCGCCGCTAGGCGGAGGATTAGCCTAGTGAGCCGCGGCGCCGGCCAAGCTACTTTTTTTTAAGTTTATTTGACAGAATTATAGACAGACAGAGACAGACAGATCTTCCTTCCGCTGGTTCACCCCCCAAATGGCTGCTACAGCTGGAGCTATACTGGTCCGAAGCCAGGAGCCAGGTGCTTCTCCTGGTCTCCCATGCGGGTGCAGGGGCCCAAGCACTTGGGCCATCCTCCACTGCACTCCCAGGCCACAGCAGAGAGCTGGACTGGAAGAGGAGCAACCGGGACTAGAACCCGGCGCCCATATGGGATGCCTGCACCGCAGGCAGAGGATTAACCAAGTGAGCCATGGCGCCGACCCAGCAGACTGTTTTTTAAGTTGATAATTTTGTGTGGACCACAAATGATGTTATAAATATCCAAATGGCCCTTGGCAAAAAAAAGGTTCCCTGCTCCTCTAAGTTTATACTACATGTGAGCAACAACGTAGCCCATTTTGTGTACTTCCAATCCCAGGTTGGTTCATTCTGCAGCTGCAGAGGGGCCGACTACCTGCAGGATAGGTTTCTGTGATATTATCTTACATCAGATGTAGTTGGGCAAATACCAACTTTTTTTTTTAAGATTTATTTGTTTATTTGAAAGAGAGAGGAGAGGCAGAGACAGAGAATCTTCCATCCACTGGTTCACCCCCCAGTTGGCTGCAACGGCTGGAGCTGTACTGATCTGAAGCCAGGAGCCTCCTCCAGGTCTCCCATGTGGGTGCAGGGGCCTAAGCACTTGGGCCATCTTCTACTGCTTTCCCAGGCCACAGCAGAGAGCTGGAATGGAAGAGCAGCCAGGACTCAAACTGGTGCCCACATGGGATGCCGGCACTGTAGAAGGCTTTACCTGCTACTCCACAGCACTGGCCAACAAATATGAGTTTTACACAGTTCAGAAGCAGTGATTCAAATGTAGTGATCCTTTGCAAGAGGTTACTTTCCTGTGAAGCTTAGTCTTCCTGTGTTTCTGTGGGCATCGTGTTTAGCACTCAGTGTGATGCAGAGGTTCCTGGGACCGGTGCTGTGGGATACCAGGTAAAGCTGCCACCTACAGTGCCAGCGTCCCATATGGGCGCTGGTTCGGGTCCTGGCTGCTCCACTTCTGATCTAGCTCTCTGCTGTGGCCTGGGAAAGCAGTGGAAGATGGCTCAAGTACTTAGGTTCCTGCACCAGCATGGGAGACCCAGAGGAAGCTCCTGGCTTCAGATTGGTGCAGCTCCTGCTGTTGCAGCCAACTGGGGAGTGAACCAGCAGATGGAAGACCTCTCTCTCTCTCTCTCTCTCTGCCTTTCAAATAAATAAATAAAGCAGAGGTTCCTGATCTGTGACAAAGGCAGAGATGGCAGCAGCTGGCCACGGGAGCTGAGCTGCTTGGTTAGGACCTCCTTGGAAGGTTCAAGGCTGGTGTTTTCTATTGGTGTAGGTCAGAGCCTAAAGTTAAGCACCTTTTCATACTATGGAAGAAAAAAAAATCTGTATTTTTGGTAAACAGTGCTGTTTCAAGAGCTGGCGTTTAGTTTAGTGGTTAAGCTGGCCATGTTCCACATCACTGTTCCTGGGTTTGATTCCTGGCTCCTGCTTCCTGCCAGTGTGTGTGCACCCTGGGAGGCACAGTGATGGGTCAAGTAGTTGGGTTCCTGCCACCCATGTGGGAGACACAGACTGAGCTCCCAGCTTTGACCCTGGCTGTTGTGGGCATTTAGGGAATGAACCAGTGATGGGAGCTTTATCTGTTTATCTCAAAAAAAAAAAAGAAAAAAAAAAGTAGCAGCCGAGTTACATGATTCAATGTTCACATAGAGCTGAAACTGGATTGGCTGTGATGTTTTCTAGGATTATGATATTCTGTTTGTACTTTCATATTTTTCAGCTTCCAAATCACTACACAGATTACAGGTTCAATAGAGCATGCATGCTTCTATAAAAATACGTTTTATTAACAAAATGGGCCACACTATAAAAGGCAGTTGAAAGTTCAAATTACTGCTTTTTGGGAGATTCTTTCTTATTGGGTAGAGCACTGGAGACAGGTAAGGAGAACATCATCAAAGACTGCTTCCCCTGTATGAAGCCAGTGAGCCATGAAGATACAGCCACATCGGGCAGCATCTTTCTGCTTCCCCACCCACCACTAGCGTCGCGGGAAGCAGCTTGTCAACTACTGGAATCCTCAAGAATGTCAGAGCTGAGAAGCAAACAAATCTAAAGTTTAGAGGGGAACGTTCTTGCTGACACACAGCTAGGGAGGCTGGCCAGATCCAGGCCGTCATTCCAGATCATTTTGTTGAGCGATACCTCTTTGTTCCTTGATGACACTGTAAAGACAGGGCCAACGGCCTTTCACTCCTTTCCTCTGCGCAGTCACCGTGAAGGGCTGCAGGAGTTCGGGGAAGTAGAAATGGCTCAAGTGTCCCACTCAGAACTTCTGTAAGAACTTGAGGACAAGGTCCCTCAGTCGCACCCTGAGCATCTCATCATTGTCACAGATGATATGGGTTGAATCTTCTTCAATCTGGATGAGCGTCTCAGCTTCCTGCAGCAGGACAATATGGCCCTTGGCTGTGTCTTCCACCTTGATATCACTGAAGCCATGCTGCACCGAGAGAAGAGAAAGAGGAGGGGCTGATGGGAAAGGCATGACCGGATGACCCAACTGTGGCTTCTAAAATGGCATTTCTAGACTCCACTCAGTATTGTAGAAACTGGCACGCTCAACCCTCCTCAAAAACTCGTGGTTCTAGTAACATGGCCTGCTGCAGCAATACAAGTCACCCATCATTCATACACTTTAACAAGTGTCCCCAAACATGCGAGATCTCACACAAAGCACTACCAGAATTTCCCCACCTGCTGTGAAGTATCTGAGGAACACACAGGCACCAGTGTTCAGGAATCTGGGACCAGAGGGCTGTTCCCCTCCTCCGCCCGAAGCTCACGTTCCCCGGGATGAAGGCTCCATCCGAAGTCTCAGCTGCTCTGAGCTCCATGAAAATGCCATTTCTCATAAAGATACCAGTGGCGTGGGGACGGGGATAAGGCATCCTAGCAAACACTTCTCTATCTCTAATGCTAATTGCACACTTTTCTTAAGGTGAAAAAGTGGAAAAAAGTTGCCTGAAAGGGACACGAAACAGGTACAAAGCCTTGCTGTAGGGAGGTTGTCTCCTCTTAGTTATGGAAAGTTCTCATGTGGTTTTGGACAGGTACTGACATTCTTGCTGCAGTAAGATGAGGCATATCCAAAGTCAGGACCTAGAGACCAATGCCTTGGATGAGCCAAGCAGAACTAAATAAAGGTCTTTCTGGGAAAGCAAGTTGTTCAAAGTTTTTCAAAAATAAGTCCAACTTGAGGTCCATTAATAGGGCCCAGGAGCCCTGTCAGGTCACAAGGAAGGCGGGGCCATGATCACCTGTGCAGGACCCTGGTACAGGATCACCTGTGGTGGGAAGGTGGAGGAGACCTGTACACCCTGGCCGAGGCCTGCCCTTTGGGCGAGTCTTCAGACAAATGGAGAAAACCAAGCCCAACAAAGAAAGCCTTTAGGATGTGAAAGAAGTTGGTAAGTGAGATACTTAGTTTGGACAAAAGGTGCTTATTAATAGGTGGGTAGCAGATGATCTTGTAATCATTTGTTAGTTGCAGCTCTTCCAAAACAAAACATTAATGGTAGCACCTCGCTAGCCAGTTGCTCCTTCCTGTCCAGGATTCTCTAATCCTAATGCTAAAATTCTGACTGCTGAAGTCCTGCTGAAGCAGAATCACACAGACCTTTAAGGTTGGATTTTTACAATTTAATCGCAGTCAAGAGAAGCAGCACTGACACAGAGGGAAGAACGAGTGTCCTCCCAGGTAATCCCCTTCCAAAACCATCAGTGAACTGCAGGAACCTTTTCCCAACTTCCTAGGGATCTAGCAAGACAATTTCCCCCAAAGTGAGTTCTCCTGTGACAGCAAGGGGTCTAGGAAGGTGCAGCCCGCGGGGACGGAGTATCCTGGCCTTTCCTACTCCGTCCTGTTTGTCACATCTGTTTTTGAAGAAAGTCTTGTTCTTCAAGCCGGTTCCCATAGGAAACAGGTTTGGGGAGGCATTCTCCCAGCTGCCTACCAGATGCAAGGATGGGCTGGTGGAATCAACGGGGGAGCCACTGGAGAGGGACAGCGTCCTCAGCTCAGGGCTCTGTAAGCCTCTCGCTGCAGGACCCTGGAACAAGCACACGCCAGACAGCAGCGTGGACAGTGGGGACTCCATGTTCCTGGAAGCCAGGAGGAGACCATGAACGAGATAAAGGACTTCACTCAGGGCAGCGGTGCACGCTCACCTTCTCCAGCGTCTGCACAAACTGCTCCACGGGGATGGAGCCGCTCAACAAAGGCTTCAAAGCTTTGCAGTCCGGCACGTCCTCAGTCACCCGTTTTCTCTTCTTACCACTGGTGGGCTGCGCGGGCCTGGGAGGGGGCTAGAGCAGGATGAAAGCATGGTTCGGTGAGAGGGGCGGCGGCCCGGGCCAGGCACTGGGAACCTGCAGCAGTCCACCCTGTCCCGTGAGTGCCTCTCGGAACCAGAAGCTGCCAGGGCCCCAGGCAGCGCGGTTATCTGTGGTGTGGAAAACCAGCTGGAACCTGAGTTCAGGTTCACTATCAGCTGGGGGCTCTACCTAGAGTCCAACCAACACCACACACAAAACTACCCACATGGAGTGCTATCTTCTGTGGCTAGGCTCTCTGCCTTTTATCAAGAGCCATATTTGGATTCAAGTCAGTATTTTCTGTGTCATTGTTTTAATAAACTTTTGGGGCAGACTGATGGGAAAAAATCCTAGTTTGGGTACTTTTGTCAAGAAACCGAAGGTCAGAGATGCTGCCTGTTGGGAGAGAATCTTGTGCACGTTAAGGACCTGTCCAGTGTTTGCCATCTGTCAGCCCCTTTCTCAGGGCCCCACATCTAACAGTCCACACCTGAGAACCCTCCTGCAGGGTCAAGGGCCCACATCTGCACTGCGTGTCAGTCAGTGCCGCAGGCACGTGTGCGGGTCATCTGCGCCAGGCTCTCAGGCCTTCACGCATCTCTGCTCGTGCTGGGGTGGGCAGCATCTGTCACTTTTCATGCCCCCCCCCCCCAGCATCCTGCTCAAGTGGCAGCGCGCGTGGGAGCCTGAGAAATGCCCCTCTAGGAACGCGCCACAGAGGCTGCGGGCGATGCTCACGCTCCCAGAGCTGTGAACAGTGCGCAGGGCGAGACGCAGCCGCTTCGCCAGGAGTGACCCGCTCTGCTCTGCTCTCTCTGCTCTGCTCTCTCTGCTCCGCTCTGCTCTGCTCTGCTCTGCTCTCTCTCAGGCCTGTGGCCAGAGAAGCAGTAAAGGCCTCACATGAAGCACCCTCTGTCAAACATAATCGAGTGCCTCAGTCTGCAGGGTCTCCTGGTTTGGGAAGTGACGTCCTGGGAGCAGCTGAGATACCAGGTTGTTTCTGGGGGCGGGGAGTGTTCCAGTTGTCCCATCCCTCTCGACTCCCACCCTGCAGCACCTGCTCGTACCTGGAGAACGTGCTTGTTATCCTTCGTGTGCAGCACGGCTGAGACGGTTGCCAAGGAAATGCCAGGCTTGATCTCCATGGGCACCAGGGAGTCTGCGAGCTGAAAGCAAACAGTGGGGTTTGAGGTGGGCGCGCATACAGTGGGAGGGCAGGAGGTGCTGAGCTGCGGGCCAGTAGTTTATGAGGCCACCTGGGGCATGAGCCCCGCCCTTCGTAGTGCAGATCCAGGATGGCAACAGTGGGCCCAAGGGCCCCCCATTCTCACAGCAGCTTGTGCCTGCCCAGCCCCCTGGGAAAGAACCGACTACTGAGGAAGCCAAGTCTTTCATGATTACCACAGTCCATTTTCTTTTACTTTGAAATTTTTAAAAAGTTAAAATTTTAAATAAAAAACACATCAAACACACACAGTCCCTCTACCAGTCGATCAAAACAGGAGGGAAGGAGCCAGCGCTGTGGTGTGCGGGTAAAGCTACCACCCGCAACACCAGCATCCCGTATGGGCGCAGGTTCATGTCCCGGCTGCTCTATTTTCTGTCTAGCTCCCTGCTAATGCACCTGGGAAAGCAGTGAAGATGCCCAAGTCCTTGGGCCCCTGCACCCACATGGGAGACCTGGAAGAAGTTCCTGGCTCTTCGCTTCAGCCTGGCTCATCCCTGGCTGTTGTGGCCATCTGGGGAGTGAACCAGAGGATGAGAGGATGGAAGACCTCTCTGTCTCTCCCGCTTCCTCAGTAACTGACTCTCAAATACATAAATAAGTCTTTTTTTTTTTTTTTTTTTTTTTAAAAAAAAAAAGGAGCTAGAGTGGTGGCCAAACTAGGCTGGAAAGGGAGAAACCAACCTAGCTGACCCGTCTTCCCAGGGACCATCCATCTGCTGGGAGCTTTTCCTGAGCTCGGAGCAGACACCACCCAGGGCAGCCTTGTGCCACTGCAAGCTCCATCTCCTTTTTGTTGGTTACCCTAAAAATGAGACCACCTGAAGGGCCAGAGCCACGCTGCCATCTTTCAAGAGGCTTCCAGCCAACTCTCCAAACCCTTTTACAAGTGAGATGTCACTCCAGTTAGAATGGCTGTTGTCAAAAAGACAAAAAATAACAAATGCTAACAAGGCAGTGGAGACAAGGAACCTGATACTCTGCTGGTGAGAATGCAAATTAGTACAGCCAAACGGGGAACAGTGTGGAGGTTCCTGACAACACTAAACGTAGATCTACCATATGGCCCAGGGAATGTATCTGAAGGAAAGGACATCAGCATAGGGAGGAAATACCTGCCTCCCAGTTTATTACAGCGTTATTCACAACGGCCAAGATACGGAATTCAGTGGCTGAACGGATAAAGAACGTAAACACACACTGGAATATTGCTCAGCCATAAGAAAGAATGAAACCTTGCCATTTGCAGCAAAATGGATGGAACTGGAGTTCACTATGCTAAGTGAAATAAACCAGACACAAACACCATGTTTTCTCTTGTATGTGTAAGTTTAAATATATAAATGTGGTCAATATAAAAATCTAAGATACTGACTACTGGATGCAGGAGACAGGGAAGGGTGGGAGTTTGGGAGGAATTGGATAACGAGCACCAACACACAGCTGGGTGAGGGTACTGGGTTCCAGTGTTCCACAGAACTATAGGGTAACTACAGTTTGCAATAAGTGAAATCAAAGTTAATTTCCCAGTATGATTGGCTTATGCTATGGCTGTCTTAAAATATTGCACTGAGAGGCCAGTGCTGTGGCGCAGCGGGTTAAAGCCTGGGCCTGCAGCGCTGGCATCCCATATGGGCACTGGTTCGAGTCTCAGCTGCTCCACTTTTTTTTTTTTTTTTGACAGGCAGAGTGGACAGTGAGAGAGAGAGACAGAGAGAAAGGTCTTCCTTTGCCGTTGGTTCACCCTCCAATGGCCGCCGCGCTGATCCGAAGGCAGGAGCCAGGTACTTCTCCTGGTCTCCCATGGGGTGCAGGGCCCAAGCATTTAGGCCATCCTCCACTGCCTTCCTGGGCCACAGCAGAGAGCTGGCCTGGAAGAGGGGCAACTGGGACTAGAACCCGGTGTGCTGGCGCCGCATGCGGAGGATTAGCCTATTGAGCTGCGGCGCCGGCCAGCTGCTCCACTTTCAATCCAGCTCTCCGCTATGGCCTGGGAAAGCAGAAGGTGGCCCAAGTCTTTGGGGCCCTGTACCGGCATGGGAGACCCAGAAGAAGTTCCTAGCTCAGATTAGCTCAACTCTGGCCATTATGGTTATTTGGGCAGTGAACCAGTGAATGGAAGACCTCTCTCTCTCTCTCTGGCTCTTCCTTTCTCTGTAACTCTTTCAAATAAATAAATCTAAAAATAAAAATACTACACTGAATGCCATAAAACTGTACAAGTCTTCATGTTAATCAAAAATGAAAGCAAAAGCCCTTTCACAGTGTCTCTTAAAAACCTATCAGAGCTTTCCCTCACTCAAAATATGCACCGTGTGCAGAGTTTTCATTCCTTCTGGCCTCTAGCTCATCTTCATCTGCCCGCCGGATGACTAATGCCAGGTGGAAAGGCAGAGACAGAGGCGCTGGGATTGCGGAGCTCAGTTTCCCGGTGGTGGAACACACAGCCTGTACACGTGCGGCTGTCTTTCCCACTACCTGAGCCAGGCGTGTACCTTTTTTCCTGGCACCGCAGTGAGCTGGAACCTCCCCAGCAGCCCTGCCTCCTGGGTCAGCCAAACGTGGTTCTTACAGACCTCTACCGACTTCACTTAAGAACAACAATATACAAGGTGTCATTAAGCAAACACAGTGATCAGCATCACAGGGCAGATGATGCCGTCTGGACACTGAAACAGACTGGCGAGTTGTGCTTGAGGACTTTCACGAAGCAGGAAAGCGCACGCGGAGTAAGTGGGAAGTGATCCTTCCTGGGAGGGCAGGTGCCGGGCTGTGCCTCCCCCGCCCCATAAGAACACTCCCCCTCCCTCTCTGTCCTACCACCACTCCTTTCACAGGTCAGGCTGGCATGGGAGGTCTGGGGACGACATTACAGGAATCAAGTAGGTGAGACGCTCTCCCTGGGCAGCCAGGAACACTTTCTAAGAAGACTCTGAAGGTGGGCAAACTGTCAGCTGGCAGTTCTGCCAGAAGGGAAATCAGCCCAGAGCCCAGAACAACACAGGTCAGCTCAGGTGCCTCTGGGAGGGAGGAGCACTGACCAGCCATCCTGGGAGAATTTCTTATCACAAGGCCCATGAGGCCTGACATCTCAGATCTCCTACTTTGCATGTGGACAGACTGAACTTGAACCCAGACACTCAGATATGGGTTGTGAGTATCTCAACTAGTTATCTTAACATCTAGGCCAAACCCATCCCTGCACTGTCCTTCGAGAATCATTCTCTAACTTCCCATGATGGGGAATCAACAGAGAGCAATCAGAGGACAATGTAGATGTGGGAGGGCCAAAACAGTGGAGCTCAGCTTTAGTTTGCTGCCTCTGCCTGGCAGCTGTGGAAGGCTGTGGAGGAGGAAGGGTGGAGGATGACACAGGCAACTAACATTATTACCAGATAAAAGGAGGTCTAAGAGCTTCCTCACTGATGCTCCATATGCTATTTCTTGGAACTGATTAGGTTCCCTGAAGGAAAAGCCATTTATTCAAATCTAGAAAGATATTCAAATGTGTTTGAAAACCAGTCCTACAATAGCTTTTTTTTGGGGGGGGGGGGCTGACATTGTGGCAAACGGGTTAAGCTGCTGCCTGTGATGCTGGCATCCCATACCAGAGCACCGGTTCAAGTCCTGGACTAAGTACTTGGGTCCCTGCTATCCACTTTGGAGACCCAGATGGAGTTCCAGACTCCTAGCTTTGGCCTGGCCCAGCCCTGGCTGTTGCAGGCATTCAGGCAGTGAACCAGTGGATGGGAGATCACTCTGTAAAAGTCCTCCTCTCTGTAAAAGTCTTCCTTTTAAATAAATACATTTTCATAAAAATTGCTTTGTTGGGACTGGCCACACCTTGATTACCAGAGGTCTTTGGGCAGAAGTGTCTGGGCTGCAGGGTCAAGTCCAGCTAGACTCCCACACTGCCCACGTTTCCTTTCTGGGCAGGGCTCTCGGTGGTGGGTCCCATCTGTCTCTGTATACCCTGCAATTCCAAGAACCACAGAGCACTTACCCCGCTGGTTGGTCCTGATCACATTCTTTCTAACCCTGAAGAGTTACGCTCAGGCAAGCACTTGGTGCTGCAGCGAAGATGCCACTTGGGTCACCCACGTCCCGTGTCAGCGTGCCTGGGCTGGAGTCCCAACTTTGCTCTCAATTCCCGCTTCCTGCTAACGCGCATCCTGGGAGGCAGCAGGTAATGGCTCAACTACTTGGGTCCCTGCCATCTGTGTGGGAAACCTGCATCAAGTTCCTGTTTTCTGGCTTTGGCCTGGTCCAGCCCTAGTTTTGTGACCAAGTGCAGGTGAACCAGCAGATGGGACACCTGTCTCTGTCGCTCTGCCTGCCTTTCAAATAAAGAGCTGTGCTTTCCCTTTCCAGTTTTATGTCCAAGGTCCTCCTTTTAGAATCCTCTCCCTCTGGAACCCCATCTGAGGAAAGGGGCCTTTCCTGGAAGCAAAAGGGAAGAACTGTAAGAACAGGAACACGTGAAGCTCAGTAGTTTGGAGGGAAGGCCTTCATCTGTGGCTGTCGCTGTGGCCTAAGATCTGTCATAATTCAGGGGAAGATGGTGACCAGCTGTTTCCATTCCTTGCTGAGAGAGGAGCTGCAGCAAGTGGATTTAACTACAGCAGTATGTGTTCCCGTTTCTGCTCTGAGTTACCAGGAGGGCACCCAAACCTGTGGCAAGCTGGAGCCACCGGCACTTGCCAAGTCCCCCGAAGAACACAGAGTGAGACATAAGGAAGCTGAAGACCTCTCCCAGCTCACAGGCCACTTTCTACCAGAGTTAGGGACTTGACATCGCGCAGAATCCTCAGAAGGAGCCTGTGCATGGACTTCAGAGATGGTTTCTAAGCTCTAGTTGCCTTTATGTAAAACATAAGTATTTCTTACAGAGATGGTTGGTGGACTTTGTAAAAAAATGACCCACATGGAACAACTAAAGCCTAATGTTCTGTCTAGGAACAACACTTCGTCTTTTCCCTAAGGAACTTTTTAAAATTAATCATTAACTCAAGAAACATTAGTCTATATCTTCTTATAGACTGACTGGATAAAAGGGTTAAATTTAAAGGCGATTATGAAGTTTCTTCCTCATGTCTACTTTAAAGGTTAAAAAAAAGAAACACTGTAGCAAGTTGGATTGAAACACTTCTGCCCATTATTAAACAAAGAAATAGGAGATATCAATGTATACTTATACAATCAGAAAAGACTTGAATAAAGTTAGAAAAGAACAAAGGGATACCATCTGATGTTAGCAGGAAGCAGAAAAGAGAACTCTCTCCCCAGCTTTGATGTGGGGGTATAAACCATTGCCGTCTTTCTGGGGGAACAAGCTGGCATATATAACTTATAGCCATAAATACTCAAATATTCATAATCTTTGACCCAGAAATTCCAACTGCATAATGTTTTCCTATGGACAAAGATTTATATGAAAGGCTGTTCTTCTAAGTATTAACATATAATACAAAAAAGCCAGAAGTAATAAATATTCACCAGTAAAGGAATAGTTCAATAAATTACCTAATTAAATAATGTTAAATAATTATAAATAATAGTTAATTAAATAAATTACATAAATACACTTGTGATTGACCATTACATGCATCTGTTAAAACTAAGGAGTCTAGGGGCCGGCGTTGTAGTGTACTGGGTAAAACTGTCACCTGCAATGCCAGCATCCCATACGGGTGCCCGTTCACATCCCAGTTGCTCCACTTTGGATACAGCTCCCTGCCTATGGCTGGGGAAGAGTAGTGGAAGATGACCCAAAGTGTCTGGGCCCCTGCCACCCACATGGGAGTCTCAGATGAAACTCCCATCTCCAACCTGGCCCATCCCTGGCCATTGCAATTGTCTGGAGAATGAACCAGCATATACAAGATCTTCCTGTCTCTCCATCTCTCTGTAACTTTGACTTTCAAACACATAAATAAATACGTAAATCCTTGAAAACAAAACAAAATTGGAGATTCTAAAATCTCTTTAGTGACGCAATATACATACTGTTACGTGAAAACAACAGTATATGAGGCATAGTTCCACGGCATGCACACACACACACACACACACACACAAGTGAACAGACAAGGTAATACACCAACATTTTATCAGTAGTTATCTCTGGTATTGGAACTGGAACTCATTTCTGCTTTTGTCTTTATATTATCTGCATATAATGGACTTATATTATTATTTTAAAATGAGTTAATATTTTAAAACTCCTAGTTTTAATTTCTAATAAACCAACAGATATAACCCACATACACAAAAGCTCCTTAATGTTCTAATTTTTAGGGAGTCCTAAGACCAAAACATTTGAGAACTGCTGTCCTTGAGTTCAGAAACCTAAACCTAGGCCTTCAATCCCAGCCACTGGAAAACACCAGACAGAAGGGGCTGATGCGGTAGCACAATAAAACACCAGGATCAAATACCAGACAGAAGTGATCTAGAGGCACTGCGTCAGTGCCTTTCACAGTAAGACGAGCAAAGCATGGAGAAAATGAAAATCCAAGTTATGAAAAACAAATGAAATAACCATAAAGTTAGAATTGGGGATGGTTAGCTCCACTTCTGTTTCAAAAACAAAAACAGAATCTCACCCTTCTTGGAGTGTGAAACCAATTTTCATCTTTCATTCATCCAAAATAGTTTTTATTAACAAGGCCAAATGACTGAAACAAAACAGAAACACTCCAGTGTAGGCCACATTAACCTGATGGATGGGCCAACTCGAAAGCTACAGCAGACAGGCACCATTTCAGTTCTTGCACGAGGCTTTGGGAGGACACTGGAAGGGAGACTTGGCTGCATTGCAGGAAGACTGAACTACCTCACTCAGCAGTGAGCTCTACGGAGAGAAACAGAAGCCAGGTGTGCAGCCAAAATAACAGAACTTAAGAGGCTGAATTCCCAAGCTCCAACTAGAAATTAGTATTTTTCCCTTTTAAAGAATTATAAGACCTCCCTTCTTTTGGTCATGCACCCTTGTTGCCCTGTGGGCCTTCAGGCTGCCCGCTCTCTGCTTTCCGGCCTGCACGCTTGCTCCCTGTGGCTCGCTCCTAGACTGCTCTCTGCCTGGTGTGGATCCAACTTAGCTTCTAGACCTCTTTCTCCCCTAAATAAAGCCCTCACTTTCCTGCGCATTTCTCTCACTGAATAAAAAGCTTAAAAACTTTAAAAAAAATGTAAAGACCATAAACATCCAAATGATCTTCAAACAAGTCAACTTGAGAAGCTACACATATCTTTCTTCTAGTTTATTGCCTAACCTGCTTTGACTTTAAAAAATTCTTTTTTATAAAAAAGATTTATATATTTATTTGAAAGGCAGAGCTACAGAGATAGAGGGAAAGACAGAGAGATCTTCCATCCACTGGTTTACTCCCCAAATGACCACAACAGCTGGGGCTGGACCAGGATGAAGCCAGGAGCTTTGTCTGGGTCTCCCACATGGGTGGCAGGGACCCAAATATTTGACCATCTTTCAGAGCTTTCCCAGGCACCTCACAGGGAGCTAGCTAGACTGCAGCACAGCAGCCAGAACTCAAACTGGCACACACATGGGATGTCCGCATTGCAGGCGGCTGCTTAACTTGCTGAGCCACAATGCCAGCTCCTTAACCCTTTCAGAAAAAAAATTATAACCAATTAATAAAGCTTAAAGTAAAAGAAATTAGAATTAATATCTTTGCTTTGAAATTATAATTTGGTATAAACCAGTGACTAAACTACAAATGCCTCTTTAGAAAAACTGTCTTCAACAGCTGAATTCCCCCTTGAAGGATGAAGACTTAGCACAAGTGACCGTGAGCAGAATGTGCTTTCAGACTCTGCAGAGTCGCTGGACGTCTCTGCCAATGCATCCAGGAAGCTCCCCTGCAGGCCACTGGCCTTGTTCTTGCCTGTCTCCCCCACATCTGCAGCCCTCCAGCCTGCACTCACTCGGTCTCCCTATACACTGGTTGCCGACAGCAGTCATATGGGAGAGTTCCCTTTCAAGGAACCAAGAACAAGACAAGAATGGTTATAAATTATCTACTTTTATTTGCCATTATAAAAATCAGGATTCCTTGCATTTAAAAAACATCTGTTGGTTTGGTGGCTCAGTTTTACATAAATTAATTCCTGATGTTGGTTTGGATCTCCTTTATCTATTGCTTTTCTGGTTAATTCTGGAAAGGACTAGGAGTACTAGAAACTGGCTTCCTACTGACAGCACCAGGGTTCTCCAGGGGCCTTTGGTGGGGCCACTAAGAGAGTGTCATTCAGGAGGTGAGACCATAGATCCAGGGTCTGACTGCCATGTGAATCTCAAACTCCAAAAAGAATTTGGGGCACACTGATTCTTTTTTTTTTTTTTTTTTTTTTGACAGGCAGAGTGGACATGAGAGAGAGAGACAGAGAGAAAGGTCTTCCTTTGCCGTTGGTTCACCCTCCAATGGCCGCCGCGGCCAGCGCGCTGCGGCCGGCGCACCGCGCTGATCCGATGGCAGGAGCCAGGAGCCAGGTGCTTTTCCTGGTCTCCCATGGGGTGCAGGGCCCAAGCACTTGGGCCATCCTCCACTGCACTCCCTGGCCACAGCAGAGAGCTGGCCTGGAAGAGGGGCAACCGGGACAGAATCCGGCGCCCCAACCGGGACTAGAACCCGGTGTGCCGGCGCCGCTAGGCGGAGGATTAGCCTAGTGAGCCGCGGCGCCGGCCGGGGCACACTGATTCTAACAATACATTATCCTTTTTATTTTGTGTCTGCTCAAAACATGTTCAAGTTGTCTCAAGAGGCAAAAGGAAGCCAGAGGAGCCTCCTACTGTCTTCTCCTCCGTCCTCATCTCAGGAGAGCTTGCTCACCTTCCTTACCCCAGACAAGTCACTTGAGCTCAGAGACCTTCCCTGTCCTGCATGTCCCATGTGCCTTGTACTTTGTCTCTACTCACGCAGAAGCTGAGATTTTACATAACTACAAAATACTTCGACTTTGACGGAACAAAACCTGTAAGTTGTACTAAAGTGGATATAAATAAGATCTACAGTCCATCTTTTTGGGTTATTCTCCTCTCTGAACTCAGTGAGATTTGACTCACTCATGAGGTCCTGCAAAGACGAGGAAAACCACTTTTTCCTGAGGCAGCTAGGGACAGGGCTGGCATCCGTGTTTCCTGCGTCAAGGCTCTGGCGTGTGGCCTGGCCTCGCGGCTCACTCTGCTGCACACTGACCTGGGAGAGGTCCTGAGTTTTCACAGCTGGCATTTCCTTATTTGAAAAATCAGAAAGCCCTGGGATGTCACTCCTCATCCCAGTTACTTGCTTGTGGGTCTTTGGTTCATTCATATTTGACACAAACCCAAAAGAAAGCGACCTCTTGGTCATTTTCATCAAGAGATTCAAACACAAAATTCAAGTTAAACCTGAGAGACAGCTCACCTCTGGCATGATTTCGATCTTCTCGTACCGACGTTTGAAGGGCAGGGCAAGGACCTCGGCCCGCCGATAGGACATGGCCGGGGGCTGGCAGTCGATCATGAGGTCCATCCTGTGGGACTGGGCTGGGGGTGGCTGGGTGTACTGCTCAGGACAGACCACGTGCAGGGGCTGGAGAAACAGCAGAACAGGGTCACGGCAAAAGGCAGGGAAGCAGAGGAGGCTGCAGTGCAGAGCAGCCAGGTCAGAGGGCTGGTTCCTCTCTCACTCTGGCTTCCTGATGGCTCAGACTCACTGTTTTCACGCCACCTCGAACTCTCGTCCTCTCAAACCCAACCAACCAGTGAGCAGATGGATGTGTGTGTGTACGTGTGTATATGAGGGGAGCAGAATAAAAACTTCAAGGAAAACCCCTGAACTGCCAGTCATACTGATGAGTGAAGGATTTATTGCCTCAGTTTGCTTTTATTTTTTCTACTCTACAAAGTAATTTCCATGGTAACATCCATGTGTTTACTCTTAGCTGGTCTGTCTCTAGGCTCCTTTAGGGCACAACTGTTGGATGCTCCTGGCTGGCTAGCAAGGGTTGGAACTCTTCGTGCTAGTGTGTAGTTCTCGTTTAAAGTTTCTTCTGGAAGTAGGCCAACTGGTATTAGGTGGTAGGCACTGGTTATGTCCCATGCTCAGCTCTGCATGACAATGAATCAGAGTTAGGAAATTTTAGACAAAATGTCTTTTTTGTCATCTTCAAAGAAAAAAAATTAGCAAACCAATGTTTACTTCAGACAAGTACCACACAACTGAAAACTAATGTTGGAAGTCCACAGGTCACTGTATTGTTCCTGTGTTTATTACTTAAGAGTTTGAACCAAGCCACAAGGTCCTTAAAGAGTAAGGTTTTCCACCAGGTTAAGCTTGCTGGATATAAAATAGCACTTGCTCCTTAGGACTCGTACGTCTTTTGCTAGTCTTCCTGACTTGGCTATTGTTTCAGAGTCTCCTCCCTCCACAATCATGGCCTAACAGCTTCTTCCAGGGTTTCTGCTCCTAAAGCGGAGACCAGATGGCCTCCAGGTTCAAATGTTAGCACATGACCAGAGGGGTGGGAAGAGCATCCGGTTAGTTTATTGACTGGGATTTGAAGTTACTGAGTAATGAAAACAAGCTATAAATTATTTCTCCCAGTACAGTGATGAGCACACAGTGGGGTGTAAAATCATTCCAGCTAGGCCAAAGCTGGCTACAGAAAAATATTCTTCCCTGTACAGCAAGTAATTAGTGATTACCAGAATCCATTCTCCCCACCTTCCTCAGGCTCTTTAGCTTTTCAGCTATTTTTAGTTACCTTATTTTATATAAGGGCCTCTTGTCTTGGGGTCAAAATTCTGTGAAGAGGAGGAAAGAGAACTTCTCATCTAGGCCAAAAAATGGAAGGAGACCGTCACGCCTCTCTGAATGACTAGGTGAGGAGGCAAGAGGTAGCGCCAGGGCATCCTTGGAAACAATGAGGCTATAGAAAACCAGGAATTCTCCTCTCTGTTCTAAGCTGGCTTCCTTGCTGATTCCCACAGCCTGCCCACTCCCAGTCGCCGGGAAGCTCACCAGGTGAGGAGTAACTGGCCTGCGGCAGTGCCTTTGTCTCCCTCCTCTGGCTTTCTCTTTCTGCGCAGAGAGCCTTCCTTTCCTTCCTTTTATCTACTACTTCACCCCAACTACTTCCTCCCTGTCTGTATGGAAGAAGATGCAAAATGAGCCAAGAACAACAACAAAACTCAAACTGAAAAAAAAAAAAAAACCCAACATGTGATGCTAGACCTTGCTACACTATACTGCCTGTCAGCTCAGTGAAACATGTTTCTAGAATGACTTTTTTGAGGAATGGAAGGAAGATGGATAGTTTTTTTTTTTTTTTTTTTTTTTTTTAGTGGACAAAGATGGTCCTCAACAAAAATAATAGACTCTTTATGCTTTCTTTCCCTTTCCTTTTTGATTTCTTTCGAATGGAAATTTTCTTCAGGGTGTAAAGGTCAGTAGGTGACTTTTAAGTTTGAAGGGTAATGAGTGCACGTCCCAGCATTCTGCAGACATTTGAGAGAAGAGGGAGACAAGAACCTGAGTGCAGCTAGACACCCGTCCACTCACACCACAGAAGCACACACTCCACAGTGACTTAACCACACAAACACACAAGCAGTTTCCTTCAGTACCTGCACTTCTTTAAGCAATTTAGACACCTGGATGAAATTCAGCCGTGTGTCGATGGGGCAGTATATGCATTTCATGGCCAAGGGCTGGTAGGGAGCCAGTGCTTCCAGGTAGGAGAAGTCCGGTTCTAAGCAAAGTACAAAAAGGAATTTCAAAATGCAAGCAAGGCTGATGAAGTCAGGGCCAAGCAGATGGGCAGCACAGTGAATAAGTCAGTGAGTCCTGTGCAGCGACGGGAGGAAAGGAGTTCCAAATAAGGAGAGAGGCGGGATGGACCTGCACGTATAGGTTCAACATTTCCAGCCCGGAGAAGCAGATGAATGAGGGGATACACAAGTACATGGAGGAGAAGGCAAAGCTCTTATGTACAGCAACTAAATATAAAACAAATGATGACTTTCAAAAAAAATCCCACTTGGTAATCATCACAGTAATAATTTAGTCAGATGAGAATCATCAATAAATACTAAAAATGTAGATAAAAATTTGAGGAACAAGAGAATATTTACATTCTCAAAGTGTTCCCTACAAAATACTGCTTAAATACAAAGAAAAACAATGACTTCACAGTGTGGAGCACAGCCTGGCACAGACCACGTGACTCACATCATGTCATGTGCCCAAAGTCAACACTCAGATGTGAGATAAATCAGCATCATGGCCCCCTGCTGACAGGACACACCTAAGAGGCAACAGACTAGACTCTGAGCCCACATCACACAGGCTTCTGCTAGGACTATTCCATTCCTCCTGCAAGCCCAGCACAGTAACTTCGCCAGTGTCTCAGAACACCTGACAGAACTTCCAGATACTGGGGTTACCACCTCCAGTAGATATTTCCTTAAAAATACCCAGAACCACCTCCACCCCTCCTCCCCACAATGAGGCAAGAACAGGCCACCCACAACTGGCTCCCTTTTCTCATGTACAGTCAACATAGCACAAACAGAAAAGGTGGCTTGAAACTTCTTTCTGTCTCACGCTATTGGATGTCAGGAGTGACAAAGCTCCTGGTCTGGAAGCCTAACAAGCCAGTTTAAATGTAAGTTCATTACCCAGAGTTTTGTCACAAATGATTTTATAATCCTTGATTTCTAAAGAAAAATTTACTACAGAAAAATTAACACTGAAGTCAACCCCTCTTATTGTACCCATGTCAGTACCGTAGCCATTGTCAACCAGAGAGTCACAACTCATTCAAAGAAGCAGGAAAGATCAACTGCAAACAACGTTCTCTTGTTAGTAAACTTCTGGCAATGGTGAATAAACGTCCCATGGCCTGACTTCCTTTGCATTTACCCAAAGCCGGCCTGAGAAGAGAAAGCCTGTGCCTGATGACTGGGAGCTCTCCCAGCACTTTCAGCTCAGCTGTGATATTAGTAGGAGGTGGCTAGGCCATGGTGGCCTTCTGTTGGGCGATTTCACAGAACACCAACATCAAACAAGCCCAGTTAGTGGCCACAATGGACCCAGACTAGGAAGACCTCTTGGTAATCATGACTGAACACAAACCATCACATGGTCTCAACCACAAAACAGGCAAACACTACCTACACTATCCTGAACGCCAGTCTTCTTCTGTTCTAGATAGGAATCACTGAAAAGCCCAACTGTAGAATTTCTTACAGTTCCTACTTTAGAACGAAGGCCCAGATCCACTAACCACCTCAAGTCACTTTACCACCCCAGATCTTACAGGAAGGTCTTTTGATCATGTTTATACCCATAGTAAGTGTTCCTCTCAAGGCGATGGGGCCAGCAACCCAACTCTGACTACAGATGTGTCCCTGGTCTAGGGAGGAGAAAGCTGTCTAAATTCCATGGGAGGCACCTTACTAGGTGCTCTCATATAGCACTTTATAGTAAGTGCCCCAGGGCAACCCAAGGAGCTGGTGATCAACAGTAAAGGAGGGTGAGGCTTGCTGAGGGGAGCTGGCTTAATTACAGAATACAGCAAGTTGGGTTGAACTTTTTTACTTGTAAGATTTTGAAAATCAATGCTGTCTGAAGACTTTACATTGCTAAAATGTAATAGTGATTAAAGAACATCCCTACTTGACCTTATTAAAGGATTTGTTTGTCCTGAGTGGTTTGTCTCCAAGAAAAAAACTGCAAGACAAAGAAAGACAAAGACCCATGTGGATAAACAGTTTCAAAAGGTTAAAACAAATCTGACTACTGGAATTTTAGTAGTACTTGAAATGACTCATGAAATCCTATCAAAAAGCTGTTCAGTAGAATTCCATCTCAGGGAAAAATCTTCAAAAACAGAAATAGGAGCCTATGTTGAGGTGGAGCAGGGTAAACTGCTGCTTGCAATAACAGCATCCCATTGTGGAGTGCCAGTTTGAGCCCCAGCTGCTCTGCCTAATGAACCAGCCTCCTATTAGAGTGCCTGGGAAGGCAGCAGATCATGGCCCAGGTACTTGGGCTCCTGCCACTCATGTGGAAGGCCAGGATGGAGTTCTTGGCTCCTGGCTTTGGCCTGATCCAGCCATGGTTGTTGAGGCCATTTGGGTAATGAACCAATGGATGAAAGATCTCTCTTTCTCTGTCACTCTTTCAGAAAAACAAAGAAACAAAAAAAAAAACCCACAGAAATAAAAGCTGTGTTCAATACACAGTTATCTAACAGGCCATGTTGCTTTACTCTCTTTTCCTTATAAGTTTCTCATTCTTTGGTACATACAAGAGAATCAGGTTCATGTCTATGCCTTAGATTATGATGAAACCCTTCCTGGGTCCCATGTGGAAAGACCACCATGGTCCCAGTGGAAAGAAAAAGCAGGGTTTTGGTTGTTTTTGAAATTTACCTGTGAATATAACAGTATTGAGACTAGATTTTCCCCAGAGCTCCATGAAATGGACCACGTCGCCAAACCGGAGGGAAGGGTGCCCGGTGAACACCACACACGGCTGCCTGAAATCATTGCTGAAGTCTCCATGGATGCTGGGGTAGTGCTTCAGCTTGTTGGTCTGAATGAGCTAGAAGACATAAGAAAAGAAGAAGAGATGTTAGTCTGCCTAAAGGAAGAACCAAAGCCCAAGGGGGTATGTACAGCTGAATTAAACACATCACCAGAAACAAGAAGACAGAGGATGAGAGACAGTATCTGCAACAGACACACCTCAGAGAGGACCATCACTCAAAGTTTACAAACTCTTCAACTCAGCAAGAAAGCAAAGAACTCAATTTAAAAACAGGCAAAAGGCCTGAATAGACACCTCATCAAAGAAGATATGTAGATGCAAACCAGCATCATACACCACTAGGGAAATGCAAATTAAAACAATAAGATAGATGCTACTAATCACTTAATCACATGACCAAAATCCAAACATCAACACAACTGATGTTGGTGAGGATGTGGAAAAACAAGAACCCTCGCTTATTGCTCGTGGGAATGCAAAATGGTACGGCTACTTTGGAAAAAACAGTATGGTGGTTTCTTACAGAACTAAACATGCTTTTTTCATATACTCCACATATCATACTACTACTTGGTACTTACCCAAAGAAATTAAAAACTTATGTTCACTACAACATCTGCACAGACATTTCCAGCAGCTTTATCCATTAACTGCACTAACTTGGAAACAATCAAGATGCCATTTAGCAGGTGAATAGATACACTGTGGTACACCAAGGCAATGGAATATTATTCAGAAGTACAAGGTGATGGGCTATCAAGCTCTGAAAATATACGAAAGAACCTATTACTAAGTGAAAGATGAAATCTGAGAAGGCTACATACTAATAAAACTTCAGTGAAATGACCTTTTGGAAAAGGCAGAACTATGGAGACAGTAAAGAGGCCAGCGGTTGCCAGGGGCTGGGGCAGGGGAGGGATGATTAGGCAGAGCACAAAGGATTTCAGGCTGGGGAATCTATCTGTATGCTACTTTTTTTTACATTTTTCTTTTTTTGACAGGCAGAGTTAGACAGTGAGTGAGAGAGAGAGAGGGAGAGACAGACAGACAGACAGACAAAGGTCTTCCTTCTGTTGGTTCACCCCCACCAAATGGCTGCTCCAGCTGGCGCGCTACACCGATCCGAAGCCAGGAGCCAGGTGCCTCCTCCTGTTCTCCCATGCAGGTGCAGGGCCCAAGCACTTGGGCCATCGTCCACTGCACTCCCGGGCCATAGCAGAGAGCTGGCCTGGAAGAGGAGCAACCGGGACAGAACTGGCGCCCCAACCAGGACTAGAACCCGGGGTGCCGGCGCCGCAGGTGGAGGATTAGCAAAGTGAGCTGCGGCGCCGGCCTATCTGCATGCTATTGTGATGAATCCATGTCATTATACATTTGCCCAAATCCACAGAATGCACAACACCAAGAATGAACTCTAATGCAAACTGTGAGACTTATGGGTGTACTTGTCCAAGTTCACCAGTGTAATAAAAGTACCACCTGGCATGGTTGTGGATTCTGGAGGAGGCTCTGTGTGTGCAAGAAGGTCGTATACAGGAACTCTGTGTACTTTCTGCTCATTTTTGCAGTGAACCTAAAACTGCCCTAAAAAATAAAGCCCCACACAGATATTCCTTGACGTTCAATGGAGTTATATCCTGAAAAACTATCTTTATGTCAAAAACATACTTAATACACCCAACCTCCCAAACATCCCAGCATAGCAGCACAATACAGGAGATACAGACCATTTGGGAGCTACAGGCTCACTGCTGCCCTGGCATGGCCAGACGGTATTGTACTGCATTTTGCTAGCTCAGGAAAAGATCAAAACTCAAAGTATGCTTTCTACTGAATATCACAACCACTGCAAAGTCAAAATATCTAAGGTGAACCATCACAGGTTGGGAACTGTCTGTACAAAGTCATTCAAATTAGCCAAAGTTTTCATTTAACAATGTGACTTTTGGAACAGATGAGAAAGGCAAGTCCTTTTAACATTGACAGACTTCCAGAAACTTGTTTCATAGCTTCCTGACACTGCCAGCTTGGCCTGAAGTCCTCAGTATCATGCATTGTTTAGAATACAATTAACTTTCCCAACATTTGCGAATCACCAGGTCCTGGCAACAATAAATACATTCCTCACATGAGAAGCTGTTGACTAGTACAGGAAATCCTCCTGAGAAGTCAGAGCTGTGTTAAGTTACTATGGCAACTTAGCAAAGACAAAGACCACACTGGCTTTCAGAGAAAGTTGGGAGATTTTTTTTCCCTCAGGACAGAGAGAGCTGTATTAAGAAGTAGGCCAAACACCACCTCAAATTTGTCTCTAGGGTGTGTATTTTTTAATTTACTTGTATGTTTATTTCAGACAGATATAGATGGGGGGGTGGAGGGAGGCGGGAAAGGAAGGAGAGTTGGGGAGAGGGAGAGGGAGAGAGAGAGAGAGAGAGAGAGAGAATGAATGAATGAATATCCTATCCTCTGGTTCATTCCCCAAATGTCTGTGATGGCTGGGGCTGGTGTAGGCTGAAGCTAGGAACTCAACCCCCGTCTTCCACATGGGTGGCAAAGACTTCACTTCTTCCCAGGGTGAGCATCAGCAGGAAGCTAGAATCAGGAGTGGAGCTGGGACTTGAACACAGGCACTCTGATATGGGATATAGGCATCCCAACCAGCAGCTTAACCACTAAGATATGTGCTCACCTCCCCTAAAACCAAAAGAGTTTTTGATCAATGCTAGGTGACACACTCCCAGTGTCAGGCCTGTTTCATGATAACACCATAAACAGTTATAACCACAGATGGCATCTGTGACACTGCTCAGGAACTGCCTGCTGGCTAAACCCTGTGCCTGCCTCCTCACTTCAGCAACAAAAAGTCAGATGAAAAACACCAGACTTCATAGACCCTACGTATCAATGAGGTCGAAGCAGCACTGCCCTGAGATAATATATTTAATGGATAAAGAAATGGTCTGTGACATGGCTTAATCCTGTTAGCAACCCAGGGGGACCAGTCAGCAACTTCAAGTTCAAATAAAGTCATCCCAATAGTGAGGATGTGGCTAGAGTGGGTGAGCCCCAAATAGAAGGCAAATTCTATTCATTTTAGAATTTTATCTTTAGTTAGAGAGACGTGAGTTTATCAGGAAGATGGAAGTACTACCCTGGAGATTTTAATCAGTTGTTACATGCTTGGGTGGGATATTAATAGTAAACTTGGAGTGAACAGTGGATTCTGACTTTTTTTCCCAGCTGTACTACAGTCTTTACGAAGTTCATGGAAAATGTACAGTAAGAGAAAAATTTATGCATGGATTAAAAAAATTTTACACCCAAATAAACATTTTTAAATCAAATTTTCCATAAACTTTTTTTTATAACCTGTGTGGCCAAACTCATTAGTCATCCCAGTTAAGTGGGTAAGAGGCTGTCTACAGGAGTAAGTCTACTATACCCACAGATGTCAAGAAGATGAATGGGATTCTAACAATAGCAGCAGGCCTTTGTACACTCAAGTCCCTTTTTTAGGCACTACCAATCGTTTCTGTAGCTCTACTGATCAATGAATTGAAATTAAGATAAATTCATATTTTTTTCAACCAGCTCTACTTTTCTGGCTGATTTAACTACATTTGACCACTGGAAAAGACGCTGTAGGGCAGGAATTCTGTATGGTAATTTGTAATCAGTGCTAAGAGCAAACCCATATTTTCTTATGGACACTGTTAACTATACTGAAGGTCTACCTTTTTTTTTTTTTTTTTTTTTTTGACAGGCAGAGTGGACAGTGAGAGAGAGAGAGAGAGAAAGGTCTTCCTTTTACCGTTGGTTTACCCTCCAACGGCCACTGTGGCCGGCACCCTGTGGCCGGCACACCGCGCTGATCCAAAGCCAGGAGCCAAGTGTTTCTCCTGGTCTCCTATGCGGGTGCAGGGCCCAAGCACTTGGGCCATCTTCCACTGCACTCCCGGGCCACAGCAGAGAGCTGGACTGGAAGAGGGGCAACCAGGACAGAATCCGCCCCCCCCGAGCGGGACTAAAACCCGGTGTGCCAGCGCCACAGGCAGAGGATTAGCCTATTGAGCCACAGCGCCAGCCTGATGGTCTACCTTAATAATGACAAGTGTATTTCAGTAACCCTGATGGTACCACTATGGTCTATTTGTATTCCTAACCATAAATGGGACAAGGTCATCTATGACATACAAGTATGTGTGTGTGTAAGCATATGGTAACTCTCTTAGAAAAAACAAGTTCTAACGAAAGCCTAGCTGTTACTACAGGAGAGGAAAACAGACTTTTAATGCAAAGTCCACCAAAAAATATGTTTGTCACATTCAATTGTGTGACATTAATTTTACTGTGGTAATGACATAGCTTACAAAAATTCTGGCTGCTATAATATTACTGAATATGAGGACAGAAAACAACCTTCTTTATAACTTTCCATCCAGTATTCTGGTTTGTAAAAGACTTGTCCTTCAGAGTAGGAAAATAGCAGTTAAAATAATTAGCAGGACATTTTGTTGCAATTTACTCTGTGTCAGTTAATTGTGAAACAAACAAAACCAGTAAATCCCTAAATATACACATCTGCACAACATGATCTCAGTGAACGAGGCTCTACCTGATGAAGAGATATAAATTAGACTATCACAGAACTTAGTCCATGAGTGAGATAGTCATAGTCAACATGGTTATATTACAAAATAGCGTGACCATTAAAATCAAGAAATTAACACTGATAAGAGACTTATTCCTCCGTATCTGAAAGGGAATGGTTCTAAGATCACTCTGCAGTTATCAAAATTGGAGATGCTCAAGTCCCTTACATCAATGGTGTGGTATTTGCACAGAGCCTACGCACAGCCTCCCCTATACTTGATATCATCTCCAGATTACTTATAATACCTAATCAAATATAAATGCTATGGAAATAGTTGCTATACTATATTGTATTGATTATTGGTCACTGATTATTATCTGATGGACAGAGCTCCAGTCTGCTGGCTCATTTCCCATATTATTAAAAGAGTGAGGACTGGGCCAGGCGGAAGCTGGGAATCTGGAACTCCCATGAGAGTGGCAGGAACCCAATTACTTGAGTCATCATCACTTTTCCCTGAGTGTACATCAGCAGGAATCTGCAGTCAGGAGCCGGAACAGGGTATCAACCCCTGACACTCTGACAGAGTACACAGGTGTCTCTAAGGGAATATAAATATTCAGTACATACAAAAATTCTTTTCCTGTATATTTTTAATCCAGTTAGTTGAATCACAGAACCCAGTGATACAGGAGGACAACTGTTCTGCAGTTCATTGGTGTACCCCATTCCAACTTGACCAGCTTAATCACTGCCTTTACTAGCAAACAAGTAAACAAAAAGCTTTTCTTCTGTTCCTAGACCCAGCCCACAGTCACAGGGTGAATCTAACTGTCACATCTCTTCATTCTCTTAGCAGGTCCTTAGTCTTCCCTTGTCCTCTTAGTCTTTGACATTTTTGAAAAGTTCAGGGTAAGTTACTTTGCAGAAGGTCCCTGAACTTCAGTCTGATTGCTGTCTTCTCATTTAGGTGACATATATTTATCAAAACTATCAGAAATTACACTGTGCTTTCTCAAAAATTCATATAAGAGGCACATGTTGATTAGTCCAATTATTGGTGATGTTGATTTTGATCACAGGTGTATCAGGTTTGCCCAAACTGAGGGGACTATTTCTTTCCTGCAATAAGAATTTTGTGGGGGCATATCTTGAGGCATACTTGGGCATACCAAGTTCTGCTTAAAATGTTCTTCTTCTGGTTTTAGCACCCACTGGTGATTCTTGCAGGAATAAATTCTTACTATGATGACTGCTAAATGATGGTTTCCTCTTCTTTTTTTGAAAATTAAATTATTTATTGGAAGGTAGTTTTACAGACTAAGGGAAAGACTACAGAGAAAGGGAGAGACAGAAAGGTCTTCCACTTACTGGTTGACTACCATATGGCCATAACAGCCGCAGCTGGGCCAATCTGAAGTCAGGAGCTTCTTCTGGGTCTCCCACATGAGTGCAGGGGCCTGAACACACTGCTTTCCCATGCCATAAGCAGAGAGCTGGTAGGAAGGAAGAGGAGCAGCCAGGACACAAACTGGCACCCATGTGGGATGCTGGCGTCAAAGGGGAAGGCTTAGCCTTCTACACCACAGCACTGGTCCTTCTATGAGTCTTTTCTGTGTTAATTATGTGGCATTCTAGTGAATAAAGAGCTTCTCCTCCTCTCTCATTTACCTCTTTATCTCACTATGGACTCAAGAGTTTGTCATTCTACGGGTCATAGTCATAGTTATTCTGATATTCTGGTGACCTCATTTGTGGCCATTTGACATGCTCCCATTGTTTTCTGAGCCTCATTTTATATTTTCTGAAGAGGCCTGGTTCCTTTTAGTAGAGAATGATATTTACAAAGATCCATGTGCTAGATGTGTTCACTGGCTAGTGGAGTGTTAATGCTTCAGAGTCTCTTGGTGGACAGAGCCAGGAAAAGATATATATGAACTTATATGTGTATTTGTGTACAAATACACACACAACTACATTTCTTTCTGTGTCTATCTACACAGATTTAAAACCTGAGTTCATACCAATACAACCAATTCAATATAATCCAACACAAAAGGATTAACTCTTTCCATATCATTAACTCTCTTTATTTCTTGTTACTTTTTTTTTTTTAAAGATTTATTCTATTTATCAAAAGTCAGAATTACAAGGAGAGAGGGAGAGATAGAGAAATCTTCCATCCACTGGTTCACTCCCCATATGGCCACAGCAGCCAGGACTGAGCCAGACTGAAGCCAGGAGCCTCTCCCAGGCTTCCCGTGTGGGTAAAAGGGCCCAAAGACTTAGGCCTTCCTCTGCTGCTTTTCCAGGTGCATTAACAGTGAACTGGATAGGAAATGGAGCAGCCAGGACTCAAACTGGAGCTCATATGGGATGCTAGCGCGTTAGGTGGTGGCTTAACCCGTTAAACCTTAATGCTGGCCCCCATACACTTTTTTTTATAATGAACACATGAACAAACCTATTCACACATCAAGAAACAAAAGCATTACTAGCTCTTTAGAAATCTGTGTTTCCTCCTAATCATTACTATCCCACCCTCACCTAAGGATAAATATTATCCTGGCTTCTTATGATTCATGTTTTTAAACTTTTACATACATAATATTACATAGGTTAGTTTGTCATGTTTTTAAATTTTTACATAAATAATGTCACACTATATGTATTCTTTTATATCTGGCTTTGTCCTTTCACACTGTTTGTGAACTTCATCTACACTGTTGCATTGGGGTTTGTTTATTCTCATTGCCCACCTTCAGTTTTTGTTTTTCTATTTGTAATACTTCTATTCACACTTACTCTCACTGATGTAAGGTATTCCACTGTGAGAATGTACTACAAAATCTATCCCACTGCAGGCCAGCATTTGGGCATGTATTCTTATTATTACCAAGAATTCCATGATGCCTGTGCACTTCTGTTCAATACATACCTTTAGGAACAAAACTGCTGAGGCACTGAGTATACCATACAGCTTTGGCAGACATTGCCAGACTTCTGAAGTGTCCAAATCTGATAACATTAAGTTCATTACAGTATGTTCATATTATGCTATGGAATATTAGGCAGCAGAAATAATAATATGAATCACAAAGAAAAGTATCCACAATACACCATTTGGTTAAAAAACCAAATGGAAACAAGCCTGGACATTCAGCTACATAAAAACTTTTATCACTAAGTATAATACCTAGTGAAATAAGCCAGTCCCCAAAAGACAAATATCATGTTTTCCCTCATCTGTGATAACTAATACAGTGCAAAAAATGTAATGTAGATGAGTGAAATCAACATTTTGAGATCTGATTATTGTTTAGAGTCCTTGTCTCTACTGTTGAGGAATAGTTATTTTTTCTTCTTCTTACTATTTGTTGAACTGTCAACTTGGTGGAAGGTTAAACTTATGGTTATAAAATAAACTGAAAACATGTCACTGTAAAAAATAAAAGAGTAAGAAAAGAAGGAGGAGAGAGTGTGGGAGCATGGGCGGGATGGAGAGTACACTGGGAAGTATCACTATGCTCCTAACTCTGTACATAAGAAATACATGAAATTTGGTCACCTTATATAAATAAAAAAATATTTAAAAAACAAAACAAACAAACCAAAAAAACCCATTTATCAGTTCTCTGAGGGGAGGGGAATTTTTTTTCTTTCTTTTAAACAGAACTATTTTCATCTTTAAAAATTTGTCAAGAAACACTTATATATATGATTATATAACTAACTGGAAAAAACCTTTGATGATAGGTTAATGTATTACTCCAAAAAGCTAGCAGTAGACATTAGAATAAAGTTTCTCACTCAGTCCCTAGAACAGAGGGAGGTTACAGACGGTGTAGACATCACAGTACTATCATACTAACAGAAGGAGAAATGATGCTTTAGTCAGAGTATTTTACTGTACCTTACCTGGGAAGCAATGGATGCATAAATTTGCATAGGGGTATTTTTCACTTACTGACCCACTGTCCCCATTCACACTGAGTTATATGCATTTCCTTTCTACCCTGACCCAATAATTCTATTTCTTACCTCTGCATGAGGAAAAGGTGGTTCTGGGAGATACACCTTACTCTGTTTGTTGTGACAAAGCCTTTAAAGAGGAAAAACAGAGAAGCACGTTAAGAAGGCCATACTGTTGCATTTGGTGCCACCTAATGGCAGCAGCACAAGTAACACAGTTTATTTAAACATTTTCAGCCAGTGAAACTCACTGTCAATTAAAAACCAGTCCCTACGCAGCACTCAGGACACAGGGTTTTTGTGTGCAATTTTTTAACCTTTGAAATTCCCAACACATTTCCTTTTTTAAAAAAATAAACTTGTTATGCATAAAGTCAAGAAATTAACATTAACATATTACAATTAACTAAATTCCAAACTTTATTCAGATTTCACCAGTGTTTCCACTCATTTTTTTTTTTTTTTACTATTCCAGGGTCCAATCCAAGATGTTATATTGAATACTGTTGCTATCAGGTTTTTTTTTTTAAAGATTTATTTATTTATTTGAGAGGTAGAATCACAGAGAGAGGGAGAGACAGAGAGAGAAATCTTCCATCTGCTGGTTCACTCCCCAGATGGCCACGATGGCTGGAGCTGCATGGGTCCAAAGCCAGGAGCCAGGAACTTCCTCCAGGTCTCCCATGCAGGTACAGGGACCCAAGGACCCGGGCTATCCTCTACTGCTTTCCCAGGCCATAGCAGAGATGGATTGGAAGTGGAGCAGCCGAGACTCGAACTGGTACCCACATGAGATGTCGGCACTGCAGGTGGTAGCTTCACTCGCTACACCAAAGGGCTGGCCCCGTCATCTGTTTTGAGGGGAAAACCTTTACCTTTTTCAGAGACATGGCTCTATGTGCACATGCACTGTTTCATTAACAGCAGAGCTGCCAACTCTAACTATGGCGACTGTTTCAGGTAATCTACGATTTTTCCTAGTCAGATACAGGTCTACAATATATAGAAGTCTGGACAAAAGAAATGTGGCAAAAAAGCCTGCAACTTAGAAATCAACGTATATGAGTTTTATACACGTATGACTTTGAAGAATTAGAAAAAATGCATATACATTGATGTAGTTTGTTAGAACCTACTTTTAAGAATTCTAACAAAATATCATGAAAGCATTTAAACAATTCCAGTGGATGCTATTTTGAGGGGAATTCAGGTCTTCAAGGCTTGGATTTTGCATTAACTTAATACAAGATAAATCTATTTTTTCCCTACCTCTAGTTAGCTTTAACCTTGACTTCAAAGATATCATTTTATATCCATTTTGTAAGGATATAAATATGGAAGCAAGATACTTTCGCAGAGTTATCTTATCTAAAAAGACACTGGTTCTGTCTTTATTTCAAATGCCAAAAGAGAAGTAAATATAACAGCTTATTTCAAAAGCTATTTGGATTGTTGCTAAGAAAATTATGCTACATTCCTTAGGAGGAGAGAGATTAGGGATGCAGAGAAAATTATAATCTACGGAGAGGTTCTAAAGTCTACCTGCTTCCAAGTATCTGGAGCCAGTTCTGCTAACAGCCCCTCCATATCTCTGTTCCAGAGTCCCCACACAAGTATAATAGAGAACCCCCCCCCCCCAAGCCTTTCTGAAAGGGGTCGAGGAGCCAATGAGAGTTTTTATCTTCTGGTTGTAGCTGCTGGAGTTAGAAGGGAGACCTGTGTTTATTAGGTGTATTAGTTTTTCATCACCATAATAACATTCTTGAGGCTGGATAACCTTATAACAACAACAAAAAAAAGGTTTAATTTGGCTCATGATCCTGGAAGTGCAAGGTTAAGGGCACACATCTGGTGACAGCCTTTTTGCTAGCAGGGTCCCAATGTAGTACAAAGCATCAAATGGCAAGAGACAGGAAATGCGTGTGTCTAACTGGGTATCTGTCTAACCTCTGCCCTTTTCTAAGAGTCATGAGTCTCAATCATGGGTCTCCCCCCTAACAACCTGATGCAGCCCCTTCCAAAGGCCCCTCTTCTAAACATTACAGTCCGATTAAGTTTCTACCCTCTTAACACCTCACAATTGGGATTAAATTTCAATACAAGAAGCCCTGCAGGACACTCATATCAAACTATACCCAAACTACAACATTAATAGGAAAAATGAGGAACAAGCAATGCTTCCAGAATAGTCTCTAACTAGGAGTCTGAGAGACCCTCTTACTCTTTGACAGCCAGGCCTGACAAGGTACATGCTCTTCAGGATAATGCTTACTCATCAAAAGATCAGAGCCCTTCAGGAGCCATTCCTTCTTACCTCCACCCTCTGTGAAGACAGAACACCCAAACAAGGCAGTAAGTAAATGTGCTTTTAGCTTAGAACTGGAGATGACATCAGGATAGCCAAGAGGTGGGTTTCTGCAGGTGTCAAAGCAGGACCACACAAAGGTCAGAGTAGAACCCTTGAGAACAGGAGCCATGTGGCCTGGGAGCCACAGTGGGAGCCACCTAGTGACCTAGGTGAGCAGCTGGGTTGGAGGCTGAAAGCCCAGAGCAACTCTCAGAGCAATGAAGAGGAGAGGGAATAAAACTTCAGAGTAGGCTGTGGTGGTCCTGGGTTGGGGAGCCAGGCCTCACCTAGGTCCACAGTGACTACTTGTGAAGTTAATGCAAATCTGGAGCATCTGTCCACTTCAGTAACTGAGCTCTTTATGTAGGGAGGAAGAGTGCTTTACAGGCAAGTTGTATAAGAAAGGAGAACAAGGTGAAACAGGGAAGCGTGCTCAATCAGTGAGCTGTGAACCTTGTTTCATAAAAGGAATCCCCCTGCCCACCAGCACTCACTGGGATGGCCTGGCTGAGGTTTCCCTAATCCCAATCAGCAACTCTGCTACCTTTGTGAGCCAATGTTGTGCCACAGTGGGTTAAGCTGCTACCTGTGTTGCAGGCATCCCATATCAGGGTGCGGGTTCAAGACCTGGCCACTCTGCTTCTGACCCAACTCCCTCCTAATGAGTGTGGGAAGGCAGTGGAGGATGGCCTGAGTGCTTGGGCCCCTGCACCAACATGGAGACCCAGATGGAGTTGTGTTTCCTGGCTTCAGCTTGGTCCAGCCCTGGCTGGCATTAAAACTGGATAAATTTATTTGGGTGCAAAATGAACGGAAATCCATGTATAGTTTTCTCACAAGAGGTGCTTTCCATGAACTTTCTGAAGATCTCTCTCATATGCAAGGATTTCAAACTTTTTGCACCAAAATAGACTTATCTTTTTATTTTCACCTCCCATTAACTCTTTGATGTACTCTTTGAATGTGTACATGTATCTGTATCAGATTATTTCAAAGTGGTAGGAGGTTTATACAACTGCCTCTTCCTTAATGATAGACTCCTCAAGGTCAGAGACCCTTTTGTTATCTTGAGTGCTTAAAATGTGGTGGCACTTAACAAAGGTTTATGGGTGGAACGACATAGAACTATACACAGAAACAGGTAGAAGTAATTATATGATCACTATGTTTAAGATTTCAGTGATGGACATCAAAGAAGCTTGAGAGAATTGAGAGGTTTCCATACTGCAAAAGAAACAACCAGGAAAGTGAAGAGGAAACCAACAGAATGGGAGAAATTATTTGTAAACTATGCAACCAATAAAGGATTAATAACCAGAATATATAAAGAGATCAAGAAACTCCACAACAACAAAACAAACAACTGAGTTAAGAGTTGGGCAAAGGACTTAAACAGACATTTTTCAAAAGAGGAAATCCAAATCCAACAGACACATCAAAAAATGTCCAGGATTACTAGCTGTTGGGGAAATGCAAATCAAAACCACCATGAGGTTTTACCTCACCCCAGTTAGAAAGGCCTTCATACAAAAATCAACAAACAACAAAGGCTGGTGAGGATGTGGGGAAACAGGTATCCTAACACACTGTTGGTGGGAATGTAAACTGGTAAAGCCACTATGGAGGATGGTATGGAGATACCTCAGAAATCTGAATATAGACCTATCATAGGTCCCAGCCATCACAATCTTGCCTGGGAATTTACCCAAGGGAAATGAAATCAGTAAGTAAAAGAGTTATCTGCATTTCCACGTTTATTGCAGTTCAATTCATAATAGCTAACACATAAAATCAATCTAAGTGCTTGTCAACCGAAGATTGCATAAAGCAATTATGGGATATGCACATTATGGAATACTACACAGCGTTTAAAAAAATGAAATCTGGTCATCTGCAACAAAATGGATAAATCTGGTGAATAAATAAATACTTAATACTGAATAAATAAATACTGGTGATAAATAAATACTTAGTGAAATAAGCCAGTCCCAAAGGGACAAATGCCATATGTTCTCCCTGATCTGTGAGAACTAATAGGGTACGTAAAACAAAATCTGTAGAAGTGAAATTGACACTTCGAGAAGGCATTACTTGAGCTGCCCTTGTCTTGAATGTTGAGAAAGTTTTGTGTTTTTTTTTGTTTTTTGTTCACACTATTTGTTGAACTCTTTACTTAACAATGAGTTAATCATATATGTATAAAGTCAATTGAGGATGTATCTCAGTAAGAACAAGAGTGGGAATAAGAGAGGGAGGAAGAAGTTTCTAACTATAAAGCTGTATAGTTCTGCATACATTCCTATGGACTTACTTCTAAGGGTACAGTTTAAAAACTTGTCATGGGACCCCAAATCCCATTAAGCTCAGTGGTAAAAATGCCATCTTAAGTGTTAAAGTGATCATATTAAGTGTTAAAGTGAACAAATAGATAGGATTAAGTGTTAAAGTGATCATATAAATAGGATCAAGTATCTGGTAATAATAGAATTAAAAAGGAGAGAATGTTCCAACATGGGAAGCAGTCAACACAGCAGGCTCATAGAATGACAGTCGCTTTAAGTAACACTCTGACCTCAGAATCAGCCCTTAAGGCTTCCTGGTCTGGCTGAAAAGTCTATGAGAGCATTTCAGGCATGGAAAGCCAAGAAACTGTGGCAAAAAATGTTCTACATGAAGGACCTGTGAGTGAGATTCCAGTGAAAAGAAGTGGCCATCAAAGAAGGATATACTTTTCTCTGAAGGGAGGAGAGAACGTCCACTTTGCTTATGGCCTTGTCCAAATACTGACAGAGTTTTTGGATTTAAAAGGCTTCCATAGCCTAGGCAGCTCATGTCAAGAGCCTAGGGTGATCACTGACGTCATATATGAGTGTTAATTGTTAAATTAATAACAGGAGTCACTTTGCACTAACTCCCCATGCAGGACCTCTGTCCTTAATGAGTTGTATTATGAGAGTTAACTATAATACTAGTTCTCAGGTTTGGTGTGTGTGTGTGCATGTGTGCAAATTGTTGAAATCTTTACTTAGTAGAGAGTTGGTCTTCTGTGTACAAAGTTAACTGAAAATGAATCTTAATGGAGAATGGGACTGGGAAGGGGAGAGAGCGGGTATGGTGGAAAGAATAACTATATTCCTAAAGTTGTACTTATGAAATTTGTATTCCCTAAAAAATAAATTAATTAATTAATTTAAAAAAAAGCTTGAGAGAAACATCTTGTGTCATGGCATAGGAAGACTACTAAAAGGATATCAATTTGTAATTTATAGGGTTCAAGGTACTCAAAAAGATATTCTGGAAAGTGATGTTCAGTTCTCAAGCAAGAACAGTTCAGTGAATTGTGATTAAGAAAATAATTAAAGGAGAAATGTTTTTTACTACAGTGTACAATTATAAATGATGCTAGTTAGCAAAACATATTAGTATCAAATTCGCCAAAGCATAGATAAACAAATTAGGATAGTTCAGAAATAAAACTTAGTACATATAAAAGTTTAACACACAAAATTAATATAAATCTGTTGAAAAAGTTAAAATTATTTAATTAATAATACTTAGACATGCAATTACTTGGTTTTTGGAAAAAGAAAAAACTAAGTTAATGCTTCTTTTCGCATTATCCAGATAAATAGTTGGGAGGATGAGCAAAAAGGGAAAAGAAACTACAACAAAACTGAAAGAAATTATGCTTAATAATGTACACTTACAGAGGAAAAAATTTTCTAAACATAATTATCAATAGAAGAAATAGTGAGAGAGACTAAAACTATCAATATCTAAAGGCAAAAAGTTTAAAAAAAATACATAAAAAATCAAAGGTCCAAATGCATTGCGGTATCTTGGATTGGATCCTGGAAAATAAAAAGATATTTTAATGAAAAAAACTCATAGAAGTAGAACAAAGATTGGAGTTAATACTAGTTTGTTATTGTTAATTTCTTACCTTTGACAGATATATATGATCAGATGAAAGATTAACATTAGAGGAAACTGAGTAAAAGATATATTGGAACTCTTTGTACAATATTTTTACTTTTCTCTATATTTAAAATTATTCCAAAGCATTATTACTCAAAAACTAGAAAAAAGATCAAAGGCAAAATTCAAATATAGGTGTCAAAATAGGGAAAAAATTCTATAGAAATACAAAAAAAGGTTTATGTCTTTAATATATATATAAAAAAGCTCAAATAAGTAAGAGAAATGGAAAACCTCTACTAAGAAAATGGGTAAAAAGGGAACAATTTACATAAAAATCTTTCTGGAAAGCAATTTAGATTTAGATAATGAACATTAAAGAAAAATTATACCCTTTGTTCCAGTAATCCCACTTTTAGTAATTTACCTAAAGCAGAAGATATTGTCATATAGAAATAGAATGGTATTAATGGAAGATTTATTACTAAAAGCAAAAAATTGGGAAAAGCCCTTCCGTCTAATACTGAGAAAATACTTAGCTAAATTAAACCATACACAAATGATGCACAAGTAATGTAATAATGCAGTTATGTAGAAATTTTTTTCTCAAAGATTTTTTTAAGCTTTAATACTTAATTTTTAAAAAGGATTAAAAAATTAATATTCAGCATGATTCCAATGTAGAAAGAATAAACATATCAGAATGCTTACAGTGGTAAAGTTACTTCTGGATAGTGGAATTATGGTTCAGCGTCTTTACTGTTTTCTATAGCTGTTTTCCCCTCAGAGTAAACATGTATTGCCTGTACTCTCTAAAAATCAGAAATGCAAAAACAACCTGCAGTGCTCTCATTTTATTAGTCCTGAATTCCATCTAATGAGATTTTCTGACAACATGGAACACGACAGGTGAAACATGGACTTGAAGCACACCCACCTGGATGGGACACAGTGCCCAGGGCTCACAGGGCTGGCCCTGGGGATACTTTTTTCCCATATTTTTACTGAGGATTTGGATGGAGAAATTCTCTACCTGCAAGTGGCACTTAGGGTAAACTATTAATTATTCAAGATTGCCTTCCTATGTTGGAGGAAAAAAATCCTGTGTGCGAAGTAAAACTCAGTGGGTACCAATAAGAAGTGACAGTTCTACCGACAAAGATGAACAAAACGCACATGGGATGGAGAAGCCTGAGTGTAAATACAGTGAAGAAAAAGCCACAAAAAGGGAGAAAATGTACTTAAAAGAAGCAGAAACGGGCAACACAACATATGAATATGTTACAACACACAATGTACACATTACTTTTAAATTCGACACTAGTAAATGCTGTGTCCAGTTGGCTAGTGCACTACCGAAAGGGATTAAACTTGCCCTGTACACGGTGCGTGCTGTAGCCGAGAAGGCTGAGAAGGACCATTCTAAGGCACTATCACATATACTGTAAATTACTTTATTTCTCTGCCTCCTTTTCTTGGCTAAGGGAATTAAACCAAACATGCATCTAAATAATCCTAAAAAGATTCACAAACTTTATAATGTTTGAAAATTTGCTGACTCTAAGGTTTGATCAATTTCCTGCTGTACTAAAAATACAGTTTTGTCAAACACCATGTTAATGAAATAGAAAAACTCTAGTTTGTCTTATCAAACTTGGTCTCACACATTTTAGGCAACGTGAGCTTGGACGTGAAAATTTTTTTAGCTTTCAAAATGTCACTTCACTTTGTATCAGGCAGAGGGTAGCATGTAAAATGGTAAATATATAATATTTGTGTGACTGATTCTGAAAGTGTTGGCTGAGTCATCCCTCCCTCCTTGATAACTGCCTTTCTAAACTCTACCAATGTAACATGTTTGGCTTTTAGTAATACAATTTTCTCATCACAGGTATGGAAAAACAACAAAATAAAAGCTTCAGAATAATATGAAAAAAAAGCAGGATATTTTTCTTAGTCCTTGAATGTACTCAAACAAATAGAATTCACAGAGAACACTGACATACCACTCGGCAAAAATCTGGGAAAACTCAAGTGAGCTATTAGCCACTGGGGAGATGAAGTAGAAGGGGACACTGGAGAGTCCAGCAGAGTCAATGTATTGATACAGGCACTCGAGGAGGTCATAGATCACTCCAGAAGGGTAGCAGGGAACCAACACGTTTCCTCCATTTCGGACTGTCAGAGCTAGGAAAGTAGAAGACAGAGGAGAGGAAAAAAAAAAAAAAACACAAACAAAAACCGTATCAAAAGGCAGAATGTTGTACAAGTAGACTGTAACTTTGAAAAGAGCATTTGCATTTGTTTTTGTTTTTTCCTACTTCTGTTCTTGTAAGTGACTCACATGAATAATAACCTGCTCATCTGAAGAACAGCAGCAAAGCAAAGCAATCTCAGTGCTGACAGCTGATTTTTTCATCATAGTCTAAGCCTCTGGGAATAAAGTATACATTTAAGGGCATGTTTTTTGGTTTTTTTGGTTTGTTTGTTTGTTTTGTTTTTTAATTTTATGTATTTATCTGAGAGGCAGGGAAACAGGGACAGACAGAGAGCTTCCATTTGCTGGTTCATCCACCCTATGCTGGCAAGAGGGACTGAAGCCGGGAGCTGGGAACTTAACCCAAGTCTCCCGTGTGGGCGGCAGGGGCCCAACTACTTGAGCCATCATCTGCTTCCTCCCAGGGTGCGCAATCAGGAAGGTAGGTTTGGGAGTGGAGTCAGGACTCAGACCAAGGCACTCTGACATGAAACATGGGCATCTAAACCAGCAGGGCAAATGCCAGCCCCAAGGCTTGGGCTTTAAAGGTTACCAATAGCAGCTGAGTTTCAGGATAGAAACTCTAAGCTCCTTCTCTGATTCCTATAAGGAATCAGGCCCAATTTATTCCATTTAACTCATATCAGTGTTTTCCTTCAATAGGGTTTGTCTATAAAAACAAAAACTTCTCGGGGCCAGCATTGTGGTGTAGCAGTACTGTGGTGACACTGCCTGTGATCTCATCTGGGCACTGGTCCATGTCCTGGTTGCTCCAGTTCTGACCCAGCTCCCTGCTAATGTGCCTGGAAAAGCAGCAGCAGATGGCCCAGTGCTTAGGCCCCTGAGAGACCTGGAAGAAGCTCCTGGCTTTTGTCTGGCCTAACCCAGGCCATTGAGGCCATTTGGGGAGTGAACCATCAGACGGACGATCTCTCTCTCTCTCTCTGTCTCTCCTTCTCTGTCTGTATTTTCTTTCAAATAAATAAAATATATCTCTAAAAAAAATTCTCCATAATTTACTTTAAAAAAAGTATCTACTCATGCTTGTTTTTTGCTTAGTTTCCAAGACAAATTGATTGATGCATATGGCTATTGGATACAGAACATTAAGTCTTTAATGCCTCATATCCTTCTCTCTTCTCAAATCTGATGTATAGGTTCACCCAGATTCTATAACTTGAGTACTGGTATAATTGGTCATTATTAGAGTATGGTAAAATGGCAAAAAAATCAACTTTTGTGGTCATGGCTCAAAAGCCTAGCTTTAGTCTGCCTTGGTCCCAAGCTATAGGACTACAAGTGAGCCCTAAAAACCTTGCTGGACCTCAATTTCTCCATCATTTAAATGAGGGGAATGAATGAGATCAGTGATTCTTAATCTTTAGTTTGACTGAAAACTGTCAGGGATATGTATTTTAAAAATGCAGCTTTTCTCCTGTGTCTCTCTTCCCGAAGAGATTCTGACTTATCAGGTTTGTTGATAGGTTCCTCAAATTTGCATTTTTTTAAAAAAAGATTTATTATTTATTTGAGAGGCAGAGTTACACAGTTAAATAGAGAGGGAGAGACAAAGAGGTCTTCATTTGCTGGTTCACTCCCTAAATGGCAGCAATGGCTGGAGCCAGACCAATCGAAGCCAGGAGCTAGGAGCTTCTCCCAGGCCTTCCACGTGGGTGTTGGGGCCTAAGGACTTGGGCCATCTTCCACTGCTTTCCGAGGCCATAGCAGAAAGCTGGATCAGAAGTGGAGTACCTGGGACTTGAACCAGCACCCATATGGAAATGCCAGCACAGCAGGTGGTGTTTTATCCACTACACCACAATGCCGGCCCCCCAAATCAATTTAATAAAATCACTTTATAACAGGAAATAAAAAGTTCATGGAAAATGGAATTAAAAATACTGGCACTGTAGGCAGAAGCTTAACGTACTATGCCATAGCAGTGGCCCCTCAAATTTGAATTTTTAATAAGTAGTCGTGTTGATCTTAAAGCAAGCAGTTAGCAAACCCACTCTGAGAGACAAAGGATGCGGAATAAAGTTTCTTGAAGTTTAGAGTTCTATTCTTCCTCTATTTGTATTTCTGTCTCAAATAAATCTAAAAAAAAAATGTTTTAAAAAGGGGGCAAGGAGTTTAGCTTACTAGGTTAAGACATTATAAGAGTACTAGGGTTTGATCCCTGGTTCTAGTTCCTTATTCCAGCTTCCTGCTAACATGGATACTGGGAGGCAGCAGTGATGACATAAGTAATTTGGCTCCTGTCACTCACATGAAAAACTGGGACTGAGTTCCCGACTCTTGGTTTCAGTCCCCTGCCTTGCGAACATGTGGAGAGTGAACCAGTGACGACAGTGCTCTCCTTCCCTCTCTCTCTTTGTGCTTCTCAATTAAAAAATGTTTTAAAAACTACACTACTTGAGTCTATGACTCTACATTATAAACAAAAGACAAACCAAAGTCTTTAGTTGAGACCAGTCCAATAATTTTTCCAAGGTAAGAATAAATCATCTTTGGTTTAAAACAGTAAAGGACAAAAACAGACTATGACTATAACATGGGTAAGTGAAATCTCAATGTAAATGTAGAAAGATGACCATTTTGTCTTTCTAGAGCACAAGTATTATCAATTAAAGTTGTCAGAGATGAAGGAGATGAGCTCATATGTGCCTGGGAAAGCAGTGGAAGATAGCCCAAGTGCTTGGGCTCCTGCACCAACATGAGAAACCAGGAAGAAGCTCTGGGCTCCTGGCTTCAGCCTGGCTCAGTGCCAGCCATTGTGAACATCTGGGGATTGAACCAGTGGATGAAAGATTTCTGTCTCTCCTCCTCTTTCATTTATTTCAAATAAATAAAAAAATCAATCTTTATAAAAAAAAAGGATTTCTCGATTTTATTGATAATTATATCCAAAGGAAAATAAATTTCCTCCAGAGAGAAAATATCTCATGCCTCTCAATTTAGTCTTACCCTCAAAGAAGAAAACATAAACCAACCAAAAATTAACGGGGAAAGGATACACTTCTTCATTGTACCACTGTTGTAAATTCAAAATATAAAATGGATGGAGGCTTAAAAGAGGCATCAGAAGATGTGAATGTGAAGGGAAGGGGCAAAGAGCATTATACAAGTAAGGAATCAAAACGTAAGTTCAAGATGTCTGTGCGAAGGGCAGACCTGAGACAGCTGCCTACCTAGGTTGCTGCAGAACTCTCCCACCATGCCATCCGGGTTTGCAGTGGGAATCTGGGTAAGCCCTGTCAGAACAAGAACATCGCTGTTTTTGAGAGAAGTTTGATCCATGGGCTGAAAAACAACAGAGAACTATGCTTAGTAATTTGAAAAGGAATTGTTATCCACCAACAGTAAATGAGCAGGAGAATAAAGTATCACTCTTTGTGTGTCCATTCCAGCAGCAAGTTCTGTTATCCCTGCTCATGAAAAAAACCCGTCACTGAACAGCAGTTGCCAAAGGGCAGGGCAACAGGAGGAAGCACAAGAAACTCAATGGAGAGATGAATGAATTCTATACTTGAGGGTGGTGATTACATGGTATAAAAATTCATAGAATTGGAAACTGAAGATCATTATGTTTCACTATACAAACTTTAAATTAAAGCATCTCATATTTCTTTTTAAAGATTTATTTTATTTATCTGAAAGGCAGAGTTACAAAGAGAGCAAGGGAAAGAGAGAAAACATCCATCCACTGGTTCACTCCCCCGATGGCTGCAATGGCAGGGGCTGCGCCAGGTCAAAGCCAAGAGCTCCATCAGGGTCTCCCACATGGGTACAGGGACCCAAGGACTTGCGCCATCTTCCACTGCTTTCCCAGGTGCAAAAGCAGGGTGCTGGATTGGAAGCAGAGCAGCCCTTATGGGATGCCAGCATTGCAGGCAGCGGCTTAACTCCTTATGCCACAATGCTGGCCCCAGCATCTCATATTTCTATAACACACTTTACTCTCTAATGATGCCATCTCACATGGTGAGTCTCTAAACTTACCCTGTGTGAGGGTTTGTTAAACATGGATTGTTGGGCCCAATCCCAGAGTTTTCGATTCGGATCTGAGTTGGAGCTGAGAATCTACACTTCTAACAAGTTCCAAGGAGCTGCTCCTGGTGCTGCTCTGGGACTCACACTTTAAGCACTAGCACACTGCATAATTTGATTCTCAAAATAACTCTGGGAAGTACAGGAAATAAGTGTACATTACTGGGAATATGGAGCTGGGACGGAAGAGATGAGGTAATTTACACGATGTCCTAGTGGCAGAGGAGGCCGAAGAACACTGGATTAGGAATTAGAAACCTATGCCTGCTCCTAATTCCCTGACTATAGTGCAGTGATTTGCCATGGCTCTTGATTGGGTTTCTTAAGAAACAGAGCTGCCTTCACTTATTTTCCCCAGGAAACTCGTGTGAATCTCCTGAGTTGCCATCTTTGTTGTGGACTTGGAAATCCTTTAGCATAGGATGAGATGGAACTTAGGATGTTGTGTTTTGTCTTTACCCAGTACAATTTGAATTTCATTTTGATTGCTTATATACCATTTCCAAAAATTACTGTCTTTTCTAAATAAATAAGGACTCGGACTGGAACCAAGAAGGAGGTTCATAGGTTGTGATGCTGCATGTTTTCATTTGTGACACATCTTTTCCTATTCTCCACTTAAAATCCTCACTGGAATGTTAGGAGAAAAGAAGAGCTAGTAATAGAGTTTATTAGGAAGTCTCATGTCTCCTTTCTCTGAGTAAATTTCCCAGTAAAAAAAGAAAAGTCTGACTAGTATCCCAGCAAAGTCCTACCATCTGTACACTGTTATTCTCTGAGGAATGTGCCTTTCAAGGTATTTTCCCTCAGTGTTTTATACAAGCTCAGATAGATGGTCTTCATTAGTTTTTAAATAACATCATTGTGGTCACATGCTATAAGCTGTTTTATAACCTGAAAAACATTTCTTTAATGTGGGCATATAAAAGTCCAGTGTGAATATGACAACTGTATATAATACCCTTTTGCACAAACATGCACCTATACCTGTAAAAAGCTTTGTCTTGGGGCCAGCAGGTAAAGCTGCCACTGTAGAGCCAGCATCCCATATGGATGCCATTTTGAGTCCCAGCTGCTCCACTTCTGATCCAGTTCTCTGCTAACGTGCCTGGGAAAGCAGTGGAGCATGGCCCAAGTGCTTGGATCCCTGTACCCTCATGAGAGACCTGGAAGAAGCTCCTGGCTCCTGGCTTCAGCCTGGCTCAGTCCTGGCTGTTGCAGCAATTTAAGGAATGAAACAGAGGGTGGAAGATCTCTCTGTCACTCTGCCTATCAAATAAATAAATCTTAAAAAAAAAAAAGGTTTTTATCTGAAGAAATGATCTATGGATTTGGTCTTCTCAAACAAATAGAGAAACATTCATTGTTTTCCCCGAAGGAAGGAAGGAAGGAAGGAAGGGAGGGAGGGAGGGAGGGAGGGAGGGAGGGAGGGAGGGAGGGAGGGAGGGAGGAAGGAAGGAAGGAAGAAGTAAAGTGCAAAGGATTTTTAGCAGCAGATGTGTAATGAGGCTGGAATTGTATCCTGTGTGCAGGCACCAACGAGATGAAACCAAAATGGTGACAAAAGTGACAAAGGATCATATTGGGTAACATAATTAGTTTAAAAAGCAACAATTTGATATGAACCTTGTTAGAAGAAGCCAATAATAATCCCCAGGGCTGATGGGGGACTTCAGAGTCCAGGAACCCCCTGAAATGGACTATGCAATTCTTTGTATGCCTGTGTACATTTCCCCACAGATCTTACTGGGCTTTATTATGGGCCAGGACTCCTAAAAGGTTAAGAACTACCAATCCAGATGAAAACATATAATGGGGAGCAAACTCTGGCCCTGAAAACATTATCTCTGAACCTCAGACACCAGCGTATTCTTCCTTTGAAAATTAAATGCTCACAGACTGAGGCGTACCTACAGTGTGAACATCCCGAGTAAGAGCAGTCACAAGAGGCTTCACAATCAGGTCAGCCTATAACTTAGAGACATTGTTGTCAACTCCCAGGGCGCCAGTAAAAAGCCAAGCTTAAAAGGCTGTTAGTGACACTCTCCAAACCAAGGTGACACCTCAGACATCTCCATTTCCCCACTAAAGGGCAAATGTATAAATTACTGGTGTCATAGCCACTTACTCGGTGCTTCAAATGGGAGAACTTTGTTCACATGCACATACACACAAAGCAAAATCCACCTTGTCTAATGATGAAATAAATACACCTCACTGAACTGAAAGTCACAAATGAGCTTATGGAATAAAACTGTGGAAGCCCCTAGGCCCAGGAGTGCTCTGGCTATGGTGTTGGTCCTCAGATGCTACTTTATTGAACACTTTACTTAAGGCCTGAGAAAAAGAAGTCTCTATTTCTAGAAGCTTTTACAATATAATCAAAGAGACAGCATTAATGTATAATGAAAAACAAAAATTTTTCTAAAATCCACAGAAAATCTAACACAATG